>NW_006408525.1:13482320-13503710 GCF_000296735.1 Chrysochloris asiatica
CCCGAATGCTCTTTGGAAATGAAGATGGTGAGACTTTGTCTCATACTTCGGATGTTATCAGGAGGGACTAGTCCCTGGAGAAGGACATCATGCTTGGTAAAGGGGAAGGTCAGAGAAAAAGAGGAAAGCCCCAAAGGAGATGAACTGGTGCAATGCCAACAGCAATGGGCTCAAATGTACTAACAATTGTGAGGGTGGCACAGGACTTGGCAGTGTTTCGCTCTGTGGTGCCTAGGGTCACCGTGAGCTGGAACTGACTCAACAACACCTAACAATAACAGTATAGATGCACTAGCAGTTCTGAAATTGTTGACTGCTCATGTCTTATTAAGGGGGTTTCAAAAGACAAAATCTGAAATAGGATCATGTGGAAACAAGGAAATGGTGCTGAGAGCAAAGGGAATGAGAACTGAGGGAAAGTTCTGTGATTCAGCCAAGGGTATTAGCACCACATATGGAAAAAGGAGGCAGACAAAGTAAGAAACATTATATTTTAGAAAGAGCTGAATTTGTTTGAAGAGAGTGGAGAATGAGAGACACAATGAAACACGAGAGGCATTTGCCACCGTGGAAGGGATACAAGTTTCAGAGATGTATGTTCTCGCTACCAATGAAGTAGCATAACTCAGTCAAGGCCTGCGTACAACTGAGGTTAGGAAGAAGTATGTCCTTCAATAGCTGAATGCATGAACGTCCTTCAGTAGCTGGATGGATAAACAAAGTGTAATGCAGTGATAAAAATAGATGATCTGTTAAGCTACAAAAAGACACGGAGGAACTTTAAATGCATACTACAAAGTGAATGAAGCCAGTCTGTAAAAGCTGAGTACTGTATGATTCCAACCCTATAACATTCTGTAAAAGAAACACAAACAAAACTCTAGAGATAGTGGGATGATCTGTGGTGGACACAATAAAAAGACTTGTGGTTATTAGCAGTTCAAGGGAACCAAGGAGGAAGAACAGGCGAAGCACTGAGCATTTTCAGGCACTCCAATGATTCTCTTTGACACAAAATTTCTATGCGCTCTTGGTTAAGATTCCATGCCATGGATAGGAATTTGTTGTAATGCTGAAAACATGGAACATTTTCTCTTTGCTCAGAATGTTTCTCTTGTCTTCCAGATAACACTTTGGACTCTGTTATGATCCATAACTTAAAACCACAATCTGTGTCTGCTTCGTGGACCCCATCTGCTTCTTTGCTTTTCTCTGTGCATAGTTTATATCAGCAGGAATGAGAATTAAGTAGCCAAATTCATGCACCAAATTCCACCTTATGTTTCTAAAATACAGTAAGAAAGCGTTCAACTAAAACATGAGGTACCCATTGAATAAGGATTAGGAGGGGGGAATAAAAAACCCCACCTTTTTTTTAAGCATCACATGTGGGAAATGCTTATAGTATAAGAAGTGAAAAGAAAACCAGATAAAATTGAATATATAATGTTATCACAATTACATGAAAACAAATAAAAATAAGTAATTTACTACGCAAGGCAGAATTACAGATGGAAATGCTTCCAAATGCACACTCAGGCTATTCTTGTTGTTGTTAAGTGTGTCAAGTCAATTCTGACCCTGTATAGAGTTTCTGAGGAGAAGCTGGTGAGCTTGAACCGCTGACCTCGCAGTTCAAACGGCTTTGCAGTCTGGCGCATTAAACTACAGCGCCACACCAGGCTATTAATATTTGTCACGTATTTCCCCATCATTAACTGGGATGCCATGTATCCCAGGAAATATAAACTTTAGCAGTTTAAAATACGTGAATGTCAGTGAATCCTGGTGTAGCACTGTAGAATAAGCACTGGACTATTTCCCACAAGGTCAGCTGTTCAAACCCAGCAGTTACTGCTTGGAAACCCTCTATAGGGTTGCTATGAGTCAGAACTGACTAGATGGCTCTTAACAACAACATTTGCTTTAGAATATCATGAGAATTCTTATTTCTTGAAGACAGAGGAAAAAGAAAAGACAACAGGCCAACAAATTCTACATGGTAAGAAAGGTATGCGTAGAAATGTACTCTGAAGTAGTCAAGAGATTTGGGACTGGACAGAGAACTTATGAGGGGAAGAGAAAGGTTACTACTCCAACAGGGAGCTAGAAGCTCCTAGAGACTTTGAAATGTCTTGATATTATAAGACTAGTATAGGCTTGATAAACAGTAACAGAAAAGATGCCAAGCAGACCTGGGCTGGCATTGCTAACCAATTGCAGAAGTGTGAAAGAAAGTTTTAACACTCTATTGATATAACAAAAATCAATAAAGTTGGGAATTGCTTTAATGAATACCACACGGGAAAAAATAATGACTTGGCTATGTGTGTGTGTGTGGGTGGGGTGGGGGTGCGGGAAATCATCAGAAGCCCCCTTTTGAAAAGATGGCTACGGCATCACTTCCCATTATAAATGAGGAATATAAACACATTGTCAAAAATACACACTGTCAAGTGAATTTGAACAAAAATATTTTAGCTTTCTGTCAGTCGACTGGAATAAGTTTAGATTTTAATCTAAGCATCAAGAGGAATGATCTCATGACTTATATGAACAGCCATGCAGAGAGCACAAGTGATTCAAATTGCAAACAGATATTATGTAAATAAATATTTGCATCGACTGGCATAAATATTTAGAAGTGCTGACAATTCCCAATTATTTTGTTTTAATTGGTTCACAGAGATACTAATTTTTGACAATTGTACTTGGCCAATTATCACTTCAGTAGCTCAGCTGAAGTCTTTGATCTTAAGTGTGTTCTGGGGGGACACGTCTCTGGGTAGTTACTCCTTTGTACCAGTGAGGAAATAAACTCTTCATTCAGTCATGAAAACAGTGGTTTGTAAGCCTCTTTCTACAACCAAAGAGGTCCTGGTTCAGGTGAACGGCGTCAGGAAGGGTATAATACAGAATTGCCCAAACTAGTGGTATTGGAATTCCAATTCTGGAGAGGAGGGATTGGGACAAAACCCATGTAAAGTATTGGGCACTGGCTTTGTACCACGCACTTTTCAGTCATTAATGCAGGAGCATAAGCTAGTGTCCATTCAGGGACAATTTAAATGATCATTCAGAGAAGAAAGCAGACATAGCCTAAAAACTCCATTTATTGTGCCCCTTCCTAATTTACATCCTACACCCAGTTTGTAAGGAGCTCTGGTAGCATAGTGGCTTACAAGTTGGGCTGCTAACAACAAGGTCAGCAGTGTGGATCTACCAGCTTCTCCACAGGAGAAAGATCAAGCTTTACAGCCTCAGGAACCCTACACAGGGTTGCTATGAGTTGGAACCGACTTCACGGTACATAACCACCACCCAATTTATATCTTACTATCAGCTTCCTTTGTAGGATAAGCACTGGACTGCTAACCCTCAAGGTTGACGGTTCAAACCAACCAGCTGCTCCTTGGGAGAAGGATGAGATTTTTGCCCCTGTAAAGACATCATATGAAGAATCCTGGTAGTGTAGTGGATTACAGCTGAGCTGTTAACTGCAAGGGCAGTAGTTTGAATCTACCAATCACTCCATGGAATAAAGATGTGGCTTTCTACTAGTACAAGACTTATAGTCTTACTTCATCTTTTCCTCTTCCTAGTCTGTCTTTATCTGGAAGCTCATCTGAAACCTGTCCACCGTGGGCAACCCTGCTAGTATTTAAAATACCCATGGCATAGCTTCCAGAATCACAGCAACTAATAAGGCACCACAGTACGACAAACTGACAGATGAGTGGTGGTGGAAACACTATACAGGATCACTGTGCGTCAGAACGACTCAGGGGCACACAACCACCACCAAAGATCCTATATAGGGTCACTATGAGTTGGATTTTACTGGATGGCAGCAGATTTATCAGCTTCCTCTAGGAAGAAAGTTCTGGCGATCTACTTCTGAAAAATCAACCAGCAGAAATCTTACGTAGATCACAGTTCTATCCTGTTGTGCATTAGGTCACCAACACGATGACTTCTAATAATAACCAGCTTCCTTTGATAGTTATATATTTTAGCCATCTCTAGATAGATTTTCCTTGTTTTGTATTCAAAACCATATACAATTCTAATTGAGCCCCCGTAGGAGTAATTGGTGTGTTTTGCTAGATATTTCTGGTTCCCTATCTTCTAGGTATATGGAGAATTGTCTTCCTGACCACTTTGTGGACAGGTGGAACCACATGACTAGTTCTGCCCAATGAGCTGGGAGCAAAAGTGAAGAGCAGGCAGTCACTCCCTTGTCAGTTTATCGAATTGCTTAGATGAGCCCCTCATGGGCTCTCTTTTCCCTCTATCACCACAAGCACAAGATTCAAGACGGTGGCCTTTCATCATCCTGGTGACTATGAAGTGCTTGTAGAATGATTAAACCCCTTTAAGCCAAGAATTGCTGGCTGTTGAGAAAAATATTTTAAAATGATGATATTTTTTCTCTTCCAGGAATGTACAATTTAGTTTCAGAATATGTAAAAACAAATCAAAATGAACACTCAGGCTATTCTTATTTTTCACAGATATACCAAAACCAAGCTCACTGTCACTGAGTCTATTCTGACTCATAGCAATCATATACAGGGTTTCTGGGGCTATAAATCTTTCCAGTAACAGAAAGCTCTTTCTCCCACGGAGCATTTGGTAGGTTTTGAACTGCCTAAGTTGTGGTTAGCAATCCACTGACTTATCCTGTGATTATTGCTAAGTGTGGTGGAGTTGATTCTAACACATAAAGACCCTGTATAGGGTTTCTGAGGAGCAGCTAGTGGGCTTAAATCAGAGACCGTGTGATTCGAAGTCCAGTGCCTATCTGACAGAGCCACATGAGGACTCCACTGCTTACCTTACAGCATGGTAAATAGCTCAGGTCATCAATAGGTGAGATGTCAGAGTTCAGGTATGACTGGAAGGTAACTGAGGGGCAGGCAAGAGTATGAAAAGGAGAGGTGGGCAGCCAGGAAGATAACCAGAGAGATTTGTACTGGAGGGCACTTCTTAATATGAACTGAAGAATTTGAAAAAATGGAAATGGGCTTTTCAAGCAAGTTAAGTTTGTGGAAAATGCATTATGTTTGTTGTTGTTGTTAAGTGCCATCGACTCAGCTCCTACTCATAGCGACCCTGTAAGGGGTTTCCGAGGAGTGGCTAGAGAGTTTGAACCATGGACCTTTCTGTTCAAACTGACCTTGTGGTCCAGTGTTTATCCTACGGCACCACACCAGGACTCCTGATGTTTTAAGAAAAAATTGAACAAGAGCAACTTAAGAAGCACCAAATCAGTCCTGGAAGAAATAAAACCAGAATGATCTTTAGTGGTAAGGACAGTGAGACTTCTACTCACTCACTTTGAACATGTCCTCAGGGAAGACCTATCGCTCAGAAGAAGCATCCTGGCTGGTAAAGTGGATGCCTGGCCAAGAGGAGGGAGAGTCTCTGTGAGATGGATGGGCATAGTGGCCAAAAGAATGCACTCAAACATAGCAAAGAGGAAGAAGATGGCACCTGCTTATACATGTTTTCTTCTGTTGTACGAGGGGGCTTCAAAAATTTTGGGGAAATATTCCATTATCTTTAATACCATATTTCTATAAAATTTTGAAGCCCCCTCGTACATAAGGTAACCATGAGTTGGTACTGATTTGAGGCACTGAGGCTTCAGAGGCCTAAGACAGATAATTGCTCTGCAGAAGTTCATATTCAAGGGAAAACTTCAAACAGATGGTGGGAAAATACAGTGATGACCCTTGGAAACCCATGGTAGATAACCTATGTCCTAATAAAAATTCAGAAAAACAAGGTATTTATTCATCAAGTACTGAAACTGCCAGTCTGCTTCTAAGATCATGTTCATTCTCTGCTTTAATATTTTTCTTTATATAATAAAACATGCTCATGCCATAAAGTTTGTTGTCATTGTTACGAGCCGTCAAGTCATTTCCGACTCACAGTGACCCATTATAGGGTTTCCGAGGAGCAGCTGGTGAATTTGAATTGCTGACCTTGCAGTTCAAACCAAGCCTGTGGTCAAGTGCTTATCCTATAGCACCATGCCAGAATTGCATAAATATCTACAAAGAAGCCAATGATCAGTTATAAGTAATAATAGTCCCCTGATCCAGAAACAACAATGGTTAATATATATTTAGCATTCACATTTAATATTTTATTTTTGTATACATATGTGTTTTTTAAACAGAATTGTACAGGTAGCTTTGCTTTATATGTTCTCACATGTATGATAATGAGTATTCTTTTATGCCATTAAGTATTTTTCTTAAAACTTTGAATATATGCATAATACTCCATCACATGGGATAAAACCATTTGAAACAGCTATGTAACATTTCAACATATGGACACTAGGTTTTTTTCCTTTTCTTTTTGTGTTATTTAAAAAGCACAGTATACATTCTTATACTAATCCATGTCCTTCCATTATGAATCACTGCATCTGGGCTGAAGAGGTCAGGGGTACCTTCTTAGGGAGTGGGGGAGGCAAGAGAGGCATTTTCTGGTTCCTGAAATATGAAAGGACTCAGACAACTGGACAGAGGATGATGTGAAAGGCCCAGGAGGGAGAAATGGAGCAAGCAAATCCTGGGAGATGTAAGCCTTCTCTAGGTCACCATACATAGCCAAGTGCAATGGCAGGGACAGGAAAGGAGAGGAAAGAAGAGGAGGTAGAGAGTCTGGATGACTGGCAATACTGAGGATAAGAAGTTTCCCCAATAGTCTACAAACATGGAGAGCTAAAGAAGGGTTCTAGGTGCATAAAAGTGCTTTATGGAATTCTGGTGTGGTGCTTTAGGCAGATGCTGCTGCCCAGAGTGGAGACAGAGAGATCAGTTAGGGAAGCCTAGGCTGGGCTGAGAAAGAGAAAGGCCTTCACTCTCGGTTCTCATCGGGTACCGACTGTGTAACGCTTCAGGCGTCTCTGTGATAACCCATGCATTTGACTTAGTGTCCTGTGCTGGTAAATTGCTGAGAGTGGATCCCACATTTTCTGACTCCACTTTAGTGGTTCACTCATGGCTCTTCCTAATAACAAAATATAAAGTGATATAGCTGCTTATCTTCTGAATTAAAATCATTACAGTTCTGAAAGTCTAGATAACTGGTTGTACACATCTCTTTACCCTAGATGCTTCAGCACTGGGTAGACCAGTCACACCTCTATTCAAATTAAGCTTCCAAATTCTTTAAGGTTCATATATTCAAGTACCCCACCACATATCTGTCAGTGTGTCCTACTGTGATGACTTGTCTGTCACTATAATGTGGAAGCTGTGCCTCTGGTATTCCAGATACCACTGGAGTCATCCATGTGGTCAGATTTCAGTGGAACTTTCAGAGTAAGACTAAGATTAGGAATAAAGTCCTCCAAAAATTAGTCTATGGAAACCTTCTAGATCACAACAGAACACTGTATGACTCTCTTACTTTGGATATATCATCGGAAGAGATCAATCCCTAGAGAAAGACATCGTGCTTGGTGAAGGGAGGGCCAGTGAGGACAAGGGAGACCACAGTGATATGAGCTGGCACAGTAGCTTCAATGACAGGCTTGGTTGGATATGCTGGCAATGGTGAGGGTGGCACCAGACCGGGTAATACTTTGTTCTGTTCTACTCAAGTCCACCATGAGTCAGAAGTGACTGAAAGTAACCATCTCTCTAAAGCCATCCATCTTTCTTTCAAATAATTCTCAATAAGTCTTTGACATTATGATATTACAAACATTCATCATTTTTCAAATTCACTTAAGAAACCTACATTATGATATGCCAGCCATGACTAGGTTTTGAGGTCCCTGGGTAATACAAAGTTTTGTTCATAACTACTAACCTATACTTCAGATAGGTTATCAGGAGAGACCAGTTCCTGGAGAACGATACCATGCTTGGTAAAGTGGAAGGTCAGCAAAAAAGAAGGCCCCCAATGAGATGGATTGACACAATGATAATGGCAATGCGCTCAGGTGGAACAACTGTGCGGATAGCACATACCGGGCAGTGTTTTGTTTTCTTGTGCATTGGGTTGCTATGAGTCAGAACTGACTTGAAAGCACCTAAAAACGACAACAATTAACCTACAAATTGGTGGGTTTGAACCCACCCAGAGGTGCTGCAGAAGCAAGGTTTGCCATTCAGCATGCATAAAGATTACAGCCAAGAGAGCCCTGTGGAGCAGTTCTACTTTGTAATACCTCGGGTCACTTTGAGTTGGAATAGACTTGTTGACAAAGGGTTTACAGGGTTCATAAGTGTATGTAAGCATGTAGGATCAGAGATCACAGAGGCGAACTTGGTTTATTTTGTTTAGGGACTGGACTAGGATTTTCAGTAACTGATTCTCAAAATTACCAAATATATATATTGATGGAATCATGGAGTACTGGTGTGACTTTAGTCTGAACTTGCATATAACCAACTGATGGTCTGTTCCACAGTCTGCCCCATGCCTTGTTTTGGCTGATGATATGGAGCTTTTTCACTGTCCCTTTCCACACATATAGTCAATTTGATTTCTGTTATTCCATCTGGTGAAGTCAATGTGTACAATTGTTTTATGTATTGTTTAAAAACGATATTCACAATGAAGCTATTGATCTTGCAAAATTCTATCCTGTGACCTCTGGCATCATTTCTGGCACCAAGGGCATAGCTCCAAACACTGATCTTTCTTCTTTGTTTCAAACCTTTGGCATTCCAATCACCAGTAATTATTATTACATCTTTTGTTATTAGTATTATTACATCTTGATCGCATGTTTGATCAATTTCAGACAAAATTGGTAGAATTCTTCAATTTTTTTCATCACTGGCTTATGTGGTTGGTGCTTAAATTTGAATAATATTTGTATTGATTGGTCATCCTTACAGGCGTATGGATATTATCCTATCACAGACAGCATTATACTTCAAGATAGATCCTTAAATGTTCTTTCTGATAATGAATATGATGCCACTTCTCCTCAATTTGTCATTCCTGGGATAGTAATGGTCAGATTCAAAATGGCCAATTTAGCTCAAAAATGCTGAGGATATATTGATCTTTATGTGTTCCATTTCATTTTTACATCTTCCAATTTTCCTAGGCTCATTTTTCATACATTCCACGTTCCAATTATTAGTGGATGTTTTCAGTTGTTTTCCCTCCATTTGAGTTGTGTCCCATGTGCACTTGAAAGTCCCCAAAACATTACTCTGTTTGCATCATCACCATCAACTCGACTTTGAGGAGGCAGCTCTTTCCCAGTTGTATTTTGAGGGCTTCCAACCTGAGGGGATCACCTTCTGGCACTATTATCTGACAATATTCTTGTGCTATTTATCAATCATGTTTCAATATTCAATATTTTGGTGTTATCCGACAGAGTTCCACTGCTATTCATAAGGTTTTTAGTGAGTAAACATTTGGAAGTAGTCACCTCTCCTTCTTCTGAGTCTTAGTCTGAAAGCTCAGTTGAAATCTGTTCAATGTATATGACCCTACTGGTATTCAAAATACCAGTGATATAGCTTACAGTATCACAGCAACATGCAAGCCATCACATTGTGACAAATTGGCACATGAGTGATGGTGTATATATATATATATATAATGTATATATGTGTACATATATGTGTGTGTATGTATGTGTGTGTATGTATGTAAAGGGCTCTGGTAGCATAATGTGTACAAATCAAGTGGGAGTTTAGTTTAAGAGTGTGTGGGGGAAGATAGAGTCCCCACTGAATAGTTTTCATCTTGTCTAGACAGATCTGGTGAAAAGACATGAGGATAAGATTCTTATGAGTCATTAGTGAGTCATTGTTATCATGACTAATTGCGACTGTCACAACTGTAAAGGGAGAAGTTTTGTAACCAAAATGGGGGAGTAATCTTACAGTCCAGAAACAGAGGACCCTAGAACCATCAAGGGAGAAGAGCGTAAGTGGAATGTGGGACCCTATCCAGAGAAGCAGAGATGCCACAGATGGAGGCAGAGATGAGGACATGGAAAGTGGGAGCAGCTGAGGACTCTAGATTCTTGGAAAGAGAAAGGCTGTGTACTGGCGGCCAGCAAGCAGGCTTGCAGAATGTGCCCTTTGGTTGTTTAAATTATTATATATTCCTGAGACTTTTTGTGTACACCCCCCAACAACAACAAAAACAGAGGAAGAGAAGCAAACACTGTTGAATGATGATGCACAGAGGAAATTGTAATCATTGCAATGACACGATGGTGTAAAGGTGATGTTCTCCCATGTAAATTACCACTCATTCATAATAAAAACTTGAACAAAAAAGACAAGCCAAGGGAGCAAAGACTGTCAAGCTCAATGAATGAAGAAACTGGGACTAAAGTCCAGAAGCTGGTGGAAGACGACTACAGAATTAGCACTGATTCGATAGCGACTGGAGTTGGGATCCCATGTAGTTCTGCATCTTCCATATTAAATGAACATCTTGGCATCAGCAAGATTTCTGCTTCAAAAGCATTATACAAAGTTCATCTAGCTCTCAAGATAGAAGCTAATGAAGACTATTTGATGGAACAAATCAGAGCTGGGATGAGTCTTGAATTTACCATTATGATCCAGAGAGCAAAGGCCAATCAAAACAGGAGGCTTTCAAGGGAATTTGCTCGGTCAGTTAAGTTCAAGGCAGAAAGGTCTGCTCAGAAGCCTAGGGTGACTGGTTTTTTAAAGATCCCCAGTGAGATGAATTGAAATATGGCAGCATCAATGGGCTGAAGGATGGCAACAATTGTGAGGTTGACCCAGGACTGGGCAGTGTTTTGTTCTGTTGTGCATACGATTGTTGTTATGAGTCGTATTGATTCAGTGGCACCTAACAACAGCAACACTAATCTTGATAGACTTTCTTGAAGGACACAGGATGACCACAGGGGCTTATTTTGAAGGAGTTTTAAAACACTGAAAACTTCATTGGTGAGAAAAAGGCCAGGAAAGTTGCACCAAGAAATTTTATTTTTCCATCGTGATGATGTTACTTAGCCCTTGAAGCTAACAACCATTTCTTGGGAAAGCTTATGCATCACCGTACTGCCCTGATCTTGCCCCATCAGACTTCATTTTGTTTGTAAAACGCAAAGAGCATTTTAAAGGAATATGACATGGTATAAATTGAAGAGCACAAAATTCTTTGGGTTAGCGTTAGAGATGGAAACTCTTAGAGGTAATGTCGAGAAATAACAACATCATTTTTTCATATTTTTTTCATAATAGTTTCTGTGATTTTGTAGCAATATTTTTTTTTACTTTGCCTTGCAAGTGTGTCCTAAATGGGATAGACTTATATTAAAACTGTAATTGTTGTTGAACTGAAACTGAAATTTAACTAAGTATCCTGCATTTTATTTGGTAATCCCAACTGGTATAGCCAGAAAGACTAGTAGATGAAGTTTCATGGAGTTAGTATTGGTAAAGAAAATTATTTCCAAGAATTTAATCCAAATGCAGTAAGGAGAATCAACCATAAATACTAAGACAAGTGTGGGTATATTTGGGGTGAAGTTGGGGATAGAAGTGTACCAAAGTTAGGGAACTGAAATTGAGTTTCCGATTTCACATCACTCCAGAAATTACACATCAAGCCAGTGTAATAAGGAACAGAACAAAAAATGAGTATTATGACCTGAGCTTATTGGAAAATTCCAGAACAATATCTTCATAGAAAACCCAGGAGAATAAACTTGAAAACCCCCCACAAAAACGTTGGGATAGATGAGAGTTCAGCAAGGTCACTAAATATGAAAGAAACCTTAAAAAGTCAGAAGCTTTCTTTTGTAACAGCAACAACCAACTAGAAAATAAAATGGGAAAATATATTTGAAATGCCATGAAAAGTATAAAGCAGCTACAAAAAGGTTGCCATGAAATATGGGGGACCAATATAAAAACAAATTTAAGACTACCAGAGACACAAAAGGGAGTGAAAATGGAGAGGCATGCCATATTCTTGTGTGGGAAAGCCGAATATTTTAATGATACATGTTTTCCCAATTCTTAAAGATTATTTTGTTAGAAAGAATAAACTAATAAGAGCTAAAGAAATTTAGAAGAAAAGATTAGGAAAGGGGCGAACCTTTCCTAACCGTCAGCCAACTAATTTGACCCCATGCACAACTGAACCAAAGGCTGCCTAGTCCCTTACCATCCCCAGGATTGGTGGATAATCTGACTGTTCTGATGCCTAGTGTTTTTCACTGACTGGTTCTCAGGCCTTTTCCTAAGTCATCTTCGTCTGGAAGCTCAGCTGAAACCTGTTGAGCATGACCGTAACACATACACCTCCACTGGATGCGCATGAAATTCACTGGCCAGGATCCAAACTTGGTTTGCCTTTATGGGAGGCAAGAATTCTACCCGTGAAGCTCTAATGCCTCTAATTGACCCTTGTTGTTATTAATAACCATGTTGTTATTAATAATCATTTCCAATCCACAGCAACACTTGAAAAGGGTTTCTGAGGAGCAGCTGGTGGGTTGAACTGCCAACCTTGCAGTTCAAACTGACTTTCCTTGGGGCCCAGTGCATTACCCTGCAGCACCACACCAGGACTCTATCTGGTATTAAAACATCCCCCCAAAGGCTCATTTCCTACATCTGAGCTGTGTTTGGGAAGAGTAGGCAGATAAGACAACAGAATGAAATTGTGCCTCTAGAAAAGACTCTGGGATCTGAAACATGACATGGGAGAGATCTATAAGTCCATGTAAAAGGGAAGGATGGCTTAAGAAAAGGTGCTAGAAAGTGTTAGATCTATTTGGGGATTTGTGTGTGTGTGTGTGTGTGTGTGTTATGTTGTTGTTAGGTACCCTTGGGTTAGTGCCAGCACATAGCAACTTCATGCACAACAGAAAAAAACACTGCCCCGTCCTCTCTCATGCCCACAACTGTTCTTATGTTTGCCACCACTGTATCAATTCATCTCATTGGGGATCTTCCTCCATTTGACTATCAAGCATGATGTCCTTTTCCAGGTACTAGTCCCTCCTGATAACATGTTCAAAGTATGTAAGACCAAGTCTCTCCCCTGCTTCTAAGGAGCATTCTGACTATACTTCTTTCAAGATAGGTTTGTTCATTCCTGCAGTCTATGGTTTATTGAATATTCTTCACCAAAACCACAATTCAAATACATCTTCTTTAGTCTTCCTTACTCATTGTCCAGTTTTCACATGCATAAGAGCTGACTGAAAATACCATGGCCTGGGTCAGATGTACCTTAGTCATCAAAGTGACATCTTTGCTCCTTAACACTTTAAAGAGATCTTTTGCAGCACATTTGTCTAAAGCAATGTCATGTGATTTCTTGACTACTACTTCCACGAACAAAGGAGCCCTGGTAATGTAGTGGGTTATGTGTTGGGCTGTCAACCTCAGGATCAGCAGTTTAAATCCACCTGTTGCTCTTCAGGAGAAAGAGAAGGCTTTCTGCTCCTATAAAGATTTACAGCCTCAGGACTCTAAACAGGGTCGCTATGAGTCAGAACTGACTTGATGGTATCCAGCAGCAGAATTGCAATGAGCACGGATTGTGGATCCAAGTAAAATGAAATCCTTGCTATTGTTGTTAAGTGCTGTTGTGCCGGACCCAACTCATAGCAACCTTGTGTAAGGTTTCTGAGGAGTGGCTGATGGGTTTGAACTGTCAACCTTGTAGTTAGCAGTTCAGTGCTTATCCCACAGCACCACACCAGGACTCCAGGGAAATCCTAGACAACTTCAATCTTCTCCATTTATCATGATGTTGTTTATTGGCCAAGTTGTGAAGATTTATGTTTTCCTTACACTGAGGTGTAATCCATACTGAAGGCTGAATTCTTACGCTTCATCAGTAAGTGCTTCACGTCCTCTTTGCTTCAGAATTGAAGGCCATACAACAAGTTGTCAGAAGCCTTCCTCCCATCCTGGTACCACATTCTTCATACAGTTGAGCTTTTTGGATCATTTGAGTAAGTACAGTGAAAGCACACACCTGATTTTAAACCATTCAGTGCCCCCTAGTTCTGCTCAAACAACAGCCTCTTGGTCAATGTACATGAGCACATTTAAGTGTTCTGGAATTCCCATTCTTCACAATGTTACCCATAGTTCAATACAATCCACACAGTCAAATGTTATTGGATAGTCAATAAAACATGAATAAACATCTTTTTGGTATTCTCTGATTTTACCCAAGATCCATCTGGCATCAGCAAATGATTGATATACCTAGTTCCATGCCCTCTTCTGAATCTGGCTTGAATTTCTGGAAGCTTCTTATGGGTGTACAACCACAAACTTTTAAAAATTATTTTCAGAAAAATTTTACTTGCATGTGATATTAATGATATTGTTAGATAATTTCCACATTCTGCTGGGTCACCTTTCTCGGGAGTGGACACAGATATGGACCTCTTCCAGTAGGTTGACCCATTAGCTGTCTTTCAAATTTCCTGGCATAGACTACCTACTCTACAGCCAATAGCAAGTTTCAGAGTCTCTTCTCACAGTCTCTTTGGCTCTTTCTTTCTTCCCCGTCTTTTTAATGACCTTTTGTTTTCTTCCAATGTGATGCTCTTGGTGTCATTCCACAACTCTTCTGGTGTTCAGTCACTAGTGTCGAATGCAGCCAATCTGTTCTTGACATGGTCTCTAAATTCAGGTGAGATATGTTCAAGGTCATATTTTGGCTACTGTGGACTTATTTTAATTTTCTTTAGCTTCAGCCTGAACTTGCATAGGAGCAATTGATGCTCTGTTCTACAGTCTGCCCTAGCTTGGTTTAGACTGATGAGATCACAGTGGAGGAAGCCTCGTGGCTCAGGGAGAAGAAGCTGGTGAGAGAGGTCATGGCTGTCAGCTGCATCAGACCATGTACACTGCACCGGCCAGGAGCAGAGACTAAGGCATTCACGTGGAAGTGCCGGCTGTGAAGACGGATTGCCTAAGTCCCTTACAGGACCTGGGTCTTGGCCAGCTGGCCAAGAAGGAGAAGGTGAACTTGATGCTACTGAACAAGCAGCCATTGATGATGATGAACACATAGGGCAGGTGATGGCGAGATTGCTGGACTGGCCACAGGGCACATTCATCTTCCAGGTGACGCTGGAGGAGGACAAGGTAAAGGTGGAGCAGGAGAAGAGTGGAGGCTGGAGACCCTGTGCCGGAAGCTGCCTACTGTGGTGACCACTGACCAACAGCTACACCACGCTACCCCACTACACCATGCTGCCCAACATCATGAAAGCCAAGACAAAGACGACTGAGGTGCTCAAGGCAGGGACCTGAGCATGAGCCTGGTTTCCAAGCTCTCCATGATTAGTGTGGAGACTTGCTTCAGTGCTCAGCTGGACTCAAGGTGGAGACCATAGGAGATCTGGTGGCCTTCTGAAGGAGAACAGGCAGGTTTGAACCTCATCCCTCCCTGAAACTCTGCAATAAAATTTTAACTCTCCTGAAAAAACAACAACAACCAAAAGCAAGGTCAGCAGTTCAAACCCACCAACTGCTTCTCAGGAGAAAGGTGAGGCTTTCTGATCCAGTAAAAATTTAGACTCAGAAACCCCATACAGGGTCATTATGAGTCAGAACTGACTCGATGGCATCTAACAACAACAATCATTTTCCTCGATTTTTACTCCATACGTTTCACATTCTGATTATTAAAAAGATGTTCTAGCTGTTTCTTCTCATTTTAAGTCACACCCCATAAATAAATGAAGGTTTCCAAAGTGTCGCTCCATCCATGCCATTAAGTTTGACCCTACTTTGGGGAGGCAGCTCTTACACAGTTACATTTTGAGGGCCTTCCAACCTGAGGAACTCATCTTCCAGAGCTGTATCAGACAAAGTTTTGATGCTATATTCTCATGGTTTTCAGTGGCTAATCCCTCAGATTAGTGTTACTGTTTAGGAGTCCTGGTGTGGCACTGTGGGTAATGAGTCAGACTGCAAAGCCATTTGAACTGCAAGGTCGGCGGTTCAAGCTCACCAGCTGCTCCTCAGAACCCCTATACAGGGTCACTATGTGCCAGAACCGACTCAACGGCACTTAACAACAACAACAACAATTTAGGGCCTACTCAATTTCAGATGCATTAAAATTGAAATGCATGTGAAAATAAAAAGCAAAAACCAGAAAATCAGCATGAATATTTAACTAATCATTGGGCTTAAATTATTTCTGGTGTGCTTTAAAGGACTTTGTGTGATATAAATTGAGGCAGTTAGGAGCCATGAAGAGTTTAAACCAATTTGTCTTAGACAAAGTGTTTGCTAATGGTTAGGAAGGAACACCTGTTTGCAGGCGGGCCAATTTGGAATTGGAGGGCCAGTGTTGTCAGGGTCCAACTGAAGCTTGGCCGTGGCGAAAGAGAGCAGCAGAAAATGGAAAACAACATCAGAGTCCCTAGGAATTGTCTGTGTGTGCTTTCTGCTCCCGTAAAGATTTACAGCCTCGGAAACCCTGTATAGAGTCACTATGAGTCGGAACTGACTCCATGGCACATATCCACCCCTCACCACTGCTTGTCTAGACACAAAGGAATATGTTTGGGATATCTTTGTCCTATAGTTTATAAAAGGGTAATTTTTCTCAGTAAAACCAATTTTTATTATTCCCACATACAAGACCTCCCCGTATTTCTGGTCTTTTAAACTCCAAGCCTAAGCATAATCAAATTCAGTGTTTCCCACTTTCGATGTTTTCTTTTCTCAGTCTCTAGAAACACGATATAACTACGTTGCACTGTAATCGATAAAATATTGTGGAGTGTGGGTGGAATCAGATATGTCTGTGTTTTTATAAATGTACTTAAGAGAGGGGCAGGCATGGAACAGAACAAGGCTGGCTTGTTCGTGCTTTTTAATATAGATATGCTGTATGAAACAGCATGATATGTCATAAAATGAAACCTAATATTTGAAAATGAGATTGCAGTCTCTACATGTTTAAATGGTTTTCCTGGGAGACAAATCTTCTTTCATTTCAACAACCACACAAATGCATTTATATATATATATATATTTAAAGTACTAGGAAATAACCAGAAGTACAGTGTGTCTCAATGTCAAGAAAACAAAAATCCTCACCACTGGACCAATAAACAACATTCTTATCAACAGAGAAATGACTGAAGTTGTCAAGGACTTCATTCTTCTTGGATCAACTATCAACACTCACGGAAGCAGCAGTCAAGAGATTAAACAATGTATTGCATTAGGCAAATCTGCTGCACAAGACCTTTTTAAAGTGTTGAAGAACAAAGATGTCAGCTTGAGGACTAAGGTGTGCCTTACCCAAGCCATAGTATTTTCAATAACCTCATATGCATGCGAAAGCTGGACAGTGAATAAGGAAGAACGTAGAAGAATTGATGCTTTAGAGTTATGGTGTTGGAAGAGTATATTGAAAGTGCCATGGACTGCCAAAAGAACCAACAGATCTGTGTTGGAAGAAGTGCATCCAGAGTGCTCCTTGGAGACCAGGAAGACCAAACTTCATCTCTCATACTTTGGACATATTGTCAGGAGGGACCAGTTGCTGGAGAAGGATATCATGTTTGGTAAGGTGGAGGGTCAGAGAAAAAGAGGAAGACCCCTGTGAGATGGATTGGGAAAGTGGCAGCATCAATGGGCTCAAGCGTGGCAACAATTGTCAGGTTGGCCCAGGACTGGGCAGTGTTTCGTTCTGTTGTGCATAGGGTTGCTATGAGTCAGTACCGACTCGATGGAATCTAACAACACTAACAAAGCGTGTCAATGAAATAAATATGCTTGGCCAGCAGTTCCCAGGACATCTACCCACACAGTTTAATCAAGCCACATTTTGACCTGCTCTCAATGCAACTTTGAAGTGTCAGGTTAGAAAGGGGAATGACACAATGTGTCTGGTTCTTCTGGTTGACCACAACTTATTTGAAGTATTTACTATTCAATTATCACAATAGAATGGTCAAGGTGGTGCAAAACGAATAAAAGGCGTTAAGGATCGCCACCTCTGGATTTAAAGACACTTGATCCAGTGTGCTTGGGTTCATCTTTGATTAGACCCTAAGGTACCACATTTCACTCTAAGGTAGAATTTCTTGACTGAGTGTCAGAAAAAAACCATATTTCTTCACATTTCTTGGTGTGCGTTGCCATCAAATCAGCTCAAACTCAGGGCAATCTTATGGCTAACAGAACTGTCCAGTCTCACGGCTAACAGAACTGTCCAGTCTCATGGCTAACAGAACTGTCCAGTCTCAGGGCTAACAGAACTGTCCAGCCTCACGACTAACAGTACTGTCCTATCTCACGGCTAACAGAACTGTCCAGTCTCCCGGCTAACACACCTGTCTAGTCTTGCACCATCTTCAGGATCATTGCAAGTTGGAGCCCATTAGTCCAGCTACCGCACAGTGCTTTCCAACCTGGGGCTCAGCTTCCAGCACTATACCGGACACTGCCCTGTTGTCACCCATAGGTTTTCATTAGCTTGCCAGGCCTTTTCTCCTTGTCTGTCTTAACTGGAAGCTTGCCATCTGTTCACCATGGGTGACCCTGCTGATACTAGCTATCTTCCAGCATCACAGCAACACAACAAGCACCATGATAGGATACACTGACCAATGGGGGGGTGAACAATTTTCCAGGATGGCTTTACTATAACGCAATGAATTCTGGGTAAGTTATAACTTACTTAGTTTGTACAGATGGATATTCTGAGCGGTACAAAGACTACTGATCTGAAATAGATAATAACTACAAATCTTGGATGACTCACCACCACTTTGTTTTTCTTAATACTCACTTTTATTTTAAAAGGAGTAAACTTTGGAAGGAGGGACTTATTAGTATCTAGTATGACACATGCTCACACCATTTTACAGGCAATTCCTGAGCATGCTTATCACTTCTTATTTAGTAAATTATGCTGAAAAACATCCACCAAGCCCATCAATTGGTGACTGGATAAACTATTGTTGTTGTTAAGTGCTGTCGAGTCGGTTCCGACCCATAGCGACCCTGTGCAGGGTTTCCTGTAAAGAGGCTGTAAATCTTTACAGAAGCAGAAAGCCTCTCCCACGGAGCGGCTGGTAGTTTTGAACTGCTGACCTTGCGGTTCACAGCCCAATTCGTAACCACTACGCTACCAGAGCTCCTTATAAATAAACTATACATACATTGAAGCAACGACATTTATCCAAATATAAAAAGAAAGGGGCAATCAAGCTAATAGATATGGAACAATTTTAAGGATGTTTGGTTGTTGTTGCTAAGTACCTTAAGTTGGTTCCAACTAACAGCAACCATGTATAGGGTTTCTGAGGCTGTACATCTCTACAGGAGCTGTAAGCCTCATCTTTCCCTGGAGGAGCAAACTGCTGACCTTACGATTCATAGTCCAGGGCTTATACCCAAGACCCACTGTCCTCCTTAAATGTGTAGTCTGAGTGAAAATATGATCTGACGTTCTAGAAGAGGCTAAACTATAGCGATGGTAAAAAGATCAGTAGTTGTCAGGGCTTCTAGGAGAAGAGGGAAGGGGATTTTTCTTCTAGGGGAAGTACCGGGCATTTTTAGGGCAATGGTGGAATCAGGGCATTATTCCTTTGTCAAAGCAATTAGAACTGTACAACCCAGAGTAAATGCTAATGTAAACTATGGGTTTCAGTTAATAATGTATCATCATTAGTAACAAATGTGCCACCAGAATGCAAGATGTAACTGCATGCAGACAATAGTGTAAGAAACACTGTTGGGAGGAAGGTGGGGGAGGAATATGAGAACTCTTTGTACTTGCCCTGAAAATTTTCTGTGAACCTAAAAGTATTCTTAAAAGAAAAAAAAGTCTATTTAAGCAAAACAAAAACAGCCATCAATAGAGATACACACCCTGCTGTTGGATGGGAACTGAAAAGCTG
The DNA here is from genome assembly GCF_000296735.1 of Chrysochloris asiatica. NCBI lineage: Eukaryota > Metazoa > Chordata > Mammalia > Afrosoricida > Chrysochloridae > Chrysochloris > Chrysochloris asiatica. Next base: position 13,502,218 of record NW_006408525.1, read on the forward strand.
TAGGCACACACAGGTCTTAAGCAAATGGCATACTATGCTGAGTGTATACGTCATTCTCTGCGAGTCTGGTTGCTGTCATAAACCCTGAAGTTAACTTAACGGGTAGAAGGAACTAGGTTCAGGATTTTTCTCCTCTTTGGCATATAGTGTGGAAGCATCTGCCTCTTCCGGGGTCATAGGTTTTCACACAGCATCATTTGTTTAAGTACAGATTTGCCTGGTGACAAACCATTATAGATAATAACAGAGCTGAAGTGAGCAACCTAGAGATGAGGGCCAAGGAAAGGAGGTGGAAGGAGAAACAGAGTTTTGCCCCAAAGTCCATGAACATGTAAAGTAACATCCTCTATAGCATATTCATGCCACAAACATTTATCAAGGACTTCTCTGCAATAGCTTGGGAGAGCTTTGAATACACATAGTTTGGTTTTGGCACAGACTTTCAAGGAGGACAGAATCTAAGAAGGGAGAAAAAACAGGATCTCCACATTGTAAATCAGTTTTTCACATTGAGAGTGATGCATTCTCCATTTGCATTATGAGAAAAATTCACAGGAGCATTGAATAGGGCTCCCAGTGTCTCCGGAAATCAAAGAATGTATGAATTCAGATGGGAGAATTTAGAGTCCCAAGGAATATGAATGCTTTTAAGGTTAGCTGTTGAAATGTGATGATTAAATATTGTTTCTTATGTAATAAGAGAGTCTAGGAGACACAACTCATGCCTGAGCTGCTCTCTTTCTCTTTTTCATTTGGAAGCAGCTTCAGCTATTGATGTGACCTCCATGAATAGTAAATAGGCAAGGACCAGGAAAAGAGGAAAAGAACTCGCTGAATCTGTACTTTTCTTGTGTGTCTTAATTTTATTTATAAGTGATAGAGTAGGAATTACAGGTTCAGTCTTAAGTTTTTTTTATATCTCAACTATGGAAGGCTGAATAATGTCCCCCTCCAAAAAAATGCTGCGTGTGCCGTGGTTGTGTTCTCTCACCATATTTAGTCAACCTGTAGGCTGAATACATGATCCAAAAAGGCGGATTACATGAAGAAGAACATGGCATTAGGATTGGAAGAAGACTCATTAACAACCTGCCATATGCAGATGATAGTGCAACCTTGCTTGCTGAAAGCAAAGAGGACTTAAAATACTTAACTGATGAAGATCAAATGTCACAGCCTTCAGCATGTGCTTCACCTCAAACTAAAGAAAAAAAAAAAAATCCTCATCACTGGACCAATTAATGACATCAAGATAAATGGAGATAAAGATTGAGGTTGTCAAAGACTTCATTTTGTTTGGATCCACCATTAACACTCATGGAAGCAGCAGTCAAGAAATCAAACAGTATATTGCATTAGGCAAATCTGCTGCATAAGACTTCTTTAAAGTGTTCAAGAGCAAAGATATCAGCTTGAGGACTAAGGTGCACCTGACTCTAGCCATGGTATTTTCAATAACCTCATATGCATGCGAAAGTTGGAGAGTGAATAAG
>NW_006408525.1:13510810-13513064 GCF_000296735.1 Chrysochloris asiatica
TTTTAAAGTGTTGAAGAGCAAAGATGTCAGCTTGAGGACTAAGGTGCTCCTGACCCAAGCCATGGTATTTTCAATAACCTCATATGGATGCAAAAACTGGACAGTGAATAAAAGGAGACTAGAAGAATTGATGCTTTTGAGTTATGGTGTTGGAGGAGAATATTCAAAGTGCCATGGGCTGCCAAAAGCACCTATAGATCTGTTTGGGAAGAGGTGCAACCAGAGTGCTCCTTGGAGGCCAAGATGGCCAAACGTCGTCTCTCATACTTTGGACATATTGTCAGGAGGGACCAATCACTGGAGAATGATATCATGTTTGGTAAGTTGGCGGGTCAGAGAAAAAGAGGAAGACCCCCAATAGATGGATTGGCCAAGTGGCAGCATCGATGGATTCAAGCATGGCAACAGCAGTGAGGTTGGCCCAGGATCAGGCAATGTTTTGTTCTGCTGTGCATAAGGTCACTATGAGTCAGCACTGACTTGATGGCACCTAACAAAAACAAAGTTAGGAAAGGTGTATACCTGGGTTGTATGCTTTCACCGTACTTGTTCAGTATTTATGCAGAACACATAATCTGAGAAGCTGGATTATATGAAGAAAAACATGGCATGAGAGCTGGAGGAAGACATATTAACAACCTGTGATAAGCAGATGATACAGCCTTGCTTGCTGAAAGTGAAGAAGACTTGAAATACTTACTGATAAAAATAAGAAGACCACAGTCTTCTTATGGGTTGCACTTCAATGTAAAGAAAACAAAATATCTGGAGCAATAAATAATATCAAGATAAATGGAGCAAAGATTGATGTTGCCAAAGACTTCATTTTGTTCAGATCAACTATCAACACTCATGGAGGCAGCAGTCAAGAAATCAAACGCTGTATTGCATTAGGCAAATCTGCTGAACAAGACCTCTTTCAAGTGTTACAGAGCAAAGATATCAGTTTGAGGATAACCTCAAGTGTTTCTGTTAAGTGCCACTGAATTGGTTCTGACTCATAGTGGCCCTGTATAGGGTTTCCAAGGAGGGGCTGGTGAGTTTGGACCGCCAATGTTGTGGTCCCAGTGTTTTATCCCACAGTGCCACACTAGGACCCCAATAACCTCATAGGCATGTGAAAGTTGGACAGTGAATAATGAAGATCACAGAATTGAATAAAGAAGATTATAGAATTGATGTATTTGAGTTATGGTGTTGGAGGAGACTATTAAAAGTCACGGACGTCTAAAAGAACAAACAAATCTGTGTTGGTAGAAGTACAGCCAGAATGTTCTTTAGAAACCAGGATGACCAGATTTTGTTTCTCATAATTTGGACATATTATCAGGAGGGACCAGTCCCTGGAAAAGGACATCATGATTGGTAAAGTGGAGGGTCAGTAAAAAAGAGGAAGACCCTGCCCCCATGAGACAGATTGGCACGGTGGCAGCAGTAAGGGCTCAAGTGTAGCAATGATTGTGTGGTTGGCACAAGACCAGGCAGTGTTTCATTCTGTTGTGCATACGGTTGCTATAAGTAGGTACCAATTCGACAGCCTCTAACAACCTAGTACTGTGCATCAGGAGTCATGGTGTGGCACCACAGGATAAGTACTAAACTGCTAACCAAAATGTTGATGGTTCAAACCCAACATTCACTCCTCAGAAACCCTATACAACATCACTAGGAGTCTGAACCAACTCAATGGTTATCTATTGGGTTTTTTATATATGTAATTTAATTTAATTCCTCAGAGAACCCCTGTGTGGGCATGCAACTCAGTTTTACAGATGAGGCAATTGAGATTTAAACTGGTCAGTTGTTGTTGTTAAGTACTATCCAGTCAGTTCTGACCCATAGAGACCCTGTATAGGGTTTCCTAGGAGCAGCTGGTGAGCTTGAACTGCTGACCTTACGTTCAAATGGCTTTGCAGTCTGGTGCATTAACTCATAGTGCCACACCAGGACTCCACAAATGGGTCAGTAGACTTTTTTTAAAAAATGCTTTACTGTGAATTAAGTGATCGTTTACATGGTAGAACGTGAGCTTTACATTCATCCTATCTTATATTGTTTCATTGCCAATGGTTACAATCCTCTCCATGCATCATCCACCAACCAAAGGGTACACCCCAGAAGCCTGCACCCTGGTCCTCAGCACACAGCCCCTCTCCCTCTTTGGGTCTAAAGTCCCCAGCGCTCCATCTCTCCACGACATTGTCTCTGTCTCCATCTCTGGCATCACTGCTTCTCTGGGCAGGGTCCTGCTCTT
>NW_006408525.1:13513164-13520036 GCF_000296735.1 Chrysochloris asiatica
TCTTTCATACTTTGGGCACATTGTCAGGAGAGACTACTGGAGAAGGATATTATGTTGGGTAAAGTGGAGGGTGGGAGAAAAAGAGGAAGACCTCCCCCCACCCCTCCAAGGAAATGGATTGACACAGTGGCAGAAGCAATAGGTTCAAGCGTAGCAATAACTGTGAGGTTGGTGCAGGACCGGGCAGTGTTCCATTCTGGTGTGCACAGGGTTGCTAGGAGTCCATACTGACTCAATGGCACATAACACCAACAACAACCCACAAAGATGTCCATATCTTAATCCCTAGAATCTCTGAATATGATGCCTGGCATAGTAAAAAGTAATGTGATGGTGATGATTATGTGCTGTGGAGTTGGTTCTTACTCATAACAATCCTGTATAAAGTTTCTGAGGCTGTAAATCTTTACTGGCACGGAAATCACCATATTTTCCTCATAGAATGACTGGTAGATTTGAAATTCTGACCTTGAAGTTGCAGCCCAACTCGTAACCCACTATACTACCAGGGATCCAACAAAGGGATGTAGCAGATGTTCTTATGTTACAGGTCTTGAGATGGGGAAGTGATTTTGTATTGCTGGACAGGCCCAAAGTGTTCACAAGGGTCTTGAGAAGAAGCAGGCTGAAGATACAGTAGCAGATGGAATGATGGAAGCAATAGGCTGGAGACTAGCAAGAAAGGGGCCAAGAGCCAAGGAATGTAGGTGGACTCTAAACATTGAAAAAGGCAAGAAAGCAGTCTCCCCTGAAGCCTCCAGAACCATAAAAGAGTAATTCTGCATCGATTTAAGCCACTAAACTTGTGTTGATTTCTTACAATAATAATAAGAAACAATTGTACCCAGCTTTGCATTACTATGGACAGAAAGAGTAGTCTCAAGGCCAGTGAGCTGTCAGAAATTCTCAAATGGAACAGAAATTTACATTACTCTCATTTGCTCTTAACACAAGTTTCAGAAAGCAGGAAGCTGTCCTGTTACCTCTCGCGGTACATGTATGTCCTAGGGGACACACACACAGCTAGCCAGTGTCAGAACTGGGTTGAATGAGACCCGTTGGTTCCGTGATCTTTCTCTGGTACAGACCATGTCCCTGATGTCTAGGGATTGGGGCCATGAATCTAATTCTTGGGTCAATTCTTTTGGTTCAGCACAAACATTTGCTTCAATGTTTGGTCCTGGATTTCAGGGTGGGCAAAGTGGAGCTTGACACTGACTCCTAAAGTCCAAGACTGTGGACCAGCACTTCATCTCTCCTTCACTGGACAATGGGATAGTGACAAGGATCATTCCCAACTCAGGGCAGTTGGGGATCAAACATGACAATCTATATGAAAAGGCTTTAAAAATTCTAAAATACTATTCAGATGGGAAGAATTAATTTTATATGCTCAAGAAAGCTGGCATACCCCTTTCCCAGGTGACTAAAAAGCATATGCAATTTTATTTGCTCCAATAATTTCCTTCTTACTAGTACCTGTTCAGTATACTACATGGATATGCACAAAGCATTTATTCTTCTTCTGGCTACAGAAACTACACACCTACCCCGCCCCTTCCAACTTACCCTTGTAAAAACAAACAAGACTCCTAAAACAAAACAAAAGCAAAAAAAAACCAAAAAAAAAAACAAACAAACCGTGGTGGCGGGTGGTATCATTCATGAGAACTGTGTGTTATCAAGGGAAGTCAGCTACTGACACTAGTTACTTTTAATAATGGATAGTTAATACTTGGGACCTAACAGTTCCCAGAGACATGAGATATTTATCCTTCCTTTTGTTTCTCTGTTGTTTTTTTTTTTGCTTTTTACTTTAATTTTTAACATGGTTTCCTAACCCTCTACTTCAGGAGGTAAATACAATTCTGGCAGAGTCCTGGTCCAATTTACTTTATTAGGGCTTTTACTACAAGTTTTTAAGCACTCGCTGATTTTCAAAAACATATTAAAATGGCATGGCCAATCTCACAGATTGGTACAAGTCCACGTTTCCCAAACGACTTAATAGTCTGCAACTTGTGCCAGACAGAGAAATGATTTCACCATTCTCTCTCCTTCAGATTCTAGCTAGGCTGGGCATTGGTTTTAGCTCAGTGGTTTTAGCTCCGTTCATTTGCTTTGCCATGCTGGTCTCCTCCTTAGAATTCCCTCCTACAAGTTTTATAGGTTCCACTGTTCTGGAGGGCGCATTATGTCCCCAAAGAACCTCTTTGTGGGCCATTTCTGGGCCTAGTAGTCCTGCCTTGGCCTGTTCTGGGAAGGTGGAGCTCCAAGGGATGTTTCTCCAGAAAAGGTTTGGTTTGGGGGGTAGGGGGATTGCAAAGGCTATGGAGATGCGCACCTATGACAAGACCATTAAAACTGGGTGAGCGTTGTTTCTCAAATCTTTTTCTCCTTTGCTTTTTCTCCATTTCTTTTCTAATGACCAATGACAAACCCATCAAATATTTATGTGGAACAAATAGATGAATGGATAAATACGCCAGCGTCTTCTATTACAAGGCTTTGGGCTGGAAAATGGGTTATAGAAGTCAACTCACAACTTAATGGGGGGAAACTGAATCAATCTATCTTTCATGTAACATCCTATGATGCCAACTTTGATAGAGTTTAGGGCAGGCTCTAAGGTGGTACAAAGGTGACAGCAAAGCTTACTCGTACAGAGACTAAGGGAAGACTAAGATGACTGACTCCCTGCAAAGGACGTAGTAGCCCCTGAAACTCTGCCAGAGAAACACTGCCTGGGATTTGTGCTAAATTTCTTACTTGATGTCACTCTTATGCACTACCTGAGGATCTACAGAAAGTAGTATACCTGAACATGTACCTGGAGTCATGACTGGGACGGAGTTCTGTTATGAGGCTTTCCTTGAAAAAGGCAGGCCATTCCTAAAGTGAAACAGATCCCACAAGACACAGTCTTAGGCTCTAGCTTAATGACAATTGTGAGGTTGGTGAAGCACTGGGCAGTGTTTCGTTCTGTTGTGTATACAGTTGCTATGAGTCGGAACCAACTCAAAGGCACCTAACAACAATAACAACAATGTGCTTCATTGGAAATACTCTAAAATTCTGAAATGCCACAGAAACACAAAGACGCATATCTTCCTTAAATAATGACAGCAGCAAACAACGAATTTGTTTAGAATAACCAACATCAGTGTTGCTGTTTCTGTTAATCAGTTAGGTTGGCTCAGACTCATAATGACCCTGTGTAGGATTTCCAGGGCTATGATTCTTTACAGGAGTAGAAAGCCTCATTTTTCTCCCAAAGAGCTACTGGTGGGTTTGAATTACTGACCTCGTGGTCAGCAGCATAATGCCTTAGTCACAGCATCACCAATGCTCCATATATGTGTGTACGTGTGTATGGGGACTTCAAAAAATTGTTGGAAAAATGGGATTTTCTTCCAAGGCACCTCTGGGTAAATTTGAACTTTCAAACTTTCAATGAGCAACTGTGAATGCTGTTTGTCCCATCCGGGGAACTCCATATATGTAAGGGGGCTTCCGAAAGTCTATGGAAAAAAAGCCCATGATCTTTTAGTTTTATTTTTCCACAAATTTCGGAAGCCTCCTAATTCTGGTGTGGAGGACTAGCAATGGATCAGCACTGGACTGTGAACCACAAGGTTGGCAGTTCAAACCTACCAGCTGCTCCTTGGAAACCCTATACGGGATCACTATGAGTGGGAACAAAGTCAGGGTGCGGGGCCATGATAAGCACTCAACCTCAAGGTTGGTATGAACTGAAAGGTTGACAGTTCAAACTCACCAACCACTCCCCAGAAACCCTCAACAAGGTTGCTATGAGTCAGAACCAACTAGATAACACTTAACAACAACAACATACATACATACATACATACACACCCATTGCCATAGAGTCAACTCCTGCTTAATAGGCACCCTACGAGCCTCATCTTTCTCCCGAGGAGTGGCTGGTGAGTTTGAAATGCTGGCCCTGCAGCTAGCAGTCTAATGTCCATGCTACCATGTGACGAGGACGCCTTCATACATTTGTACGTGTATAAAAGGCTAGTTTATTCTAGGAAGAGAAAGAAAAGTGGGAAGCAACAAACAGTGGTTGGAATACACAGAATGGCACTGGAGCGGTGCGTACAAGCTCATGTTCAGGAGTCAGACTGCCGGATCCTGACCTCCAGTGTTGTTATAAAACATTGTGTTATCCTGCACCACTTCTGCACTCTAAGCTTCAGTTTCATCATTTGCAAAACAAAGACATATGAGCATCTACCTGCTCAGTGAGCTGCAAGGACGAAATGACATAATATCTGTAGAGTGTTTTGTAAACAATCTGGAACAGAATGTTTAATAAAGACTAGCTATTATTATTGGTGTGGAAATTTGCTTTAAAAAGATTTATTTGGGGGGGGGATCTCTAATTTCAGAGACCCAGATGCAAAAAGAATATGGAAATGATATAGGTTTGGGCTCTAAAACGTCTCAGATAAAAATGTATTCATGGAGGAAAGATGAAATTCTTAGCTATGTTATGCTACAGATAGGATATTGACATTATATAGAATTAACATGATTTTAGGAATAATGACAAAGAGCATCACTCATTCCCTGGATTCAAACCACCAACCAGACTCTGGGGAAAGGCATATATTATGTTAGCAAGTTGGAATAGAAACTCCCTTTGAAAGCTGCTCAATAAAGAACCCTTAATGCATGATGTCTAATGTAGGGCAATGTATTTTGTAGTTAATGAACCTAGAAGCTAAAGCTGACCATGCCTGTTACAGAGCCGTGCTCCTTTCTCGATGCTACAAGGTAAATTAGCATCAACGCTCTGTCGTGAAACTTTCAATAAAGAACCGATTATATAAGGCATTAAGCCTTTCTCTAATTACAGCTATAAATATAGATAATCAAGCTGTTTTGAGCACTAAAATCAATTTTACTGTTTATATACTTTCCATGCTGTATATTTAGCTGTTGACTTTCAACTTGAAGACATAAGCAGCTGGTGAAAAATATCCTTCGAATACTAATTATGTTGTCATGGGGGATACCAATAAATGTGGCCGGTAGGAGACTTAATCAGGATTGAAAACAGTACAATTGTTTTACCAACGAAAACACTCTATACTGAGAAAACCTATGATTCCAGTTCATAAATTGAATGCTTGATACATTTCTTTGGCTATTTTCAATAGTATCATCTGTGGAATATGATTATTTTAAAGTAAGCACTTCTTTGTGTTTGCAGATCTGGGGCCCGGATGGAGCCTTGCACCGCATGGATGTAGATCACAGGCATATACCGAGACACAGACAGCAGAAAGATCGGCAGTCCTGCTAAGGAGGCTCTGTCTAGTCTACTTATAGGATGGAGACTGGAAGGAAAATGTGGTCCAGTGATCAAGCAGAGCAACCAGCAACCTCTCCTGTAGCAGTGGGTAGAAAGGTAAAGAGTGTCCCTCCAATACTCCATGGAAGAGTAAAGAAATGGAAGGCTACCTGAGTATCCACATTCATCACATCTTGCTCTATGAATCTATGATTCTGTTCGCTTGTTTATTTATTCATAGAACTATTCAGTCATGGCTTATAAGCTTTCAAGAGGGAACCTAGACCCAGAGGGCCTGGAGAAAGGTAGAATCTCCAGTGAGCAGTAGTCAATCTGTCTAGGTGGCACTGATGCAATGAAATCCAGATAGGTCTCTTGTGATACAATAGTGAATAATTGTAATCAGGACTGATTGTGAGGGTTGGAAATGTAAAGGTAGACATTTTATAGCAAGGAGGGGAGTGATTAATTATTCAGCCTAGGAGCAGAGGTCCCTGGGACTGTCAAGGGAGAGGAGCAGAGAGCGGGACCCTACCCAGAGAAGCAATGATGCCTGAAATGGAGCCAAAGATGATGATGTGGAGTAATGGAGCAGCTGGAGACTTTAGATCCAGAGAGGGAGAGCGACTGTGTGCTGAAGACCTGAGGGGCACAGGGGAAGGATTGCATGGAGGGGATTGTAACCATGACAATGAGACGATATACAATGGAATGAATGTAAAAGTAATATTCTCCCATGTAAACTATCACATAATTCACAATAAATCATTAAAAAACAACAACAACAACTATTCAGTCATGTTGATTGTTTGTTTTGTAACTGACTCAGGGTAGCCTTATATACAAGACAACACACCACTGCTGAGTCCTGGGCATCTTCATGATTGCCAGGAAGTTCAAATCCATCAGTATGGCTATTGCACCAGTGCATCTCACCCAAGATCTTCCTTGCCTTCACCAGCCTTCTGCTTCATCAAATGGGATTTCTGCTCCTGATTATGTGTCCAAAGCAAACAAGTTAGACAATGTCCTGCTATGAGTCATAGGGTTTTCATTGGTTAGTTATACAAAGTATGTCTCCAGGCCTTCCTTTCTAGTCTGTTCTTAGCTTGACAGCTCCCTGAAACCTGTCCACCATTGGCTGACCCTGCTGGTATTTGAAACAACAGTGGCAGTCCAGTATCGGCGTAATTAATCCACAAGCCACCACAGTACGACTAACTGACAGATGAATTCTGCCACATACACAGATACTGAAACTTACTCTGGTTAGCTTTCCAATATGGGATGGGCCCAGTCTACTGCACATGACAGCATGTCCAGGAAACCTCCACCTCCAAATTTGGGAGAGAGAGGAAGGACCATTTTAATAGGTTTATTCAGTCTCTAAAGTTAGGACTTTAGATGCTGATGATACAACCTTGCTTGCTGAAGTGAAGAGGACTTAAAACATGTACTGATGAAGATCAAAGAGTACAGCCTTCAGTATGGATTACATCTCAATGTCAAGAAAACAAAAATCCTCACCACTGGACCAATAAACAACATT
>NW_006408525.1:13522646-13543883 GCF_000296735.1 Chrysochloris asiatica
GCCTAGACAGATTGGATACTACTCAGTGGAGATTCTACCTTCCTCTGTGCCCTCTGGATCTAGGCTCCCTCTTGAAAGCTTGTAAGCCACTCACTTCTTGCCTTTGTAGCACCCCCCTCCATCTCCCAAGGTCAGTAGACTTTTGAAAGTTTGTTTGGATAAAGCAACATCAAAACCCAACCCAATCCACTGAAATTGAGTCAATTCCAACTCATAGAGATCCTCTGAGGAGGTCAGAGGAGACCCGCTCAATGAGTTTCTGAGGGAGCAGACACCTTCATCTTTCTCCTAGGGAGCAGCTGGAGGGTTGGAACTGCCAACTTTGTGGTTAGCAACCTAACACTTAACTCACTACGCCACTGCTCAGCTGGGATTAAATCAGCCTCAGATGATCTTCCTTCTTGACATTTAGTTCCGTTCAGGTCTCTGTGTTTTCCAGGCTGGTCTAGTGGTAAAAAAGCCAGAATTTCAAAATGTGCTTCCTATTGTTCCCATAAATGACTCTTGTCTCCATTGTTGATGTTTGTTTTGTTTTTTTCTCCCCTTGGCATTCAACGGGGACTTTGAAAAGTGGGCTGTCTTCTTCCGGTTGTCAGGCCCATGGAGTTTGGTGTTTCAGATGAGACAAGGGTCTCTTCCATCAGCTCCAGAGAGCAAGGGAGACCTGGCAGAAGTTGCCTGCTTGCTCCCCACTCTCAGAGCTCAGGAAGTCAGGGCGTCTAGTTTACCTTCTCATTTCTTTAGACTAGAACTTCTCAAAGTACATTTTAAGTGATACTTGTCCTATTAGATGGTCCAAAATACAAGGAACCTGTGATCAAACAGATACCTGGGTGGTGTAGACAGTTAGTACTTTACTACCAATCTAACAGTTGGCAGTTTAAGCCCACCTAGCAGTGCTGAAGAACAAATTCCTAGAAGTCTATTTCCATAAAGATTGTTGTTGTTAAGTGCCATCGAGTCGATTCCGACCCATAGCGACCCGGTATAGCATTTCCAAGGAGCAGCTGGAGAGCTTGAACCACCAACCTTGCAGTTCAAACAACATTGCAGTCTGACGCATTAGCCCACAGCGCCACACCAGGACTTCAAGAAAACCCAATGGAGCAGTTATACTGTGTAACACATGGGGTCACCATGAGCTAGATTTGACACCAAAACAATGGCTTCAGTTTTGTTTTGTGTTTTGGGGTATGATCAAAAAGATTTAGTAAATACCACATATGACACCCTTCATGATGATTTCAAGATGGTCATAAGCATCTGAAAGGCTCAGAGGAGCTAGGCAGCAAAAACAAAACAGTTCAAATGCAGTATCTTTCTTCAACCCGTGCCTTTGAACAAAACCATATTGCCGTCTGTAATTACTTTTCCACCTACTCCAAGGATAAAGGTCCAACCCACTCTTCATGGTAGAAATTTAAAAGTATACAACTTCCCAAGACCAGAGAGTCTGATTTGGTAGAAGCCCAGAGAATGTTAAGCATCTTTTAAAATACATATTTTAAGTACTTTCTAGACAATTCTTCACCATCTGTCTGTCAGCTTATCATAATGTAGTGACATTAATCTTGCTGTGATGCTGAAAATTAACCTAACAGTATTTTAAATACCAGTAGGGTCACCTACAGTAGACAGGCTGAAGTGGGGCTTCTAGATTAAGTCAGCCAAGGAAGAAAGACTTGAGAATCTACTTCTGAATATTAGCCGAACCTGGTAAAGCACAGCAGAACATTGTTCTACTTGTTTGCTTTGAAAACATCATGAGGAGGGACCAATCACTAGAGGAAGACATCATGTTGGGCGGAGCAGAAGGGGACCTTTGGTGTGATGACTTAGGACAGCAGAAACAAAGATGGACTCACACATGTCTGTAGTTGTGAGGCTGATGCAGGGCCAAGCAGTGCTTTGTTCTGGTGTATATAAGGTGACTTTGTAGGAAAAGTATTGGGCTGCTAACCACAAGGTCTGCAGATTGAATCCACCAGTTGCTCTATGGGAGAAAGATGAGGCTTTTTGCTCCTGCAAAGACTTACAGCATCAGAAACGCTATAAAGGAGTCCCTGTCAGTTGGAACCAACTCAATAGCACTTAACAACAACAAGTTTGAGTCAACACAATGACAACTATCAACAACAAGGTGATTTCGATCAACAGTTGCTGGTCTAACAGATTCTACTTTTAAGATGAAACTTCAAATCTGAATATGTTTACTCAAGACTCCTGGGGCTAAAATGCTTTTACACCAGCAAAATCAGCATACGTTCTCAATTATTTACATTGGTAGTAATTTGTACTAGTGATAACGTTTATACCGGGCCATGTTTAAAGGATCTCCAAATCATATTTCAAATTTCTACAGAAGGGTCTCAGGGACCCCCAGGTTCACCCATTCTTTCTGTGCCGTTGATGTGGTGGTGGTGATGGTGTGCCATAGAGTCAGATCTGACTCATAGTGACCCTGTACAGGGTTTCCGAGGCTGTAAATCTTTACGGGAGAAGAAAGCCTCATCTTTCTCCTGCAGAGCAGCTGGTAGTTTCGAACTGCTGACCTTAAGGTTTGCAGCCCAATTTGTAACCACTACGCTACCAGAGCTCCATCATGATAGCTATTACGTGATGCTGAGTCCACTTTTGATTCCAGTGACCTCAAGTCAGAGTCGCATTGTCTTCACAGGGCTTTCTTGGCTGTGATCTTTATGAGAATAGATTGGCTTTCTCGCTCCAAGCTGATAGGTAGGTTTAAACTGTCAACTTTTCTGTCAGCAGTCAACTGTTTAACCATGACACTTCCAGGATACCATATAATATATATAAAATATGTCATCTAGTAAGGAGACTGGTGACAAATGTGGTATAATGATTGGCTGCTAAAAGTTAGCCATTCAAACTACCCCAGCAGCTCTGCGGAAGAAAGACCAGGCAAACTGCTTCTGTAAAGAAACACTATGAAACCCCTCTATGTCACATATAGGGTTACCATGCATGAGTCAAGCGTAGACTTGATGGCAGCTAACAACAACAAAATACAATAACAGCCAGAGGCCTTAGAGAAAAACACAACACTAATTGAGCACTCAGATTTTCCCAGTTTATCCCTCTGCCTCAGGGCATTGCCTTAGATCCCTCTTCTTCCTCAGGCATTTCCTGAACATGAGGCCGGGAACCTAGCTCAAGGTTTCATGCACACACAAGTCTTGAGACACTGCTTTGAGTTCCTTGGGCCAAAGTCCTCCTCTCATCTAGTGTCTTTTGGGGGTCATCTATGTTCAAAACATAGGGTGAAGTACAGACTTCGACACGGTGACCACAAGGCATGGCTTGGGTGTTTCTGCTTTGCTATAAATGGAGTTCTCTTAACTCCTTGTGTGTGTTGAATGGGTTCCAACATATAACAAACACTCCGATCCTATGCATTCACAAACGCATATCCATCAAATCCGAACTTTAAACTTGAGTAAATATATCTGTCTCACAAAGCCCAAGGTATTTATTACAAGGATCACCCACTTCTGGAATTCAAACAATGTTCAAACCAAGGAAAAATTCCTTACCAAGGGTTTTAAACTCCATTTCCCCTCTCTCCAGCTGGCTAGCAGAGCCTGGCATAAAAGCAAGAGAAGGCAGCAGTCTTACTCTTGTCCCACTCAGTTCCCGACTCCCCAACTTCTTTAACCTCTTCTGGCCCAACCACACATTTGCATCATTTACCAAAAAAGAAAAGAAAAAGAAAAAAAAAACAAACAAATTTGCAGTGGGTTGGTGCCAAGCTGGCTGGAGGGCCCCCCTACTGCCCCCCAAGAAGACTCACGGCAGGGTGGTAAGAGCAATCCCCACTTCCAACCTACCCCACACAGCCCTGTCATGTCACATTCTGCAAAAAATCAAATAAATAGATTGAAATTAGAAGATCATAAAAAAGGCATTTTCTCCTCTCTCCCTCCACGGCCCCCGTCCCCACACTATCTAATAATAGGCTATTAATCCCAGCCATTTCAGACCGTCTGCAGTGTGGTGTGTCAACTGTGGCTGCATCAGTCAGAGCTGGGTGTCTAGTTATTTCAAGCATTCCCTGATGGCGTGAAGAAAGGTTGGTTTGTCTGCTTCCGACCCACTGCAGCCGAAATCCCCACTGATTGATAACTGAAAGCACGAGGCTGGAAACGTCTACTGCTGGGGCTCTAGGAGCAAGCAGAGCTGGTGAGGGGAGGCCCAGAGAGGTGGGGGCTCATGCCGCCTGCCTGCAGTGAAGGTAGGTGAGGACTCTCGCCAGGCTGCCTCTGACTTCATACGATCTGGGTTGCCCATTCTTGATGATGATCTCCAGGGCTCCCGGAACAACTCAGCTCACCACTGTACAACACAGGTCAGAGAGCATTGTCTTCAAAGACACAAATGATTGGAAGGAGCAGCGTTTCAGTTCCCAGCCCATTATATCTAGGGAGGCAATCTGTGAACACAGTCAGCTGCTAACTGAAAGGTTTCAGGCTTGAATCAAATCAGAAGTGCCTTGGAAGAATGGCCTGACAACCTACTGCTTAGAAAATCGGCCACTGAAAACTCTAAGGAACAAAGTTCTGCTCTGACACACACCAGGTCACAAAGACTTGGAATCAACTCAATGCTTACTGGCGTACTGCTTTTGCCTTCTTCCTCACACAAAAACACAAAATTTATTGGCTGGAGGTCAACATTCTCATCCTTTCCTATTTAGCACCTTTTCTAGCTTAAAAAGGGACAGAAAAGGTTGAAATCTTGCCTGGGCTGGCTCAAATGAAAGCCATTTTTCTTAGTGAGTGCTGGGACAAAGAAGTCTGGGTCTGTACATTATAAAATGCTTGTTTTTATAAAATGTGTATACAGGTTTTCTTTCTCTTATTACTCTTTAACTCAAAAGTGGGTGGGGTAGTCAGGAAACAGAAAGAGTGAGAACTCCCAAACTACTTAAAAAAAGACCCACTAATGCTTAAAGGCCTTATAGATTCATTTTGACCTATAGTAAACTCACCCCTTATCATTCTACTTGTCAAGCCTTAAAGTTGAAGCCTGGCTTTCAAACAGGGCGATTCAATCACAGGGCGAGGGAAGATAGGGGAATAAGAGACACCAATGTTTGCCCCTTGCTCTATGACTCATAAGGAAATGAACAGATTTTAGAGGGGCTAGATAGGGACCTATGTGTCCCTGGAGGCTTCTTGGGGCAAAAGGGGAGCAGGGGGCTCTTGTGCTCTAATGATAGGAGTCCAAACAGCTTAGGAACAGCTGATCCTTAAGACACAAAACAAGCTTGAATCACCAAAGATGATGGTGAGATGGGGCAGAGGTCATCCCAAGGGCATGGGGAAAGTCAAAAGGAGGTGGCAATGTGCATCTCATGAGTGCCTGAGCTCCAGCCAAAAAGGCTTCAAGCAAGTCACTAAAAGGATCACTCACTTGAAAACTCTGGACGCCACGCTCAACCTCTCTGTCCTCCCTGTAATCCAGCTGTCCCAGATGTGGCTGCTTGGTGCATTTGCTAGGGTTCCTGGGCTGGGCTGCCTTAACAACACTTTGCAGAGAGGAAAGTCTCACAGGTGCCTCTGAAGGGCTGTTGGCAAAGACAGAAAACTCCATGGGCATTGGGCTTTCTGACCAGCCTAGGAGATTCACAGTGGAGGGGAAAGAGCCCGCCAGCTTCCAGCAAGGGAAAGAAGTACCTATCCTCACAGCTGTGCTGCCCACAAGGTCAGCCCGACCCAAGGATTCTTGGAAGGCAGCAACTTCAGCAGATAAGGAGGCAAACATACCGCAGTCTGAAAGGTGGCGCGAAAAGACAGAGAGGCTCTATGAAGGTTCATTGCTTGGCTCGGATGCAGGTGTGTAGTGGAAGGAAGCGAGGAATCTACCCTAACGAAGCAGCAGCCAAGGCAGTTTAAACAGAACTAATATTTAGAGAATCTCTGCAGTGGGACCCAACTACATGAAGGCAGGTCCGTGAACCGTGGGGAAGTGAGACCCAGTAAGTAGAAGGTCAGATGTTCAGACACACTAACATTGGACACCCTTCTAAAAGTAGGACTCTCCCATCTGTTGTCGTGACGTGCCATGGAGTCAGTCTGGACTCAAAGTGACCATGTACAGGGTTTCTAAAGAGCAGCTGGTGGGTTTGAGCACCCTTCTTGTGGTTTGCAGTTCAGTGCGGATTCTATAGCACCACACCAGAACTCCTCACAGCTAGTTGTTAAAATATTAATGAATTCTCAACCTATCCCGGTATAGAATCCAGTTGCACTGATTGGTGTTGTTATTGTATGTGCTATCAATTCTGACTCACAGAAACTCTACAGGACAGAGCAAAATGGTCCCACCGAGTGTCCTGGGCTGTGATCTTTATGGGAACAAATCACCAGGTTGGCTGTGAACCCTGACCTTTCAGAGAGCAGCTGAGCACTTCGCCGCTGGAGCTGAGCAGGAATCCTGCCACCAGGCTCCGTTCAATGATGCTGTTGTTCTTGTTGTATGCTGTCGAATCGGTTCTTGACCTTGTCCAGGGTTACCGAGGCTGCTATCCTTTGGAAGCTTCTCTGGTCTTGCCTCTGGGATCAGACTGAGTTTGCTTCCCTGGTCCTGAATCTGTAGGATACAACTCTACGCAAGAGAGTATGATGTCTTAGGATTTCACTTGGTGTGATAATTAAGAATCAGATAAATGAAAGGGTAGGAGGAAGATATTGTTTACTATTGGGGATGTACAAGGGGGGTTGGCTACAGAATTTGCTAAGGGAACGTGACAGTAAATAAAGGAGTATTATGGCCTGGTATGCATGAATGAGACATTCTTTAAATCAAACCAATATATGCTCGTGTGTCTGATCAGGGGCTAAGAATTACTTACTCACATTGGAGAGTAAAAACTGACACGATCCTATAAAACACTATGTATGTGATAAAAACATAGCAAACATGCAATTAAAAGTTATTTTTTAAAACCTCTTTTTGCTATTATTATTATTCCTGGTAATGATATGTACAAAAAGATACTAGTGGTCAGATTCTGGAAGGTCTTGATCAAGGAGGTTAAATTTCGTAAGTAGTAAAACCTTGGTTGTTTTGCTAGCCTGCTGCCCAGGAGTTTGTTCCTCCAGTTCTTAGCACGTGTCTGGGTAGTTTCCATTTCTATCACATGTTCCCAGCTATTTTCTGTTTCCTCTTTTGTCCTGTCATCTGTGCCTGGACAGACTTACCGGGTCTGTGTGAAGCCCCAGACTCAGAGTGATGTGACCCAGCTGTGGGCAGCCTCTTGTTTCAGAGACCTTGGCCACCTCTCGAGGGACACCAAAATGAAGAAAGGAGCTTTTCCTCGGCAGTTTTCACCAAGTGAAATGCCAGTCCCTGGCCTTTGGATTCCTTCCCCTTGTGTTCACCCACTCTGTTTATGGAAAATGAATCATGAGACTCATTCACACACAAACGGAGAGGTAGTTTAGGGATAAACAACACAACTTCATGGAATGCCACTGGCCGCTCATCACACTGCCTTTAAAGTCACTGTTATAGGGGGATGCTCTGTAGAGGGCCTACTGGGTGTGAGGTGCACCTTAGGTCAGAGGGAAAAACACAGGCTTCTGGCCTGTCACTGGCCTAATTAACACTGGAGACAGCATTCCCGGCTGCACATTCTGACTTCCCAGCCCCAATCAAAACCACTCCCTCCAGTCTAAGGGTCTGGCCCCTCACCTCATCCAGCAAGAGAACAATAACCCAGGCCAGGAGGGATGGCACTCAGACAATGCCTCCGGGTATTGCACTTCACAGGCAAGCCTGTTTTCCATTCCTTTCCAGCTCAGACAACAATAACCCGCTAGCATCACAGCTGATTCTGACTCACAGTGACGCTGTAGAACACAGGAGAACAGGTCCATAGGCTTGCCCAGACTGCACATCTTTACTGGTGCCGACTGCCTCATCTTTCTCCTGAGGAGCAAGTAGCTGGTGAGCTTGAATCTTTCAGTTACAGTCCAAGGCTTAGCCCACTGTACCACCAGCACCCCCAGAAGATAGGTTTAAAAGCTGTTGTTATTTCTAGGGCTTTATGTCAATGTGTAGAAACAAGGATGTGTGTGTTGTGATCTATTTATAGGAATATCACAAATGAGTGGGCTTAAGAAACAAGTTTATTTTCCCAGTTTAAAAGACTGGAAGTTCAAATTCAGGGTGATGCCTCTAGGGGAAGGCTCGCTGGGGGTAAGGGGGTGGGGTGGAGGGAGTGGAAAGGAATCCTTGCCTCAGCTCTAGTGTTCTTGGTGTTCCTTGGAGATCTCCATGTGGCTTCTCTCTCTCCTCCCATTCGTGCTTACTTACTTGTGTCTATTTTGCTATTTTTATATTTCTAAGGTAGGAGTCCTGGTGTGCCACTGTAGGGTAAGCACTGGACCACAGATTGATTTAAACTGCAAGGTCAGTGGTTCAAACTCACCAGTTTCTCCTCAGAAACTCTAGAAAGGGTTGGTATGGGTGGGCACTGACTCAACAGCACTTAACAACAACAACTACAAAAGCAAGGTAAAGTAGAGGGTCAGCAAAAGCAAGGAAGACCCCCAATGAGACGGACTGGCACAGTGGCAGCAGCAATGGGCTTAAGCTTCACAACGATTGTGATGAAGGCAGAAGAAAGCAGTGTTTCATTCTGTTGTGCGTATGGTCACTATGAGTCTGAATTGACTCAACGGTGCCCAATAAAATAAAGCCAGTACAATAAAACACACCCATCCATAGGTACAGGGGCTAACATTCCAACACATATTATGGGAACACAATTCAGTTCCTAACAACAGGTAACTAGAGATGCAATTTGAGGATGTGATATTTTAAGAACTTTCACAAAAGATTGGCCTTTCTGAAGCACTCAGTTCAAACAACCTATCTGCCTCCTAGGACTCTGTCACTTGCTTCTCTACACCTACAACTTCTTTCCACCATAAGTGATTGTTAGGTATCTATCTCCTTCTCTGGGCAGCTAACTGTAGAGACAGGATTCCTAGGCAGAATTCCTCTTCAAATTGTAGAATCCAGCACCTGGAATATGTAGGAGTTTAGTAAATGTTGGTTAAATGAATCCATGAATAATTATAGGTCCTTTAACTAATCATTATTTTCTTTGACCTCCAAGAATTTCTTGTGGATTCTTCCACTTTTGTGTTACAAGATGGAGTAAGGAAGGTGCACGAATCCTTGAGTCTCAGAAAAAAAAGCAAACTCTCAGGACCCAGAATGAAGATCTCCAAGTTGTCATCTGTTTGTTGTGACTGTCACTGATGTACACATTTTCTGGATTGGGCCAATCTGGGCCTTTTTTCTGTTAACAGAGTCCATATGGAATCTAAGCATTCTGACTGGTCATCAGAAGGCCCATCTCTAGTAGAATACTAACAATTCCCTCATGGAGAAGAACAGCTCTGCTCTCACCTGCTGCCTCCACAGCCACCAAAGCTGCCAATGTTGTTGCTGTTAAGTACCGTCAAGTAAGTTCTGACCCACAGCGACCCTGTATAGGGTTTCCGAGGAGCAATTGGTGAGCCTGACCCACCAACCTTGTAGTTCAAACCGACTTTGCAGTCCAGTACATCAACCCACTGCTACACCAGGACTCTAAGGCGGTCTGATAGGACAGGAGTTCTCTACTGGAACAAACCTGATGGGGCAGCTCCCATCATCACTGATATGATTTGTAGGCATCACCTTCAAACTGAGCCCTTAGCATGACTTAACAGTAACCTTTGGGGTCTCTAGGAAGCTCTTCTGCCACTCTCTTCACTGTTTATTTTACTTTGCAAACTTCTCAGAGCTCCCAACCATTCGATTCCCCTCCTTCCCCTTCCTCCTCACCTTGCTGGATGCACTACCTCTCACTTCAGAGAGCCATCCCATGGCTGCTAGATATAATCAAGTCGACTTTGAATGCATGGCCACGTCATGTGACAGAGCCGGACTGTCCCACTGGGTTTCCTAGTCTGTAATCTTGATGGGAAGGAACTCTGGAAGCTTAGTGATTTAGCACTTGGCTGCTAACTGGAAGATCAACAGTTCGAATCCACCATCGGTTCCATGGAAGATAATTATGACAGTTTGTTTTTGAAAAGATTTCAACCTTGGAAACCCTATGGGGCCATTCTCCCCTGCCCCATAGAGTTGCTAGAAGATGGAATCAACTTGATGGCAATTCATGGGTTTGGTGCTAATCTTTATGGGAGCAGAACACCAGAATTTTCTTCCATTGAGCCTCCATCAATCTTCCAGTTAGCAGTTGAGCAGCTAGTCATTGTGCTAACAGGGCACTCTTTTTTATAAAGAAATTAGAAGTCCATCCCTGCCCTCGACCCCCAAGGGGAATGCTCGTCTTTCTCCTGCCAGGTTTGCAAGCTCCTTGACTCTGCCCCTTTCCTCTGTTCCATTTGCTACTAAGGAGACCACAACCATCCTGTGGTTTCAGATCACACCTCCAGGTGAGTTCTGGATATCATTCCCCTATTCAGGTACCACAACAACATTCAGGTACCATTGGTTATTACTGCTTTCCCTTGCATCTCCAAACTCCCTGATTTTCCTGGATCAATCAAGCATGCTCTATCACTGCCATGGTACAACAAAGCCCAAACAAGACTCCCTTGAGACCACGTCTCCACAAAGGGAATGAGCTCTTTCGTTTTACACACATCAATGTTTTAGAAACAATGGTCTAATCCTGCTTTCTCCACAAGCACTTGACTTTTCAACCTCTGCAAATGGCCTACATCCCTGCAGAGAGCCCACTCTGCTAGGGTGACAGATAAGAGTCACATGTATACAAAGGGAGAGGTAGTCTAGTCTGCAGTTATCCATTCACGAAATGATGGTAGCTTGGGCCAGGGTGGTTACAAGGGAGGTGATAAGAAGTGGATTGATTCTGAATAGATTCTGTGGGGAGTAGACAAATGGATTGACTGGCATGTGGCAGGGGTATCATCTGGCTCAACTATAGGAAGAGGGTCCATCTCTTTCTCACAGACTTTCTCCATCAGCCACATAGCACATCCCTTTTCATAGCTTATAGATCACAGGTTAAACTGGGGTCCAAACTTGCTCCCAAGTCAATCATGGGAAAGAAAGTACCTTAGATTGCTCAGAGTCCCTAGGTGGTGCAAATAGTATGCTGCTAACCAAAAGGTTGGAAGTTAAAGTCCATCCAGAAGCAACTCAGGAGGAATACCTGGTGACTTAGTTCTGGAAAATCCCAGCCATTGAAAACCCTACCTAGTGTATCATTACTCTGAAACACAAGAGGTTACCAGGACTTGGAATCAACTCAGTGGTTGGTGAGACCGCTCAACCCTTCCTCTGGAGCTGGGGTCAGCTTGTTTCAGGCATCTGCTGTGTGGGAGTATGGAGAATACCCCAACAAAGTCTGACAAGCAATGCCTTGTTGGTGAACTCATCACTAATAGGAAGACATAGACTTTGAATACTGTTGTTTTTAAAGTGTAGGAGTTTATGGTCTAGTAGAAGGCTAATAGAGCTATATGTTGACATTGTTGTTAAGTGCTGTCGAGTCCATTCTGACCTATAGCGACCCTTTATAGGGTTTCCAAGGAGCAGCTGGTGAACTTGAACTACCGACCTTGCAGTTCAAATGACTTTGCAGTCTGATGCATTAGCCCACAGCGCCACACCAGGATAACATCATTAAATACAGCAGTAAAGCAGGTCAGAGAGGTGGCATATAATATATCCTTAACATATGCTTATAATTGAATGAAAAATGTTACAGGGATTACGAAACGGAAGGCTTGATGACTTCTAGTTGGAGTTATCTGCAAAGACTTCATGAGAGTGGAGCGCAGCTGAGCTTTGTAGGATGGGTAGGGCTTTGACTGAAGGCAGTATGGTGAAAGGGCATATCAGGGACCTGCACCAAGGAGGAGGTTAGTGCACCTGTTGATTGTAATGAGATTTTTGCTGGGAGCACAAGGCAATTAGTATGGGAAAAGCCTGTAGAACTGTGGAATATTAGAACATGAAGCAACCCTGGAGATCTTCCCATCCAAGAAGGGCAAAGGACTCTGATCTCACAGGTTATAACACTGACCTGTTGCAAGGGACTTCCTGGGTGATTCTGAAGTCTCTTTGGTGCTCAGTGGGGAAAAGGCAATGATCCATTGATGGTGAATTCCACGGGCAGCATAGAAAAGGAGTGATGCCTTAGTGTCATTTGATTGTCTGGTCTTGTTCAATCACTTCTTAGAGAACTAGTATCCAGAGAAATGAAGCAACTCTTCCAAGGACACACAGTGTAATTGTGGCATAACTGAAACTTGAGCCAAGACTACTCAATTTCTGTGCCTGTATTTTTTTCCTTGACACCAGGCATCAGATTCTTGAAGGCCTATGCATTTGAACTACTGTGTGGATGAGAAGGAAGCTCTGCAAATTGCTAAGCAAGGAGATGGCATTAAATTGAGAGTGACAGTGTGTTAGGCAGATTGGCATGTGAAAAGCAGCAGCAGAGGAAACGCTAGGTGGGATCTCCTAGGAAACGCTATACAGGGTTGCAATGGGTCAGAACTAACTCGACGGCACTTAACAACAACACAATATAGAATTAGGTATTATGTGATGTGGTTGTTGTGAAGTGTCATCGAGTTGGTTCCAATTTATAGTGACCCTGTATGGGGTTTCCAAGGCTTTAAGTCTTCATGAGAACAGAAAGCCTCATCTTTCTCTCATGGAGTGGCTAGTGGGCTTGAACTGCAAACCTTGTGATTTGCAGTCCCGGACTTATCGTATGGAGTTGCCAGTGAGTCAGTTCCGACTGATGGCAATGTCTTGTGATGCAGAGTGAACTGTACTCCTGAGGGTTTTCGAGGCTAGGACTGTTTGAAAGATCTCTAGGTCTTTCTCCCGAGGTGCCTCTTTCTGGGTAGGTTTGAACCACTGCCCTTTCTGTTAGTAGTTGAGCAAACTAACTGTTGGCACCACCCAGGGACTCCTATTATGTAAGAAGGACCCGAGCTAGGGCAACAGAGGTAAAAGGCAGGAATGAGTGTGATTTCAACAGAGGAAGCAGAATTTTTGTTGCTTCTAACAATACTGACAATACTGTTCCTAAACAGATCACCACTCTGAAAAGTGATGTTGAAAAGAACATTTCCCCCAGAAAGCCCAGAGTAATCCCATGTTTAAACAAACCTTGGATGCTGTATTCCTGGCTGAAATTGGCTGTTTCTCTGAATGCCAAACACCCATATGAAAGCTAAAAAAAATGAGTTCAACATCTGAATGTTTGGTCTATATGACGCCAAGCATCCCACACAACTGATTCAGAGGCAACAAAAGGTCATGTGATGCTGACTGCTGGCACGGGCGATTTATAGATTCCACCAGAACACTGAACAATTGGATGTGTGGAACACATGATCCAGCGAACACTCATTTGTACCTTTTTGGCACGTCTACTTCACTTGACAAGGAGATGACACATTGGAAACGCCCTAGCTCTTTCAGATAAAATAATGCTTAGAAGCGTGAGAGGTCTATCTAATGATCTATACATAAGCGGTGTCTGAAATATACAATAGTGGTTTATATAATAGCAACGAAATTGGCACAGAACACTTTCAGAATGATTCTGAAATATTTTTTTTTAAAGATACTTGTAATTGTAAAGCCACAAGCTACAACACGATACACTATGGGATGGAATAGAAAGAGACAGATTCAATCTGACCTTGAAGAATCTTCATTTGGGTTTAAGCATCATGAAAATGCTTAGCAGAAGGCCAGGGACATAATAGCTTCACAGCGACGTAAGTTTTCATTCATCATATCAACAAAAAAAATTACAAAGTTCATAACGGCAAGTGAACCCCATTTCATTTGACAAAACCAAATTAGATGAGCTTTGAAACATTAACTTGCCCAAGGCCACCCAACTAGCAAATGGTGAAAACCAGGTTTGAACCTATGTCTTTTGGCTCTAAGCTCATTGTACTTTTCACCACACCATAATAATGAGTATATTATGTATATTACTGTTTCTTTTTAGCAGGCTATAATTTTGACAGTCCAGACTGGATTTTATTTTCTACTGTGGCTTGTGCAACAGCTCCCACCACCAAGTATTTTTAACCAACAGATTTCTATTGAGAAACAAATTAATGCATCATCCTGAAAATGGGCTGAATGTTATACTGTGAGGCCCCAAGAATAAGATGGGGATCACAGACTATTTTCAACTTAGAATCTGGGAGACATTCATCCATATTACAGGGCATTTGAAAGCATTTTCAAATAGAGAGGCTTTCAGAACTTCCAGATTGTTGCTACTAACAGAACTGTGTTTTCAATTGTTTACTTTTTTACTCTTTTATTGTTGGTTCATTCATCTGTCCATTGAACATTTATCATGTCTTGTTGTCAGTTGCCATTGGGTTGACTCCCAACCAACTCAGGGTGATCCTATGCCATGGAACAAACCACTATCTTGTTGGAAGTAAATACAAGGTCTTCCTTGGTCTGGAAGTTTCACTGAAACCTGGTTAATATCCTGGTGACACCCAAGCCTCCACTGACAGATGAATGGCTGACCATGTGGGGCACTGGCCAGGAATCGAACCCAGGCCTCTTGCTTGGAAGGCAAGAAATCTTGAACTGACTCACCATTGCCTCTAGTACTATACTAGGCTGAAGAATAAGATGTAAAATATCTAGTGTCAACCCTCAAGAAGCTTACAGTTGGTGTGGAAACTGACAAACTACTAATGTATTATGATACAGAGTAAGAACCAATAAGGCTGAGATGGAGGGGATGTGGGGTGTTGAGGAGGGCAGTGTGGTAGAGACTGAGGATGGGGAAGTGGGCATGAAAGGATTCCCTGAGGTACCCTGTAAGAGCGTATCCAGATACAGAGAAGGGGCGATGGAGGTCTTCTTGGGCAGAGAGAGCAGCAGAAGACACAGAAAGCAGGGAAACATGGTAAACAGAGTGGGTAGCCACGGGGGAGGAGACAAAAAGACAAGGTGGAAGATATAGGGGGAGACTGGTCATGGGAAACTCTGGAGTCCACATTTTCGCTCTTCTGATTCACATGGAGAAATACATTTTATATACCAACAACAACAGGCATACCAGTTACTACTGATGAAGATGAATTCACATTTTGTGATTGCGTGCAAACACTAAAACACACACACCATACAAAACATATCACATTATGCCTGTACGCCCAGTAAAGAATCGTAAACACAAGCTGTTTTCAATTTCTAAATACTTTCTTTTTCACAGATGAGAGTTGGTATTTTTAATCATGTAGCTTGTTTGTTTGTTTGGCTCATCTTCTAAGTCTGGTGAGTGGATGCTCTCAGACACTGGAAGGAAAGAGGAGGGCAGGCAAATGCTGTCAGGCATTAGCTGGATAAGCTCCCACCAATGTCCAGGCCCAATGAATCCGCTGACTCATTTCTCACTCAACATAGCTGTAAGCTTTCAAGAGCAAGTTACCTTTTAGTTCCTTGGGTCAGTGGAGATTGTTGTTCAAGAGTATGTCTTTCCAAGGAAGCGTAAGTATGGAGGCTAAGTTCTAGCCAAAGTGGTCATTGGCCATGGAAGAAACCCACAGATAATCTGTGTTGAGAATAGATGAATCAATTATGAGAGCTGAAAGTCTTAGAAAGCAAGTTAAATAGCGTAGGAGCCAGTTTGGGTTTCTAGCATCACCACAAGGCTATTTACACTTCACAATTACTCAAGGCTGGCTGGTGTGAATCCTAAACAGTGGCCAGAGTCTAAGGGAAAAGTTGTGTGTGTATGGAGGTAATAACCAGTCATTTCTGTTTGGCTCTGCTCTTAGAATAAATCCCTCTAAAATGTTTTATACGTAAAATTGGCATTTCCAATATAAAGTTCTCATTTGCCAAGATTCAAATGTGTTTTTAAGAGAAACAATGAAGGCGAGAGTCTACTTATCTCCATTCTGATCAGCTCAACAAGCAAACTTGGAATAGTAAATTCTCCTGTAGAGTTTCTTGAACTGCTCCATTCTCACTAACAAATATTAGAGACACAAAGGGCATTTATCAATTGATGTACCTACTAATTTGGCTAATTCCATTAGTTAGAACGTTGACAACATGAATCTATATTATGCTTAGCCATTAGTATGTTTATGAGTCCTGGTGTGGCGCTGTGGGATGGTTTGAACCACAAGATGGTTTATGAGTCCTGGTGTGGACCGCAAGGTTGGTTTGAACCACAAGATTGGCAGTTCAAATTCACCATCCACTCCTCGGAAACCTTATACAAGGTCACTATGAGTAGAAACCGACTAGAAGGCACTTAACAACAACAACAATAGTATAAATATTTATTTTCTACCTTTGTTCCATTTTCATTTGGGGTATATGTAGCATTCTTATTTCCTTTAGAACTACCAATCTTCAGTTTTGTAGGATTATAAGGAAGATTCCTCACTTGACCAATCAAATTCTCCTGGGCTTTTGACTCTTCAGTGGAAGATGTGCTGTGAGTTGGTTCCGACAAATAACAGTCCTGCATAGAGTTATTGAGAATGGCTGGTGGTTTTCAACAGCCAACCTTGTGGCTTACTAGTCCAGGGCTTATCCTACAGCATCACACCAGTAGGATGGAAATAATGGTAGAAGTTTATTCATGGTGTTCACCAATGAGGTGGCTTAATAGTTTCTGTACACAGATCCATGTTCCTGTGTGAAACCTGAATATTTGTAAGCATGGTGGTTCCGCATATTCATGGATTTGGAGATACGCCCTAAATCTTCTAGTGAATTAAATGAAATTAAATTCTGTTTGCCTTAAGTGAGGAGGGCTCAATTTCTACAGCTTGTAAGAAATCACTTCTCTAATTCAGTTCATGTAAATTTTTTTCTATCGGAATTTAAAAGAAAAGTCAGTGAAATTTTTATTTAAGATTTTTTTCTTGCCTAGATCTCTTAAGTCAATTTGATGGATTTATTGATGCATTCATTCAATTGACATTACTAACTACATATAGTGTGTGAGGCTTTGTGTTAGCTGATTTCACCAAACTAGATGCTAAAACATATCCCCCAATAATGTGAGGAAGTCTGGGTATTTAGAAATTAGATACCTTCTGTGTTATCAAACTATGTTTACGTTGGCAGTTCAAAGTAAGCAAGTGGAAAACTCCACTTACATTTATAGACTTTCAAGTTGGAAAATGTTTACTGAGCACCAACTGTGTACAAATGTCCATATCAAGCACCACAGAGTATCCCACAGAGTGGGAAACAGTGGGAGACAAAAGAAAATAACGAGTTTTTCTGCCTTCAAAGCATTTACTAGGGCCTCCTCAAATATGTTTAACAAACAGGAGCGAGTTTATATTAAATATCAAACTTTAAACAACTGAGAAAAGTCATCCTGACAATGAATTTGTTGTGATCAGATTATACTAAGCACTTCAATGCTTAATCTGCTTTAATTCTCAGAACAAACCTCTGAAGTATATACTATTGGAATCCTCATTTGGTATGAAACTGAGGTTGCATGAGATTAGGAAACTTCCCCCAAAGTCCTCCAGCATCTTTTCTACTCCTTAGAGTTGCACACAGATAGGCTCTGATTCTATTTAGTCCTTGTTGCCACCCACATCTCAAGTGCTAGAGGCCAAAAGAACTCTCTTATCCTCTCAGAACAGTTACTGAAGCAGAACCACCTCTCATTCCTAAGTTCTACCATTGTCCTCAGGCCTCTCCTGGACTTTATTTTATTTGACAATTCCCTCATTTCTTCCAAAGTATTGTCTCTGTTTTATTTCTAAGCCTACAGGTACAAATGTCGGTAGCTAACTACCCAAAATAGAAGAAGTTCAGAATAAACCAATTTGCATCTTCCATGGACTTCCTTGTTGTAGGATTTTATACTCACCATTACTGGGCTCCTAGAATCCTGGGGTAGTAAGAAGATAAGCACTGGACTGAGAACCACAAGGGTGGTGGTTCAGCAGTTCAAACCCTATACAGGGTCACTCACTATGAGTTAGAACCAACTCGATGGCGTAAACAGCTGACACACTTGGCTGCTAACCAAAAGGTCGGTGGTTCATAAGTACTAAGAGGTACCATGGAAGAATGGCTTGGCTATCTGCTGCTAAAAAAACAGTGACTAAAAACCCAATTGAGCACAGTTCTACTCTGACACGTACGGGGTTGCGGTGAGTCAGAATCAATTTAATGGCAACTGGCTTTTAAAGATTCTGGGGACTGACTGTCAGCTCCAATCTCTTAACAAATGTTTCCCTGAGCTAAGACATGAGTGCTCTGCTCCGTTCCCTTCTGGTACTCTTTGTCTCTATGAATATCAGCAATCAAAGTGGCATTTACTAGCTGGGTAAATTAATAACTCTTTACTTTCCTGTAAGTTCCACCATAGGCATCAAGCACTCCTGAAGTTGCTATAGCAAAAACAGGCAGCTGAGTGTGTGAAAGAAAAAGAGAAAGAAACAAAGACAACAAGAGCGGGAGAGGGAAAGGGAGAGAAAGGAAGAGAAGGAGGGGGAGAGGGAGCAGGAAGAGAGAGAGGGAGGGAAAGAAGAGAGAGAGAAGGAAAAGTATGAAGAAAGAAATCTGCATGAAAAAATAGTATAATGAGGACCATGCGGCTCCTCCCTGGGTCTCCTGGTGACTTGCGGCGTTTGTAATGTTTATCATTTACCTTTCTTTCTACTACACCATTCCTCAGGGAGGGTTCATTTTTTATTCATTCTGAAAGTTTGCTATCAATCATCCTCTTAAAGAGCTTGCCAGAAACTTGGACAGAGCCACATAGTAAAACTGCAGAGACAGAGGACTAATTGATTTTTAGAAATAATGTTTAGCTGTAAAGATATGAAAGGTGGTTAGAACCACACGTATTGATCTCCCTTTTGCTCCATCTGCGTCTGCAAAAGCAGACGGTTCCTTGACAAAGTACCATGGCTATTTTGACTTCCAAACACATAGCAGGAGATTAACACCAGACCACCAGCCCCTCCCCTCCTCTGGCCCTCTAGTCCTTCCCCACTCCAGCTAATGCTCTCTCTAATGACCCCCGCTACTATCCCCCATCCCAAGGTTTATGTCTTATAATTTTACATTCCATTTCCATTACAACCCCTGACCTGACAACATACATAAAAGTTGACCATTCCCAATGCTCTACCCTTCTACTCTTCTGTCTACCAAACAAAAACACAATTCAGGCTCCAAATCTGAAACATTCCATCATACTGCAAGTCTGACATTATTCAAAGAGCAATGTAACCAACCTCAGCTGCTGCGCCATGATGTGCCTGTCTTGGAGGGAGGGGCATCAAGGAGAGCGCCCTCTGGTGGACATTCACACGCACTATTAGCTTGAATCACGCTGCACAAAACACCCAGCAGTTTCTGCTACTGTCAGCATCATACCAAATGGAACTGTATCTTGTTCTTATTATCATAAAATGGGAATGTTCAATAACTGCCAACTGGATGAAGATATAAATGATGTAAATCTCATATTTATTTAAAGGTTGCTGAAGAAATGTTGAGAAATCGCAGACGCACCATCTGCTCAGGCCAACTGTGAAGCAGCTAAATGAAAAGCAGAGCGGAGACCAGGCTGGGCCTACATGGTAGATGACCAGTTCAAAATGAGGAATCTCAGGTCAGTATAGACGCAAAGCTCTGATTCATAAGGGCATCCTTTCACCTGCTTCCGTCAATCAGCTGGAACCAATCCCCGCTACACAGACAACAAAATGTCGTACTAGCATTGAATATCACTGTCTGGTTATTGATTAAAAATAAAATGAATGATGGAGTTCACTTGGGAGACAGGGGAAGTAGTCACTTCACACAGAATCAATGAAATCCCACCCCTTAGATAGTCTTGCTGTTGTGTGACGCCAAATCGGTTTGGACTTGTAGTGACCCTGTATACAGGGTTTCTGAGGCTGTAAATATCTTCGGGAGCAGAAAGCCTCATTTTGTTGATATTTAGCTACCTTCCAGAAGTCAAAGTACTAGGAAGTCTTTTTAATGGGGAAGCACATGTAACTAAAAGGATTTAAATGATGCAATTCCACATTGGTTTACTTTTGATGGAATTAAATTTTTCTCGTGATTGTGATAGTTTTGGAGTCCTGCTGGGGAGCTGTAGCATGAGGACTGGGCTGCTAACCACAAGGTCGGCAGTTCAAACTCACCAACCATTCCTTGGGATCTTATACAGAATGGCTATGAGTCGGAACGGACTCAACAACATTTAACACCACCAACAATGACCCTTTAAATAGGGACAGAATTTTTTTTTTAAGTTTTACCAGTACTTTCATTTTCTATAAACTTTTATGGGAGGTAGGTCTATCTCAAAGAAGGGGTGGGGACTATGCTGTGTTTTATAATTGTTGTTGTTGTTAAGTGTAATCAAGTCGGTTTCAATCAATAGCAACCCTGTATAGGGTATCTGAAAAGGAGCTCTGGTCGCGTAATGGTTACGAATTGGACTGCGAACCTTAAGGTCCGCGGTTCGAAACTACCAGCCGCTCCGCGGGAGAAAGATGAGGCTTTCTACTCCCATAAGGATTTACACCCTCGGAAACCCTGTACAGGGTCGCTATGGGTCGGAACCGACTCGACGGCACTTAACAACAACAACATAGGGTATCTGAGGAGCGGCTGGTGAGTGTGAACTGTGGACCTTGGGATTCAAAATGACCTTGCAGTCCAGCGCATTAGCTCACAGCACCACACCAAGCATAATTCTCATGCAAGCTAAGCACACTTGAAAAATATCATCTATTTTGCGTGTGGGCTCTTTTTATAGCATTCCCCTCCCCCTCCATATGCTGCCATGTTGTCTGTCTTTACCCCTTAATCTCCTGGCTCATTTTGTTTCAGTTTTTTAGTTTTGTTCTTGTTTCTTTGTCATTAATTACAATAGTAATCTTCAAGAAGGTAGGGGCTGTTCTTTTTCCCACTTGCTTTGCCTAGAACCTCAATGGTTTAATGACTTCTGTCAGCTCTCATACCAGCCAGCAGGCTGTTTATTCATTTTTTCTGTTTATTTTAGATGTGCCAGCTTTTTCTGGTAGCTTCAGTAACTGTTTGTACAATGGCTCTAATCTCATCTGTTGTGGATTGGACTGTTGTTGTTTTTGTTAGGTGCCATCGAGTCAGTACTGACTCATGGTGACCCTATGTACAACA
>NW_006408525.1:13544944-13545441 GCF_000296735.1 Chrysochloris asiatica
AACCTTGGAACAACAGAGCTCTGGGATACAGGGATTGAGACATGGTTGGAATGGGGACAAGGGGGGAAATAATGTTAAGATGCTTGGCTGTCTTTTGAATCTTGATTTCCCTTGCATACCATTATAAAATAGACACTGGTGGGGGAGAGGAAGGAATCGTTAGAAATATCACCATAGAAAGCTTGTAAGTCCATCTTCTGCCTATAAATGATTGGAATACCTAAAATGGGGCTACAACGTGCCCAGTGAAGGCAGCTTCCTGTGGAGCCTCTGCATTACATAAGACCATAGGTGGAATCCTGAACCCCATCCAGACTCTTCAGAGGAGGGAAATTTCCACATGAAAGGACAAGCAGACCAGCCTGGAGCAGCTAGAAGAATAGAAAATACTTCTTGAAAGAAAGACCGACAGGAAAAATATGAAACAATAATGGCAGACCGACTGATTACTATGAGAACAAGCAAGTTGCTTGCCCAGGAGACATTAAGGCTAGTGG
>NW_006408525.1:13546157-13583337 GCF_000296735.1 Chrysochloris asiatica
CTAGGCGGGGCTGATGAAAGGAAATGCGGATAGGTCTCTTGTGATGCAATAGTGAATAACTGTTATCAGGACTGATTGTGAGGGTTGGAAATGTAAAGGTAGATGTTTTGTAGCAAAAGGAGGGGAGTGATTAGCTTTGTAGTCTAAGAACACAGGTCCCTAGGACCATCAAGGGAGAAGAGTGGAGAGCGGGACCCTACCCAGAGAAGCTGTAATGCCAGAGATGGAGGCAGAGATGATGACATGGAGAGATGGAGCAGCTGGGGACTTTAGAACCTTAGACAGAGAGGGGCTGTGTGCTGAGGACCAGGGGCGCAGGCTTGCAGGGTACACCCTTTGGTTGGTTGATGATGCAAGGAGGGGATTGTAACCATGGCAATGAAACAACATATGATAGGATGAATGTAAAACTAATGTTCTCCCATGTAAACTATCACATAATTCACAATAAAACATTTTAAAAAAAGGTCTTGTAAGGCAGATTTGCCTAATGTAATACATCGTCTGATTTCTTGACTGCTATAAGAGGAACAAAAGCACTAGGAAAGTCCCAGCACTTTGGAATAGTCAATGATTTGAGATCAAAAGGGCAACATTTACTTCAGGACAGAGTTTGAAGGTTCGAATAGAAAGAGGAATGGAAACAGGAAATCCAGGGAAGAAGTGGATTAGTGGTGTTACACTGTGGAGATTTCAATCCATGAGATGAAACAAAATGTGTATGCATTGTTGAATGGAAAACGGATCTGCTCTGTAAACCTTCATCCAATTCACAACAAAAAGTTAGAAAAAGCAAACCAAGAAACTGTCCACGCGGCCGTGGAAAAATCGACCAACCCATTGTAATGGTGATTAGTGTGGGATGCTGCACCTTGACTCAGGCCACAGCCCTGACCCAATGTAAGAGGTGTTTCCCTGGGGCGTGGCCTGCATCCCCTTGTACCTTACAAGAGAGAAAAGGTTACAGAAGTAGACAGAAAAGGAAGGACCTCAGAAGAACCAAGAAAGATGAGCTGGGAGTGCAGTGTGTGCTTTGGACTCAGGGTCTCTTTGCTCAGAACCTCCTAGACCCAGAGGAAATTTAATGCCCAGACACGTGGAGATCTCCAGGGTTACCCAACCCACAGATGTTGAAAAAAGGAGCCGATAGGGAAAAAATCCCCGTCTGGAGCTGGTGTTCTGATTTCAAACATCTAGCCTCCTAAATGGTGACAGAATACATTTCTGGTTGTTGAAGCCATCCACTTTCCTGACGTAGTGCTGTGGGTCAATGCAAAGTTGGTTCAAACCCTAAGATCAGAGGTTCAAGCTCACCAGCTGTTCCTCTAAAACCCTCTACAGGGTGGCTATGGGTTGGAACTGGCTTGACAGCACTTAGCAATAACAAGAGTTCACTAAGACATCATCGAAGAATCAAACACGGAGGATGACAAAGGAAAGGCAACAAGCTGATGAGTCTGAGAAAGATTTCCCTTCTCTTTTTAAAAGGTCTGAGGAGGACACACAGATAAGCTGCACTTGACTATTAATCTAAAGGTTAGTGGTTCAAAATACTCAGCAGCACAGAGGAAGAAAGTCTTGGTAATTTGCTAATGTAAGAATAAAGCTAGAAAAAGCCTACAGAGGAACTCTACTCTATAGCACATGGGATTGCCGTGAGTCAGAACTGACTTAACAGCAACTGGTATTTTTGAGGGGTGGGGCAAGCGTTCCTTGGTGCAAACAGTTAACTGTTCTACTGCTCACCCAAGGATGGGGGTTCAGACTCACCCAGAGGTACCTCGGAAGACATGCCTACCAATCTGCTTCCAAAGGCCACATGGAGCAGTCATACTTTGCACACATAGGGTCACCATGAGTGGGTGTTGATGGTAGTGAGGGTAGGGTAGGGCAGGGAAGCAAGCCCATGTTGGAGCTGAGTTAACTGTTCACTTGATCCCATAGTTACTGGACTGCTTCTAGGAATTAGGTAAGACAACTGTTGGGGTATTTATAAGTTGAGTTGGTCCTGACTTACAGCAACCCTGTATAGGGTTTCCAGAGAGTAAGTGGTGACTTTGAGCTGCCAACCTGATGCTTAGAAGTCCAGTGCTTATCCTACAATGCCACACCAGGAATCCCCAGGGCCCCTATAGAAGGGTCTATTTAAGTATGCCAGCTGGAACTTGGTGGTCAAAGGGACTGAGGCCAACCTATGGACTTTCTTAGTTACAGACAGGGAAACTTGTCCCTGGAAAAACACTACAGCCCCTCAACAGTTGCCTTTATAAGTCAATTCCAGTTCATGGTGTCCCCATGAGTATCAGGGTAAAACTCGTTCCATCGGGTTTTTAGAGCCTGGTTTTTCTAAAGTAGATTGCCAGGACTTTCTTCCAAGGCATCTCTGTGAAGGTTAAACTTCCAACCTTGGTTAGCAACCAAGTACATCAAGTGTTTGCACAACATCAGAACTCTGCAGAGTCCTGACCCACTCCTGAATTCTTAAGGCAGGAAGGAGGAGCCTTCAGGTAGGTCCATAAGAAGTAGAGCTGTGGCTTCTGAAGACGAGAAAACGCTGCTTCCCAGCACGCTGGTGATGTAATCTGAGGGTGGACTGCCCTGGATTGGTGTCCACCCAGCCCAGTCAAATAAATCTGCCACTTCGGCCAGTTCCCTTCATCCTCCCCTACTTCCACACCTCAGTTTTAGACAGCTTTCTGTAGGGTCTGAAATACCTGAGAGCAAGGATTTAACTATTGCTTTCTTCTCTACCCAAGTCTCTTTGTCCCTGTCCCTATCCTTCTGTTTGCTTCCCTCCCCCAGAGAACGGGGGCTCTCCTGTGGATTCCTGGGGGCCTGAGGTCTCTCACTGTGACATTCCACCTGCATCGTGTCCACTCCAGGACAGTCTCAGTCCTATTACCCTGGAAAGCTGGACAGGACCTACTCTTCCTAGCTGGCCATGCCAGTTAAGGGAACACATTGATGTAGAGCAAGGGCCAGCTGACTTTGTCTATAAAGGGCCAGAGCGTAAATATTCAGCCTCAGCCAGTCTTAGTACAATTACTCAGCTCTCCTGCCGCAGCACTAAAGCAGCCATTGACAGTTAAAAAAAAAGACAACAGGACAACCACTGCCACCAAGTCGATTCACACTCATGATGAGCCCATGCGCATCAGAATAGAAATCGGTTCCATAAGATTTTCAGTAGATGATTTGGGGGATGTAGATCCTCAGGCCTTTTTTCTGCAGTACCTTTGGGTGGTCTTGAACCACCAACATTTCAGTCATCAGCAGAGCATGTTAACCATTTGCACCATCTAAGGGGACCTAGTGGCACAGCGTAAGCACTTGGCTGCCAGGTGAAAAGTTGGTGGTTTAAACCTACCAGTCACTTTGCAGGAAAAAACCATGATGGTCCGCGTCCAGAAAGAGTGCAGTCTTGGGAACCCTTATGAGGCAGTCCTACAAGGCCACTCTGCGTCAGAAGCAACTTGATCGTAATGGGTTTAGGAACTCCAGAGTAGTCACGTGGTTCTTGTTAAGTGCCACTGAGTCATTCCAACTCATAGCGACTCTGAGGAGTGACCGGCGGGTTTGAACCACTTACCTTGTGGTTAGTAATCCAGTGCTTATCCTACAGCGCCACACTAGGACTCCAAGGGAGCCACTGTTGTTAAGTGTCGCCAAGTTGGTTCTGACTCATAGTGACCCTGCACAGGATTTCTGAGGAGCAGCTGATAAATTTAAACCATTGGCCTTGTGGTTCAAACCACCCTTGCAGTTCAGTGCATTGGCCCACAGCGCCACAACAGGGCTAGATGGTGTGTTAATAAATAAGTGTGGCTACTTTCCAATAAAAGGTGATTTATGTAAGTCAGAAACATGCCGGGACTTGGTCTGCGGGCTGTCCTTTGTCAATCCTAGTATAAAAGGAGTAGCACTCTAAGCATGACTAAAGAACTCGCCCCTCTAGTTGCAGCTGTGACCTTAACCAGCTGCCTGACTTTGGATCAGTCAACTTCTACTTGGTTCCTACTTCCCACTCTCCACAAAAGAAGTATGGCTGAAGGAGTGGAAAGGTGTCTTGTTGTTCTCTGTGTGCTAAGGCAATGAGACTAGTTCTGACTCGCCCGGCTAGTGTTTTGATCCCCTTCTATGAAACAAGGCACATTATCTCTCTCTTCATCGTCACAATTCACCAAGGTAGGCAACACAGCCCTGCTTTTATATTTTATAGATGACAAAACAGAGACCAGGGAGGCGAAATCACTTGCCCAAGTTGCATAATGAGTAAGTGGCAAAGGCAGGATCCATTTTAGCACATTCTGTTTTCCCAGGCATGATGCCGCTCCCAGGCCAGCGGCTTACATTTTCAATTCCTTCATTCTAACCAGCTCTTATTGTAGAGATCAGGTCTCTGGGACACTGTTCTTTACACAGTGGGGAATCAGATATTCTAACTCCAGATTATGTGAAAACCTGCTCAGTGTCTCCCAATCACATTATGGAAAAAAAATCTTAAGCCTCCACATGACCTTCCAGGCTGCTGTGATCCACAACTCCCTTGACCTCTCCTCTGCTCCGCTCTGTCCCAGCCACAGGCTCCGTGCTTGGCCTTAAAAAGTCCTACATGCTTTACCATCACAATTTTCCAGAATCTGGAACACTATTCTCCCAGCATCGACATGACTCATTTCCTCATATTTAGTGACACCTCAGCCTGAGTGCCACCTCCTCAAAGAGCCCTTCACACTAACTAACCAGACTGTGCAAAAGAACAGAACCCACCCCTCTCCCTTCCATTGCTTTAGAGTTCTTTGTAGCACTAACCACACTATGCTACATACTACGCATTTATCCACTTAGAATAATTACTATTCTCACTTGCATCATGAGGATAAAGCCTTTGTTCTGTTCATGGCTGAACAGTGCTGGACTTGGTAGACCTTCAATAATTATCCGTTGAATTGTTAAATAAATGAGAGAGAGTACTGGAGGAAGGTGGTGGAGTATGGATGGCTTAGCACTGGTTCTTCTCTGTTCACACAGCAATGGTTCTAATCAATCTGTGGTAGAAGCTTTCTTTATCCACTGCCCCCTAGTTGAAAGGGTACCTTGCTACTTGCTTGTCTCAAGTATTACTTGGTTTCATCCTTAGGAAGTGCCAATACCATTGAGGTGGTATACTATTAGATAAGCTTAGTTTCATGACTCTGAATGGCAGAGTTGTGAGGGACCTAAGAAGACAATATTGTCCAGAATTTTCCAGGTTCCAATTTCAGGGCCACTTGTCACTCTACCTCCTCTCTACTTTTCTCATCTTTCTCTGTAGTGGCTTCATTCACCACACTTTACTCCTTCTCCCAAACCTTCCTTTCCCTTAGTATTGAGGGCAGTGTGAAGACTCCGGTGGGGAAATCTACCCTCACACCTAAGCCCTGCCATTTGATGGATGGAGAAACTAAGTGTCAGAGAACAGAAATAGCTCAGGTCATGCTAATTAATGTCAACTCATGCTAATTAATGTCAACTCATGCTAATTAATGTCAGCTCTGAGTCTAGAATTGATGTTGTTAGGTACCGTCAAATAGGCTCCAACTCACACATAGTGAGTCTATAGACAACAGAACAAAACCCTGTCTGGTCCTGTGCCATCTATACAATTAAGCCCACTGGTGTAGTCACTGTATCAGTCCATCTTGGTGGTGGTTTTCCTCTTTTTTTGCTAACTTTCCACTTGACCTAGTATGATGCCCTTCTCCAGGGACTGGTCCCTCCTGATAACATGTCCAAAGTAAATGAGATGACATCCAACCCTCCCTACATCTAAGGAGCATTCTGGCTGTACTTCTTCCAGGACAGATTTGTTTGTTCTTCTGGCAGTCCATGGTGCTTTCAATAGTCTTTGCCAAGGCCATAATTCAAATGCATCAATTCTTCTCCTGTCTTCCTTATTCATTGTCCAGATTTCTGACACATATAAGGTGATTGAAACTACTATGATTTGGGTCAAGTGCATCTTAGTCCTCAAAGTGACATCTTTGCTCTTTAATACTTGAAAGAGGTCTTGTGCAGAAGATAGGCCCAGTGCAACACATGCTGCTTGAATGAGCATTGATCGTGGATCCAAGTAAAATGAAAATGTTGATAACTTCGATCTTTTCTCCATTTATCAAGATGTTATTAATTGGTCTAGTTGTGAGAATTTGGGATTTCCTTACATTTTACAAAGTAAATTTCTTCACGTTGTTTTCTTGAGCCGTCCTTTGAAATTTTCCATTCAGTTCTTTTACTTCATCATTTACTCCATTGACTTTAGATACGCTACATTTAAGAGCAAGTTTCAGAGGCTCTCTCTGACCATCTATTCTGGTCTTTTTTTCCCTTCCTGTCTTTTTAACAAATTTGCTTTCTTCATGTATGATGTTATTGATGTCATCCCACAACTAACTTCTCTAGTCTTCAATCTTTAGTGTCTAATGCGTCAAATCTGTTCATGAGATGATCTCTAAATTCAGATGGGATATACTCAAGGAGGCCTGGAATGGCACTGTAAAATAGGCACTGGAATGCTAACTGCAAGGTCCTCAGTTCAAACTCACAGCGGATCCTCAGAAGTCCTATACAGGGTCACTATGAGTTGGAACCAACTGAAGGACACTTAACAACAACAATACTCAAGGTCATATTTTGACTCTCGTGGACTTGTTTTAATTTTCTTCAACTTCAGCCTGAATTTGCAACAGAGCAGTTGATGGTCGATTCCACAGTTGGCTGCTGGCCTTGTTTTGCCTAATAATATTGAGCTTCTCTGTCGTCTCATCCCAGAGATGGATTCAGTTTGATTCCTGTGTATTCTATCTGGTGAGGTCCAAATGTATAGTCAACATTTATGTTATTGAAAAAAGTATTTGTGATAAAGAAGTCATTTATCTTACAAAATTAAATTATGGAATCTTCAGCGTCACTTCATGATACTCCATCCACATCATATGGTTATATTTTCCAACTACTGCTCCTTCTTTGCTTTCAACTTGTACATTCCAATAATCAGTATTAATCATCTTGATTGCATGTTTGAGCAGTTTCAGACTGAATATGTTGGTAGAATTCTTCAGTTTCTTTATCACTGGCTTTGAATTTTAGTGTAAATTATAATAATAGTTGTCTTAACTGGTCTTCCTTGTAGTCCTATAGATATTATCCTATCACAGACAGGATTGCACTTCAAAACAGATCTTGAAATGCTCTTTTTTAATGATGAATGTGAAACCATTCCTCTTGAATTTGTCATTCCTAGCATAGTAAATAATGTATTTGTCCAATTCAAAATGGCCAATATCTGTGCATTTTAGCTCAATACCTGTCCATTTCATTTTTAATGACTTCCAATTTTCCTAGATTCATATTTTGCATATTTCACATTCCATTGATTAATGGATGTTACAGCTGTTTCTTCTCATTCTGAATTGTGCTCCATCAGCAAATGAAGGTCCTGAAAGCTTTGCTCCATCCACATCATTAAGATCAACTCAACTCTGAGAAAGCACTTCTTCCTCGTTGCATTGTGAATGCCTTTCAACCTGAGGGGCTCATCTCACGGCACTATATCAGACAGTGCTTCACTGTTATTCATAAGGTCTTCAATGGCTAATCCCCCAGAAATGAACCGCCTATTATTCCTTCTTCCTCTTCTTAGTCTGGAAGCTCTGCTGCAACATGCCCACCATTGAAACACCAATGGCATTTCTTCCAGCATCACACCAACATGCAAGTCACAAACTAACAGACATGTGCGGAGTCTAGAGCTTACATGTCATTATAAGATCAGTCCAAGCTCCACACTCTATGCAGCAAAAAACAATACAAAACAAAAAAAAACTCCAAAACATTCATTGCCATTGAGTTGATTCCAGTTCACAGTAACTTATGGAATAGAGTAGATCTCTAGGGTGTCCAAGGTGTTAATTTTCATTGAAACAGACTGCAACATTGTTCTCCCAAAGAGTTCTTGCTGGGTTCTAAGTGCTGACTTTTAGGTTAGCAGCTGAACACTTAACCATCACACCACCAGCGTTCCTTATGCAGAAAACAAATCAAGGTAAATAACCAGCAACACTCTACGCTGTGAGTACAAACACTTATGAAGCACCCACAATGTGCCTGGCTGCTTAGTGTGACTGGTTAGAATTTAGGTTACAACAGTGTAAGTAATATAATCCTAGTCTCCAAAGAGTTAACTGGGATGTAGAACACAGAAGAACAGGATTCTTTTAGTACTGAAATATTGGTTGATGGGTTAATCATAGCAACAACTGTGAAGATGTTGCAGAACTAGGGAACGTTTTGTTCTGTTATTTTATACATGAGGTCGCTATGAGTCGGAGCGGACTGGATGGTATCTAACAACAAAAAGAGATGTAAAAGCAGTAACCAGTTTAATCTCTTAGAGAAACTCAAGGCACCTGCGCTGTAGCATCCATAAGCAATTAGGCTTTGAATTCACTCAGGATGTGATTTTTATAAAAAGGAATGAGGGGGAAGCAAAATGGAGACGGTCTGGCCTCTTGCTCTGATCCCTTGCTTGCTTCTGTTATACAGTATGCTGGAGGGATCCCTGCCAAAAACCTTCTCAGCGTGGTCCTCACACACTCCCAGTCCCTGGGATGGAATGCAGGCACGGAATTATTGCTAGCTCTCACTAAACAACCCCTTCCCGGCCTCAGTCCAGACTCCAGTGATACACTTCCGGACAACTTCAGAAACTTGTAATTAAAAATTAGCAATCAATGGCAGACATTTCCTCCATCAACCAATGAGCATTTGAGGTCTCCTGGACCAAACTGGGTCAACCATAGAGATTTGAATACAATCCCCAGGGTCAGTTGAAGGACATATGCCTGTCAGTTTCTACAGTACCCTCTCGGGATCAGCTGTTCAGAAACCACCTGCAAGAAAAGTTCTTTCCCAACTTTAGAACAAATCTTTCTTTTCTATCGACATGACAACAGTGCCCAAAAAGAGTGAAAGCAAGAAAAAGAAAGAAAGAGAGAACATAGAGCGAGAGAGAGGCAGGCACTGCCAGAATAATGAGCCAGAGTTGACATTCCCTGGTTTCCTTGTATTTAGAGAAAAAATTTAAAAAGCCAAGGATAAGACAGAAACCAAAACACAAGGTAAAAACGTATCTTTAGATGTCTCTTCTTCCATTCTTCCCCAGTCTCCCACCTCCCCAAAGACAGAGACACACTTTATAGCCCCAAACTACTTTGGATCATGACTTGCCTGTGTACAGAACAAAACCAGCTCTCCCTCCGCCCGAATTGGGATGCTGAGCAGCCTGCGCCTGTCCGAGTTCACTCACCCACTCTCCTCACATTTTCCCTGCCTGTTGAACGCAAAACAATTGTATCCAAATGCCAATTACCGATATTCAGAATTGTTGTTTTCCTACCCTGGCTAGAAACGCCTCCATGAAGACACCGGGGTGAGCTCCAGTTGAAAGAGCACCAGGGGGTGGAGGGAAACCCCTTAGCCAACCTATACACGCTTCCCGTTGCCAAGGGAACCCTCGCTTTGTCCCAGGAGACAAGAATGGCTGCCTCTCCCACGGCCTGGCTAGAGGAGTGTTCAAATCGCAGCTCAGGGTCAAGAGAAGAGGGAGGGGAAGCCCCACACACACTTTCTAACAAAGAAATCACTTTTAAAGAATGAAAGAAACTGTGAAAAACCATGTCTTAGGAGGCGCCCGGTGGCAGCCAGGGACAAGGTTTATTGCTGATGCTGCTGTAATCAGATTTGAGTTGGCTTTTGTGGCCTTGTAAGGAAGGGGTGGGGTCTTAGAGGAGACGGGGAAGGAGGGTGGGTGAAATGGACACTGGGAGAGGGGAAGGTTAAAAGGGGTGTGTTTCAGCCTCCTTGGGTTGATGCTGCATATTAATCAGATAAACAATGACTTTGTTATGATGCTTAGCTGAAGCTTTGGACTGGAATGTTTTGGTTACTGGGTTGGTAGTGTGTTGCTGCTTCGCTGGTTCCTACCAATGTGGTGGACTGGGAAGCTTGGAATAGCATTGTTTCCATCACCCAGCCGTTTCTCTTTGGTCATCACTTTACAGTTGTCTTGGTTTGCCTTTACATCCTTATAGACTGTCCCAAAGGAGCCACAGATGTGCGTACTGTTTTCAGGTCATTTGTCAAGGGTAGAGAGTGTGGGTACACAGTGCGGGCACAATGCAGGTGCTCAGGAAATGGTGTCAACAGAGCACTTGTTTCCCATGCCTTCTCTGCCCAGCAAAGTATGAGGATGAATATTTGACAGGTGGGGCAACTATGGCTTAAAGAGGAGAGAATCAAACACCCAGCCCATTATGATGCCTAATTGCTTTTTGTTGAGAAAACACAAAGGAATGTTCTATTCAAATACTGGTTGTTCAACAGGAGGAAATGGCAAGTAAGTAAAGAGAGGCAGTAATGATTACCTTTTGTTGTTGTTGTTAGGTGCCATCGAGTCGGTGCCGACTCATAGCAACCTTATGCACAGCAGAACGAACACTGCCCGATCCTGGGCCAATCTCATTGCCACACTTGAGCCCATTGATGCAGCTACTTGGCCAATCCATCTCGGTAGGGGTCTTCCTCTTTTTCTCTGACCCTCCACCTTACCAAACATGATATACTTCTCCAGCGACTGGTCCCTCCTAACAACATGGCCGAAGTGTGAGAGACAAAGTTTGGCCATCTAGGCCTCCAAGAAGCACTCTGGCTGCACTTCTTCCAACACACATCTGTTGGTTCTATGTGGGTTAAACATGGAACGAAGCTATTCACATTAAATTACAGTGTGATAGCATACTGGACCAGTTACTCCAGTGGAGAAAGATGGAACTTTCCACTCCTGTAAAAATAAACAACCTCAAGCACCCTATGCAGGGTCACTATGAGTGGAAACCAACTGGACGGCATTTAACAACACACACACACACACACACATATATATATATATATATATATATATGGAATCCTGCTGTGGTGCAGTAGGATCAGCACTAGAATGCTAACCATAAGGTTTGTGGTTCAAACCCACCAGCTGCTCCTTGGAAATGCTGTAGAGGGTCACCATGAGTCTGTGTGTGTAGGTAGACAGATAGATACATAGACAGACAGACAGACAGACAGACAGTTCCTTGTGAGGTAGTGACCTTCTTATATTACTCTTCTCCTAAAGCTCTACTCTGGCATCATGTGATCCAGAAAGTTTCCCTTCCTATCCATCCCCCAGCTCAACAGCCACAGCACTTTGAACACATCATCCTTATACCATCACACTGATTTATTCATTGTTGTGTGTATATAATCCTGGGGAGAATCCTCTACCAGAATGTAATCACCTTGAGGGAACGCCATGCTGAGTACGTGTTCTCTCTTCAACAGCCTGTCACATAGGAGACACACGATGTACTTAAGACCTGAAGAACAACAAGTCCATCTGTGAGTATATTATTGAGTGCCAACTATATTAGCCCCGAGGGAGGATTTAAGAGAAGTTGAATGCATTATATCTGCCTGCTCCAGAAAGTCTAATGCCTACCTACGTAAGATGAAGGACTTGGTCCTTTAAATACGACTTTAACTATTGCAGTAAGTGTAGCTGAGAGTAACAGAAGAAGGAGTGCATTTGTTTAATGGATGAAAACCAGCTCTCTTGGTGGTTTTGTCTGTCAGACTGTGGCTGTGAAATCCCAGGAGCTCAGAGCTGCAAACAGGCCCAGTTAGGTTTGTACAGGCACATGCTTATTTCTTCTTGTCAAGTCCATCGGCTTTTTCTCAGCCAGTCTCCTCCAAAGCACCCCAGTTAAGGAGACATTGTCTAGTGTTAGAACGGCAGCAAACAGTCCCAGCCTGGTACTTTCCCCATCTTATGAAGCAACTTCTTGTTGACAAAAAACAGATCCAAGTCCAGAAAAACACATGAACATAATGAAGGATATCTC
Organism: Chrysochloris asiatica; assembly: GCF_000296735.1. NCBI lineage: Eukaryota > Metazoa > Chordata > Mammalia > Afrosoricida > Chrysochloridae > Chrysochloris > Chrysochloris asiatica. The sequence goes on from NW_006408525.1 coordinate 13,558,133, forward strand.
TTCAATATCTAAAAAATGCCTGTCTCATAGTAGGCCCAGGAGACGCACTACATAGCTGGTATTGCTGGGCTTGGAGTTTAGTCCCATCTCTCTCTGCTCTGCATGTTACCACCTCTCTGGACCTCTGTCCCTCATCTGTGACCTTCAGATGACTGAGAAGCATTTGTCTTATTTCCAGCTCTTCTACCACTAGTTCCTTTACAACTCTGTTTACAAAATAGAATGTTGGCTACTTTCATCATTTTGGAAAGAAACCCTGGTGGAACAGTGGTTAAGCATTCGGCTGCCAACTGAAAGGTTGGTGGTTCAAATCCATTAGCCATCCCACTAAAAAAAAAGATGTGGCAGGCTGCTTCCCTGAAGACTGACAGCCTTGAAAATGATATGAGCAGTTCTACTCTGTGAAGAGGGCCGCTATGAGTTAGAATCAGTTTGACGTGTTTCCTTTTTGGTTTGCATCTTTGGGGGTTCTCTGGACCCAGGGATCCTTCCCCTGCCCTGTAAGTGGAGCTAACATAATACACACTGGGTATGGCAGACCGCACAAACTCATCAGGCAGGAGAAGCTTGTCCTCACTGCACCGTCATGATGCAAACAACAAGTGGCAAGGGCAGGGTACCAAGGGGGGCAGCGGTAGAGGACCAATGCTGTTAGGTCATCTGAAGGTCACAAATGAGGGGCTGAGGTCCAGAGAGGTAGATACAAATAGAGCAAAGAGAAATGGAGCGAGACTCCAAGCCTGCTAACACCAAGCCTCATCTCCTGGTGGTTTCCTGACTTTAGGAGACCCTCTCCCCTCCTGGTGTGGCGCTGTTGGTTAATGTGCTGGACAGCAAAATCCGCTTGAACCAGGAGGTCTGGCGGTTTAAGTTCACCAGCTGCTCCTCGGAAACCCTATACAGGGTTGCTATAAGTCGGAACCAACTCAATGGCACTTGACAACAACAACAACAACAACTCCAAACACTCTTCCAGTGTCTCACAGCCTTTCCAAAATACTCAGAGTCGTCATTTCACTTGCCGCCTTCTTTCTTCTTTTCCTCAGCCCAAACGTGGCTCAAGAGATACAGCAGTGCCACGGATAGCTCCCGGAGTCGGCTGGTGAGGTGGTCCCTTCTGCCTATGCCAGGGACCTATAAGCAAGGTGGTGGGTCAAGGCTAACCTGGAATTAGGTTCAGTTACAGGAAGCAAGGGGTGTTGTTTGCTGCTCAGCGTTCGTTACTGAGTGCTGGGCAAGATGAGAGAAAATATAACCCAGAATATTGTCGCTATTGTGAAGTGCTGTCGAACCAGTTCTGACTCATAGTGACCCTGTATAGGGTTTCCAAGGAGCAGCTGGTGGGTTTGAACTGCTGACCTTATGATTAGCAGCTCAGTGCTTATCCTACAGCATCACACCTGAAGTCCTAAGTATGAACAAAGCACATGAATATGGGTGAAATTAGAGTATAAATATACCTACTACTCAAATGCATTCATACTTTCTGGGCATCAACTACTTCTGTCTGAACAAATACCATTACCATACATTGGAGACATAAACTTAAATCCCTACAGGAGCCAAGTATGTGAGGTAAATGAATGCAGCAGGTTTGGTTGGACAGTAGGGAGTGGTAGAGACTATGGAAAACAGAGACACAATGTTATGTGTATCAGTTGCAAAGCTCCAGTTGCTTACACACATGGCTGTAACCTAGGGATGCCAAATTATTGCCTTTTTAAAGAGAATCTGGAAATGTGGGGTTTTATGTGGAATTTCCTAATTTTAAAATGCTGACTCAAACTATTCACAAACATTGTGTAAACCAAACAAAACGTATCAAAGGTTCAGGCTGCCAGTTTATGACCTCCACCTTATCTGGAATTTTAGCATCTTTGAGTAGGAATATGTAGCTGTCGTCAATAACCTAGACCATCAAACTTATGTTAAAATGTACACAAGGTAAGAAGACAGAGCCATGAATGATCTCAACATGCTATTTGGGGAAACGGTGCAGAGATATAAAAGAGTAAAAGACAAAGTAACGTATGTTCCAGTTCCTCTTCAGAAAGTATTGTTTGTTTGAAGCAATGATGGGATTCACAAGAGCTCCTATTCCACTCCTGAGAGAGAGTCCTCCCTACTTCTCCGGAAGTCCATGAAGACTGGGCAGGCTAGTGGAGGGGCCACCATAGCAGCATGTGATTGCAGTCCCAGGGGCAGGCAGGTGAGGGGCAGGACAGGTCCTTTTTCTCACTGGCCTCAAACTCCTAGCCAGCATCCACTCAAGGTCTGATATCTGGGAGGGGTTGGCCTTGGTGAAGCCCACCCTGATAAAGGTCTTTCTTCATTCATAATCACAGGAAATCACTGGCATGGTTGCTTGTGGCCCAACTATTCCCAGCAGCCACCCTGCCTCTAGCTCTTTCTGCTGAACCCTGAGGAGGAACCTTCTTCATTATCAGCAGTCTTCTTTCACACACTTAGAATATGCAGCCATGTCTTCCAAGAAACCACCTTCAGCATTACTTTCAGCTCTTTCTTTCTGTTCAGGGGCGAGTCAAGCCTCACAATGATTTCTCTATGTCATCTATTATTCCTATCTTTGAAGCTACCATCCTAGTCACAACCTCCTAAGAAGCTTTGTGTCTTGCCTCTGATCTCGTCCCACCTGCTTCAAGCACCATTTCCATTAAGTGATCCCCTCTTCCCTATTATTTCTTAAATGAAAACACACAAGCATGATGTTAAAGGACATTTTTCACTGCCTGTATGTAGAATCTATCTAGTTACTTCCAGACCAAAGAAAGAGGATAGAGTTTGGACTCACACAGACCCAAGGTTACTTCCTGGCTCTACCATCTATTCCCTATGTGACCAGAATAAATTATGTAACTTCTGTCACAAGTTCTGTTACTGCCCTTAAAGTTGGGATGAATAATTCCTACCTGGCAAGATTATTGGGAGAATTACATGAGCTAATCTAGGCACTATCATTGCAAGTATACAAAAAGATAGTAACAGTCCTTAGAATCACTCCCTCCAACGCAAGTAGCATTAAAGGGAGAGGTGAGAAGGCATTTGAAGTTGTCAGTAATATGACAGAAATGTCAAAAGAATCTGCTAAGTAAATTATGGAAATACATTTCTATGCATTCTACTATGAGTCCCTGAATGGTACAAATGATTAATAGTTGCTAACTGAAAGGGTCGACGGCACTTGACAACAACAACAACAACTGAAAGGGTGGAGGTTTGAGTCCACTCAGAGTGCCTTGGAAGAAAAGTCTAGCAATCTACAGCTGGAGAATTAGCCATTGAAAGTCCTCTGTATGACAGTTCTACACTGACACACACGAGGTCACCAAAACGGCTTCACAGTAACTGGTTTCTTTGTTCTAGACTGCTAACCGGAAGGTCAGTGGTCCAAACCCACCAGCTGCTCCTGGAAAAACCTGTACACGGTCGTATTTGGAAGCAACTTGACAGTACTTAACAACTTAACAACAATATAGTGCAAAAACCAGTATGTGCATTTTTTTTTAACATGAAAAAAAATTAAAAAATCAAACTTAACAGCAACCAAATTCCAGCAATTTTCTTCCCCCAAATATTTCAACTATGGTACGCCTATGTTTTCCAACACAGATACATGAATCTAGTCAAAGGATGATCCTTCAAGTCCTCTGTAAACAACCTGCTTGCACCCACCCTTATGAATTTTGCATGGCACATGGACTGTGGCCACCTTGCCCCTGCACTCGGCCATCAAGCCGAGTATGCATAGAATCACATTCCATCTGAGGCCAAGCAAGCCTGCATGTGAATCCTGACTCCATTGAGGCTGTGCAGCCATGAGCGGGGTCTCCCGTTTCATCTCTCCACATTTCTGCCCCTTGTCCACATCACTAGGAGAAGAGTGAACACTTCACAGTCATCCTTCTGAAGACGCTCATCTGTTTCAAACTGTGCAGCGAACAATACCTCTCACGGGCTTCCCGTTTTTTAAGTGGACTCAAAGTTTGCATCCTTGGGTCAGTACGCATGACACCAACCCCTGCTTTGCTCTGCCTGCTCTCGGCAGGTAGGATTTTACAAAAGGTCATAGTTAAGAAGAGTTCTTGAGTTAGACAGACTTGGTTTGGGATGCTGGTCTCAACATTACCTATGTGGAAGAGTCTCTGTTTCTTTAACTGTAAGACAGGCATATTCATGGTAGTTCCCGCAGAAGGCTCTTGTGGGAATTTAATAGAATAATATGGGCAGACAGGGTGCTTAGAACAGGAGCTAGCAGAGAAGGGATCCAACAGAGGGTAGCTTCTCTTACTAAGGTGGGTAGTTTCCAGAAGCAGTAGCTAGCAGATATGTTTGGGTCTCACGTGACACAGTTGTGAGACCACAGTTTAGTCATGTTACCTTCTGTTTCCATGCCTACGTCCCAGGAATCTTGTAAAGGTGCTATCATGCTGTGTGTGTGTTGTTGTTGTTATGTGGCATGGAGTTGGGTCTGACTCATACGCATAGCGACCCTGTACAGGGTTTGTGAGGCTGTAAATCTTTACAGGAGCAGAAAGGCCCATCTTTCTCCCACAGAGCAGCTGGTAGTTTCGAACTGCTGACTCTGAAGTTAGCAGCCCGATTCATAACCACTATGCTAGGTTCCTTTAAAAAATAAAACACATCAGTTTTATACATATTCTAGTTAAAAAAAAAAAAGTGATTTCTCTTTGAGTTCTTTTGGGCATGAAGGGACTTCAAAGTTTTTGGAAAAATGAAATTCAAAGATAATGGAATTTTTCCAACAACTTTTTGAAGTCCCCTCCTCAAAGATTGAAATCAATTCCTTTGTGCCCATTTGATGGTTTCTAACTAAATTCTTTGTTATCTGCTAGGTTTGGAGTCCAGGATGTGTAGTGGGCTAAGCGTTGGGCTGCTAATCAGAAGGTCAGTGGTTCAAACTTCATGGGAGAAAGTAGAAACAATTTGCTTCCACAAAGCTGTATAGTGTCAGAAACCCCGTGGAACAATTTTACTCTGCCCTGGAGGCTTGCTGAGTCAGACCTGACTTGCTGGCAATGGGTTTGGTTTGTCTGCAAGGACACACTGCTTGCCTGCTCCTCACCTATAGTTGCCTCATTACAGTAAAAGCGCCTACCCCTTTTACGAGGGCAGCATTTTCAAACCAAGGCCAAGATCCAGGAACTGAGTTGCCCCAAGAAGAGGGATAGATTAAGCATCTGTAATAAATGTTCCCCAGCTAGGGAGGGAAAAATCACCTAACACTCTTGTGGCTTTTAGAAAAAAAAAAAAAAAAAGAACGAGAGAGAAGGAGGAGGAAAAAGAAAGCCCTGAGCTTTAAACAAGTGGCTGGACTGTTTGTCATCTGTAAAATGAGGTGATGGAAAAGCATGAAAGGGCAGTGGCCACTGAGTCTGCTTCAGGGATTCATGCTTCAGACGTCGGCTCCAGCGCTCCTGGGCTGTCCATCTGTAATTTCTTTTTCTTTAACAAAAACAGAGAACTCTCACTGGGCTGAAGTTTCCCACCTGGCTCAGGAGTTTTCAGACCTGGCCTAGGTGGTCCCTAAGTAAATATTTTTATCCTCATTCACTCACCTCCTCCTGTGAGGGGGCGGGAAATCATCTCTCTGCTCAGCTAGAGAAGAAAGCACCCAAACCAAACAACAGGTTATTTGCACCATTGGAACCTTCATTCCAGAGACTCCCAGGAGAGCATATGGTTTCAATCAGAGTATTCAGGTGACCTGTCCATCTTCTAGACAAATCTAGTTAACACGGACCTGGAGAGGACGTTTGGATGCATGCCAAGGCACTTCAGTGCGTATACAGATTGGCACAGGGACCCTCTCCTCCATCCAGTAGTCCCAGAAGTCCATCTGGAGGGGAAAGCAATGAAGCCATCTAAGCCAAAGTGCAAACTGCAGAGCACCTTTGATTCTTCATAGAAAGATTGTATCCTCCATGGCATAGCTCTGGTGGCACAATGATTAAGCGCTCAGTTGTTAACCAAAAGGTTGGCAGTTCAAATCCGCCAGTGACTCCATAGGCGGAAAGACATGGTGTTCTGCTTCCATAATGATTACAGTCTTGGAAACACTCTGTGGAAGCTCTACTCTGTCACCTCTCACCATTATGAGTGCAACCTGACTTAATGGCACGTAACAACAACAACAGTACACTTCAAGTCCTCCTGCTGAAGAGCACATTTCTGGGGTCCTTTTCACTCTGGATTCTGTTGCTTTGGGATCAAAATCAAGTGAATTCAAAGATTAAGCTCTGATATTTCAGCAGAAACTATGCAGGCAAGGAGACAATGGGAAGACATATATAAAATCCTGAAAGAAAAATACTGCCAACCAAGAATCATCTACACAGTAAAGCTGTCAATCAAATACAATGGTGTAATAAAAATATTCCAGGATAAACAGAAACTAAGGGACTTTGTCAAAGCGAACCCAATGCTTCAAAACATTCTAAAGAAACCAACAAGAGCAGACAACAATCAGAGATTGACATACATGGCAACACCACCCGGAACTCAATTGAAAACTGGAAGACTCCAGAACAGAACAGAACTACAAGAATGAATTCAATGAATTCAGAGGATCTGGGAGGTCAACAATTACAGTGTGAAAGAAGTAAAAATCCAGGAACAGAGAGCCAGGTGATGAAGAGGTTGGGCAGATTGCAAGGTAAAACAGACAGTTTTAAATGGAGAAAGAAGTTAATAGAAAATGGGTAACCTTAAAGAAAATTAAATACATCACAACATACCAAGAAAATGAAAACCCAAGAAGAATATGGAAACATTAAAAATATGAAGCTTGAGAAAAGATACCCATACTAAAAGAAAGAAGAAAAATTTCTTTGTTGGCTACCTGAGTGGGAGGGAGGGGACAGTAGAGCACAAGTTAGGGGATAGACACATAACCACATCATAGTTCAGCTGTTGGGAGGGTAATACACAAGAAGGGGGAAGTGTATTACCTTTTTTTACAGATTTGCATGGGCTAAATGGGACAGAGGTAAATAGTGATCTATGCTCAACTTTGGAACAACAGTGCTCTGTGATACAGAGCTAGATGCATAGTCTGAATGGGTAAAAGAGGGGAAATAATGTTAAAATGCTTGACTGTCCTATGCATGTTTGTTTCCCTTGCCTCCTATTATAAAATAGACACTTGAGTGGGATAGAAAGGAATTATCAGGAAACACAATTATAGAAAACTTGTAAGCCCATCTTCAGCCTATACTAATTGGAATACCTAAAAGGGGTTCTAGAACTTCCCAGTGAAATAGTCTTCTTGTGGGACCTTCGTGTATAGGACCTTAGATGGAATCCTGATCCCCATCCAGAGCATTTTGAGGTGGGACATTCCCACTTGAAAAGACATGCAGACGATCCTGGAGCAACTAGAGGAACAAAAGATACTTCTTGAAAGATAGACCAACAGGAAAAATCCAAAACAAAAATGGCAGTCTAAGTGGCTACTACAAGAACAAGCAAGTTGTTCACTGGGGAACCATCAAGGCAAGTAATAAAATCCCTTCAGGACAAGCCCCCCTCCAAGACTGAAACTCAAAGGGAACACACGAGCAGGCCTGTAAGCTTGCTGGCGACCATGTTGGTCTACTGGTGACTGGAAGAGGGGGGAAACAGCAATGAAGATGTAGGCTGAGTCCAACCACGTTCCATAGACTCCTGTCAACCTGAAGATGAAAGAGAAGAAGAAGGGCTGTCGGTCTGAAGAGTGGTGAGATCTGGGGACTCCTGAGCCCATGGTCAAGGACCTAGCCATGGAAGTCTAGAGCCCAGAGTGAAGCATACAGCTGATATGAAGTGAGGGGTGATGCACAAGAATGCCCAAATTTGCAGATAGTACCCATTTGACCTAGTTTCGATTGCTTGATGATAAGAACTCAAGTAGAGGAAGATAAATTTTGATTAAGGAAACAAGTATAAATTGCTACAATTTGCTGAACTTGACCTATACTTATGGATATAGTAGCTCAAAATATTAACAGAGGGAAGGAGTCTTCACATCAAGGATCAAACATATCCCTCTGTACACAGGGTTGATAGGGATGGGCAACTTAGACATTGGATACCTAAAATGGGGGTGGGGAGCTATAAAGGCAAGAAGTGGCTGGCTTACAAGTTTTCAAGAGGGAGTTGAATTTCAGAATACAGGGCAAGGTAGAATCCCCATGGAATAGTTTCCATCTTGTGGATGGGTCTGGTGAAGGGAGATGTGGATAAGATTCTTAGTATGATTCAATAGTGAGTAACTGTTATCATGACTAATTGTGATTGTCACAACTGTAAAGGCAGAAGTTTTATAACATCAAGGGGAAGGAGTTAATCTTACATTATAGGAACAGAGGACCCTAGGACCATCAAGGGAGATGAGGATGCTCGGAATGTGGGACCCTATCCAGAGAAGCAACAGTACCAGAGATGGAGGCAGAGATGGGGCCTTGGAGAGGCAGAGCAGCTGAGGACTCCAGACTCATAGAAAGAGAAAGGCTATGTGTTGGCAGCCAGGAGGCAGGCTTGCAGAATGTGCCCTTGGGTTGTTTAAAAGATTATATATTCCTGAGTGTTTTTGTGTGCATAAGAAAAACCAAAATAAAAACAACAGAGGGAATAGAAGCAAATATTGTTGAATGGTGATGCATGGAGGGGATTGTCATCATTGTAATGATACAAAATACGATAGGATGAGTACTAAACTGATGTTCTCCCATGCAAATGATCACTGAATGCACAATAAAAGCTTAAAAAAAAAATTCAAGTGAGTGCAGAGAAAAAAATATATTTGATTCTTTTATTTTCAGGTGCTTTTCCAATTGCACAAAGCACTGTACTAGAAACCTAAAGATAAGGAAAAGAATGGCATCTGCCTCTCCCCCGCCAGGAGCTCACAGCTCTCAAGTGGAGCGTGAAAATCCATATGCACAATTATAAACCCAAATGTGATTTTTAAAAAGTATTAGCAGTTGTCTCATCCACGTACATCAGAGTAGAACTACTGTCCTGTAGGGTTTTCAATGACTGATACTTTTTGGTAGCAGATCACTAGGCCTTTCTTGTGAGTTACCTCTAGAGTTAGCATCCAAAGACATTAACTGTAATACCCAAGGACTTCAATTGTTAAGTGTTAAGAAATCAAGGCAAGCACAGTCAACAGAGACAAGAGAGAAGAGGCTCCAGAGGAGGTAATTCCTGAGGAGTCTTGGAGGACAAGTTGGAGCTGCATGGGTAGAAAGCTGCTTATGGCTTGAAGGTTTGAAAGTGTCATCAAGCGAATGAATCCTTGTTTAGCACTTCGGATCCCCTGCCCCTGCTCTCACTATGCTAATGGGGATGTCTAATAACTCAATCTCTAGCCCCTGAGCCAGGAAGCCTCTGCTCCTTAACCACAAACAAAACCCAAGGCCCCAAGCCCCCACACACCCCATTTTGCTCCCTTTCATCTCCTGGGAATCCAAGAGTACTAAACATTTTTCATTGCTCTTCATTGGTACATGTGCATTTGTCTAGACACCCTAACACACTCCCAGAGGATCAAACAGAACCTGCCTATGGATGGACCAGTCGAATATATATATATATATATATATAGTGGGATTGAGGAATCACAAATAGTTGGTGTGAGTAGGGCACATGGGTGTGAGTTAGGAGAATGTGAGACTCAAGCTGGAAACTTGCACAGAAGACAAATGACAGAGCAGTATGCTACTGAAAAACAGAAACTGGATAAAGTGGCCAAAGAACCAGTGCCCAGCTGTAAAATCAGGCAGAACATGCTCTTTGGGACCATACAGATTCCATGGGGGTCAGGTCTTCAACAGCAGGAAATACAGGATGGGAGGGACCACTGAAAAGTCTGGAACAGAGAGCTTTGCTGAGGTGAGACTGGCTGCTTTAAGAGCTGGCATTCTCATCTGGGGAGGCTATTTGCAGGTGGATTAACCCGTTAGGCATAAGTACGGAGCTCTGGTAGCATAGTGGTTACAAATTGGGCTGCAAACTTTAAGGTCAGCAGTTCGAAACTACCAGCCACTCCGCGGGAGAAAGATTAAGGCTTTCTGCTCCCATAAAGATTTATAGGCTTGGAAACCCTGTACAGGGTTGCTATGGGTTGGAACCAACTCAACGGCACTTAACAACAACAACAACAGGTGGGAAAAATATTACATAAGATCCTTTGAATCCATTGTTGTTGCTAAGTGCTGTGGAGTCAGTTCCAACTCATAGCATCCCTGTATATGATTTCCAAGGAACGGCTGGTGGGTTTGAACTGTCAACCTTGTGGTTAGCACTCTAGTGCTGATCCTACAATGCCACACCAGAATTCCATTTCTGGTTTATAAAGTTGATGTGCTTCCCAAAGCATCTGCTGTTGGGTCAGAGGACTGAATTACATATTGTGGAGCAAACTTGGCCAGGAGCTAAACTTGACATCAGATTTGAAGAGAGACTTGGTAGGAATTTCAACTTGTCACTTCCAGCTAGTTGATGGAATTATCAGAACATCTATATGGCTTCTTCTCCAACTCCCATTAAACTGCCTGGGCCCTAAAATAAGACTCAGCCAACATTCAGGTGCTAAAGAATGGGGGTGATCTTCCTAGCATGCCACAGGACCCTCAATGCTTCTTGGATAAGGATTGCAGAGCTCTGCTGTGAATGTGTGCAGATGAAATCACTGGATAATGAGGCTCTACCTAATCTGACTTCACAGTGAAGGGGTGGTGATTCGGGGTAGAGATACAAGATGCAATGGAACTGTTTGTTCAAAAGAACTTTTCCCACACCATACCCTGCTGGATAATTTTAAATGGTTCTCTCTCCTAAATAGCCCACCACTCCAAGAATACTATTTCACTGATTCCAAAGGCCACATCCCATGCATTCTTGTTGTCATTCCAAACTCGTTATTTACGTGTGGTTTTGGATGGTCTTCAGAAGATTGGCTGAAGCATCACACCAATTCAGGCCAGAGCATCACTCTTTTGCTGGATCATTCTTTCTGTGATAATCATGACATCTCAGATCATTTGAGAGTCAAATGTCAGACACATGCCCTCCCAAGGGGTGGGAGAGGAGGGAAATGTATACATATAAAGAAAAGGGCCTAACCTCTCCCAATTCTCAATTACTTAAAGACTTTATGACATTCCATATTAGAGGCTTGGAAAATAACCACACAACTGTCAGCAAACTACAGGATTGTACTGGCAAGATTGCCTTGTGGCGGCTCTGTCTACAAATTGTGTTTCTTGTCTGTTGGCCAAGACCCACTATCCCTGAGAGATGTAGTACTTGGAGATGGCTAACAGGAGAGGTGGACTGTACCATACAAACAACTTTCTAGAAGCCCAGCAAAGACGATGGGACTGTGGAATCGGAGAATCTAGGGAGTCACATCTAGAAAACCAGGCATATATTAATACATAATCATTACTTGCACATCTCCAATAGGTAGGGCTGATTGTAGGGGAGTTGTAGGGAGCACAAAGAAATACACGATGTGACCTTTGCCCTCAAACTTTCAGTTTATGTGGGTAGCTAATAGACATCATTTGTGGGAACATAAGTGACAATAATTTAGTAAATGAGGCAGGTACAGGATTACACCCATAATACAGGCAGTTCTCAGATTACAAATAAGTACTGTTTCCAAGTTTGTCTTTAAGTCAAATTTGTACATAATTTGGAACAGTTCAATATGGTTTATATCTGACACCCATTAGTAAATATAAGTCTTAGTAGATATAGGTATGCATCCTGAACATCCACGATATGTTCTGTGAAATAGGATGTTGTGTGATTTGGACAGTGTTGTGGTGTTTAAAGATGGGCCAATGTCTGACTTAGGTGCTGACTGTGGAATGGAAATGACTCTACAAATGCAAAACAATCTATAAAAGAAGAACGGATACAGATTGATGACCAACTGGATTTGAGATATAAGTGCTTGGAAAAACCAACCAAAGGATTCTGTTATGTTTGACCTAAAATGATGGTGCCAAGATGAATCATGGTTTTAGGAATATCAGTGATACTTTTGACATTCTGAGTTTGAGATGACTGTAGGATATCCAAACATAATGCTTTGGGGGATTTGCAATGACAACTGTGGGACTTGAGCCTAGGGAAGTGGCTTGGCTTTATGGGTTTATGAAACATTAGTGTGCACAGGTTTCTTGGGCTGTTCGTCCCTTTTGATCTCATTGTGATTATTTTACAATTAAACAACCAGACTGTCAACTATTAGCATTTTTCAAACTCAGAAATCTTTGTCTACTTTAGAAGTCTTTTAGACACACATCCAGCAGCCCTCCCTGAATCTTTAACCTGCTTGAGATTGTCCTCTCAAAATTCCTGTTGATTTAATATCATTTAAAAGTCAGTGTTAAATACAGGGGAAATTCAATTTGTTTTCTCTACAGCCTAAATCAACAAGGCAAGTGACTGTGAGATGCTTTCATCTTAAAACAATTAGACTTCACTTAAACATATGGAAAGTTAAAGTTCCCTAGTACACTAAAACCACCTCTGGGCTATATATACATAAACATTTTTTGCACTATCTGTATTAGGAAAATATCATCCTCAAATCCTACATTTTCTGGGTGACCTACAGTATGTTGCCACCAAAACAGAGCTTTTTATTCTCTTCTCTTGTATCATAAGAACCCCAGCTGGTGTAGTGGTTATGTGTTGGGTTGCTAACCACAGGTCAGCAGTTTGAATCCACCAGTCAATTCACAGGAGAAAGCTAAGGTTTTCTGCTCCCATAAAGATTTATAGCCTTGGAAACTGTATGCAGGATTGCTATGAGTCAGAACTGATTTGGCTGCACACTACCCCCCTCCCCCACCGGCACCCTCTTATATCACAACTGTATGTTTCTCACTTTACTTCCCCATCCAGATTTATAGTTTGTACAGTTTTTTACTCCATTATACACAAACCTAAATTCCTTGCCTTTTTCCTCCTTACATAGGCAATATGTCACCCAGCTCCACCAACTGGAATAAGATAAAATATTTACAACTCATTAGGATGAGTCACAAGCTAGCACCAGGCAGGAAAAGGTTGGTATGGGCAGACTGAGGGACGTTCTGGAAGGGCAGACTGGGAGGTTCTGGAAGGATGGACTAGGAGGCTCTGGAAGAACAGACTGTGAAATTCTGGAATAGCCATACTGGGAATTTCTGGAACAGGCAGTCTGTGAGTTTCTTGAAGTGCAAACTGGGAGGTTTTGGAAGGGTAGACTGAGAGGTTCTGGAAGGATAGACTGAGAGGTTCTGGAAGGGTAGCCTGGGAGTTTCTATAAGAGGCAGATTGGGAGGTTCTGGAAGGGCAGACTGGGAGTTTCTATAAGAGGCAGATTGGGAGGTTCTGGAAGGGCTTACAAAGGATGGTAGTGACCTGAAAGAAGCGGTGGGAAAGCAACTGTTTCATGAGAAATTGATCCTGCTCAAAACTGGCATTGTAAAGGTGTGCGTTTTACAGAACCAAGTCCCCTTCGGGGATGGATTATTTTTACCTAACTACAGAATCTCCACTGTTACACTAAGGGAGGGATCACTCACTCTCTTCTCAACCTTCTGGGGTTTTTATTTATACCTCTATTATATTTACCAATACATCCAGCCTGCTGGATTGTTCCATCGTCCCTCTTCCTTTCTCCATCTCTCTTCCCTTAGCAGATTGAAACATCATCAGGTGGTGGGCATGGACTATGTCAGAGTCCTTGTGCATTTCCACCACCTAGCGCGTAGTAGATGTCTCTTGATGAACAAGTCTGTTTTCCTTAAAGGGAACAGTTATGGTGGATCCCAGGCAAGGGTAGCTGAATTTTTATCAAGAGTAAACCCACATTCCTAGACCAAAAGGATTCTTATCTTTGGTGACTTTGTTAGGGCAAGAATTCTGGTCCCAAGAATATGACATTGAAATAGGTTTCTTTGGATGGAGTTAATACTCTTCTTTTGCCTTTTCTCCAAAGGTTCATTTATTGTACATTCCTGGCTTAGACTTCACTTTCCAAGTAGAGAAATCGCCAGGAGATTGCATATACTGATCTTAGCATCTTTGGCAAATCGTGGGCAATGGCTGGCAATTCAGTGGTACAATTATCACCATCCATGCAGAATACTAGGGTTTCATTCATAACCAATGGACTTCAAGCACAGGAGCCCTGGTGGCATAGCAGGTTAAGCATTGGGCTACTAACCACAAGCTACTCTACAGGAGAAAGATGTAGTAGTCTGCTTCTGCAAAGACTGACCACTCAGAAACCCTCTGGAGCAATTCTACTCTAACAGGGCAGCTATGAGTTAGAACTGACGGCAGTGGGTGGGTTACCTCAAATATAACCACCACCCATCTGTCAGTACAAGCTTATGTGATGCTCCAAAGCTGAACATATTTCAGTGATCTTCCAGGCTGAAAAGACTAGGAAGAAAAGTCTGGTGATCTACTTCCAAAAAGTAGTGAAGGAAAAGTTTATAAATCGCAATGGTCTGGACAATGTTTGATTAACTGTGCATGGGGTCACCATAAGTCCGAGGCCAACCCGATGGCAGCTAACAACAACAGCTTAGCATCTCAAGTTCAACAGTTTGTCCCTTGTACTCAATAGGTGGAGTCCAGGTATGATGCTATAGGATAAGCACTGGACTGCAAGACTGGTTCGAACAACAAGGTTGACAGTTCAAATTTACCAGCTGCTCCTCTGAAACCCTATAGAGGGTTGCTATGAGTCAGAACCGACTGGACGGTACTTAACAACAACATCAACCCTATAGGTAGGATCATATCCTTTGTTATCACCTGAGAACACCTGTCCTCACTCTCATGCTTCTTGTCACATCACAAATGGCATCTCTCATATAATCCAACTGTGTTGTGTATTTGGAACTTTTGATTCCCTCTCTGACAGAAATCCTGTTTCATTCTGCTGACAAAGTCTGAATTGTCTGCCAAATACATGTTTCCCAATCTCTAAAAGTGTACCCAGGTTCTAGCCAGAACCCTTTATCTTGGATGCAAACACTACAGTCAAAGAAACTAGCATCTTCTCTTCAATGCCATCTTCAGCTGTTTACTCATTTGATCATCCTTTCTTTTCCAAAGACATGACCCTTCTTCTAGAAGAAGAGAGGAAAGCATCACTGGTATTCTTAATGTCCCCTGACGATTTTCAATTCAGAATATTAAGGTCTCTGGAGATCCATTTCATTATTCATTCCCATGGGATCTAGCAGAAGGAATCAGTGAATGGTGGGGTTCAGGCTTCCTAACAGATGTAAAGCTATACACCTTCTACAAGATAGTCTTTTGAATGGTGTCTGTATGTGGGGGCCGTGGAACGACACAGTTCAATCTCCAGCCAATAGATCATTTTGCCTGAGAGTGACAACACAAATTTCTCATGTGATGATTCCTATGAATTTTTTTTGTGACTCTTAAGGCACAAGGTGGTACCTTCTTATCAAAATATCTACATAAGAATCAGGTGGTGGAGTTTCTGCTATTCTTTTCAGCCATATGAATTTTGACATCTATTTTCATTCACACTGTCAACAAATGTTCTTAGCTGGTTGTTTCCTATGTAAATTATTTTTCAATTTTCTATTATACTCATTCTCTAATAAACCAGGAGAGAACTGAGGTGATTCTTAAAGTTTTTCTTAATATTTTTTTCTTTTTTTAGCAACCACTGAAGCTTGAATATAGAACAAACAGAACTCTTAATCAATAACCTTGGAGAAAGAGAAACAGGAAATAGATTCTGAAGGTCAAAGAGTTTCCTAATCAGTATGAATCACTACCCAGACTCAAAGACAAGGAAGTATCTCTAGACTTTCAAGATTGCTCTCGGAGATAGGTTCAGCTCTTTTTTTTTAAACAAAGAATACACAGGTTGTAACCTGGGTTCTTTAGAGAAGCAAAACCAGTAAATCTTATATGTGTGTGTGTGTTTATGTACATATGCATATATAATCTTGCTAAGCACTATCCAGTCAGCTCTGACTCATAGTGAATCTATATAGCGTTTCCGAGGAGGGGCTGGTGAGTTGGAATCACTGACCTTGTGGTTCAAACTGACCTTTCAGTACAATGCATTATCATACAATGCTATACCAGGACTATGTATACATTGTCTTAGTGTCGAGCTGCAGTGTAGGATAAGCACTCGACCTCAAGGTTGGCTGTTCAAACTCATCAGTTGCTCCTCGGAAACCCTATACAGGGTTGCTATGAGTCAGAACTGACTCAATGGCACTTAACAACAACATATATACACACACACATACACACATCCTCACAACTGGTAAATAACATCATGATAAATGGAGAAAAACTGAAGTTGTCAAGGACTTCATTTTACTTGGATCCACAATCAACACTCCTGGAAGAAGCAGTCAAGAAATTAAATGATGTATTGCATTAGCCAAATCTGATGCACAACAACATTGCTTTAAAGTGTTCAAGAGCAAAGCAAGATATCAGTCTGAGGACTAAGGTGCACTTGACCCAAGCCATGCTATATTCAACAGCCTCATATACATCTGAAAGTTGGACAGTGAATAAGAAAGACTGTAGAAGATGCATTTGATGCATTTGAATTATGGTGTTGGAGAAGAATATTGAAGATACTACCAGGCACATAACTACAACAACATGGACTGCCAGAAGAACCAACCGGTCTGTCTTAGAAGAAGTACAACCAGAGTGCTCCTTAGAAGCCAGGATGGTGAGCCTTTGTCTCTCATACTTTGGTCATGTTATCAGGAGGGACCAGTCCCTGGAGAAGGCCATCATGCTTGTTAGGAGGGTCAGCAAAAAAGAAGAAGCCCTCCAATGAGGTGGATTGGCGCAGTGGCAGCAGCAATGGGCTCAAGCATAGCAACGTCGTGAGGACAGCTCAGGACCAGGCAGTGTTTCGTTCTATTGCAATTGAGTCACTAAGAATCAAAACCAACTCAATTAACACCTGACAACAACAATATACACATACAAACACACACACACACACACACACATATTTTTAAACTCTCAAACTGCCTAAAACCAAACCAGACTCACGGCCATCAAGTCAATGCTGACTCACAGTAAATCTGTACAGGGTTTCCACGGCTGTAAATCTTGATGGGAGGAGAAAGCCTCATCTTTTGCCTGTGGAGTAGTTGGTGGGTTTGAACTGCTGACCTGGTGCTTAGCAGTCCAGTGCTTGTCCTACAGCACCACACCAGGACTCCTTTAAACTGCATTTGTTGTTGTTAGGTGCTGTCATGTCAGTTCCTACTCATAGCAACCGTCTGCACACCAGAATGAAACACTGCCAAGCCCTGCACTGTCCTCACAATTGATGTTATGTTTGAGCCCATTGTTGCTGTCACTGTATCAGTCCATCTCACTGGTGTTCACCTTCTTTTTCAAACTGCATAGTGATGTACAAATAAGATCTTATAGTTTATTATCATTGTATTAAAAAACAACAACAACTTGGTATCTTGTTATGTTGTTAAAGTGCCGTTGAGTCTGTTCCAACTCATAGCTACCCTATATAGGGTTTCCAAGGAGCAGCTGATGGGTTTGAACCACCATCCTTGTGGTTAGTGGTTCAGCGCTTATTCTACAGTGCCATACCAGGATGCCCATAAAAAGGATAAGCTGGAATGAACAATCCTTGATCCTAAACTCTGTGATGTTTGTAGCAGATCTGGTTGTATGAGACTGAACAGGTGTTTCTTCTCATCTGAGAAATTCCCTTGCTGTGAATGGGAATGATCATAGTCCCTGACCTAACTTCCACCTTTTCCCCTAATGAAGAATAGCAGGAAGCTACACTTTTTAGAAAAAGGAGCTCTGGTAGCGTAGTGGTTACGAATCGGGCTGCGAACCTTAAGGTCAGCGGTTCGAAACTACCAGCTGCTCCGCGGGAGAAAGATGAGGCTTTCTACTCCCGTAAAGATTTACACCCTCGGAAACCCTGTACAGGGTCGCTATGGGTCGGAACCAACTCGACGGCACTTAACAACAACAACACTTTTTAGAAGAACAGCCCTACACACCTTCCACCCCAAAACTTTACCCTAAGAACCCATACAGGACAACATATCCGAAAACCCAAGCAAGACATAGTTTCTATAATAATTGGTTAAGATGGAGGTAGGAAGAAAGACCTTTTCCTTATAGTAGGATATTTTATACTAGAGTATAAAATAACCTGAAGTATAACCTACCATTCTCTAAGCTTACAGATCTGTCAAGCCTTGCCATCTTTTTTAATGAACTGATTCCTTACCTACAATTACTGTTTGTAAGGCTCAGCCAAGATTACAGATTCCACAATGGTCCATTATTGACAAGACTTGAGAGTCCAGAGGAAAAGAACATTCATGGGAACAGACTTGGATATGTGACACTGACTCACACAGCAACGCTATCTAATCCAGAGAGGCTGGAATCCGGTACACACAGAAGGGCGTGCTGATCTGTAAACACACACGTACCCTCCAAATAGCATTAGGCCTGAGGACAAATAAGCTTTACAATTTCATTCTTAGGGCTGTCCTTTTTTTAAAGTAGACAAAGCAAAGGGAAATGCATGAGAAAAAGAAAATCATCCTAACTTTTATTGCTTTTGTTTGAAGTCACCCGTGGTGAAGTTGATTTTAATTTAAAAGTGAGGTGAGCTTATTGTGGGGGTCAAACCACACATACCAGCTAGGACACTCAGTAATTATCTTTCGCCATGTAAAACTCTATGAGCCAATGTATTTGGAGAAAGTATGTTTGTTATTTTCTCACCCAAAATAAATGAACCAGTCATGTCAAGGGTGCACAGACTTAATGACAGTGTCAAAAAGGAGCCGATATTTTCTTCATCTACTTTTGCTAGTATATATAATGTTGGGTTGACTTTCCTGATATCTAGAAAGGTAAGCCTATGTAACGTTTCAAATAGCCTCTCATGTGTAAAGCAAACAGAATTTACTTCCCTATTGTGTGCCTAGGGAGCCCTGGTGGTACAGTGACTAAGCACTCAGTTGCTAACCAAAAGACTGGCAGTTCAAACCCACCAACAACTCCCTGGAAGAAAGATGTGACTATCTGTTTTTATAAAGATCAGAGCCTTGGAGACACAGTTTCTACTGTGTCCTACGAGGTCACTATGAGTCAGAACCAACTCAACAGAAGTGGGTTTGCTTTTTTGTTTGTTTGGTTTTGATACTGTGGTCCTGGTCCTTGTACCAAATGCAAGGATTTTGGGAGGGAGCAACTCTGAATTAGCATCACCATCCCCTTCCCCAATAGCCTCCTTCATCTATGGTAGATGAGTGAGTTACAGTTTTAGGAACATGCAACAGAGAAGCTATTGTATTGCTTTATACAATAGCCATCTCCTGGTGAGTTAAGGAAATATAGTAGATGGAATCTTCTACAAGAGGCACTGGGAGATCCATCACAGCAGAGCCTTGACAGTTACAACAGGTACCATCTGAGAGTGGAGAGCCCGCAGGGCTGTGCAGATGGACCTTACAGAGAACTGAGACATACCCTGTCTTCCATGTGGAATGGGGCAGGGTGGCAGCCTGCCCAGAGCTTACCCACACCTGCTCTAAGTGGCATGCTTCCTCATGTATGAAAAAGAGGGCACTGGTGGTTTGATGGGAGAATTCTTGCCTTCCATGCAGAAGACCTAGGTTCAATTCCTGGTCAAAGCCTATAAAGTGCAACTATGACCCATCTACCGGTTGGGGCGTTTGTGTTGTTTTAATGCTGAACAGGTTTCAGAAGAGTTTCCAAACTAAGAATGATTAGGGAGGAATACCTCGTTGTCTACATCTGGAAATCAGCCAGTGAAACCTCTACAGATCACAATGGTCTGATCTACAACCAATTATGGGGATGGCATGAGACTGAGCATTAATTTGGCCCATGGTACATGGGGTTGCCAGGAGTTGGAAGAAAACTCAAAAGCAGTGATAAATGACATTTATGAAAAGGGAGAATAAATGCTTTTTTTTATTCAGTTGAGAGGATTGAACAATATCTACTTTCTATATGTTCCACAACTCATCTGTCATTTGGTAATACAGTGTTGGCTTGTGTGTTGCTGTGATGCTGTAAGCTAGGTCACTGGTATTACAAGTACCAGCAGGGTCGCTCATGAGGGACAGCTTTCAGCTGAGCTTCCAGATTAAGAAGTGCTAGGAAGAAGGACTTCATGACATACTTCTACAAAATTTTGTCCAGTGAAAACTTTATGAATAGTAGTGGAACATAGTCTGATATAATGCCAGATAAGAGCCTCAGGTTCAAAGGCATTCAGAATACTACCAGAAAAGAGCTGCTTCCACAAAGTAGAACAAACCTTAATGACATGGATGAAGTAAATCTGTCAGAACCTTTGTTTTCTGATGTAGAATACTCAAACTAAGAAGAAACTGTTGCAAATATCCCTTAATGATCAAAATATGGAATGTGCAAAGTATGAATGGAGGAGAATTGAAAAGGAATTCATAAAGGTTGATAAGTTAGGCATTTGTGAGCTGAAATGGACTTATATTGTCCATTTTCAATTGGACAATCATATACTAGGAATCATAAACTAAAGACAAATGGCATCACATTCATTGTCCAAAAGAATTTTGCAAGATCTATCCTAAAATACCTGGTGTGGCGCTATGGGTTAATGTGCCAGACTGCAAAGCCACTTGAACTGCAAAATCGGCAGTTCAAGCTCACCAGCTGCTCCTCGGAAACCCTATACAGGGTCACTATAGGTCGGAATCGATTCGACGGCACTTCACAACAACATCCTAAAGTACAATAGTATCCGTGATAGTATTCTATCCATACATGTACAAGGAAGATCAGTTAATATGACTATTATTCAAATTTATGCACCAACTACTACTGCCAAGGATGAAGAAATAACCTGAAGATTTTCCCCAACTTCTGCAATCTGATATTAATGAAACATGCAATCAAGATGCATTGATAAATACTGGTGATTAGAATGTGAAAGTTGGAAACAAAGAATGATTGTTATGATCTTGCTGATAGGGCTATCACATGACAAATTTTTCAAGTAGCTTTTTCAACAACATAAATGGTGACTATCTATACATGTGGACCTCATGGGATAGAATGCACAGGAATCAAATTGATTACATCTTTGGAAAGACAATGGATCAGTAATGATGTTATGGGCTGGGTTCAACCACATGCCATAGACTCCTGTTGACCTTGAGATGAGAGAGAGAAGGGAAAGGGCTAGTTGGTCCAAAGTTTGAGGAAACTTGGGAACACCTGACCCCATGGATATTGACCTAGCCACAGTGGGCTAGAGCTGAGAGTGAAGCATTCAGCTGATATGAAGTGGGGGGGGAGATGCCCAAGAATGCCCAAACTTTCAGATTGTACTAATTTGACCATGCTTTTACTGCTTGATGACCATAGCTAGACTAAAGGAAGATAAAGAAATACCATACAGGAAGCAAGTATAAATTGCTACAATTTGATGAACTTGACCTACACTTATGGAGGTAGTAGTTCAAAATACCAACTGAGAGGGAAGGAGCTTCACATCACAGATCAAACATATCCACTCTGTATACAGGGTTGATAGGGATGGGCAACTTAGACATTGGCTACCTAAATTGGAGGGTGTGTGTGGCTATAAAGGCATGAAATAGCTGGCTTACAAGTTTTTAAGAGGGTGTTTACTTTCAGTGTGTGTGTGTGTGTGTGTGGTGGGGGGCAAGGGGGTTGAATCCCCACTGAATAGTTTTCATCTTGTCTAGATGGGTCTGGTAAAAGGAGATGGGTATAGGATTCTTATGATTCAATAGGGAGTAATTGTTATCATGACTAATTGTGATAGTCACAGCTGTAAAGGTAGAAGTCTTGTAACATAAAGAGGGAGTAGTTAATCTTACAGTCCAGGAGCAGAGGACCCTAGGATCATCAAGTGAGAGGAGCCCAAGTGCAATGTGGGACCCTAACCAGAGAAGCAGTGACACCAGAGATGGAAGCAGAAATGAGGACATGGTGAGAGGGAGCAGCTGAGGACTCTAGATTCATGGAAAGAGAAAGGTTGTGTGTTGGCAGCGAGGAGGCAGGCTTGCAGAATGTGCTCTTTGGTTGCTTAAATGATTATATATTTCTGAGTATTTTTGCATTCATCAAAAGATAAAACACACACATACAAAAACAAAACAGAGGGAGGAAAGAGAAACAGGATAAGCAAAGCACTGCTTAAGAAGAAAGTTGGAAGCTTCTCACTCCCTGATTTCAAAATTTATTACACGGCTACAGTCGTCAAAACAGCTTGGTACCAGTACAATGGAAGATACACAGATCAATGGAAAAGAATTGTGAATCCAGAAATTAACCCATCCACATACAGCCAACTGATTTTTGACAAAAAGCTTAAGTATATTGCATGGGGGAGGAGACAGTCTCTTTAACAGATGATGCTGGCAGAACTGGAAAGTGATATGCAAAAGACTGAAACAAGACCTTTACCTCATGCCATATAAAAACAACAACTCAGCATGGATTAGAGACCTAAATGTGAATCCCAGAATTACAAAGTCCATCAATGAAAAACTAGGGACACATTTGAGGGCTCTAATACAAGGCATACATAGACTACCAAACATTGTGGAAAATTGTACAAACAAAAGAAGACAAAATAGATGATTGGGACATAGTAAAAATTAAAAATGTATGTGCATCAGAAGACCACCAAAAGAATAAAAAGGGAGCTCACAGAAGGGGAAAGAATCTTTTGCAACGACATTATCATTCAAGGGACTATCTCTAAAATATATAGGAAACTACAACACATCCTTAAGAAAAAGACAAATAATCCAATTAAAAAATGGGCACAGAACATGAACAGACACTTCACCAAGGTAGAGATTCAGGCAGTCAACAAACATGAAGAAATGTTCACAATCACTGGCCATTAGAGAGATGCAAATCAAAACAACAATGAGATACCATCTTACACCAACAATAACAGCAAAGTTCAAAAAAGAAGGAGACAATAAATGCTGGCAAGGATGTTGAGAGACTGGGACCCTCCTATATTGCTGGTGGGATTGCAAGATGTTCCAACAACTCTGGAAAACAGTAGGGCGCTTCCTCAGAAAGTTGGAAATAGAAATACGTTATGATCCAGCAATCCTTCTACTTGGTATTTATCCACAGGAAATACGAGCCATTTCACAAGTAGATATATGCACACCAATGTTCATAGCAGCAATATTTACAAGAGCAAAAAGATGGAGAAAACGTAAGTGCCCATCAATGGAAGAATGGATAAGCAAACTTTGGTGCATGTACACTATGGAATATTAGTTATGGATAATCTTGAGAACAGTATGCTGAGTGAAATTAGTCAGTCACAAAAGGTCAAATACTGTGTAGGTCCATTATCATAAAAGCTTAAGAAATAAATACCCACACTAAAAGGGAAAAAAATTCTATGCTGGTTATTGGGGTATAGGGAGTGGGGAGAGGGGAGGGAGGAGAAGGTAGAGCATAGGATAGGGAATAGACACATGATAGTTTGGGTGTTGGGACTGAAATAAACAAGAGAGGAATGGAAGAACAAGGCAGATGGGAGAACAATTAGGCATGCTTGCATGGGCTAAGTTGGACAGAGATAAATAGTGATGTATGCTCAACCTTGGAACAACTGGGCTCTGGGATACAGGAATTGAGGCATGGTTTGAATGGGTGAAAGATGGGAAATAATGTTAAGATGCTTAACCATTTTATGAATCTTGGTTTCCCTTGCCTAGTCTTGTAAAATAGTCACTGAAGGGGGAGAGAAAGGAACAGCCAGAAACATCACTATAGAAAGCCTGTAAGTCCCTCTTTAGCCTATGTTGTTGTTGTTAAGTGCCGTCAAGTCGGTTCTGATCCATAGCGACCCTGTACAGGGTTTCCAAGGGTGTAAATCCTTACAGGAGTAGAAAGCCTCATCTTTCTCCCACGGAGAGGCTGGTAGTTTTGAACCGCTGACCTTAAGGTTCGCAGCCCAATTCGTAACCACTACACTACCAGAGCTCCTTTCTTTAGCCTATAACTGATTGGAATACCTTGCCCAGTGAAAAAGGCTTCCTGAGGAGCCTTTGCATTGCATAAGACTGTAGGTGGAACCCTGATCCCCATCCAGAATCTTCTGAGTTGGGAAATCTCCACTTGAAAAGACAAGCAGACTAGCCTGCAGCAGCTAAAAGAACAGAAGAGACTTCTTGAAAGAAAGACCAGCAGGAAAAATGAAAAACAATAATGGCAGTCTGATTGACTACTACAAGAACAAGCAAGCTGTTCACAGGGGAGCCATCAAGGCAAGCAGTTGGGTGCCCTCAGGGTAAAACCCCTTCCAAGACTGAAACTCAAAGGGAAAACACAAGCAGGCATGTAATTTTGCTGGTGATCTTGTTGGTCTACAGATAAGGGGAAGTGGGGGAAAAACAATGAAGCTGTGAGCTAAATCTGACTATGTTCAGTAGATGCCTGTTAACCTGGATCGCGACCTGGGTGGCCAGCAGTATAGCAAGAGCTGGGGACTCCTGAGCCCAAGGACAGGGACATAGTCACAGAGGGCTAGAGTGGAGAGTGAAGCATCCCCCTGATGTGAAGTGACAGGACATGCACAGGAACACCTATAATTGCCAATAGTACACATTTGACCTAGTTTCAATGACTGGATGATCAGAACTTGACTGTAGGAAGCAGTAAGAGGAAAAAGAGGGTAATCTGCTACAATTTGATGAACTTGACCTATACTTATGGATGTAGTAGCTTAACAGAGGGAACGAATCTTTACAGTAAGGGTCATTCCCAACCCCTCTGTACACAGGGTTGACAGGGATGGGTAACTTAGACATTTGTTGTTGTTGTTGTTGTTAGGTGCCATTGTGTCAGTACCAACTCACAGTGACCCTACGTACAGCAGAACAAAACACTGCCTGGTCCTGGGCCAACATCACATTTGTTGCCACTCTTGAACTCATTGATGCTGCCACTTTGCCAGTGCATCTCATTGGGGGTCTTCCTCTCTTTCTCTGACCCTCCACCTTACCAAACATGATATCCTTCTCAGTGACTGGTCCTTCCTAACAATATGTCTGAAATACAAGAGATGA
>NW_006408525.1:13583907-13584599 GCF_000296735.1 Chrysochloris asiatica
TTGTTAATGAGTCTTCCTCCAATCCTGATGCCATGTTTTTCTTCATATAACCCAGCTTCTCGAATTATTTGCTCAGCATATAGGTTGAATACGTATGGTGAAAGAACACAACTTTGTCGCACACCTTTCTTAATTTTAAACCATTCAGTGTTCCCATGTTCTGTTTGAACAACTGCTTCTTGGTTCAGGTACAGATTCCTCATGCACACAATTAAGTGGTCCGGAATACTCATACTTCACAATGTTGTCCATAGTTTGTCATGATCCATACAATCAAAGGCTTTTGCGTAGTCAATAAAGTACAGGTAAACATTTTCTGGTATTCTCTGTTTTCAGCCAAGATACATCAGACATCAGCAATGATATCCCTCGTTCCACGTACTCTTCTGAATCCAGCTTGAACCTCTGGAAGTTCTCTGTCAAGGCAGGCTTGCAGCCACTTCTGTAGTAACTTTAGTAAAATTTTACTCACATGGGATATCAAAGATATTGTCTGATGATTTCCACATTCTGTTGGGTCACCTCTCTTTGGAATGGGCACAAATATGGCTGTCTTTCAATCAGTCGGCCAGATAGTTGTCTTCCAAATTTCTTGGCATAGATGAGTGAGTGCCTCCAGTGTCGCCTCACTTTCTTGAAAGATTTCAATTTTTATTCCATCAATTGCTGGAGCCGTGGTCTTTGCCAATTCC
>NW_006408525.1:13584825-13585437 GCF_000296735.1 Chrysochloris asiatica
TCTTGTGGACTTGTTTTCATTTTCTTCAGCTTCAGTTTGAATTTGCATATGAGCAATTGATGGTCTGTTTCACAATCTGCCCCTGGCCTTGTTTTGACTAATGATATAGAGCTTTTCCATCGTCTTTTTCTGCAGATGCAGTCAATTTGATTTCTGTATATTCTATCTGGTGAGGTCCATGTGTATAATCATCTCTTATGCTGTCTAAAGAAGGTATTTGAAATGAACAAATCATTGATTTTGTAGACTTCTATCATGCAATGTCCAAGGACATATTTTCAAACTATGGATCCTTCATCTTTGTTCCCAACCTTTGCATTTCAATCGTCAGTAATGAACAATACATCTTGATTGCATGTTTGATCAATTCCAAATTGAAGAAGTTGATAGAATTCTTCTATTTCATCCTCACTGGCTTTAGTGGTTGGTGCATGAATTTGTATAATAGTGGTATTAACTCGTCTTCTCTTTAGGTGCATGGATAGTATCCTATCACAGACAGTGCTGTATCTCATGCCTGATCTGGATATGTTCTTTTTGACCATGAATGCAACACCATTCCTCTTCAATTTGTCATTCCTGGCATAGTAAACCATGTGGTTGTCAGATTCA
>NW_006408525.1:13587760-13588184 GCF_000296735.1 Chrysochloris asiatica
CCATGCTGGTATTTAAAACACCTGTGGCATAGCTTCCAGAATCATAGCAACTAACAAGCCACCACAGTATGACAAACGGACAGATGAGTGGTGGTCTGTCACTGACAACTTAGACATTGGCTACCCAAAATGGGCGTTGGGGGTGGAAACAAAAGCACGAAGTAACTGGCTTACAAGTTTTCAAGAGGGAGCTTAGTTTTAGAGGTTGCAGGGTAAGGTAGACTCTCCACTGAGTGGTTTCCAACCTGTCTAGACAGGACTGGTGAAAGGAGATGGTGATAAGACTCTTGAGGTTCAATATTGAATAATTGCTGTCAGGACTGATTGTGAATGTTGCAAATGTAAAGGTAGATTTTTGTAAAAAAAAAAAAAAAAAAATAAAAAAAAAAAAAAACTCAAACATCTTTTCAGATAAGATTTGTGC
>NW_006408525.1:13588680-13608746 GCF_000296735.1 Chrysochloris asiatica
CCTGCTGTATGGGCTCTTGCTGATGCCTGGGCTTGACTCTTGATGTTCCCTCTACCACAGTGTTGCCCGCTTCACCTCCCAGCTAGATTAGGCACAGGGAAGATTTGCCAGAGTTATGGAGGATGAGATAGTCCACACTTCCAAGAAGATGGACAAGATGTTGCAGAAGAAGAACGTGGCTGGAGCACTGGATTTGCTGAAGGAGTTTAAGAATATTCCCATAACCCTGGAGTTATTACAGTGCACAAGGATTGGAATGTCAGTTAATGCTATTCGCAAACAGAGTACAGATGAAGAAGCTACATTTTTAGCAAAGTCTCTCATCCAATCCTGGAAAAAGTTATTAGATGGGCCATCAACTGATAAAGACTCTGAAGAGAAGGAAAAAGAACCTACAATTACATCGCAGAATAGCCCTGAAGCAAGAGAAGAAAGTAGCTCCAGTGGCAACGTAAGCAGCAGAAAGGATGAGACAAATGTTCAAGACACTTATGTTTCATCTTTTCCTTGGGCTCCAAGTACTTCAGATTCTGTACAGCTAAAGTGTATGGAGATGCTTGCTGCAGCTCTCTGAACAGGAGACGACTATGTTGTTGTTGGAGCGGATGAGGAAGAGTTAGGATCTCAGATTGAGGAAGCTATATATCAAGAAATAAGGAATACAGACATGAAATACAAAAATAGAGTACGAAGTAGGCTATCAAATCTTAAGGATGCAAAGAATCCAAATTTAAGAAAAAATGTATTGTGTGGGAACATTCCTCCTGACTTATTTGCTAGGGTGATGGCTGGCTGAGGAAATGGCTAGTGATGAGCTGAAAGAGATGTGGAAAAACCTGACCAAAGAAGCCATCAGAGAGCATCAAATGGCTGAGATAGGTGGAACCCAGACTGATTTATTCATATGTAGCAAATGCAAAAAGAACTGTACTTACACACAGATACAAACCAGTAGTGCTGATGAACTGATGACAACATTTGTTGTCTGTAATGAATGTGGAAATCGAGGGAAGTTCTGCTGAGTTGGAAGAATTGGCAAGATGTGTGGGCCATTGAGAAAATGGACTTTGTAATTAGAACTAAGCCAAGCAACTATTTTTCCTGCATATCATATTTTTAAAGCATACACCCATTGGGTTAGTCTTGGTTTTTGACATAACATCCCTTCCTTCAATGACCATGTAATAATTGTTCTTGTTCCAAAAACAAGTGGGATTCCCCCCCCCCCCCATTTTTAAAAGTAAGTTGACATTAAACTTTTATCAACTAAACTTTTGGCCATTGATTTTTTTCTTCTTCTTAAAGGAAAATATACCTTAACCTTTTTTATAATCTGAAATAGCACACACTAGAAATGCTATCTTCTCTGTTAATAAATAAATGAAAAAAAAAAAAATTTTTCCATATTGGCATGTATCTCATATTAAAGGAGTTTGTTGTTGTTGTTGAGTGCCGTCGAGTCGATTCCGACCCATAGTGACCCTGTATAGGGTTTCCGAGGAGTAGGTGGTGAACTTGAACCTTTGACTTTGCAGTTCAAATAGTTTTGCAGTCTGACACATTAACCCACAGCGCCACACCAGGACTCCATTAAAGGCATAGAAAGGTAATTTTAGATTAATCAAATATGGTGTATGTTCAAGTAATACTTGACCAGCTTATCTAAATTGTACATAATATTTGGATTGGCATATAAATTTAATTTTAATTATTATGTTCATGAGCCTGGAATAATTAGATCTTATTTTTCATCTGTAATTAACTGTAATCCTCATTTCTTGTAATTTCTTGTACATGTACATTACTTGCACTAGATAGATTTTTCTTTTGAAAACATGACTTAGTTAAAATTTAAAAAACCCAACAACAATGAGATCCCATATCACACCAGCTATAACTGTTCAAAAAAGCAGAGGACAACAAATACTGGCGAGAGTGTGGTTTGAACTGCACGGTTGGTGGTTCAAATCGACCAGCCATTCCTTGGAAACCCTATAGAGGGTTGCTATGACTCAGAAACCAATTCACCAGCACTTACCATATAGGGGAGACAAAAACACTAGTGAGATAGGCACACCATAGAATTGTCAATACTGAAAGTACAGCATTTTCTTAGGGAGAACATTCAGAAGGGTCGGGAAAGAGATGGAATGGAAACAAGAATCACAGGGAGACAAGGGATAACTGATGTTACACTGAAGGGGGATTGCAATCATTGAAACAAAACAAACTGTGATCTGCTCTGGAAACCGCCACTCAGTTCACAATAAAACGTGTTTTTTTTTTTAAAAATAAGAATGATACGCACCTCAAAAAAACAAAAACCAGATGTAACAGAAGTTAATACTGTTAAATAATGATGCATAGAGGGAATTTTAATTATTGCAATGAAACAAAATATGATAGGATGAGTGCAAGACCGATGTACTCCCATGTAAACTTATCACTCAGTTCACAATAAAAGATTTTTTTTTTTTTTATAAAAGCTCATCAGTCACAAGGCCAACCTTAAACTGCCAACACTCATGAAAACAGCAGTAACCAAAGCAAACACATTATTGGATTAGACATATCTGCTGCAAAAGACCTTTTTCAAAAAGAGCAAAGATGTCAGGTTTCTTGACTGCTGCTTCCATTAGTGTTGATTTTGGATCCAAGCAAATGAAAAGTCTTTTCTCTACTTGTTTTGTTTATATGCTATGGAGTCGGTTCTGACTCATAGAGACCCCGTGCAGGGTTTCCGAGGCTGTAAACCTTTATGGGAGCAAAAAGCCTCATCTTTCTCCTGCAGAACAGCTGGTAGTTTTGAACTGCTCTCCGTGAGATTAGCAGCCCAAGTCGTAACCACTACGCTACCAGAGTTTCTTTTTCTCTACTTACCATGGTGTTATTTACTGGTTCTGTTATGAGCATTTTTGTTTCTTTACATTGAGAGGCAATACATACTGAAGGGTTTGCTCTTCATCTGTAACTATTTCACATCCTCTTTACTTTTAGCGAACAATAGTATGTCATCTGCATATCACAGGTTATTAATGAGTCTTCCTCCAATCCTGATGCCATGTTCTTCTTCATATACTCAAGGTTCTCAGCTTATTTGCTCAGCATACCAATCAAATAAATATGATACAACCTTTCTTGATTTGAAATCATTCAGTGTACCTGACCCAGACCCTGGCATTTTCAGTCACCTCGTATGCATGTGAAATTGGACAAAGAATAGAGAAGATCATAGAAGAATCAGTGCATTTGAATTATGGTGTTGGAGACGAATACTGAAAGTACCATAGACTTTCAGAAGAACAAACAAATCTGTCTTGGAAGAAGTACAGCTAGAATACTTTTAAGAAAGAACATAGCAAGACTTTGTCTCACATACTTCGGACATAGTGGCAGGAGCAACCGATCTCTGGAAATGAACATCATGCTTGGAAAATTGGAGGGTCAGTGAAAATGAGGAAAATACCTAACAAAATGGATTGCCCCATTGGCAGCAACAATGAATGGACTCAAACCTAACAATTGAGAGGATGGCGCAGGACTGAGCAGTGTTTCATTGTGTTGTGTGTGAGGTTGTTATGAGAGTTGGAACCAACTCGTTGATCCCTAAGAACAGCAGCATCAAGAAAACAAAAATCCTTATACCTTGAACTATAAAGGGAACATCGTGATAAATGGATAAAGACTGAGGTTGTCAAGGATTTCATTTTACTTGGATCCACAATCAATATTTATGGAATCAGCAGTCAAGAAATGAAACAACATTGGATTGGGTTTCTTGAAAGTATTAAAAAATAAACATGCGACAAAAGATTTCTTGAAATGATTAAAAAACAAACACGTTACTTTGAAGACTAAAGTATGCCTCAACCAAGTCATGGTAATTTCAATTGCCTCATACATATGTGAATGCTGGACAATTAATAAAGAAGACCAAAGAAGAATGTATACCTTTGGATTATGATATTGCTAAAGAATACTGAATACACCCTGGGCGGTCAGGAGAATGAACAAATCTATTTTGGAAGAAGTATACTCAAAATGCTCGTTAGAAGTGAGGATGGTGAAAAGTTGTCTTAAATACTTGGACATATTATCAGGAAGGACAAGTCTCTGGAGAAGTGTATTATGCTAAATTCAGGGGTCAGTGAAGAATAGGAAGACCCTCAGCAAGAACCATTGACACAGTAGCCCTAAAATGGGCTCAAACATGACAACGACTGTAAGGCTAGTGCAGGATCCGCAGTGTTTTGTTCTGTGGCAGAGTACAGAGATGGTCACTATGAGTCAGCAACAGGAATCTCTAGGTACCTGTTTATATGTTTACATACAAATGCAAATTTTTTGTGACCAAACAACAAAACTGGGCTGAGATGCATATGGTGTTATATGTACTGAGTTATCATACATATCATGCTCTACACACTGTCCTCACATTGCAGCTGATTCAAACTCAAAAGGATATTGTTGTTGTTGTTAAGTGCCATCAAGTTGGTACCAACTCAGAGCAACCCTGTATAATTTTTCCAAGGAGGGGCTGATGAGTTTGAGCCACTGACCTTGTGATTAGTAGTCCAGTGCTTACCCTACAGCATTACAACAGGACCCTATACAAACTATACATCAAGGATTACTTGTCTTATAACTGTAGGTGGTAAAAGGAAGCCATGAATTTACTGTATTGAACGGGATCTTATGGTTACACTTTTAATCTGACTCTCCACATAATTTGGGAGCCCTGGGGATGCTATAGAATGAGCACTGGACTGTTAACAACAAGATCAGCTGTTCAAATCTACCAGCCGCTCCTTAGGAAAAAGATGGAACTTTCTGCTCCCATAAAGATTTAAAGCCTAAGAAACCCTATACAGGGTCACTGTGAGTCAGAGCCAACTTAATGGCAATGGGAGAGAGTCCACATAATTGGATAACTTAGAGTTAGAATGATCATTTGTAGATCTGAGAATAATTCTTTGTATGAGTAGAAGAGTGTTCACAGGCACAAAGATTTACCATAACTTTTGTATAAATTAAGAGCCCCTGGTGGTGCTATAGGTTAAGCATTAGGTTGCTAACCCAAAAGATCAGGTTATCCGTTCCTGTAAAGTGTCAGTCTCAGGAATGCTATATAGGGTCATTATGAGCCAGAATGGACCCAATGGCAGTGGGTTTATTTAAATAGTGGGATTCCCATGTAATCTTAATCTCTTTTGATATGCGTTGAAGTGGGCATCCCCTACCACTGCAGTGAATTCTTGATAGTCCATTGTCCTAGAAGAACATACTGTTAGCCATATAATGAGGCAATTTGTTGGTAATTCATGCCTTTGGAACAGGCCCATGACTGGAGTCCACTGTAAAATGTCAAGCTCTAATGAGAGACTTGTGACTTGTAAATAAGGTTACGCAGTGAGAGTCGGGGATCACTGAGGTCTTTTAGCTTTTCTGATTGAAACAATTATGGCAGCGTCAGAGATCCTTGACTTGGTGGCCTTATATGTTCTGTGCAAACTTGTCTGGGAGCAGTCCTTTGACATACAGTGCATCTTAATATACTAATAAGTTATTTTAGCACTGGACTGCTAACAGAAAGTTAGGCTGTTCAAACCTACCAGCCACTCCTTAGAAACCCTATACAGGGTCACATGAATCAGAACTGACTCAACAGCACTTAACAACTACAGACCAAATTATTTTCTATTTTAAATTTTTTGTTGAAACCATTTTCAGTAAGACATCTTGAATGAAATGAAAAACGTATTTTAGAGATAATATGTATTTTGATAGAATTAGTGGGGCACATTTGTCCTGAGGGGACTATGGTGTTGGGATTGGTGAAATAAGGGTGTTTTCTTCTGATTCATGCAGCTATATAAGCTCCCCTCAGTCCTGGTGTGGTGCTGTGGGTTATAATGTGCCAGACTGCAAAGTCAGTTTGAACTGCAAGGTCGGTGGTTCAAGCTCACCAGCTGCTCCTTGGAAACCCTACACAGGGTCGCTATGGGTCGGAAATGACTCGATGGCACTTCACAACAACAACAGGTGACAACATGCAGTGAAAGTGGGATTTAAGTTTCCCACTAAACCCCAGAGGCAGAAAATCTTGGTGGGCACTATTTTCCCACAAGTTACACAAGGGTTAAAAACATACTTGTAAAGCCTCCTGCATATTCTACCTCACATATGCCAAGGCTATTCATAAGCCATCCATTTCAAGATATGGAGAACAAAATAATAAATAGCATGATAAAACCAATAACCCCAAATCAGGTGTCATCTAGTCAATTCTAACCCATGTATGACAGAGTAGAAGAACGCTTTGTAGAGTTTTCAACCATTGATTTTTCAGAAGTTGATACACTTCTGATCAGGTTTTTCCCAAGGGATTCCTTGATGCACTGAAACCTTCAGCTGTTTGGTTCGCAAACACATTAACCATTTATACCACGCTGAAAACCCAACCAACCCGCTGACACTGAGTCAGTTCTGACTCACTGACTCTGCATAGAGTTTCCATGGCTATAAGTCTTTACGGGAGCAGAAATCTTTACACAGGGCAGCTGATGGGTTTGAACTGCCAACATAGCATTTAGCAGTTCAGTACTTAACTTACAGTTCCTAAACAGCATCACTGGGGAACATATTGAGAATCACTATCTTAGGCTCTCAACACCTTGTAAGTGTCTCGGGTCAATTCAACCCATAGAGACCATGTAGAGGGTTTCCAAGGAGCAGAGACCTTACAGTTCAAAGGACTTTGCAGTCTGCATTCTCCCAGAGTGCCACACCAGAACTCCTCCCGCCACCTACGAAATCAAAATCAGCAATTGCAAAGTGAAAACCTCCACATGCTCTTTGTCTATTGGATATTTTCCTACTGTTTCCCCCAGACTGCTTGAATTCTTTGCTAGCCTGTGGATTTGATCTTTACAAAACAGATCTGGGTTCATTTTAACCTCTTCTCTCATTGTCTCAGATTCCCCATTGAACTTAAGATAGGTGCCTTTTTGCTTTTGTAAAAATGCAATTCTTTAATTGGCTCAAGGATACGGGTGGAGGTGGGAGAACAAACCCTAAAATGCCTGAGTTAGAAGTCTGACAAACACCCAAATCGGTCACCCTCACTTGATTCAATCCAAAGAGATTTGACAAGTTGCTATACAGAGAAGCAGCTTTTGGAGGCAAAACTGCTTGTCAGTATGCACATCAACTCGCAGAGAGGGCAGAAAACCAGCTGCCTGAACCCTCTCTCAGCCTTCATCTCCAAGTGCAAAACGCACTGTTCAGTTTCAGCAAAATGAACTTTCCCCCAGCGAATCAAAATGCCGCTGGGTTGGCTGACTGAAATATTCTCCAGCCCTGAAAGCCTACACAAGTTTTCACAGCTAACCTCTGCTCAGGGAGAAGCCGATCAAGAAACAAAATGCAAATAAATTAGCATTCATAACTGCTGATCTAGTATAAATATTTATAAGGGAAAGATGCGGCAATTTTGAGTGATACCATGATCCCGACCTCACATAAACAGTTAAAAACAACCATACTTGCGATATTGTACTTTGCTCTTTTTTTCTTTCTTTTTTTTTTTTCCATTTCACATCACCATAATCACCTAATAAATATTTAAATGGACCCATTTGCTGTAACTATAAAAGAACCGTGTAAACTTGTTGTCATCTAGACACATTAGCTATAGTGGAGTCAATGAATTTCAACAGTCACTTAATATTGCAGCCACTAGCTACCTTAAAACTGCCAGCGAGGCCCGGCCAGGAAGCTACTGTAACAGCCCAGCTCACTGCCTCCTGAACAAGACACCAGCTTCATTATGAATGCGAGCATTGCTGCTCTAATTAGGCCTGGGAGAAGTTTAACAACCATCCTACAGTCTTGCTGCTGACAAATAGAAAAATAAAGCCTTGTTCGAATTAGCAATGTGAAATGAGAAGGTCTAGAAGCACCAACTGTCTGACCAGTCCTGAAACAGCTCTAATCTATAGTGAGGTTATTTTGGTTCATAAACTGCTAGTATGTTACCTGCAGGAGGTCTCCCCTGTAAAATGAATTATAGTAAGCTATATGTGATAATTAACCATGCATTAGCAAATATCTTGAAACAGGGAGGCTCTGTTTTCTCTGTATTTTGACTAATAAAAGCATGAATTTGTTCAACAAATGATCATTTAGGTTGTGGAATTCTAACCATATTGGAAGGACACAGTGGGCAATACAACATTGTGTTAGTCTAAGAGTTTCCTTGCCCAAACAGCCTGCTTAATAGGCTGACTCCATACTATGATGCTATTCACAGACCTAAAAACCACAGCATTGAGAAGACAAATACAATATACATTTCAAATAATATGAACCTTGTGCTCCTATTTACTTTAAAATCACCCTATATGTGACAATTAAAAGAAAAAAAACAAAAACACGAGCAAAGTACTATTTCAGAAAACAACCCTACATTTCATTAAAAAAAAAATTATACAACTCTACAACTTTTCAATAATATATAAATGTTCATATATACTATATTATATATATTTATAGATTTTTTGGTACAGAGTAGACTTCTAAGAACTTTCTTTAGAAGTTTTTCAAACATGCTTTGAAAATGAAAATGAAATCACAACTTGAAAAAAATCACACTGTTCTCTAAGTCAGTTAATTCATCACTCATAAGACTGTAAAAGATTAGTTAATAGAAATCAATGACTCACATAAGATGTTTTGGGTGATGGTTTGGGGGTGAGGGCAGGGATTGGACTCTGGTCTGAGAAAATGAAACTTGAAGAGATTGCTCAGAAGGATAATCATCTCTAGTTGTGCAGGCTTTGGTAAAGCAAAGGGTCCAGGTATTTCTACCATTATAGGAAGCCACGTGATGCGGATTTGGGGAACAGGGGTTGCCAGTAATAGAGGTGGTGATAATGCCTTAAAATTTAGACGTTTCCCTTATCAGAAAAGACACTGGCTACTTTTTCATAAATAAGGAATATCCCTTCCTCCTGTTTCCCCCTCTTCTTCTAACCTCGCAGTTCTATTTTGATGCAATCTATGAAGACACACATATCCACATTCTTACACAGATCTAAAAGCAACTCAGACAGACCACTAGGGGCAGTTTTAGTTTTTATCCCAAATATGTAACCAGTAGTTTTGCTTTAAACAGTCTCAAAATCCATCAGTAAGTAAGGATTATCCCTTCTAAACAGTTTCAAGGGTTTCTGTTTATACCTGAACACTTTCCACGGATGTTAGTAGGTGTTATGATAAAAGGGTGCTGTGGTCAGATGTATATGAGAATCCCTAGATTAAGTAATGTGACATTGGATGGTTTTTTTTCTACAGAACTTCTCAGTCTTTATTACTACCTTGGGAAATACTGATGTTGTGTAAATACTAGCTATACACAGCCAGTTCTCCAATGATACATAGAGATGGGGGGGAGGGGGAGGAACAAAACAAATAAAAACCCAATGGGCTGCCATCAAATCGATTGTGATTCACAGTGCTCCTACAGGCCAGAGTAGAACTGCTCCCTGCAGTTTTTGAGGCTGTAAAGCTTTATGGGAACAGAGAGCCTCATCTTTCTTCTATGTATTGACTGCTGGGTTTCAACTGCTGACCTTGTGGTTAGCAGCTCAGAGCCACCAGGGCTCCTAAAGAGATGAAAAAGAGATTCAGTTCTGAGTATCTTCCTGAAGGATGGTGGACTAAGGGGAAAGCAGCTGCAGTCAAGTCAATACTAACTCATAGCCCTGGTGTTGGACAGAGTAGAATGACCCCAGAGGGTTTCCAAGGCTGTAATTTTATGAAAGGACTTAACAATGGTTACAGAAGCAGACTGCTACATCTTTCTCCTATAGTGTGTGGGTGGTGGGTTCAAACTACCGTGCCAACAGGGAGCTAAAGGATGGTGACCAGTAACTTCTTCCAAGACAGAATTCTCTGTAGTCAAAGACAGGGATGTAGATGAAAGAACTTAGGCCCATCCAACCCTAAGTGAGACTAAGGGCTTCTCTAGTTTGGCCATGAGGTGAATCTTGATAACATCGCAGCATCTTGATAGAATCTTGATAGAATCGCAGCATCCTTTAGATGAGTTGTAATTTTCTTGAAGAAAATTGCAAAGCAAACATGTTTTGTCATCTCTGCAAAGAATTCCTTTGCAAGCTAAAACATTTCCACACCTAATCACAGAGTGCCTACCATTCCGGAACAGAAACTCCCATGAGCACAGTGGAAACACATACCCATTCTCTATCCGTATCTCCCACTCAGAGCATGTACATGCCCTGGGGTTGCATTTGAGGACTGCTTCTCTGAGTGAAGACTCACCATCTGTCTGTAACTTCTCATCACATTGTTTCAAGAACACAGGGAGGACCCTGATAGGAGAGAGGGGAAGAGTTCTTGTGCTAAAATACCAGACTTTGTTCTGTGAAGTTTGGGGGTTTAGGGTTGGTCGGAATTTAGAGAACCAGTTGATACTGATGGATTCCAAATCCTGGTGACCCTGTAAATGTCAGAGTGAATCTGTGCTCCAATGGCTGATTTTTCAAAGTATATTGCCAGTTACAAGCTGGGTGTATTAACCATTTGTACAACTCAGGGACTCCAGCAACTTGGAGACACACCTGACAGAACAAATAAGGATGCTCTAAGCCCCGACACACAGTTTTGGAGGCTGATAACATCAGGATGTATTTCCTCCATTCCCTCATTTACCTTCCTCTGTCTCTCCACAAACATGTCTTGCCTAAACCACTAAGAATGTTAGCATGGATTCCTTGGGTAAGACTGAAGTTCAGCACTGGCTTTGGGTTTTGATAAAGTGAGTGTGAGACTGACATGAGAAATTGGATTATGAGGATTAGGTCCTGAATTCTGATCCCTTTTCTAATGGAAAAGAACTCAGGCCTAGGAAGAATCATATAAACCTAGGTTCAAATCCTACGGATGCCACATACCTAACCATCCTGAGTCTCCGCTCTCTTATCTATAAAGTGCTGCTAATGCCAGAGGGCATGAGCACTGCCTGGCACATAGTAGGAGCTCAGTAAATATGGGTACCCCTCATCCTGTACCATTACTGCCCCATATAAACACTCACTCCACAGTTAGACCTTGTTCCGGAAGCCAGTCTGTAGCTAACCTAGTTGTTGTTAAGCACCTTGGAGTCAGCTCAGACTCACAGTGACCCTTTATAGAGTTCCTGAGGACTGGCTGGTAGGTTTGAACCACCAACCGTGTGGTTAGCAGTCTAGTGTTTACCCTACAGTGCCCCACTAGGACTCCAGCTAACCTTGGTGCCCTTTTTAATAGGTAGAAAAAGCTCTGTGCACAAGTTAAAATAATACTATTTTTGAACATTTATAATAGAAGTACCAAGGCATGTTGCAAAGCCAATTTTGCACATTTATCCCATTTAATCTCAACCACCTCCATATGATTTGGAGATTCCATTCCTAGTCAACAAAAAGCCAAAGATTAAACAGAAAAAATTAATCCCTGGTAAAGAGCGTGGTTTCTTGGCCCCATTCTATGTCCATGGGGACCAATCTTACATCTCTGTGCTGTTTCTGCAGATTTCTTCATCAGAATGACCTTATTGATAGGACTTGGGAGCGAGTGCTAAGAGTGCCCCCTTTTGGTCCTAGAAAGTCTTACAGACCAGCTGGGAGAGGGAGGTGTAAAGCTTCCCGGCGGCTCTTCACAAGCGCATTCTGGGTTATTTGTGTCTCTTACTGTTGTGTCCCCTGGTTGGTCTGTATGTGGCTTTGACATTCCTTAATAAAGTAATAGACATGAAAGAATTCTGCGGCCGACGCCAGCAGCCGCAGAGAACACCAAGTCTAAAGTCAGCTAGAGGTAAACATATGGAGCCATCCAAGGAATGCAGCAATAAAAATTGGAACATATGACAGGGCCTCCCCTCCCCCTTTATTTGTCTGGGATAATTGTGTCAAGGAGGGAAAAGAAAGCCTCTCTCTGCAGACAGCATGCCTTAACTGTGATCTGTGGTCATCTGGCAGGGGGAGCTGCTCAAAGAACCCTTCAAGAAATCGTTAGCTTTTTTCTTTTAACTGAGTGTTCAACTACCAAAAATCTCTCAGATCAAATCCAAAGACAATTATTTATTTTCCAGACTTAATTTAATAGCAAAAACACCCCTGGAGAACTGAGTGTGGTATTTGACTTTTATTTGGGCCACTCTGGGCATCACCAGCGGCTTTAGTCTCCAAAGTGTGACTTTGCAGTGAGCTGCACTGCCCCACAGAGCTGTCCAGGGCGCTGGCTGGGACCTGCATTCCCCTTGCAGCAGTGGCTGGAGCCGGCCAGGGACGCACATAAATAATATTCTTAGTGCAAGTTTGACTCGGTATTTCTTCTCTGTTGCTCCCACTCTTTATTGTTTTGGAGGGAAAACATGATCCCAGTCTGTCCCCAGACCACCTTCCCAGCCTCGTCTGACCAGTCTCTGCCTGTTGTGCCCGGGTTGACTGTTCAGGTGGGATTCACTGACGGCCCATCTTCCTGCTTCTATTCATGCCATGATCTCTGCCTGAAATGCCCCCAGTCTACTTACACACAACACTGGGTTTAGTAACACTATGGCATCCAAGTGATATGTTTGGCATCATCACATATGTTCTGTCATA
The DNA here is from genome assembly GCF_000296735.1 of Chrysochloris asiatica. Taxonomy (NCBI): domain Eukaryota; kingdom Metazoa; phylum Chordata; class Mammalia; order Afrosoricida; family Chrysochloridae; genus Chrysochloris; species Chrysochloris asiatica. The sequence continues at coordinate 13,601,349 of NW_006408525.1, forward strand.
AGTGACCTAGCATTTCTGTGCCTCTCTGGGTGTTTCCTCATCTGTGAAACAGGAACTCACCCTAAGACTGACTTGCCTTATATTGTAAAGGTTATGGTGAGGATGAAACAAGCTCAGGATAAGCATTCAACACATTTTCATTATTGTTACAATTACTATGAATTCCACTCTGAAAATCCTATTCATCCTTCAAAAGCCAGATAAACCTCATTTCCTCTTTGAGACTTTCTGGGCATCTTCTTCTACCTACTCAGCCTCCTTTTTATTCAGTTGTCCTTCTAGCTCTTCCATCCTTCCCCCTTCCTTTCATGTCACTTCCCTTCATGTCACTTACTAGACTGACTTGAAATCATTTCACTCAGTTAATAGCCACTTATGAAGCATATACAATGTGTAAAGCACCCTGCTGGAGATAGAATAACAGACCGAACATGAAACGCCCTCCATGGAGTCACAGAACAAGGGAAGCCAGAGCCCAGACTGAGCATACTAAGAACAGGCAGTCCCGGGCCTTTGCCGGTTGGTTCCAACTACCAACCTTTCAGTTAACAACTGAGCATTTTTCCCCCAGTGGGTTTTTTTTTTTTTTTTTTTTTTAACGTTATTAAACTAATAGCACAAACGAAGGTCCTTGGTGGAGGCAGGTAAAGGACAGGGGGGTGGAAAAGTCAGACACCAGAGCCCTGTCTACACAAAGAAGTCTGGATATTGAGTTCCAGGGAGGAGCAAGGCATGCTCCATTCACATTTGGTAATGATGTCAGGACGAAGGGCTTTGAGTCCAGGCAGAGATCTCAGCACATTGCATAGCTGCCCTTCTCACCAGCAGCTGCAAGCTTCTGCCCAGCAGCCTGTGGATCATCTCAAACCCAGGACACTTGTAATCAACAACAAAGAGAAGCCTGCAGTTTCTTACATTTACATCTCTGCTAGAATCTTTTACTATGATGCCAGAGATTTCAAACACATTCAGGGGAAGGGACATCTTCCGATTCACTGCTATGGTCTTTAAGAGGCCTGGAAGAACCACCACCTTTCAGTTAATAGCTGAGGCTTATCCATCCTACCACCAAGGTTCCTTATGTTGTTGTTAAATGCTATCAAGTCGGTTTCAACTCATAGTGACCCTGTATGTACAGGGTTTCTGAGGAGTGGCCGGTGAGCTTGAACTGCTGACCTTGCCGTTCAAAATGATCTTGCAATTCAGCACAATAACCCACAATGCCACACCAGGACTCCATAGGGAAGAGTTATGTGACAAACAAGATGCCCTTGTGTACGGGGTGAGAGAGTAGGAGAGGTTATCAGGAAAAGCTGGATGGAGAAGAACATGTTTGCAGTAGGTCTTTTAGGCCTTGGGCATCTAAAGATGGGGTGAAGGACAGGGAAGTGCCAACCTGTGACTGGTTCTTAGCATGTGCCCCCCCAAATACAATGTTAGACCGGGAGTCCAGGGACCATTTCAGACACTGTTTTACCTTGCCATTAAGCATGGTTTAAGGTTACAGCAGGGCCAAGAGCAGAATGAGGTAAAGGTTGGGGAAACTGACCACATGGGAACCAAGAGTAGTACTGGTAAAGGCAAATCATTAAGCCTAAAGCAGATTGGTATTCTAGAAGATTCCAGGTAGTATTCTAATTCATGATGTCCAATCCAAGGATCAGTGGAATACATATTTTTGAGTCCAGTGGTCAGTCCGGATCTGAGACAGTATAAGGGGAGTTCTAGTCAGCCTCAGTTGGGTAGGTTCTGCCCTGGGTGTGATCAAAGAGATCCTGGACAGTCATATTCCAGCCCCAACATGCACTAGCCTCAGGGATCTTAGAAGGTGGTAGGCTGAGTAAACCAGTTCCTTGAGGCTGTAGGGAACTTTCATATTTCCCACTGCTCCACTGCTAGAGCTCATATTTGTGGACCATTGGATTGAGTCTGGGGGAAGCCGCATCTTGAAGGCATCAGTGAGCTATGGTGGGATATAATGGAAGCAGTATGGAGTCTGGAGTCATCAGACCTGGATTGAGCTCACTAGCTCTTGACTGAACAATTCATTCAGTACTCTTCATTTGTCAGACCTGGCCATTCATTCACCTTATATTAGCATCAAAAGAGGCAGTTATGCACAGGGACTAGAGTGTGGTTCACAGACCAGCAGTTATTAAGACCTCCTGGTTCTTATTAAAAATGTAGCGTCTCAGTCCCCATCCTAGAATAAGGTGATTTATACACACCTTGCTGTTGTTAAGTGCCCTTGAGTCAGTTCCAACCCATAGCGACCCTGTATAGGGTTTCTGAGGAGCAGCTGGTGAGCTTGCCCAACCTTGCAGTTCAAACGGCTTTGCAGTCTGGCACATTAACTCACTGCATCACACCAGGATTCCTGTATACACCTTAAGAGTTTGTTAACCACTAGCCTAGAATGATGATGGTGGTAGTTGTGTGCCGTAGAGTTGGTTTCGATTCATAGCGACCCTGTATAGGGTTTCTGTGGCTTTAATCATTTACAGAAGCAGAAAGCCTCATCTTTCTCTCATGGAATGGCTGGTAGATTTGAACTGCTAACCATGTGGTGTGCAGGCCAACTAGTAAGCCACTATGCTACCAGGGATCCAGCCTAGAATAGTATATGAACAAAATAGGTACACCTGGTGTTTCTGTTGCTTTGTGGGCCACTGTGGGCCAGATGTGACTGATTCCAACCTAGATTCAGAGCAGAGGAGGTAATTCAGACTGATTCTTACTAGTCCACAGACAGGGCAGGACTGACTATGCCAGTGAATGTGTATTTAACACTCTTGTACACTCATAGTGACTCACAGTGCCCTCTGCACATGCAAACTCTCACAACACGTAACGCACACTGGGTTTTCAGGAAAAGGCAAACTTGAACATGGAAATCCATGAGCAGAAAGGTCATCCTTATATCCAATTACTCCTAACTGCTTGCCTTATTCCCTTGGTTTCCAACGTAGCACACCCATGCAATTCCACACCTTTAAGTCTCCTTTGCACTCAGTGTATGAGTAACTATTAAACATGGCTATCTTGATTCTCACCAGATGAAGGCGCATACTCCTCCCTGCAATAGTGAAAATTCTCTGTGTTCTGTTGGAAAGCTTGGGATAGGCTCTGTGGGAACCAGCAAAACACAGGTTACCAAGTGCCCTTCTTGATTTTCTGCTCGGACCCACCAAATGGCTCTGCAATAAAGACCATCCTGGAGTATTCCATACCCTCCCATCCTCTAGCCAAGCCATCCAAAGCCCAGTTTGTATAGTATCACTCCCAATACTCCCGAGGCGGGAGCTGTGCTGTGCTTCCCAAGTTCATTGATTGAAGATAAGGTCTCCATAGTCTACACAGTGTAGATTGTTGTTGTTAAGTGCCACCAAGTCAGTTCTGACTGATAGCAACCCTGTATAGGATTTTTGAGGAGAAACTGGGGGGTTTGAACTGCCGACCTTGTGATTCAAACCTACCTTGTGGTCTAGTGCTCATCTTACAGCCACATGGGTTAAACACATGGACTACTGGATGCAACTGTTTGGGTTTAGCTAGAATGTCTTGGATTGAATACTTAAGCCACTTGTTTTTTTGATTGCAGGCCTCAATTTCCCTGTCTATAAAGTGGGAAAATAATGGTAAAGATTTAAAAAGTATCATCCAAGTGAAATGCTTAATATGTGCCTGGCATATAATTGAGTACTCAGTCAATGTTTGCTATTAATATTAGGCTCACCTTATACAAAGAGGTTACTTTCTGTCCTCCTTTTCCCATTTAATAAGCAAACAGACAGCTCAGACTTGGAACTGAATTCTGGTGAGCTCCACCCATGTGGAAGCCAAGTGGTGCCTCATAATCCCTGAAAAAACAACAGGTAACCTCCAAACTACACAGGCAAAGGAGCCAAGACCAATGCTTTAGTGCCCATTAGTCCCCAACTGGCTTTCTATAGGAAATATGACCACTTTTTTGCAGGGACTATAATTTGTGGGGTAATTGGACTATTTGATTTTCTTTCTTTTTCTTTCTGATGGCCAGAGGGCCTCATTAGCACCTCCATTAGCATTTGGTCAGGAAAGGAAGGAGTAGTGGTAAATTCCAATAGTCTGTAACAGGAGCAAGGAATAGAGGATGAGGACAGCTTTCTCTAGGGGATCCGAGTGTGAGATGCAAATAGAATGAATAATGTATCCACTTGGACATCAGATATATATTAAGGCTCTAGTCATTATAGGTTACAGAAGAAACAAACTCTATTGGGGTAATAGCAAACATTCATATTCTGTATCACAAAGTTGTTGTTGCTAGATGCCAACAAGTAAGCTCCAATTTATAGCGACCTTATGCATAAGTAAAACAGCTAAAAAGAAGATTTCAACCATGCTTCCTTCAGGAGTTCTAGTTTCCTCAGCTGTAAAATGTAATAACATTACAGACTTTCAAAGTTGGAAGGGGCCATAGAGTTCTTCCTTTGTTGTTGTTAGGTGCCTTTGAGACAGTTTGATTCACAGCGACCTTATGCATAACAGAATGACACATGTCCGGGTCTTGCACCATCTTCACAATCACTGTTAAATGTGAGCCCACTGCAGCTGCAATTGTACCAGTTCATCTAGTTGAGGGTCTTCCTCTTTTTCTTTGATGCTGCAGCATAATGATCTTCTCCATGGACTGGTCCCTTCTAATAATATGTCTGAAATGTGAGAGAAGAGGTCTCGCCATCCTGGCTTCTAAGGAGCATTCTGACTGCACTTGTTCCAATTCAGTTCATGGTACTTATAATATTTTTATTCAACATCATAACTCAAATGCATCAATCCTTCTACAGCCTTCCTTATTCACTGTCCAACTTTCACATGTATCTGAAGTTATTCAAAATACCACGGTTTGGGTCAGGTGCACCTTAGTCCTCAAACTGACATCTTTGTTCTTGAATGCTTTAAGGAAGTCTTGTGAAGCAGATTTGCCTCATGCAATATATTGCTTGATTTCTTGACTGATGCTTCTATGAGTGTTGATAGTGGGTCCAAACAAAATGAAGTCTTTGAAAACTTTGATCTTTTCTTCATTTATCATGATATTATTCATTAGTTCCCTGGTGAGGTTTTTTTTGTTTGTTTTTTTTTCCTTTACATTGAGGTGCAACCCAAACAGAAGGCTGTAGTCTTTGATCTTCATCAATAAGTATTTTAGGTTGCCTTTGCTTTCTAGCAATCAAGGTTGTATCATCTGCATATCACAGGTTATTAATGAATCTTCCTCTAGCCTGATTCCATGTTCTTCTTCACAGAGTGCAGATTCTCCAATTATTTGCTCAGCATATTGAATAATTATGGTGAAAGAATACAAATAAATACATCATCCATTTCTTTTTGGTGTAGTGACTCTGTTTATTCCTTCTATTTTCTTTTGATGCTTTCTGCATCATCATTCAATATTTTGCCCACTGATGTTGTTAAGTGCTGTCAAGTTGATTCTGACCCATAGAGACCCTGTGTAGGGTTTCCAAAGAGCAGTTGGTGAGCTTAAACAGCGGACCTTGCAGTTCAAACCACTTTGCAGTCTGGTGCATTAATCCACAGCACCACACCAGGACTCCAATTTGCCCATTTCAAAATTGAGGCCTGAATTTTTTCTTCACTTCTGCTTGAGAAATGCTGAGGGTATCCTTCCATTTTGGTTTTATAACTCCAGATCTTTGCATATTTCATTATTATACTTGGCTTTTTCTTCTCAATCTGCCCTTTGAAATTTTCGATTCAGTTCTTTTACTTCCTCATTTTCCCATTTGTTTTAGCATCTCTACACTGGAGAGAAAATTTCAAAATCTCTTCTGACATCCACTTTGGTCTTTTCCTTTCTTGTCTTCTAAAAAACCATTTGCTTTCTTCCAGTATGATGTTTCTTAATATCATCCTACAACTCTTCTGGTCTTTTGGTCAATGTTGTTGTTGTTAGGTGCCATCGAGTCATACCGACCCATACTGACCTTATGCACAACAAAATGAAACACTGCCCAATCCTGAGCCAACCTCACTACTGTTGCCATGCTTGAGTCCATCAATGCTGCCACTTGGCCAATCCATCTATTGGGGATCTTCCTCTTTTTCTCTGATCCTCCACCTTACCAAACATGATATCCTTCTCCAGTGAGTGGTCCCTCCTGACAATATGTCTGAAGTACATATGGTCCAGACACCACTGGACCAATAAATAACATTCTTATCAAAGGAGAAAAGATTGAAGTTGTCAAGGACTTCATTCTTCTTAGATCAACTATCAACACTCACGGAAGCAATAGTCAAGAGATCAGACAATGTATTGCATTAGGCAAATCTGCTGCATAGGAACTTTTTAAAGTGTTGAAGAGCAAAGATATCAGCTTGAGGACTCAGGTGTGCCTGACCCAAGCTGTGGTATTTTCAATAACCTCATATGCATGTGAAGGCTGGACAATGAATAAGGAAGACTGTAGAAGAATTGATGCCTTTGAATTATCATGTTGGAGGAGAATACTAAAAGTGCCATGGGCTGCCAAAAAAAACAATAGATCTGTTTTGGAAGAAGTGCAGCCAGAGTGCTCCTTAGATGCCAAGAGGCCAAACTTCATCTCTCATACTTTGGACATATTGTCCGGAGGGAACAGTCGCTGGAGAAGGATATCATGCTTGGTAGGGTGGCAGGTCAGAGAAAAAGAGGAAGATCCCCAGCGAGATGGACTGGCCAGGTGGCAGCATCGATGGACTCAAGTGTGGTAACAGTAGTGAGGTTGGCCCAGTAGTGGACATTGTTTCGTTCTGCCGTGCATAGGGTCGCTATGAGTCGGTGCCAACTCGGTGGCACCTAACAACAACAACATAGTTTGGCTCTTGTGGACTTGTTTTCATTTTCTTCAGCTTCAGTTTGAATTTTCATATAACAGTCTGCCCCTGGCCTTGTTTTCACTGATGATATGGAGGTTTTCCATCATCTCTTTCCACAGATTGTAGTCAACTTGATTTCTATGTATTCCATCTGGTGAGGTCCATGTGTATAGTCGTCTGTTATGCTGTCTAAAGAAGGTTTTTTGAAATGAACAAATCATTGGTTTTGCAGAATTCTATCATGCGTTCTCCAGAATCATTTCTATCACCAAGGTCATATTTTCCAACTACTGATCTCTTTGCTCCCAACCTTTGCATTCCAATCACCCGTAATGATCAATACATCCTAATTGCATGTTTGATCAATTTCAGATAGAAGAAGTTGATAGAATGCTTCTATTTCATCCTCACTGGCTTTAGTGTTTGGTGTGTAAATTTGACAGTATATAGCAAATCTGTTCTTGAAAAGATTTCCAAATTCAGGTAGGATATGTTCATGGTCATATTTTGGCTCTTGTGGACTTGTTTTAATTT
>NW_006408525.1:13608846-13664128 GCF_000296735.1 Chrysochloris asiatica
GTCTAAAGAAGGTTTTTTGAAATGAACAAATCATTGGTTTTGCAGAATTCTATCATGCGTTCTCCAGAATCATTTCTATCACCAAGGTCATATTTTCCAACTACTGATCTCTTTGCTCCCAACCTTTGCATTCCAATTACCTGTAATGATCAATACATCCTAATTGCATGTTTGATCAATTTCAGATTGAAGAAGTTGATAGAATGCTTCTATTTCATCCTCACTGGCTTTAGTGTTTGGTGTGTAAATTTGAGAGTATATAGAAAATCTGTTCTTGAAAAGATTTCCAAATTCAGGTAGGATATGTTCATGGTCATATTTTGGCTCTTGTGGACTTGTTTTAATTTTCTTTAGCTTCAGTCTGAACTTGCATAAGAGCAATTTATGGTCTAACCCACAATCTGTCCTTGGTCTTGTTTTTGATGATGATATGGAGGTTTACCACCATCTCTTTGCACAGATGTAGTCAATTTGATTTCTATGTATTCCGCCTAGTGAGATCCATATGTATACTTGTCTTCAATGCTTAAAAAAGGTATTTGCAATGAACAAATCTTTGGTCTTTCAAAATTCTACCATGCAATCTCTAGCATCATTTCTGTCATCAAGGCCATATGTTCTAACTACTGAACCTTCCTCTGTTTCTAACCTTTGCATTCCAATCACCAGTAATTATCAACAAATCTTGATTGCATACTTGATTAATTTCAGACTGAAGAAGTTGGTAGATTTCTTCAATTTCAGCATAACTGGCTTTAGTAGTTGATGAGTAAATTTGAATAGTGATCTTCTTGTAGGCATATGAATATTATTGTATCACAGACAGCATTATACTACAAGTTAGATTTTTCAATATTCTTTGTGAACATTCCTCTTTATTTTGTCATCCGCAGTGTAGTAAAACATGATTGTCAGATTCAAAATGGCCAATACTAGTCCATTTCAGCTCACTAATGCCTAAGATATGGATTTTTGTGCATTCCATTTCATTTTTGTCAACTTACAATTTTCCCAGATGCAACTTTGTACATTCCATGATCTGATAATTCAATGGATGTTTACAGCTGTTTCTCCTTATTTTGAGTTGTTCCCCATCAGCAAACGAAGGTTCCAAAATTTTACTCCATTTGCATCATCACTGTCAAACCTACTTTGAGAAGGTAGCTCTTCCACAATCATATTTTGCATGTCTTCTAACCTGAGGGTCTCATCTTCCTGCACTATAGCTGACAATATTCTGACACTATTCATCTTGCTTCAATATTCAATATTCTGGTTCTATCTGACAGTATTCCACTCTTATTCATAAGGTTTTCAGAGGCTAAACATTTAGAAGTAGTCCGCTTCTCCTTCATCCTAATCTGTCTTAATTTGGAAGCTCATCTGAAACCTGTCCACGTGTGTACCCTACTGGAATTTGAAAGAATGTTGGCATCACTTCCAGCATCACAGCAACATGTGAGCAACCACAGTGTGACAAACTGACAGATGAGTGATGGAGAAATCTTCTACACCACTGTTATTTTCTGTCCCAAACACCTTTTACATTGTTTATCAAAAGTGGCTGTTGTAGACACACTGCCTGAGGCAAGACTCTCACTGCCTCCAGAGAGATGATTCCAGATAGTTGCAAGGGTTTTAAACCTTATTTGTATATTATGTTGTTGTTGTTAAGTGTCATCGAGTGTATCCAACCCTAGCGACCCTGTATAGGGTTTCCAAGGAACAGCTGGTGAGCTTGAACTGCTGACCTTGCAGTTCAAACGGCTTTGCAGTCTGGCACATTAACCCACAGTGCCACACCAGGATTCCATATGTATGTTATACTATACTGAAATCTATAGGAGGAACCTACCACTAGGAAAACTGGCCATTCTAAGTATTGTTTTTTTTCTGAAAACTGGCCAGCTTTTAAATACCATACCAATATGTGGAAGTTACAGAGACTAGATTTCAATATGTATACTGTTTGTTGTTATGTGCCGTGGAGTCAGTTCCAACTCATAGTGACCCTGTACAGGGTTTCCGAGGCTGTAAATCTTTACGGGAGCAGAAAGCCTCATCTTTCTCCCATGGAGCAACTGGTAGTTTCGAGCTGCTGACCCTGTGGTTTGCAGCCCTATTCGTAACCACTATGCTACCAGAGTATACTGAAATCTATTCTCCGTAACTTCCACATATTGGCATGATATTTAAAAGCTGGCCAGTTTTCAGAAAAAACAATACTTAGAATGGCCAATTTTCCTAGTGGTAGGTTCCTCCTAGGCCAATTTTTTTTTTTTTTTCAGAAAGCCAATTTGATGAACGGACAGACCTGATCTTCAGCTGGCTGGCCCCAATCGGACTCTACCAGTTGCTCAAACCCTTCTATATAGTGATAGATAACTACCACCCTGACCTAACCCCTCTGGTTAGTATTCTGACTGCATACTACTACGCTAGGATCCCAGCATCATTTATAGGATTCTTCATAAACTCTCCTTGACCCAAAGGCCAAGGACTTGGTGCCTAGTACGGCAAGGAGCCCTCTAGCTTTACACCAGCCCTACAGCCAACATCTCTTCTGAATGGTCATGACCACACTGCTCTGAGTGCTAATGTGGTCACGTCGCCATTGTGAACAGTCCTCTTGCCCTCTGAGTAAATGAATAGAAGCTAAGTCTCTGTTTATAAATATTTAAAAGACAACTGACCAATATTCCAACTCCAAATATTTCCAGCTCAGATCCTTCTATTTTTTTAACCTGGAACTTTTTCCTCTGAATGTGCTCCATCTAACCATAATTCTCCTGGTGTGATATTCCAAGTGGAGACTAAACCAGATAGAACAGAGTAGAAATCCCTTTCTCTTTATAATGATGTTATACTGCTAGCAGTACAAAGACAATGTCTCCTATAAGGGGCTTCTCAGATCTAAAATTCTAAGAAACCAGAGAAAGGCAAACATAAGGCATTGAATGACTAAGGTCCAGCTCTGATTAAGTGAGTGAGTACTCTTAGCTCAAGAGAACAGATCATTAATAGCTAGGATGCTGATTCTCTGGATGATGTTCAACATGAGAGTCTTGAAGAGGAACAGATGAAGGAGATGATTATAGATGGATGAAACTACATGAAGACAAGACAAAAAGCAGGAATATTAAACTTTGGGAAAAATCAGTGGAACATAGTAGTCTGGAGTAAGATTCTCTTAAAGGAAGCAGGAGGGCATTGAAAAGATGATGTGAAGGAGTGGAAGATGTACTCAATGTCAGCAAAGCAAGGCATTGTGGAGCCATGTTGATTGGGCCATGCTATGGTCAAAGTACAATTTTGAGAAGATTAACCACCTTAGTGCTATATTTAACCAGAGACAGGTTAAAATGCCAGAAGAAAGGGGTGCATTCAAAAAGCATCAAATAAGTGAAATAAGTGTGGTTTCATGATTAAGTAGATGATGTTAGAAGGGGTAGAAGGTGTAAGGGTCACAGGAATAAAGAAGATACTAGAATTTTGAGAATAAGGGGCTGAAAGAACAAGGAGAGAGCATTCTAGACAGGGAAGCTAGAAAAGATAAGCCAGCATACAAATCTCCTGAATTCAAGGTGATGGTAAAAACTCTCATTTGGAGGTGTGAAGAAGACAGTTGGAAATGTGAAACAAATAATACATTCTACCAAAGTAAATTACACATTTTACTAATCAGAGTTTCTCTTATTTTTATGTTGGTCCAAGTTCTGCCTTGCCATGGCTGGAATAAAGCAGGTGTGAGCATTTCTTGAGGTTAGAGGGTCTTAAGCACAATTTAATTAGAAATTGTATATCCCAAAGGAGCCCTGGTGTTGCTATGGGCTAATCATTGGGCTGCTAGTCAAAATGTTGGCAGTGCAAAGCCATTAGCCACTCCTAAAGAGAACACCAAGGCTCTCTGCTTTTGTAAATATTTACAATCACATGAAATCTGCATAGGGTCCCTATGAGTCAAAATTGGATAGCAGTTGAGTGTGTTTGGAGCATACCTCAAGATCACCAAAGTCACTAGAATCATTCTAAAAGGAATCAAGGCCAATACTAGGGAGAAAATGCCCTGGGCAACTCTAAAAGGTGATGAGAAGGCAGAAATGAGAGGATAGTTGGAAATATGGCTTGTAGAAGAGCAGACTGGAGTGAGAGGTAGAAAGAACCTGAGTCAAGCCGTCTAATCCCAACACTGGCCATCGCTCCATTTTATGAAATGAAATGACAATGATGACAACAGAGGATGGCTCAAAATATAACTGAATCTCTGACAGGGGGAGAAAACCTGTGCCGACAGAATGAATTCATGTTGAGGATTGAAAACTACAGCATCATTTGAGAATTAGGTTAAGGGACAGGAAACTTAGCTTTGTGAAGCTTACATGAATGGATATAACATCCCTGGAAGCATTGAAAACCCAAGAAAGAAGTGACTCACATAAATTGCACAAGTGTGTGGAGTGAAATAAGAACTATTACTATTTATTGAGTCCTGTGTGGTGCCTTAGGATGAGTACTCCACCGCAAGGTTGGTGTCAACCACAAGGTCGGCTGTTCCAGTTCATCAGCCACTCCTTGGAAACCCTACACACTATTGCTATGGGTTGGAACCTACTCAATGTCACTTAACAACAACAACTTATTGAAAGCCAACTATGTGACAGGCATCATAATGGTGCTTGAGTGTGGGCTATTTTTCACTGTTGCAACAATCTTGAAAAGATGAGAAAATCGAGGTTTAAAGAAGTCAAAGAAATTGACCTGTAAGTGACAGATCCGGGATGTAGTTCATGTTTTTCTGATGTTCCATGCTTAATAAAACTTTCAACAGTTGCTTAATTTATATTCATAGGGTGCAGAAGAAATTAATAAATTATGGTTGTACTTAAGTGACATTGTTACTTGTTTTTTTTAAATGTCATCAAGTCGATTCTGACTCATAGCAACCCTGTATGGGGTTTTCAAGGAATGGCTGGTGGGTTTGAACCACTGATCTTGTGGTGAGCAATCCAGTGCTTATCCTATGGTGCCATACCAAGATTCCCATGACTCTCATCATATTCTGAATCCTTAACAACAGTATTTAAATATGCTTCAGTTTTGTTTTTCTATCAGAGACAAAATAAAACAAAACATGATATTTTCATATACTTACTGCCCTCCTCCAGAATCCTTATTGCCAAATTTCTTTTAAAAGCTGTATCCTTCCTGCTTCTATCCCTTCATTTTCTTCTGGCAGGATATACTCACTCATACCATTCTAATACACAGCTCTCCAGAAGTTCATCAGTTAGTACCAAGGAATCCAAAGCATCTTCACCCCCTTTGACCTCTGAGTGGCTTCCTGATCTGTTTACAGTTCTCTACCATAAAATGTTCTTTTCTTTGGGTTCAGAAACAACAACATATCACTTTGAAGACTACAATGCACCTGACCCAGACGTAGCATTTTCAATGACCTCATATGCATGCTAAAGCTGGACAGTGAGTAAGGAAAATCGAAGAGGAGTTAATGCCTTTGGATTATGGTGTTGGCAAAAAATATTGAGTATACCAGGGACTGCTAAAGAATGAATAAATCTGTCTTGGTAGAAGTACAGCCAGAATGCTTCTAAGAAGCAAGGATGGTGAGACTTTGCTGTAGATACTTCAGATGGAGTATGCATCTTGCTCATGCTTGGAAAAGCGAGGGTCAGTGAAAAAGAGGAAGACCTTTAGTAAGATGGAATGGCACAGAGGTAGCAAGAATGGCCTCAAACATAGCAATAATTGTGAGGCTGGTGCAGGACCGGGTGGCGTTCCATTCTGTTGTATAAAAGGTTGCTATGAATTGGAACTGACTCAAATGCACCTTAACAGCAGGAACAATAGGAATATTACAAGCTCTTGATTCTCCTCTTATTTACTTGGTTGCTTCTTGGCAGGCTCATTTTTTTCTTATGTTACCTTTCTATGTCAAATTTCCTCAAGATTCAGTCCTAGAAGGTCTTTTCATATATATATAAAATATATTATATATATATACATATATATAATATATATGTATATATATATAATTTTTTCTTCTTCTTCCCTGAGACAATCATGGTTTTAATTTAAATTATTATCTATGTGACTCCTAGTGTGGCACTGTACATTCAGCACTAGACTGAGAACCACAAGTTTGACAGTTCAAACCCACCCACCAGTTGCTCCTTGGAAACCCTATACAGGGTTGCCATGAGTTGGAATCAACTTGACGACATTTAACAACAATATGTGACAATGTCTCCCAAACATATTTGTCTTGTTCAAGTCACTGTTGTGAACTCCTGAGCCTTATATTTAACTGGGTTCAAATATGGCAACAATGGCGGAGGTAGCATAAGATCGGGTAGCATTTTGTTCTGCTGTGTGTAGGGTTGCTATGAGTCAGAACTGATCTGACGGAATCTAACGGCAACAATACTAACAGTACCGACACAGATAAGGGACATAAATTAACATATTATCAGAGTCTATGGTATTAATGTGCTTTAGGATAAGCACTGAACTGCTAACCTCAAGGTCTACCAGCTGCTCCTCAGACACCCTATACAGGGTCTGTATGAGTCTGAACCTACTTTACAGCTTCTAACAATAACAACAATTTAATTTTATAACAGAGATTGTTGTTGTTAAGTGTCATTGAGTCGGTTCTGACCCATAGCGACCCTGAACAGGGTTTCCGAGGCTGTAAATCTTTACGGGAATAGAAATCCTCATCTTTCTCCCACGGAGCAGCTGGTAGTTTCGAACCACTGACCTTAAGGTTCGCAGCCCGATTCGTAACCACTATGCTACCAAAGCTCCGAGATACTTCCATGCAAATCATGCACTCATAAGTTAAAGGACTATGTGGAAAACTAAACCCTCATATCTTGTTCATGGGAACATAAATGGTGTCACTGCTTTGGAAAACTGTTCCTCAAAAGATTAAACATAGAGTTACCACAGAATCTATCAATTCCATTCCTAGGTACAGATCCAAAACAAATAAAAACATGGCCACACAACAACCTGTACATGAACATTCATGACAGCATTAGTCTTAGTAGCCATACACAATTATCCATCAATGGATAGCCATCAATGGTATTTCCCTACAATAGAATATTATTTGATAATGGAAGTGAAGTACTGATACATCCTAAATGAAAGTCAGTCAGTCACAAAGTCATATATGATTTCATTCATGTGATATGTTCACAGTAGGCAGATCTAGACAGAGAATAATGAGTAGTTTCCAGTGGATGGGAAATATAAATCCTAATGGACATAGGATTTATTTGGGGGTGATGAAAATGTCCTACACGTGTTGTTGAGCTGATGGTTGCAAAAGACTGAGTATCATTGAATGACTTTAAAAAGCTGTATGGAATGTGACATAAATAAATAAGAACAAAATAGAGGACTTTAAGGTGAGAGAAGAACCTAAGAAAACTCTTCTCCTGGGATTGATGCCCGACCTTTTCCACTTCACACTTTGAGCATAAAGTCCTACTAACTTTGTTAAAAGTAAATCACCATTTGAAATCTTGAAAACTCTTGCTCAACAAAATCTTCTCTAGAAAATAAGTAGATTTCAGAAATGCCTTGGGTGGCTTTTTGGTGGCCTGTACCATTTGGGGAGACATTTGGAGGTTATTATGTATTTTAGTACTTTTGCTGGCGACTTTTATCAGGCAGTACCTAGCTCCATTTGATGCTCTTCCATGAAATCAGAACAGTCACACAAGGTCAAGGCTAAAATCAGGCAACCTTTGTGGTGCTAATGAAGACAAATCAGTCACTCCATCCTTGTGAACATGTCCATTCATTCAAATTAGTCACTAGCAGTATAAGTGTCCTGAGGACACAGTGCTAAAGCAGACAGACAAGTCATGTCCTTAGAGTTTATACTGCAATTGTTGTTAAGTGTTATCAAGTTGGTTCCAACTCATAGCAACCCTGTATAGCATTTCCAAGGAGCGACTGGTGGGTTTGAACTGCCGACCTTATAGTTCACAGTTCAATGCTGATCCTATAGTGCCAGGAGTCCAAGCAATAAGCAAAGACAGAAATAATGCTATGGTTTGACAAGTACTTTGAAGAAATATATGACAAGTAAGGCAAGGTAAGGTAAGGAGTCCTGTTGTGACCCAGTAAGATAAGCACTGGACTGCTAACCACAGGGTGGTGGTTCAAACCCACCAGTCCTCCTCAGAAACCCTATACAGTCTTACTATGAGTTGGAACTGATTCAACAGCACTTAACGATGACTCAACAACAAAGATATTTTAGATGGTGTTGTAAAGATGTAGATAAAAATTTTCAAATTTTTTTATGGAAATAGGACACAGGAGCAGAAAAGTGAACACGTTATAAATATATCAATGGGTATATTTCCACAAAGAACACCTGTAAAACTAGCACCCAGATCAAAAACTAGAATATTTCCAGCATCCCCAAAGCCACCCTTCTGTCCTCTTTCTGTTACTACCCCCAAGAAAGGTAACCATGATCTCTACCATGAGAAGGGGACATTTTAACTCAATAGAATCTATTTTCATTTAACTTGCCTTCCATGCACCTACATTTTCCACTAAGTCCTTTGAGTGCAAAAGTGTCTTGTTCGCATGAATCCAGTAAGCACTAAGGACCTGCCAGTGACTAAGCTCCATGAAGAATAAAACACCATTCTTGAATTTACAAAGTTTGCAGTCTAGTAGGGAGGCATACTTAGAAAATATAATGTGTTAAATATCAACATGTATAAGATTTAGTAGACTGCCGAAAGAGGCGGTCAGTCCAACCTGGGAAGGGGGCAGAGATGTGCCAAGAAGACTATAGAGAGAAGATGCCTGACTCGGGTTTTGAAAGGTTCCCATGTGCCATATCTATCTGTCAGTCCAGTGTTCCCTATACAAAGCAGTTTTTGTTGTTAATGCCATCAACGTGGCATTACTTGAATTACAGTGACTTACTTGATATGGATGGCTCTTGTAGCCATGGTCTTTGCAACTCCCACCAAATAACTGGATTATTGTTAAGTGCCTTTGAGTTGGTTCCAACTCATAGCAACCCTGGAAAGGGTTTCTGAGGCTTTAAATGTTGAGGGAGCAGAAAGCCTCACGTTTCTCCTATGGAGTGACTGCTGGGCTTGAACCAGCAACCTTGTGGTTCAGTGTTTCTCTTATGGAGCTACCATGCTTCCCCAATAACTGGGTTGTTGCTGCTAAGTGCCATCGAGTTAGTTACAACCCAGAGCAACCCTGTATAGGGTTTCTGAGGAGCAGCTGGTGAGCTTGAACCGCCAACGTTGCAGTTCAAACAGCTTTAGTCTGACACATTAACCCACAGTGTCACACCAGGAGTCCAATAACTGGGTGGGACCATGAAAATAGGAAATATGGAACTCAAACATGGGGACCCATCAGTTTTGCCATCCTCCTAGGTTTAAAATGGGTCACCTCAGAAGCAAGAAGAGGAACTTCACTGCCATCCAGAAAGAAAAGTCAGGAGCAGAATGCATCCTTTGGACCTTGAGGTCCTTGTGCCGAATTTCCTTAATCCAGTAGTTGTCGAGCTGTGACCCCACACACACAGTGGCAGTAGAGGCAGCAGAACCAAGAGCATAAGACAGAGTGTTGCGCTTCCTGGTACCTCAGAGTAAGAAAGATGAGAGACTGTGGGCAGGAGGCTTGCTTGCAGAGTGGGGGGCCTCCAGCCATTCAATCAAAGGAGTTAGGTTTGCGATCCACAGAGCTAGAACTGAGTGCCTTCAGACTGAGGCCTACTTAAGGCAGAGTAGGATGCTTTTCAGACATTTACTGACAGTGCCAAAAGAGATTTGCAACATTGTCTGAGCAGGAAAAAGCTCAGTTTCCCTGGGTGAGAAGCCAATGACCTATGGGCACGGCTGAGAAGAGATGCTTCTTTTCTCAGCTGAGGTGAACATTTTTGATCCTGGCAACTTCTCTAATAAACCCCTTAATCATGAGTATGGTCTATGAGTATTGTTTGGCCATTGCAATGAATTCTCAAAGCCAGCAGAGAAGTAGAGAGTGCTGTGGGAGGAACAGCTGGTGTCAGAACTGTTCAAGAGGGGTGGAGGCACATCTAACCTCTTTCATATAGGAATCAGCCTTGGGCTAATATTGAATTTGATTCTCCTTCCTCTTGTGAAGTCAGAGGTCAAATGCTGCCCTCCTGCCATTCTCACCTCATCATGGCAACCCCATAAACAACAGGAAGAAACACTGCCTAGTTCTGCACCAACCCCATAATGATTATATATTAGATCATTTTGATCCATGGAATTTCCATTAGCTGGTTTTTGGAAGTAGATTGCCAGGCTTTCTTCCTACTCCATCTGAATCTGGAAACTTGTTGAGACCTTTTCAGACCTATCGTAGCCCCCACTGACCAAAAGGAGATGGCTGCACATGAAGTACACTGGTCAGAATTGAACTCAGGTCTCCAACATGGAAGGCAAGAACTCTACCACAGAATCCCCAATATCCCTGCTCCTTGCAGACCAGGATCCAAGTACCTCCTTGGATTTAGGGTGACCAGAGAACCAAAGACTTTGCTCACCAGAAATATGAGAATTTCTAGGGCTGGGTGTTCTAGCCCCACTGATAATTCAGTCTGTTAGTCAAACCCTTCCTCCTGTGTGCTGGGGTATGTGTTCTTAGTTATTGAATCTTTGAATTTTAAAACCAGGTCCTTTGATTTAAAACTGGTTCAAACCAAAGGATGAGTGTATGTGGTCTGGAGAAGACAGAGCCTTCAGTTGACATCTTTTATTATTTTGTAATTAAGTTTTATCTAAAAGTAGACTTTCAAACTCAATCATCTCTGCAGTGATTATAACACTTTGGCCTGGCACGCATCTTTCAATCCATCTATCTGGACTGTTGAGCACATCTTATTCTGCCAGAGTGGGTATCGTATATACTAGGCGCATACTGTACATGTATTCTGCAACTTGCACGTTTTGCAGAACTTTGTATTTTTTTACAGGTCGGCCTCACGCACTTTAACTTCTACTTACTATTCCTTTTTTTGGGGGATTATGAGTTGGAGGCCCTGCAGTTGTTTACCACCCTGAGCAATGCCCCAGCAGACATCCCATGAAGGGCTCTCCAGGATTAACAAGAAGAGGATGACTTGCTGACTCAAAGGCATAGCATTTTGCATTACTATAGAGCTATATTAGTTTTTACTGCTGCTGTTAACAAATTACTACAAATTTAGTGGCTTAGAACACCTCAACTTTATTATCTTATTGTTCTGAAGGTTAGACATTAGCCGTCTCATATGGGTCTCACCTGCTACAATCAAGGTGCTGGGAGGACTACATCCTTTTCTGGGGGGCTCATGGCCTGCTCCTTCTATCTTTAAAATCAGCAAGGGTAGGTTAAACTTGTCTCACATTGTTCTTCCCGTGCTCCTATTAATACATCTCTTTCTCCGACTCTTCTGCCTGTCTCTTCCACTATCAAAGGCCCTTGTGATTACATTCACAGGTATTGGTGGCACCAAGAGTTTGCTCTCAGCTACTCACTGAGAGGTTGACAGTTTGAACTCAACCAGCCACTATGGAAGACAGACCTGGCGATCTGCTTCCACAAAGACTGAAGCCAAGAAGGCGCCATGGAAGAGTTCTACTCTGTGATCCATGGGGCTGACTTGATGGTAATGCATTTGGTGTGTGATCACGTTGGCCCCACCTGAATAATCCTAACTACGTAATTTAAGGTTTGATGATTAACTATCTTTATTAAGATGAAGTTTCCTTTGGTTTGTAACCTAACAAGGAGCCCTAGTAATGTAGTGGATTGCAAGCTGCGCTGCTAACTATAAGGTCGTAGTTTGAATCTACCAGCTGCTCTGTGGGAGAAAGATGAGGCTTTCTGCTCCCATAAAGATTTACAGCCTCAGAAACCCTATGCAGGGTTGTAATGAGTTGGAACTGATGAGGTGGCATATAACCACCATCACCACCATGTAACCTAACGTTTTCACAGGCTCTAGAGAAGAGAGCTTGGACTTCTTTCAGGGAAGCAATTACAGGATAGTGAATTCCTTCATATGACTCTTCTACTTATAGTCTCTGTAACTCCCTCAAAACAATGCATCTTTTGCCCAGTGTGTCTGGGTAAGAGAAGGTGAGAAAAGGTACTAACAGGATTATATGATTCAGTTGTGAGTGGCTAGCTGAGTTAATTGACATGCTAAAACTTGGAACTCTAAAGTGTATAAAATGAGCCTTTTCAACCATCAAGGGAGAAGAGCAGAGTGCGGGACCCTACCCAGAGAAGCAGAGACACCAGAGTGGCTGAGGACTCCAGACTCAAGGAGGGAGAAGGGCTGTGTGCTGACAGCTGGAGGCAGGCTGGCAGGGTACGCCCTTTGGTTGTTTGAATGGTTATATATTCCTGAGTGCTTCTGTGTACATCCAAAAAAAACAAAAAGAGGGAATGCTGTTGAATGATGAAGCCTGGAGGAGATTGTAGTCATTTCAATGAAATGAAATATGATAGGATGAGTGTAAAGCTGATGTTCTCCCAGGTAAACTATCACTTAATTCACAATAAAAAAATAAAAAATAAAATGAGCCTTCTCAAAAGCAGGAATGGGACTCACAGTACTATCAAAGAAGAACCAAGAGTAGATTGTGTCCTTTGGAACCAAAGACTCCTGCACATGGTACCTCCTCAACCCCGGAACGGAAAGCAGTGACATCAGAGTAGCAGAGGAGAAACAGCAACAGAACCAGAGCAGGAGACAGAGCAGTGGGCTTCCCAACCCAAGCAGCAAGTACAGTTGAGTAACGTTGAGCAGGAGCTTTATGTGCAGAGCGGGGTACCTATGGCACTTAATTAGTGGAACTCGACTTGCTGCTACTACTCGTCTGTCGGTTTGCCATACAGATGTGGTTTGCATGTCGCTGTGCTTCTGGAAGCTATGCCACTGGTATTTTAAATACCAGCAGGGTCACTTATGGTAGACAGGTTTCAGATGAGCTTTCAGACTAAGATAAACTAAGAAGATGGAGAGACTGACGACTTTGGAATATTTAGAAACTGAAAATCTATCAGCAGCAGTGGAACATGGTCAGATAGCGCAGGATACTGAGATAGATACATGATGAGGAGCACCAGACTATTGACAAATATGGTTCAGGAAGATGAGCCCCTCAGATTAGAAGGTACTCAGAATATGACTGAGGAGAGCTGCCTCCTCAAAGTAGAGGTGATGATGGTGATGGTGATGGAGTAAAGTTTCTGGGACCTTCATTTGCTAATGGGGCACAACTCAAAATGAGGAGAAACAATTGTAAACATCCATTAATAGTTGAAACATGGAATGTACAAAGTATGAATCTAGGAAAACTGTAAATTGTCAAAAATTAAATGGAATCCATAAACATTGATATCCTGGGCATTAGTGAATTGAAATGGACTGGCATTGGCCAATTTGAATATGACAACCACATGGGATACTATACCATGACAGACAAATTGAAGAGTAATGGCGTTACCTACTTCATTAAGAAGAACAGTTCATGATCTATCTTGAAGTACAGCACTGTCTGTGATAGGATAATATCCATATGCCTACAGGGAAGCCCAATTAATACCACTATTCTTCAAATTTATGTACCAACCACTAAACCCAGTGATGATGAAATGGAAGAATTCTACCAACTTCTTCAGTCTGAAATTGATCAAACATGCAATCAAGATGTATTGATAATTACCGGAGATTGGAATGCAAAGGTTAGAAACAAATACAAAGGATCAGGAGTTGGAAAATATGGCCTTGGTGATAGAAGTGATGCTGGAGGTCACATGATAGAAATTTGCAACATAAATTACTTGTTCATTGTAAATACCTTTTTTAAACAACATAAAAGATGACTAAACACAGGACCTCACCGGATGGAATACACAGAAAACAAATTAACTACACTGTGGAAAGAGATGGTGGAAAAGCTCCATATTAATAGTCTAAACAAGGCCAGGGGCAGACTGTGGAAAAGACCATCAATTGTTCATATGCAAGTCTAGGCTAAAGCTGAAGAAAATGAAAACAAGTCCACAAGAGCCAAAATATGACATTGAACATATCCCACGTGAATTTAGAGATGAATTAGACACTAATGACTGAAGACCAAAAGAGTTGTGGGACGACATCAAGAATGTCATGCAGGAAGAAAGCAAAAGGTCATTAAGATAAGAAAGACAGAAAAGTCCAAAATGGATGACAGAAGAGATTCTGAGACTTGGTTTCCAGCATACAGATGCTAAAGCAAACGGAATAAATGAGGAGGTACAAGAACTGAACAGAAAATTTCAAAGGGCAGTTCAAAAAGACAAAGCCAAATATTATAACAAAATAGATACACAAAGATACAGAGTTAGAAAACCAAAAGTGAAGAACACACTTAGCATTTCTCAAGCTGAGGAAACTGAAGAAAAAATTCAAGCCTCAATTTGCAATATTGAAGGTTTCTAAGGGCAAAATAAGGAGCTCTGGTAGCGTAGTGGTTATGAATTGGGCTGCGAACCACAAGGTCAGCAGTTCAAAACTACCAGCTGTTTCGCGGGAGAACGGTGAGGCTTTCTGCTCCCATAAAGATTTACAGCTCCAGAAACCCTGTACAAGGTCGCTAAGTGTAGGAATCGATTCCACCGCATATAACCAACCAACCAAGGGCAAACTATTGAATGATTCAGAAAGCATCAAAAGAAAATGGGTAACTCGTGATACTGTAGTGAATAATGGTTATCAGGACTGATTATGAGGGTTGGAAATGCAAGGGTAGATGTTTTGTAGCAAGGAAGGAAGTGATTATTTCTCCAGTCTAGGAGCGGAGGTCTCTAGGACCATTAACAGAGAAAAGCCAAGAGCGGGACCCTATCCAGAGAAGCAGAGATGCCCAAGATGGAGACAGAGATGATGACGTAGAGTGATGAAGCGGCTAGGGACTTTGGACCCGGAGAGGGACTGGGGGCCAAAGACTGGGGGGTGGAGGAGGGGGAAGTGTAGGGGGCGGGTTTCTAGGATATACCCTTTGGTCAGTAGATGACGCATGGAGGGGATTGGAACCATGGCAATGAAATGATATAAAATGGAATGAATGTAAAACTAAAGTTCTCTCATGTAAACTATCATATAATTCACAATAAAACATTAAAAAAAAAAAAAAAAGAAAGAAAATGGAAGGAATACAGTTACTGTATAACAACAAAAGTCGATGTTCAACCATTTGAAGAGGTAGTATATGATCAGAGCCAGTAATACTGAAGAAAGTAGTCCAAACTGCACAGAAGGTAGTGTCAAAGAACACGACTCTGGAAATTGATGGAACAAAAATTGAAATCTTTCAACAAACTGATGAGGCACTGCAGGCACTCATTCGTCTATGCCAAGAAATTTGGAAGACAGCTACCTGGCCAGCTGACTAGAAGAGATCCATATCTCTGCTCATTTCAAAGAGAGGAGACACAATGAAATATGGAAATCATATCATTACTATCGCATGCAAGTAAGGTTGCTAAAGATAATTCAAAAACAGCTGCAAAAGTACATTGACTGAAAACTGCCAGAGGTTTAAGCTAGATTCAGACCAGGACATGGAATGAGAGATATCACTGCTGATGTCCGATGGATCTTGACTGAAAGCAGAGAATACCAGAAATATGTTTACCTGTGCTTTAGTGGCTACACAATGACTTTCAATTGTATGAATCATGACAAGCTACAGACAACATTATAGAAAATGAGTTTTACAGAACATTTAATTGTGCTCTTGAGGAACCTATACATAGACCAAGAGACAATTGTTGAAACAGAACAAGGGAACACTGAATGGTTAAAAATTAGGAAAGGTGTGCACCAGGGTTGTATTCTTTCACCACATTTATTCAATCTGTATGCTGCACAAATAATAGAAGAAACTAGGTTATATAAAGAAAAACGTGGCATCAGGGTTGGAGGAAGACTCATTAACAACCTGTGATATGCAGATGATACAACCTTGCTTGTTGAAAACAAAGAGGACTTGAAATACTTATTTATGAAGATCAAAGACCACATCCTTTGGTGTGGTTTGCACCTCAATGTAAAGAAAACAAAAATCCTCACCAATGGTCTAATAAATAGCATTCATATAAATGGAGAAAATTTTGAAATTGCCAAAGACTTCATTTTGCTTGGATCAACCATCAACACTCATGGAAGCAGGACCCAAGAGATCAAACGACTGCACAAAACCTCTAAAGTGTTCAAGAGCAAAGGTATCAGTTTGACGACTAAGGTGTGCGTGCCTCACCCAAACCATGGTATTTTCAACTGCCTCATATACATGTGAAAGTTGGACAATGAATAAAGAAGACTGTACAAGAATCGAAGCATTTGAGTTATGGTGTTGGAGGAGAGTATTAAGAGTATCATGGATCACCAAAAGAACAATCAAATCTCTATTGGAAAAAGTATAGCCAGAATTCTCCTTAGAAACCAGGATGACCAACTTCATCTTCATACTTTGGACAGGATAGCATGCTTGGTGGTAAAGTGGAGAGTTGGCAGTAAAGAGGAAGAACCTCAATGGGATGGACTGGCATAGTGGTGACAGCAATGGATTCAAGCGTAGCAACGACTGTGAGGTTGGCACACAGGAACAGGCAGTGCATAAGATTGTGCATAAGGTTGCGTAAGTTGGTACTGACTTGATGGCACCTAACAACAAGAAAACTTGCTGACCCATGGAATTAGAGCCAAGTGCCTTCCGGCTGAGGCTTACAGTGTAGTAGTGTTCCGTGTGAGCATTTATCAGTAGCCCTAAAAGAGCTTTGTAGCATTGCCTGGGGAGAGAATGACGTGCCTCTGGGCATGGAAGAGGAAGAGACTGTCCTGACTGGAAGAACTATGCCCTGTGTATTTTCTGATTCTGCACTGTAGCCTGTTGTTGTTGTTGTTGTTGTTAAGTGCCATTGAGTCGGGTCCGACCCATAGCGACCCTGTACAGGGTTTCCGAGGGTGTAAATCTTTACGGGAGTAGAAAGCCTCATCTTTCTCCCGCGGAGCGGCTGGTAGTTTCGAACCGCTGACCTTAAGGTTCGCAGCCCGATTCGTAACCACTACGCTACCAGAGCCTGTTAGCTGCTCTAATAAACACCATACTGTGAGTACTGTGTCTCAGTTCTGTGTGACCATTACAATGAATGATAAACCCAGTGTGAGCAGAGTACTGTGGGAGAGATGGTTTGGTGCCATTTTCGCAGTATTATTCTGCCAATAGCTATCCAAATTGCTTTTTACAATGTGTGTATTAACTGCCTCTACCACAGCAATGTATGAGAACTCCAATTTCCTTACACCTTTACCAACACTTTATAATGTTTTTACATTTTTGCTAATCTGATGCATATTAATAGAGTCCTAGCTGGCCCACAGTTGGGAATCAAAAATTCTTTTGGACTGAATAGCTGACGCTGTTGTAATGTGCAGTGTTCATATTTTGGGTGTTTATTGATCATGTGTACTTCCTCCTTTATAAATGACTTGATCTTCTCTTTTGCTCATTTCTCTTTTGAGGTGTTGGAACTTTGTTGATGTCCAGGTTGTTTTTCTAAGAGCCATCATTCAACATAAGAAACAAGAAATTAACTGATTTTGCAGACTCATTCCTCCTAGTCTTCTCTGTTCAACTAAGAGGTGGAGAATAATCCACAACACATGAATATGGAGGAGACCATGAACTTGCACTGAGAAACACAAGGCCCCGGGTTCAGCTCTGTTACTTGGCCAGCTGTGTAATCTTCAGGAAGGTTACTCTTTTACTGACCTGGATTTCTCATCTGTACAATGAGATTTTGTACTCTTTTGCCTCTAAGACCCTCCCCAGTTCTGATATTAAATGTTCTGGTGTGGCACTGTGGGGTACTGTGCAAGACTGCAAAGTCAATTTGAATCTCAAGGTAGCAGTTCAGCTCACCAGTCACTCCTTGGAAACCATAAACAGGGTTGCTATGGGTCAGAACTGACTCGACGGCACATAATAGAATTGATGCATTTGAGTTGTGGTTTTAGAGAAGAATGTGAAAAGTACCAGGGACTGCCAAAAGAACAAACAAATCTGTGTTGGTAGAAGTACAACCAGAATGTTCCTTAGAAGCCAGGAGGCGAGACTTCGTTTCTCATACTTCGGACATATTATCGGGAGGACCCAGTCCTTGGAGAAGGACATCATGCTTGGGAAAGTGGAGGATCAGCCAATAAGAGGCCGACCCAATGAGATGGATTGGCAAGGTGGCAACAACTCAACGATTGTGAGGTTGGTGCAGGACCGGGCAGTGTTTCATTCTGTTGTGCATAAAGTTGCTATGAGTCAGAAGTGACTCAATGGTGGCTAAAAACAACAACAACATAATTTTTAAAACCACCAAAGCCCAAACCCACTTCCATCAACTATATTTCCACTCATAATGACTCTAGAATTTCTGAGACCGTAAATCTTTACTGAAGCAGATGGTTTCATTGGAATGACTGGTGGGTTTGAACCAGCTGACCTTGCAGTTAGCAGCTCAACACCTAGGCCACAGCACTGTTAGGGAATCATTCATCATTTCTTTCTGGTTAATGAGATGGAACCTGTTGTACACAGGATGGCTGAGCTCCCACCTAATGCCACTCACTCACTACTCGGAGACTCTCTCTGTGTGGTTATGCAGAGCTCTTCTATTGATTTATGCTAAATGTTACTGTTGTTAAATGCCTTTAGGTCAGCTCAGCAACTCACTGTGATCCTGTGTAGGTTTGAATCATGGACTTTGCTGAAGATAATTAAAAAATGGCTTCAACAGTACACCAATAACAAGCTGCCAGAAATTCAAACTGGATTTAGAAGGGGATATGTAATGAAGGCTATCATTGATGAAGTCAGATGTATCTTGGCTAAAAGCACAACATACCAGAAAGATGTTTATCTGTGCTTTATTGACTATAGCAAAGGTTTTGGACTATGTGAATCATGACAAGCTTTGGATAATATTGCGAACAATGGATATTCCAGAACATTTCATTGTACTCATGAGAAACTGTGCATAGAACAAGAGGAAGTCATTCAAACAAAACAAGGGGATACTGAATGGTTTAAAACCAGGAAATGTGTTATTTGGGGCTGTATTCTTTAACCATACTTATTCAAACTGTATGTTGAGCAAATAATTTGAGAAATTGGACTATATGAAGAAGAGTTTGGCATCAGAATTGGAGGAAAACTCATTAACAACCTGTGATATGCAGATGATACAACCCTGCTTGCTGAAAGCAAAGAGGACGTAAAATACTTACTGATGAAGATCAAAGACTCAAAGCTCATAAAAGCAGCAGTCAAGGAATCAAACAACATATTACATTAGGGAAATCTGCTGCACAAGACCTCTAGAAAGTGTTCAAGAGCAAAGATAACAGTTCTAGGACTAAGGTGAGTCTGACCCAAGCAATTGGTATTCTCAATGGCCTCATATGAATGTGAAAGTTGGACAATAAATAAGGAAGACCACTGAAGAATTGATGCATTTGAGTTACGGTGTTGGAGAGGAATATTAAAAATATCCTAGATTTCCAGAAAAATAAACAAATCTATGTTAGAAGAAGAACAGCCAGAATGTTCCTTAGAAAGCCAGGATGGCCAGACTTCATCTGTCATACTTCAGACATGTTATCAGGAGGTCCCTGGAGAAGGACATCAGCTTGGTAAAGTGGAGGGTCAGTGAAAAAGAGGCAGACCCCCAGTAAGATGGATTGATACTGTGGAAGTGGCAGTGATTCAGTAGTAACAATTGTGAGGGTGGGCCAGACAGTATTTAGTTCTGGTGTGTGTGTGGTCACTATGGGTCAGAACTGACTCAACAGCACCTCATAACAACAACAACAACAACAACATTTGTGTCATTATTAATATTTTGGCTAGTATTTATAGAATCTGATGGTTGTTTATCAAGCATTGTACCAAAGATCAGATGTGAACTGTGTCTCATTACAACTCCTATAAAGAAAGTGGAATCCCTGGTACAAATGGTTATTAAATGAAAGGCTGGCAGTCTGAAGCCACTAGATATGCACATAATAAGGCAGGCCTTGTGATGTGCTTTAGAAACGTCACAACTTTGAAACTGCTATGGAGCACAGTTCTATTGAAAGTTGCATGGGATCGCAATGAGTCAGGATCAATGAGATGGCAATTGGTTTGTTTTTATAAAGAAGACAACACCATGTTCCCATTTTACTACAAAGTTGAGTCACACAGAGGTTTTATAACCTGACTGATGTCCCATAGTATAGGCATAGTTCACTTTTTTGTGTTTGCTTTGCTTTATTGTGCTTTACAGCGACTACTAAGGAGCCCTGGGAGGGTAGCAGATTACGAGCTGGGCTGGTAATGGAAAGGTCAGCAGTTCAAATCTTCCAGCTGCTCCACAGGAGACAGATGAGACTTCCTGCTCCAGTAAAGATGTACAGCCCCGGAAACCCTAGATAGCATTGTAAGGAGTTGGAACCGACTTGGTGCCACACAACCACCACCAACAACCACACTTTTTACAAATCAAAAGTTTGTGGCAACCTTGCGTGGAGCAAGTCTATTGGCACCATTTTTCCAACAGCACGTGCTCTTTTCTTGTCTCGGTGTCACATGTGGGTAATTCTTGCATAATGCTACTATAGCACACTTGTTGTTGTTGTTGTCAGGTGCCATCGAGTCGAAACCAACTCATAGCGACCCCATGCACAGCAGAACGAAACAATGTTCAATCCTGGGCCAACCTCACTACCGCTGCCACACTTGAGTCCATCAATGATGCCACCTGGCTGATCCATCTCGTTGGGGGACTTCCTCTTTTTCTCTGACCCTCCAGCCTACCCAGCATGACATCCTTCTCCAGCGACTGTTTCCTCCGGACAATATGTCCAAAGTAGGAGATACGAAGCTTAGCCATCCTGGCCTCCAAGGAGCACTCTGGCTGCACTTCTTCCAAAACAGATCTATTGGTTCTTTTGGCAGTCCATGGCACTTTCAGTATTCTCCTCCAACACCACAACTCAAAGGCATCAATTCTTCTACGATCCTCCTTATTCAATAGCACACTTAGTAGACTACAATACAGTGTAAACATAACTTACATGCACTGGGAAACCAAAATATTTGTGTAGCTGGCTTTATGCCAATATTCACTTTACTATGGTGGCTTGGAACTGAACATACAGTCTCTCCGAGGTACGTCTGTACACACCTGTACTGTTATGAAGCCAGCCTGTTTTCCATTGTCAGCAACGCACTAAGTGGTACCCTTTCTGTGTTTTGATCTTGGTTACCATCACTAGCACTGTGCCTCATTAAAGAAGCCAACCTGGGGCTCATTTTCATTGTGAAGAGCTCCTGATGTATGCAGTTTGGAGCTTAAATGATTTCATTTTCTTTCATTTGCATGTTACACACTGTTCTCACTGTACTTAGTGTAGACTAATGAGTCTTTATGTAAAACGCCAAAAGATAAAGCTAGTTTGATCTCACTCCCAGCCAGGAAAATGCAAGTGAAATTGGCCATGATGTCTCATTTTCTACATACTAGGTTGGCAAGAATCTCAGTGGTGGATAATACTGAGAGGTGGTGAAGGACCGGGGAGAGGGTGCCGTCACACACTGGGCAGCAGTAGCTATCCATCAAAGTTTAAGTGGCACTCCTAAATACAGCTCAGCTCACTCAGCCCTCCTCTGGGAGATCCATCCTACAGAACCACTTACAGATCTGCATAAAGACTAAATACAGACCTATGAAAGGAAACAGGTAATCTACAAAATGATAGAAAAGAAACACTATTTATCAACACATCCTTTGCCTAGGTCTATATACTTCTGAGGAGTCCTGGTGTGGTGCTGTGGGCTAATGTGTCAGACTGCAAAGTCGTTTGAACTACAAGGTTGGTGGTTCAAGCTTACCAGTCACTCTTTGGAAACTCTGTCCAGGCTCACTATGGATCAACTAGATGGCATTTAACAAGAGCAATATACACTTCTGATGGCAGTCTTTCTGTTTCTCCAAAACTTCCCAGAAAAATTCTGCACTCTTTGAAGTACACCACGTCAAAACTGCACTTTGAGCATCCTTGAGGTACTTAAATCATCTTTCTACTAAATGTTCTTTGAATTTGGGGAACAAAACTAAGTTTGAAAGGACAAGATGAGGGTTGTAGGGTCGATGGAGTAAGGTTTCTCAAGGGAATTCTAACAGGCTGGCCCTTGGTAACATCAAAGAATGAGCAGGTACAATTTCTGTGATGGAAGAGAAATTCCTTGGTGTAATTTCCCTGGCCTTTTTCTCACCAATACAGTTTTCAATTTTCTGAAAATGTCTTCATAATAAGTTCCATAATCATCCTTTCAAGAAAATCTATCAAGATCCCCCCTTTGTTCTTCTTAAGTGTCCTTGAATCAGTTCCAACACATAGCGACCCTGTATAGTTTTAGAAATCCTAAAGAGCAGTTCTCTCTGCCCTTCAGGAACTTTTGGAGTCACAATTGACTCTGTGACACTGAGAATCTATAGACTGGAAAATTATATAATCATTTAAAAGAATGAAGTGTATCTATACATGTCAGTATGTTATGGCTTTTTAACAATAAAAACATGCATGCATGAAGGAAACAAAATTTCATCTGTGGTTAAGGATTGCCATTCTTAACATATGGATGCATAACAATATGCATAGATATGCCTCATTCTACCAAGCTATGACATCAAATTCCATTCTCTAGGTCACCATAGTTTACTTTGTTTTTCTTCTACTGTCCCCATCTCTTCACCGTGATAAACTTGTCAGATATCATAGTGGCACACATAAATACACCAAATTCTTTTTCAATATTGAATGTTGGCAAGGAGTCCTGGTGGCACAGTAGTTAAGTGCTTGGCTGCTAACTGAAAGTTGATGGTTTGAACTTACCCAGCAACTCCACAGGAGAAAGAACCTGACCATCTGCTCCCATAAAGACTGTAGCCTAGAAAACCCGGGTCAGTCCCATTCTGTCACGTGGGGTCACCAGGAGTCTAAAATCACCCCAGTGATAGTTGGCAACATGCATATGTACACATTGCATGGAAAGATCTCCCCACCCTCTTTAGTGAACAAAGTTCATTGCAACCAAAATACATAGTATGATTGTATTTATCAGTTTAAACTAGTCCAACATCAGCTATGTATGTTTATTTTTATAGATGATCTGTGCATGCATATTCATGCACATTTTCAGAAAAAGTTATCTGAAGGATACACACCAGTTAATGGTGGTTATTTTTGGAAAGGGAAGGGAGTGGAGTTGGCTTGGATGTATGGGTGGAAATGAGAATTTCACTTTTTACTCTCTATATATCTGCTGTGCTTGGCTATTTTACAATCATGTATTACTTTAGTAATTAAAAAAAAAATAGAGTAAAATGGAAAGACCATAGGCTAGAAAAAATTGATTTAGTGGCAAGCCAAGTAACCCTTCATATTAATGATTCATATAAACAGTAAATCACATTAAAGTCGCAACCACAGCTAAGCTTCTGTCTTCATGATGCTGGAGGGATGACATTCTTCAGTAAATCAGCTCCCTCAGGAATGATCTTACAATGGTTTTTAGCCCACAAACAAGCTCTAGAATTATAAAATCTCTAATGTTTTCCTGGATTGGTAAAAATGACTTCTTGCAGTAATAAAAAGACACTAGCCTACATCGTAATTGTCATTGCCTTAAATGTCTGAATAATTTATGTTTCACTGTATTCATTTTTGTCAATAAAACCTTGCATGAATGAACTTAGTCTATGCGGCAAAGCCGATCTCATCTATAGTTAGCTTTGTGTGACGGCTTTGCCATGCGTTTAAGTCAAAATATGATAGAACTTGGATTTCACACTCTAGATTCGGACCACAGATTCGTCACTGAATTATCATTTTTATCTTTGATTCATTGTGCTCTGTCTCTGGAACCACAGTCATTCTGCTCTTAAAGATTTCAAGTACACTTTGGACTTAATGGGATGAACTCCATGAGCTATGTATGCCCCTAACATTTTGCATTATTATTATTATAATTATTTAGGGTTAGTCAGGCCCAGAGCTAACCCAAAAGGCTTTTCTATTAGAAGCAGCTGATTCTTCATGTCCTTTGGATCTATTTTTATCTGTTTATTGTTCTTTTTTGCCTCCCAAACACAATTGTATCCGAGTCTCTGAGTGATGCAAATGGTTAACATGCTTGGCTGCTAACTAAAAGGTTGGAGGTTTGAGCCCGTTCAGAGGTGCCTCAGAATAAAGTCCTGGTGATCTACCTCTGAAAAAATCAGCCGTTGAAAACCTGATGGAGCACAGTTCTGCTTTGACAACATGGGGAAGCTATGAGTAGGAATCACCTGGTACTGATATACATTTCTATCAAGGATTTTGCTCCTAATAATCTAATTTTAAAAAGCACCAACAGATCTTTGTTTGCCATTTATGAAAAATGTTGACTCAAATAGTTGTATTACTCTTAGGCATACCATGTCTGGACTCATTAAAAATTAATATGGTCATATTTTAAAGAAGAGAGACTCAGATACCCAAGGCAAGGCAGGAGGGTTTGAGGGGTGATTCAGTGGTTTTGGAGGTCTGACAGATGTCTGTGAGTAGCAAAGGGGTGAGCAGTCTCTGTGGACCAGCGTCCAGTAGAGCAGAGAGAAAGAGGTACACTGACCTTCCTTCTCAGGGAGATGGAGTGGAAGCATGGGGTGGGAATGAGCAAAAGCCAGAGGTGCAGAGATTTGGATTCCTTCCAGATCATTGGAAGGAAGAAAACGAATTCCTACTGAAGTTCCAGAAGCCAGCAACCAGCCTGCTAAGGGGCAGGGGGTGGTGGGTGCAGCTGAATGAAATTGCCACCAGGGGCCAACCCCAAGTCCCCAGCAGGAAGGGCAAGCTTACCACCAGCAGCTCAGGAGGACTGTTCCTGTCCTGGAGCCTACAGACTTTCCCAGCCACTCAGCTGGAGCAGCCCAGCTCTGTTTAGAAATCTTCACCATGGTTCCCAACCAGGAACTGGGAGCTCTGTGTTTCTCTGACAACAGGGCTGTGGGTCAGGCACCCAGTCACTCTGTGCAGGAGGCATCGCTTCCACTGGGAGTGTCCTGACAAGCTTGGGATTACCCACCAACCCCCTTTCCTTTTCTGAAGGAGCCCTGGCGGTGCTGTAGGAAAAGCACAGGACTGCTAACCACAAGGTGCTGGTGGTTGTTAATTACCAGTGAGTCAGTTCAAACTCATGGTGACCCTCTATGGTAGGAGAGGGGAGGCTTTTTTCTGTCAAAATTTATATCATCATTCATGGGCCATACAAAATTACCAACTTTGAAATTAGCTTGCTATATTTGGTCCTGGTGTGGCGTTGTTTAAACTGTAAGGTCAGTGGTTCAACTCACCAGCTGCTCCTTGGAAACCCTACACAGGGTCGCTATGGGTTGTAATCGACTTGATGACACTTCACAACAACAACAACAACATATTTGGTCAAACATTTAATTAACTTACTCCTAGCGTATGGCGCTGTGGATTAGCACTGGACTGCGAACCACAAGGTCAGCAGTTCAAACCCACCAGCTGCTCCTGGAAATCCTATAAAGGGTCTGTATGAATCTGAACTGACTTGACGGCACTTAACAACAATATGTGATAGCTCTATCTGCGGTTGCCTTAGCAGGGTCAGATCAAATGATTTTGTGGACCTTAGTTGGAGTCCTCGTGTGGCACTGTGGATTAATGTGCCAGACTGCAAATCTATTTGAACTTCAAGGTTGGTGGTTCAAGCTCACCAGCTGCTCCTTAAAAATCCTATACAGGGTTGCTATGGGTCGGAGTTGACTCGACTGTACTTAACAACAACCAAGTAGGCCAGTGGACCAGATGTTGCCCACCCCTGTTGTATAGTTTCTGAGGAGCTGACCTTATGGTTAACCACTCCAGTGCCTATTCTATTAGCGCCACACCAGGACCACAAGGTTGGCGGTTCAAATCCACCAGCTGCTCTGAAGTGGAAAAATGAGGCTTTCTGCTTTCCTAATGATTTACAGCCTTGGACGCCTATACGAGGTTGCTATGAGTTGGAATTAACTTGATGGCAGTGGATTTGGTGGTATGGCTTTTTTGTTGTTGTTTTTTTTTCCTGGGGAATGAGGTGGAGACAGAAATTTAAAGAAAGTAGAGCGTAAGGAAAGGGCAGAATAACAGGAACTTTGGGGGAGGGGTCAGTAAGTCAGCCCTAGTCTGCCATTGGATGATGGTTCACAACCTTAGACAAGATATACATGTCTCTGGGGCGCTCCTTGTTTGTAACATGGGAGGAATAGCAAACTGCCTTGTAAGCAATAAGTGAGATTCTGAATGTGACAGGGTTTATCTTAATAGATGTTATTTCCTCTTCATTTTAATAAATTGAATTTGCACAATGTATGATTTACAAAGCAATTTCCATGTGTCTTTTCTCATCTAATATTCACAATAATCTGATAGGACAGAGATGTGAGAACACAAATAAAATGCTCCCATTCACACAGCTCATGATATGTGTCACTTTCAGGACTTTCTGACAGCAAGAGAAATCCCTTTTTGTTATACCCTAATAGGTATGAGTCTTATCCCCAAGAAATAAAAATGAATTACACATGAAATAATACTAATAGTAATAGGAAAACTACTAATAAAGTACATTGCTTATAAGCACACATATAGCCATTGCTGTGTGCTGGTGAGTTGGTTCATAGTGAACCTGTATAGGGTTTCTGAGATTGTAAATCTTTAAGGGAGTTAGCAGCTCAACATATAACCTACTACAGCACCAGTTCTCATAAACACACATGTGCCGTGGAGTCGGTCCCGACTCATAGTGACCCAGTACAGGGTTTCTGAGGCTGTAAATCTTTACGGGAGCAGAAAGCCTCATCTTTCTCCCGCGGAACAGCTGGTAGTTTCGAACTGCTGATGGTGAGATTAGCAGCCCGACTCATAACTGCTATGCTATCAGAGCTCCTTTAAACACACATGTTGTTATTGTTGTTAAGTGCCGTGGAGTCGGTTCCGACTCATAGCGACCCTGCACAGGGTTTCCGAGGCTGTAAATCTTTACGGGAGCAGAACGCCTCATCTTTCTCCTGCGGAACCACTGGTAGTTTCGAACTGCTGACCCTGGGGTTCACAGCCCACTTCGTAACCACTACGCTACCAGAGCTCACATAAGATTAAATAATTACAAACACACCTTCCAGAGCTGACAGGCAGCATGTGAGGTCAGTGGTGCATCTGCTTGAAACAGATCAGGTGTTATCAACCCCACTGTACAATGAAGCAACTGGTAATTGACTTGGTTTCTCAGAGGTCAAAGGAGTAGCAAGTGGTTCTGCATGATGGGATCATAGTAAGTGGCTCCTAAGAACGACTCTCACAACAGGATTCATTTATAATAAAGCTCCCTCGAGTTGCCAAGATTCAGGTGTGAGCAGAGGCTTTCGAGAGTGGGAAGACGTAAGCTCAAATTTTATCTCTTTGGAAAGTGTAAAAACATTTCAACATAAATTGTAACTGCTATATTGTTCTCCTTTCCATGCTAAGTTACCAAGGCATTATTTTAATAACAGGAAACTTCAGTTGGCCAACCGTATTGTTAAGTCAGGAACCTGAGACTCAGAGATGTCAAGTAAGTTACTCAAGGCCACACATCTAGGCAGAGCTGAGACTCACTCACTTGACCTAGTCTCCAAAGCCTAAATATTAACTATTCTACTACGACTGATTAACCAAGCATGAACCATTACAGAACCTGCTCACAACCCCCTGAGGCAAATAGCATTAACCGAGTCACCGAACCTTTCACAAGGGAAATAGGTGGCCTGCAAATCAAACTTGTTCCTATTTACTTAATAGCTGTTTGCTGAGACATTCAGAAAGATGTTGAGAAACAGGTTTTAAAAGCTTATAAAGCAAGACAGTATCTCAAAATTTTGACCTGTTGTTTTGTCCCCACAATTCTGTGTACATACATGAACTTTTCCTTATTCCTTCTTCTAGAACCCTTGAATCATCCCCATTATCTCTAGAAAAACTAGGATTATGGGCAATGTCATATTGGACTTTATTGGAACATGTGTTCTGCTCTGTACAGTTACACTGTTTAAGTTATTTCATCTCTCCATGACTATTTGTAAAATTAAATGGAATCATTCTACTACTACTCTTACAAGATTCTGTTGTTGTTTTTAACTGCAGTCGAGTCGGTTCCGACCCATAATGACCCTGTATAGGGTTTCTGAGGAGCAGCTGGTGAACTTGAACCACCAACCTTGCAGTTCAAACGGCTTTGCAGTCTGGTGCATTAATACATAGCGCCACACCAGGACTCCTATAGGATTCTTAGGGAGATTGGATGATCTAATATTTACAGTGGCTAAAAGATGCAGTTTAAATTTGCATTTGAGTAACTGAAGTGGCAGCATCGATGGACTCAAGCGTGGCAACAATAGTGAGGTTGGCCCAGGATCGGGCAGTGTTGCATTCTGCTATGCATAAGGTCGCTATCGGTCAGTATCGACTCGATGGCACCTAACAACAACAACAACAATAAATGATGCATACATTTATTGACCAAATCAAAGGCTGATTAAGAAATGGAATGGGAAAGGAAGAGTAAATAAGCTTTTTTTTTTTTTAAACTTTCTAAGTAGACTCTTGAGACACTCTGGTGAAAAGAGATGGAGATAAGATTCTTATAATTCAGTAGTAATTTTCATTATGACTAATTGCGACTGTCACAATTGTAAAGGTAGAAGTTCTGTAACAAAAATGGGGGAGTAGTTAATCTTACAGTCCAGAAACAGAGGACCCTAGGACCATCAAGGGAGAAGAGCACAGAGGAATGCAGAATCTTATCCAGAGAAGCAGTTACACCAGAGATGAAGGCAGAGATGAGGACATGGAGAGAGAGAGTACCTGAGGACACTAGACTCATGGAAAGAGAAAGACTGTGTGTTGGCAGCCAGGAGGCAGGCTTGCAGAATGTGCCCTTTGGTTGTTTAAATGATTATATATTCCTGAGTGTTTTTGTGTACATCATCCCCCCCACCAAAAAACAAAAACAGAGGAAATAAAAGCAAATACTGTTGAATGATGATGCAGAGGACATTGTAATCATTGCAATGAAACAATTGGTGTAAATAAAACTGATGTTCTTCCATGCAAATTATCACTCAATTCACAATAAAAACTTAAAAAAGAAAAAGTAAGACTCCTGAAATCTACATTAGAAACTGTTTTAAAAGCTCAAATTAGGGCTGGGTTTTTGAGGTGAAAAGAAAAGGTTATCTAGAAATCAAAAGGGGACCCTGAAGGCAGCATGGAATAACAGTAGATCAAAAAGAGGTAGAGGAAGGTCCAGACTTCACTACCTATGTACCACATCCCCACTGCTCCCAAAATGGGATGTGGGTCATCCGAGCCAGGGCGGGATGAAGAGTATACCTGGGATTTGATGTGGAGGAGGTGGGGGATCATTCTGAGAAGTGAGCCTGGGGGCTTGGGGAGGGGGTGTGTCATTGGTACCAATAGACTGCAGAGCACAGTCCACTTGCTAGTGATAGGAAGTGGTCTGGGAGCCAAGGCCTCATCTGAAGACCTCACTCCGATGCAGTGCACACTGTGTGCTGCCACCTAGGTGGACACTACTACCTGCACATCTCACTGGGTCCCTCAGAAGAAGTAATGATGAGCCCAGCCCAGCCCCAGACCTCTCTGAGCTTCATAAGGATACATTTTCTCACAATTGATGAGGATAAACACCATTCTGAAACAGAGGACTTCATCCTTGACACCCAGCTGGGTGTTAGAGGTATGAAGGGAAATGTCCTTATCATTAATTAGCTATTGGGTATAGCCAGTAGTGAAATAAAACTTCATTATTCCTCTAGACAGATCCACAGCAAAGGAGGTGGAAAACACTTGGCCATGTATTGTATTCATCATTTTTGTTTCCTGCTCTTTGGGTCCCAAAGTTATTTTCAAAAAGATTGATCCCTACTCCTTCCTATAGAACACATTATTCTGAACTGCATTACACACACTTTGGATTTAGGGAACATATTGTGTCCTTTCCTTGAATCCCCAAAATCTAGTACATCTCACCATAGAAGGTTGTTCTTGTTAGGTGCCATCGAGCTGGCTCTAACTTGCAGCAACCCTACACACAACAGAATGAAATACTGCTCTGTCCTGAACCATCCTCACAAATGGTATAAATGAGTCATTTATTTCAGTCAATGTATCAGTATATCTGCTTGGAGGTCTTCTTCTTTTCTGCTGATCCTTTACTTTATCAAGCATGGTGTACTAAACCTGAGATCAGTCCCTCCTAATAATACATCCAAAGTACGTGTGAAAAACTCTCACCATCTATACTTCTAACTGCACTTCTTTTTTTGTTTATTCTTCTGGCTGTCTGCGATACTTTCAATATTCTTCTCCAACACCATAATTCAAATGCATAGATTCTTCTGTGATCTACCTTATTCATTGTCCAGCTTTCACAAGCATATGAGATAAATGAAAATATGATGGGTTGGGTCAGGCACACCTTAGTCCTCACTGTGACATCTTTGTTGTTTAACATTTTGTTAAGTGACAGCGAGGTCAGTATGGACTACTTCTCAATGTAAAGAAAACAAAATCCTCACCCCTGGACCAATAAACAACATTCTTATCAATGGAGAAAAGATGGAAGTTGTCAAGGACTTCATTCTTCTTGGATCAACTATCAACACTCATGGAAACATCAGCCAAGAAATCAAACGACGTATTGTATTAGGCAAATCTGCTGCACAAGACCTT
This sequence comes from Chrysochloris asiatica, assembly GCF_000296735.1. Classification (NCBI taxonomy): domain Eukaryota; kingdom Metazoa; phylum Chordata; class Mammalia; order Afrosoricida; family Chrysochloridae; genus Chrysochloris; species Chrysochloris asiatica. The sequence goes on from NW_006408525.1 coordinate 13,639,808, forward strand.
TAAAAAGATGTCAGCTTGAGGACTAAGGTGTGCCTGACCCAAGCCATGGTATTTTCAATAACCTCGTATGCATGCGAAAGCTGGACAATAAATAAAGAAGACCATAGAAGAATTGATGCTTTTGAGTTATGGTGTTGGAGGAGAATATTGAAAGTACCATTGACTGCCAAAGAACCAACAGATCTGTGTTGGAAGAAGTGCAGCCAGAAAGCTCCTTAGAGGCCAGGATGGCCAAACTTTGTGTCTCATACTTCAGACATATCGTCAGGAAGACCCAGTCATTGAGAAGGATATCCTGTTTTGTAAGGTGGAGGGTCAGAGAAAAAAAGGAAGACCCGCAGCGATATGGATTGGCCAAGTAGCAGCATCAATGGGCTCAAGCGTGGCAAAAATTGTGAGGTTGGCCCAGGACCAGGAAGTGTTTCGTTCTATTTTGCATAGGGTCGCTATGAGTCGGTACCTACTTGGTGGCACCTAACAACCTTAACTATTTGTTCAAGAGCAAGTTTCAATGTCTTCTGGCATCCACTTTGTTTTGTTTTTTCCCCTGTCTTTGTTTTTTCTCTTGATGTCATCCCATAACTCCTCTCTTACCTTTGGTCATTAGTGTTCATTCAATGTGTCAAATTCGTTTTTGAGATGGTGAACATACAAAGTATACTTAAAGTTGTACTTTGGCTCTTGTAGATTTGTTTTAATTTTCTTCATCTGCAATCTGAATTCACCTATGAATGAGCATTGTTGGTCCATTGCACGGTTGGTCTTGACTTTGTTTGAATGGATATTAAGTTTCTCCGTCATCTCTTTCCACAGAAGTAGTCAGCTTGATCTCTGTATGTTCTACCTGTTGAGGTCCACGTGTAAAATCACTATTTATGTTGTTGTGAAAAAGATATTTGCAGTGGATAACTTGTTGGTCTTGCAAAATTCTACTATGCAATCTCTAGCAACATTCTATCACTAAGAACAATCAACTACCAATCCCTTTTCTTTGTTTACAACTTTTGTATTCCAATCACCAGTAATTTTCAATGCATCTTGATTGCAAATATGATCAATTTCAGACTAAAGAAGCTGGTAGATTTCTTCACTTTCTTCTCCATTGGCTTTAGTGATTGGTGTGTGCATTTGAATAATAGATGTATTTCTAATTAATAATAGTCATAATAGTTGTATTAACTTCCTTGTAGATGTATAGATATTATCCTATCAGAAACAGCATCATCTTTCATGATAGATCTTCAAATGTTCTTTTTAAACAAAGTTTGTGATGTCATTGCTCTTCAATTTGTCACTGCAAGCATAGTAAATGATATATTTCTCTGATTCAAATGGCTGTTTTTGCTCACTAGTATGGCACTGTGGTATAATGCACTGGACCACAAGGTCAGTTTAAATGCAAGGTCAGTGGTTCAAACTCACCAGCTGCTCCTCAATAACCCTATACAGGGTTGCTGTGAGTCAGAACTGACTCACTCAAAGGCACTGAAATGACAACATCAAAATGTCCAGAGTATCGATATTTATGCATTACATTTCATTTTTGATGACCTCCATATTTTCCTACATTTATACTTCGTACATTCTATATTATGTTTAATAATAGATGTTTGCAACTCTGTCTTACTGAGTCATGTCCCACCATTAAATCAATATCCTTAAAGCTGTGCTCCATTTACATTATTAAAATTGACTCTACTTTGAAGAGGCAGCTCTTCCTCAATTGTATTTTAAGTGCCTTCCCGCCTGAGGGGCTCATCTTCCAGCACTAGATCAGACACTATTTCACTGCTATTTGTAAGGTTTTCAGGGGCTAATCTCTCAGAAGTGGACTGCCTATTTCTTTTTCCTAGTTTGTTCTTATTCTGGACGTTCTTCTGCAATCTGTTCACCATGGTGATTCTGCTGGTATTTGAAACACCAGTAGCAGAGCTTCCAGAACCACAGCAACACACAGCCACCATAGTACAACACATGAACAGATGAGTGATGACCATAAAAGCTACTCAGGCAATATTGTTGAATAAATGACTTTATTTAGGGTACCTAGTTTTTCATCCATTTATTCAACAAATATTTACTAAGCACCTATGATGTGTCAGGCACTCTTTAGGCTCTGGGAATATAAGGCTAAATAAGAAGAACTTATAAGAATCGTGGTGTGGCGCTCTGGGATAATGCATCAGACTGCAAAGTTATTTGAACTGCAAGGTCAGTGGTTCAAGCTCACCAGCTGCTCCTTGGAAACCCTATACAGGGTTGCTATGGGTTGTAATTGATTCAATGGCACTTAACAACAACAACACAGCTGAGCAACTCACAAAGTCTTTCAAGAAAGGAAATTTGCTAGTTGTAACCTCAGTAAGTGGGAAGCGACTCATTCTATTGAGCTTGAAGAATTTGGATACAATCCTTCAGGTACAGAAACTAGACTCTGCTAGATAGCATTGCATGATAGAGGAAGACATTTTGAAAAACTTCGGTGTCTTAGTTATCTGGTGTTGCTATAAGAAATATCACAAGTGGATAGCTTTGAAAAACAGAAATTGATTCCCTCACAGTTTAGGAAGCTACAACTCTAAATTCAGAGCACTGACTCTGGAGAAGGTCCGCGTCTCCAGGTCACCAAGGTTTCCCAGAATTCCTTGGAGATCTCCATATGTCTTGGTATCAGACTTCCTCTGGATCTAGGAGCTTCACCGTGCTGGGATCCAAGTTCCAAAGGATGCACTCCATTCCTGGCGCATATTTCCTGGTGGCAGTGAGTCCCTCTTTCTCTGCTCACTTCTCTGTCCTTTTATATCCCAAAGACATTGATTCAAGATACCACCTAATGCTGTAGACAGCATCTGGCCTCATTAATATCATAGAAGTGAGGATGTTCAACACATTGGATAATTACCTCAGATGAGAGCTGAGCACATCATAGGAGTGATTGTATCATATTATATGTCATCACGGAGGTGAGAATTACATCTTAACTGCTAAACCACTGAGAATCCTGGTCCAGCCAAGTTGACACAAAACCTTTAACTATCACATCTGGGTAATCTGAGAAGGAGGGTGCCTTGATAAGAAGAAAAGGATGCCAAGGTGGTCACAAACAGATGCAGCCTGTCCATGGCCTTAGCTTAAGAGTTTGTATGTACATGTTACAGTGTGTGTGAGCAAAGGAGGTTTTAAGTTCAGATCATTCTGGAACAAACAAGAAAGCATGCAGACACAGAAGCCCAAAGGTCCAAAAAACCAGAAGCTCTTGCAATTAGCAGAAATGTTGTTGTTAAGTGCTGTTGAGTCAGTTCTGACTCATAGCGACCTTGTATGGGGTTTCCAAGGTTATAAATCTTTACAGGAGCAGAAAGTCTCATCTTTCTCCCACGGAGCAGCTGATAGATTCGAACTGCTGACCTTTTAGTTAGCCGCTCAACTCCTAACCCACTACACTACCAGAGCTCATAATTAGCAGAAATACTAAGGTTCAATTTTGATTTCCCCAAGGCATGTAAATGGATGCTCAAAACAATATTACATAAATCTTAAGAATTGGAGGAGCCCTATCTGCCCTCTCAGACAATTCAATGTCTTACACATATAATCAAAGTGCTATGATACTATATTAATCTATTTGTGAATGAAGGACTAGAAATGTGAGAGAAAGCTATTCAGAGGTGGCACTTTTTGGGGCCAGGACTCACAGAAAGAGTAGGAGTTCCCAGGTGGACATGATGGTGGATAGTGGATAGGAGAATCTTCCAGAAGAATAACAAGAGCAAGTGAAATAGTGCATTTGGGAGATGCCCAGCAATTACCCTGAGAATAGCAGCTCAGAGGTGTGAGAAGAGACAATGCTCGTAAGCTCTTTGATAAAGAATTTTGACTGTAGCTTAAGCCAGGCTCAGAAGCTGTGGGTCTGGAACCAGGCAATGAATAATTGCTGAGTTCACTCATATCACCTGAAGGACTTGCCCTCACATAATTCATTGTAATTTTTCAAAAACAGGTGAAAGTCTTTAAAAAATTGTGGTTTAATCATATACCATCGCATAAGATCAGAATCCAGTGAACTAGAGGAGTAGAATCCTCAATCTCCAATTCTTCTCTAAGGCCTTGGCCCCTGAGTCAGAGACCATCACAGCAGCCTAGCCCTCTGCCCTGTAGGCCCCGGGCCAGGCCAGCATCCAGGTTCCAAGGTCATATCTGAAACTAAGCTGCCCTTTGCTAAGCTTCTGATGCAGGAAGAAACAAATGCCTCCCAAACTCAAAGCAGAAAGGATGCAATTGATCCCTGATAGGAAGATATGCCCCTGGATTATTATTTTTGGCATGGGGCCCATAGTGCATGCAAACTCAAAGCTTCACAAGGTGCCCTTAGGGGATATCTAAAAGAGCCATACGGTATTTCAACTGTAAAAATCTCTCGAGTCCAACTCTCTCTAGTAGATCCCAGAGAAATGCCCACTGTTTTGGCCCCAAATAGTAATAACTAATATCCTAAACCATAGTCAAAAGTTATATTTTACTTTAGATATTCCCAAGTGCTCTCCTGGAATTTTCTATTTATTCCTCTCCAAAATCTAGAGAAAGGAGTTGGTAGAACTGGATAGCCTTCAAGATGACATTTTTTAAGGAAAAGCAAATATCATTATTCCTATGTGAGAAGATGTGGAAACTGAGGCTCAGGAAAAGGGGAAAATCTTGCCAAGACCACATAATTAAATTACAACAGCTCTGGGGCCAGAAAACCAGACTTCTCTTGACTGCTAAATGGAGCCATCTGTGATGACTTACCATCTCTTTGAGGCAAAGTCATCACGTCTTCTTCTGAACACCATTCATCACACTTTGTACTCTTAGCTTAGTAGTACTTTTCACCCTATATTAAAATGACCTATTTCTAAATTTCTCTCATACTGTAGGATAAACACTGATGGACTACTAACCACAAGGTCAGCTGTTCAAATCCACCAGCTTCTCCTTGGAAACTCTCTACAGGATAAGAGATGTGGATAGGTCTCTTGTGATACAATAGTGAATAATTGTTATCAGGACTGACTGTGAGGGTTGGAAATGTAAAGGTGGATATTTTGTAGCAAGAGGAGGGGAGTGATTAACTTTGCAGTCTAGAAGCAGAGGTCCCTAGGACCATCAAGGGAGAAGAGCGGAGAGCAGAACCCTACCCAGAGAAGCAGTGACACCAGAGATGGAGACAGAGACGATGATGTGGAGAAATGGGGTGGCCGGTGACTTTAGACCCAGAAAGGGAGAGGGGCTGTGTGCTGTCAACCAGGGGACAGGCTTGTAGTATATACCCTTTGGTTGGTTGATGATGCATGGAGGGGACTGTAACCATGGCAATGAAATTATATATGATAGGATGAATGTAAAGCTAATGTTCTCCCATGTAAACTATCACATAATTCACAATAAACCATTAAAAAAAATCAGTCAATGAAAATCTTACAGGTTTTCAATAATGTGATCCATAACCAAACATGGGGATGGAAAGCATCATCCTGCTGTGCATTGGTTCATCCTGAGTCAGGACCTGCCTTAACAGCAGCTAACAACATTCCTGGGGTAGTGATGTAGGATAAGCAGTGAACTGCTAATCACAAGGTCAGTAGATCAAACCCACCAACCGCTGCTTGGAAACCCTGTGTTGTTGCTGTTGTTATGTGCCTTCGAGTCAGTTCTGACTTGTAGCGACACTGTATAGGGTTTCTGAAGGGTGGCTGATGGGTTTGAACCAGTGCTTACCCTATGGTGCCATACCTAGACTCCTGGAAACCCTATACAGGGTGGCTATGAGTCGGAACCGATTCGACATCACTTCACAACAACAACCAACAGTATTAGACTATGGATTCCTGAATGTAAAGGTCACCTCTCATTCATCTTTAATCTGCTACCTGGGGGCAGCACACTTGGCTGGGTGCAGCGGGTGTTGGCTGCAGGTTTCTTTAGTGAATGGTGAGTATCGGAATGCAGCTCTCCTGTAACCTTCTCTTCCATACTCTTGGGAGAAGACTTACATCATCCTCCCTCCCTTTCTTACTTAATCATTAATTGTCTCTCAGTGAAAAAGTAACATTTGTTGCCTGGAAACAGGGCCGAATCTTACAAGCTCTGCCAAGAAGTACCCAGGATAGGAGGAATGTCTGCTATTTGTCTTGTATTTCTCACGCAAATTACCTGAGTCTCTTATGCCACTGGGTCAGGGGACCAGGGGAGCTGCTAATTCTCAGCACCTCCAGACAGCAGCCTGCCTGCCACTCTTACACCTGCAAAGAACTGCACTTCTATACTCTGAAGGCTGACCAAAAGGCTGACGTTGTTGTTAAGTGCTGTTGAGTCAGTTCCAACTCATAGCAATCCTGTATTAGGTTTCTGAGGAGCTGCTAGCGAGCTTGAACCACCAACCTTATGGTTCAGACCAACTTTGCAGTCCAGTGCATTAACCCACAGCGCCACATCAACCAAAACCCAACCAAACCCATGACCATTCAGTGGATTCTAACTTGCACCAATCCTGTAGGACAGACTAGAAGTACCCCATAGGGGTTTGTAGGCTGTAGTTTTTACGGGAGCAGCTAGCCTCATGTTTCTCCTATGGAACAACTGGCAGGCCTGAACTGGTGACCTTTCAGTTAGCATCCCAGTGCTGAACCCACTACACCACCGAGCGCCTCATCATAACACTATGCAAGGATATTTCCATGAAATTTGATTTCTTAGGCAAATGTGTACATATAAAATACATATCATATTATGGATTGCAGCAAATTTAAAAGACAGTGGGTTATGTGATGTCTAGATTATCTCCCAACTTTAACCCTTTTATCCCATGAATAAGCCAACAAGACAGAGGGCATCCTCGAACCTATAGGTTCTCATGTGAGAATCTTGGCAGCCTGTTCCTTATTGGAGGCACAGCTGAGCGTATTTACAAGCGCTGAGCACACCATGAGCAACTCATCTAATTCCTCCACCAAGAGTATCCTCGCCTTTCCAGCTCTATCTCCCTACTTCTTTTGTGTACCTGATGAATGCCCACATATCCTTGAAGGCCCAGTTCAAACATCACTTTCTCTCTGTAAATTTCCCTGCGGACCAAGCAGAACACACTGCAGCTTTCTAAGAGCACATCCCTCCCCTCACACTTCTTGCTTTATTTTCAGCAGCTGTTCTTACATTGGCCTCTCCCTCTAGATTGTGAATTCTTTGGGAGAGGGAGGAGCTGTTTATTTCATTTCCATTTCATCAACCTGTGGTGGCACAAAATGTGGAACACAGCAGACAGTTGATGGTGGTGGTGGTTATGTGCCGTGGAGTCGGTTCCGACTCATAGTGGCCCTGAATAGGGTTTTCCGAGGCTGTAAATCTTTATGGGAGCAGAAAGCCTCATCTCTCTCCCACAGAAAGGCTGGTAGTTTCAAACTGCCAACCTTGAGGTTAGCAGCCCTGCTCATAACCACTACGTTCCCAGAACTCCTACACTTGACGCCACTGGTTGAATAAAACCAAATTCTCTTTTCAGTATGTCCTGCATTCCCAGGGTAATTCAGAGAAGACAATCACTTTCATCTCATGGAGGGACCAGAACCTGCAACAGGCCTGGGCAGAGGAACCCTGGTGTCATCTCTTGGGGAACCCCTTGGGTGGACATGCCACTGAATGCTCTCCCTCCCGATACCAGATACCAGCCACTCACTCTCTAGTCGTCTGCCAGCAGACATGCCTCCGCAGTGCTTTTGGCTTCACAGACTTGGTAACTAGAAGCTGCCTCTCCCAGGTCCGGTGCCTTTGATTCTGCTCCATTCTGCTCCTTCTGCTCTCAGCATTGCAGCCTGCAGAACTTCAGGACAGACAATGCTAGGCAGGAACAGAGCTCAGCAAGGTTCTTTTTCACATCATGAGCTGAACAGTCTCAGTCTCTCCTTTAGTGCTGAATGACTTTTCAAAGGCTACTGAAATGGGCGTGTTCTCTCATTTTACAGATATCCACCTGCACCACGGGGTCATCCATGCAACAGCCCTATTAAAGGGCCCACATTGTTAACAAAAGCAGGTGCGCATGTCTCTATTTTGCTGAGCACTGTTTATGCAAAACTGAATTCTCAAACATGCATTTTTCCCACCCAAATCCAATTCTTCCCTTAGGATTTAGCACTCAGGATTTAGCTACTATACAGTCACATTGCTATTACATCAGCAATTGCAAAGCCCATCTGCACGCCTGAAATGTGAAGAGAGCTTGAAACTACAGATTCTTTTGACCCTGCCTCATGGGTTCTGAGGGGACACGGGATAGGCTCAGGAATGAAGCAATCAGAAACTTCACAGGTGATAGGAATGCTCATTATGTTTGAGAATGATTGCTTTTAATGGCAAGACTCCCGGATGAATATTCACAAATTCAAATACGGAACCAATTTAACCATTTATGCCGCATTGTCTAAAATGTAATGTTGTTTTGTGTTACCAAGTTGATTCTGACTGGTAGCAATCCCATGTGGCAGAGTAGAACTGCCCCATAGGGTTTCTTGGCTGTAATCGTTAACACTGGACTGTAAATGCAGTTTGAACCACAAGGTAAGTCGTTCAGTCTCACCAGCTGCTCCTGGAAAACTCTACACAGGTTTTCGCTATGGGTCGGAGATGACTTGACGGCATTTAACAAAAATCTTTATGGAAGCAGGTCTCCAGGTCTTTCTCCCTTGGAGCTGCTGGATGGGATTTAATTGCCAAATGTATAGTTAGTAGCTGAGTGCTTAACCAGTGTGCCAACCAGGCTGATGAAATACAAACCAAAAGTAGTGAACATGATTACCTTTGATATATTTGATGGATGGTGCCTTGAAAACGAATCGAAAAATTCACACTCACTGTCACTGAGTCAATTCCAGCTTAAGGGGTCCTTGTAAGATAGAAAAGAATTGCCCCCACGGGGTTTCCAAAGTCATAAACATTTACAGAAACAGACTAGAAAACATCTTTCTCCTGCAGAGCAGCCGCTGGGTTCAAACCACTAATCTTTTGGTTAGCAGATGAGTGCTTAACCAGGATGTCACCAGGGCTCATATTCTAGAAATTGTTGTTAAGTGCCATCGGGCCCATAAGCGACCCTGTATAGGGTTTCCGAGGAGTGGCTGGTGAAGTTGAACCACCGATCTTGGTGTTCAAATGATACTGCAGTCCAGCACATTAACCCACAGTGCCACACCAGGACTCCATTCTAGTGATAGAATGATGTACAATTCAGATGCTGCTTGCGCCTTCATTCAGTGACACCAGACATCTTGACTTCTCACACCTTTCCAGTGTTTTCCTTCTCAGTCTGTATTCTAGAGAATTACTAGTTAAAGAAGTAGGATCTCAAAATGGGGTGTGGGCCATTACTGTGCATTAACAGGTACAAACTGCTCCATGTGACTTGTTCTTTGTACACAACTGTGATATAACTTCACTAGACGATGAAGTCTGATACATTTTCCAGGTACCGGAGCTAGATTTCCAGTAGCACTCCCACAGATGAGCGTAATCTGTGCCCTGAAGGGCATTTTTAAATGGTGGAAATAGAACCATCGTGCTGTTGGTTTCAAAACTGTTGTAATATAGAAATAAGTACAAACTGTTTGCAGTACTTCTCAAACTGTAATCTGCATAAAGAACAACCACACTGCTTGTTCAAAGTACATACCTTGCAGCCTCACCTCCAGAGATCCGTATTCCTTAGGAAAAGCCCAGAATCTGTATGTCTAACAAGCACTCCATGCTTTCTGCTGTGAGTGGTCCATCAGCCAGTATTCTCAAACTATTTCTAGGGAATGACCAGCTTTATATTTGTATTTCTGGTTTGTGGCTGACCAATATGTGGTCCCCCATAGCATATGCAACTCATCACATGAATTTGAATCCCCCTGAATTGAACTCTGTTTTATTCAACGAGAAATGTCTACTGGCTCCACATGCCTTAGATATTGTGGCAATACCAATTTGCTATATGAGCTTTTACGCACTTACTCGTGAGGACTGACATTGAGTAGAATGGTCATATATCCCATTGTAAGAAGTACTTCATTAAATTGTGAATCACTATACAGCCCTCAACTGTAACCATCTGGTTGTTGTATGTGTCGTTGAGCTGATTCCAACTTACAGTGACCCTATAGGAGAGAGGAAAACTGCCTGTAGGGTTTCCTAAGAAGACCTAGTGGAGCCATGGTTAATGGCTTATCTGCTATTGGAAAGGTTGACTGTTCAAACCCACCAGCTGCTCCATAGGAGAAAAGACTTAATGATCTGTTCCCATGGAGGTTACTGCCAAGGAAACCCTAATGAGAAATTCGACTCTATGCTATCAGGTCACGCTGGGTCGGAAAGGATCCAAGGTCACACAACCAAAGGATTGTGGTTTACAGAAGAGCTCCAGGTTTTTTCTGATGTGGAACAGCTGGTAAAGTCTAGTCTCCAACCTTTCTGTTAGCAGCCGGATGCTTAATCATTGAGTCACTATGGCTCCATTCCAGTAATCCTAGGAGCTTCAATATTAATGGTTTTGAGAGAAACTAGTGTATTCCTGGTTAACATGTAGACTGATCAGAAGGCAAGTTTTGATAGTCATTTGTCTCCTATACAACAAAGGAGAAGTGAGGAAGGATGACGAATTATGATGAGAGGATAACAATACAGAGTTCAGAGTTCTTAATCCAGGAAGACACAGCTGAAGTTAGGGGAACCTCCAGTGACCTAAGTTAACTTTGGTTCACTAGATCCTAAATTTGGACAATATGCTTGAAGTATGAGAGACGAAGTTTGGCCATCTTGGCCTCCAAGGAGCATTCTGGCTGCACTTCTTCCATGGTTCTTTTGGCAGACCATAGCACTTTCAATATTCTCCTCCAACACCATAACTCAAAAGCATCAGTTCTTCTATGGTTTTCCTTATTCACTGTCCAGCTATCGCATCCATACGAGGTTATTGAAAATACCATGGCTTGGGTCAGGCTCACCTTAGTCCTCAAGCTGACATCTTTGCTCTTCAACACTTGAAAAAGGGCTTGTGCAGCAGATTTGCCTAATGCAATACGTCGTCTGATTTCTTGACTGCTCCTTCCGTGAGTGTTGATAGTTGATCCAAGAAGAATGAAGTCCTTGACAACTTCCATCTTTTCTCCATTGATAAGTATGTTGTTTATTGGTCCAGGGGTAAGGATTTTTGTTTTCTTTTACATTGAGATTGTATCAACTACATACTCTTAATTAATATGCCACAAAATAATTATTGCATAGCACTTGATGTGTCAAGATAAGTTAGTAATGGTATTTCTTTGAGCTTTGCTCATGTAATGTAATTGTCTGAAACTGATCAAACATGAAATCCAGATGTATTTATAATTACTGGTGATTGGAATGCAAAGGTTGAAAACAAAGAGGAAAGATTAGTACTGTAAATATGCACTGGTGATAGAAAGATGCTAGAGATTACATGATAGAATTTTTCAAGACCAACGACTTCTTCATTGCAAATACCATTTTTAAACAGCATAAAAGAAGACTATATACATGAACCTTACCAGATAGACTACACATAAATCATATTGATTACATCTATGGAACGAGACAGTGGAAAAGTTCCATATCATCAGTCAAAACAAGGCATGAGGCAAACTGTGGAACAGACCATCAATTTTTCATATGCAAGTTCAGGCTATGTTGAAGAAAATCAAAGCAAGTTCACAAGAGCCAAAATATGGCCTTGAACACATCCCACCTGAATTTAGAAATCATTTCAAGAACAGATTTAATGCATTATACACTAATGACCCAAGACCAGAAGAGTTGTGGGATGACATCAAGAATATCATACAGGAAGAATGAAAAATGCCAAAGAAGACAAGAAAGAAGAAAAATACCAAAATGGATATCAGAAAAGACTCTGAAACTTGCAGGATTGGAAGAAGACTCATTAACAACGTGTGATATGCAGGCAAAACAACCTTGCTTGCTGAAAGTGGTGGTGGTGGTAATGTGCCGTGGAGTAGGTTTTGACTTACAGTGACCCTGCACAGTGAAGACGACTTAAAATACTTACCGATGAAGATCAAAGATCAAATCTTCTGTAGAGATTACACCTCAGTGTAAAGAAAACAAAAATCCTCACCACTGGACCAATCACATAATGTATTGTATTTAGAAAATATGTTGTACAAGAAAACTCTAGAAAATATTTAAGAGCAAAGATATCAGTTTGAGAAGTAAGGTGCACCTGACCCAAACCATGGTACTTTCAATAGCCTCATATGCATGTGAAAGTTGGACAATAAATTAGGAAGACATTAGAAGAATTGATGCATTTGAGTTACGGTGTTGGAGAAGAATGGTAAAAGTACCATGCACTGCCAGAAGAATAAACAAATCTGTGTTAGAAGTACAGCCAGATGAGCCTTAGAAGCCAAGACGACCAGACTTCTTTTCTCATACTTTGGACATATTATCAGGTGGGACCAGTCCCTGGAGACATACATCATATTTACTAAAGTGGAAGGTCAGTGACAAAGAAGAAGTTCCCCGAAGAGATGGATTGGCACAGTGGCAGCAGCAATTGGCTCAAGTGTAGTAGCGATTGTGAGGATGGCATAGGACTGGGCAGTGTTTCCTTCTATTGTGCACAAAGTCACTATGAGTCAGAACCAACGTGATCACACCTAACAACATATGTAATTGTTGAGCCCCAGGGAAAGTATTGTCTCCAAGCACAAGATATTCACAGAGTTGATGCTCGTTGACTGGTCCTTAGGGGTTTCTTCTACTCTGCTTCATCAACTAAAATGAGCAGTAGAAAAGCTGAATGACAGTCTTTTGTTGTCTATGTACAGCCAGAATCCTAGGCCTCACAGTGGACCCCTGTTGTGATATCAGTTTCCATATCTGATTGCTCCCCAAGTACTGTTAGACTTTCTTAGCATCCCTTGCATGGTCTGCTCCATCTTTCCTGTGTTTTCTTCCATTTTCTTTGCTAGACTATTATCTCTTTTTTCTAAAATATTGCTATGGGCACCGAAGCCAATCTCCTTGACTCAGTATTTGTCTCCTTCATCCACCTTCCATATTCCCCTGGTGGTGGTTGTGTGCCGTGCAGTCAGTTCTGACTCATAGCGACCCTGCATATGGTTCTGAGGCTGTAAATCTTTATGGGAGCAGAGAGCCTCATCTTTCTCCCAAGGACCCACTGGTGGATTCAAACTGCAATCTTGTGGTTAGCAACCCAACACATAACCCACTATGCCACCAGGGCTCCTTCACTTTCAGAATTGTTGTTGCTGTTAAGTGCCATTGGGTCTGTTCTGACTCATAGCGACCCTTCATAGGGTTTCTGAGGAGGCTGGTGGATTTGAACTGCTGGCCTTGTGGTTCAGCCCAATCTTGTGATCTAGTGTTCATCCTATAGCACCACACCAGGATTCCATACTTTAAGAATTGTTAAGTGCTGTTGAGTCGATTCCAACTCCTAGACCCTGTATAGGGTCTCCAAGGAGCAGCTGGTGGATTTGAACTGCTGACCTTGTGGTTCGCAGTCCAGTGCTGATCCTACAGCGCAACACCAGAAGTCCACAAGTAGGCTAAAAATCTTGATATAACAATTTACTTAAATTTAATAAATAAATTTAAATTACATAACTATTTAAATTGATAACTTGCCAGTAAGAAAGGGAGAGTCCAAATCTTTTCATGTGTTGAGTTCTCTCATAACTGGCTTTTGGTTGTGTTCCCGCAGCTTTGCCCACCTTTTCAACATGCTCCACTCCAGCCATACTTTTATACTTGTTAAACCCTCTGCTCGGATAATCTATCTGCTTAGATTCTACCTGGTGAATTTCTCCTCCTCCGTTCTGGCTTAACTTCAACTTTGCTTCCTACATACTGATTACTTTGTTGTCGTGATTTCTTTGAGTTTCTATATTCTGCGGGAGACTGAGAGCCTTCTGGCAGACGGGAACTGGGTGTATTCAACCTTTATGCTCTCATGATTATAATACCAGGTGGCACATAGTAGGCACTTAATCAACGCTTGTTGAACACCAGAAGCAACATCATGGAGGAACCTGAAAGAGTGGAAAAGAGAAGAAGGACAGACAGGAGGCTCGGAATGTCAAAAATTCCCAGTGCCTTCCAAGTCCCAAATCACCATTTATTAGAGATTTTCAAGTGTGCTAAATGAAATGATGGCGAGAGACTAAAGCCGGAATATTAAGCACTTAAGTAACTTACGATCTGATCCATCACTCCCTTCCCCGTGTTCTTTAACTGAAAGGCTCAGTTGTATTCTGTTTGACTAAAGCCTCAGCAATAAATAGAAACAGCTTTCTCCCCCACTTAATCCACTGCTCATAAAGGCTCCTCGGGTAGAAAATTGGTGTACAGAAAAATAGCCTGTCACTTTTGAGTTGTGACAAGGTTAGCCTATCCATCCATTCCTCTTCCTGTTCCAAACCTGCTGGGTAAATTGCAAAATGGTAAAGAACAGCTTGGCAGGTGTGGGCAAATTGGGAAGAAGCAGCTCTGTTTCCTCTAAACCTCAGAGGTACATGAGCTTGGCACTGTTTCCTATAGGTGTAAGGGGATAGATACTTTGTCCTTCCCCACCCCCACCCATCCCCAGCACATACACACACCCAGTATTCACTGCTACTTTTCTGATTATGGACTTGGGAGTAAGGTTGTGGAGATGCAGTAAGATGTGAAAATACAAATTGTCATTTCAGAGCAGCTGCTGATTCTTCACTAAAAGTGAAGTCCTACTGTAAGTAACAAGGAACCCTGGTGGCACAGTGGTTAAGTACTCAGAAAGGTCAAATCCATAAGTTGCTCCTTGGGTGAAAAAATGTGACAGTCTGCTTTAAAGACTACAGTCTTGGAAACCCTATGGGGTGGTTCTACTCCATCCTGAGGGTAGCTATGAGTCAGAATTAACACCATGGCTAGAGGCTTAATGACAAAAAAACAAGACAAAACAAAAACAGCTGGCATTCCTTGGTGCTTAGTTCGTTCTGGAGTCCTGATGTGGTACTGTTGGGTAGGCCCTAGACTGTGAACCACAAGGTTGGAGGTTCTAACCCACCAGCAGGTCCATGGAGACCCTATACAGGGTCACTATGTGTTGGAACCAACTCGGTGGCTCTTAACAACAGCAAAATAGTTCATTCTGATCAGTGTCTCATTTATTCTTCACAACAGTCACATGAGGGTCCATTTAAGAGGAGAGAAAACTGAGACTTAGGACAGCCACTTCTGCTATAATGTGCCATATGGATTGCTAAAACTCACTGCGCTGTGAAAAGCCATGCAATAAAAAAAAAACAAAAAAAAAAAAACTGTGAGTCATATAGGAAAATGAGGTTGGAGCACAACACTAAAAAATATCAGTGACATTAAAATAAAAATAGGAAACCAATAAAAACAGTAGCACAGTTTTATACACAACAGCTACATGGTTAAGAAACAAACAAATACCACAATAAATATGGCACTTAATCTTGAAAAAGATTTGAAGTTTATTAGTGGAAGGTGGAAGTAGGCGTTGGACAGATTGTAGCTTACGAGGTACCATGAAGGGGAGAAAGAAGGTGGTCTGAAATGGGAGGGAAAGCTGAATTCTTCTCAGATCAGCCATGACTCAAAACACATGTAATAGACTCACATGGTTGTCTGAAGGGAATTGTCTGTGGAATTCGATGCTACAGTTTTTATACCTGAGTGCCATTTTCTGTATTCACCTATTATATCTCCTGGACCACATCATGAATAAGCAAACGCAAGATGACTGCTGTGCTCGTATTACTAACATATTGATGTTATTTGAACAAATCTGCATTTTAAAAACAAGTATGACACCGGAACTGATACTAACATGCCCAAAGTCATATTGAGGAGCTGGTTTGAAGCCCAAGTGGATGACTCCACAGCCCAAGTGCTTAGCCACTGTTTGTACTGGAAACAAATTAAGAAAAACATGTAATTTAACATCCCATGGTGACAAGGATTTGGTGTGATCATGCTACCTGTAGTAGGCAGAATCCAAACATGGTCCCCAAGACTTCCCACCCTGACCCGTTGTTGTTGTTGTTGTAACAGCCAGCAGGAACAAGAGGTCTCAATCCTACAAACACATGGAAATGAGTCTACCAACAACCTGAAGGAGCTTGGAAGCGAATCTGTCCCCTGGTCAGCAGAGCCTTCCTCAGAGCCATCATTTTGAGTTTGGTCTGGAGGCCTAAGTAGAGAATCAAGTTAAGTCTGTTTAGACTCTGACCTCCAGAGTTGTGAACTAATGAATAGGTGTTGTTTTAAACTGCCACGTTTGTGGTAATTTGTTTGTTGTTGTGTGTCGTGGAGTGGGTTCTGACTCATAGCGAACCTTTATAGGGTTTCCAAGGCTGTAACTCTTTACGGGAGCAGAAAGCCTCATCTTTCTCCAGTGGAACAGCTGGTAGTTTCGAACTGCTGACCTTGAGGTTCACATCCCAATTCGTAACCACTACGCTACCAGAGCTC
This sequence comes from Chrysochloris asiatica, assembly GCF_000296735.1. Classification (NCBI taxonomy): domain Eukaryota; kingdom Metazoa; phylum Chordata; class Mammalia; order Afrosoricida; family Chrysochloridae; genus Chrysochloris; species Chrysochloris asiatica. Next base: position 13,656,362 of record NW_006408525.1, read on the forward strand.
CTTTGGTAATTTGTTACAAAGCATAAAAAAAAACCTATCCAGTACTTACTCTCAGAGTGTCTAGGTGGTGTAAATGGTTAACAGGTCCAGATGCTGACCCAAAGGTTGGAGGTTCAAGTCTATGTAAAGGCACCTCAGAAGAAAGGTCTGGCTATCTGCTTCTGAAAAATCAGCCACTGAAAACCCTCCAGAACCCCACAGTTCTGTTCTAACAAAGGTGGGGTTGCCAAGAAAACAAAAGAGAAAAACAGGAGCGCTTACTGATTCCACTAGGCTGGTGGGTCTGTATGCATAATCTCTAATTCCCATGATGAACCATTCTACAAGTAGGATACGAGTACAGAAAGGCCACTTTCGTTTTCTTTTATAAATATATGCTTTATGATAATGTTTTCTTCTATAGCTCGAACTGCAAGTTTTCAAGGTAAGTACTATTTGGAAATGTCATCAAACAAGAGTGGTTGCCATAAATGACCTGTTTTAACTTTCATTCCAGAAATTATCTTAAAGGGGAAAATGTAATCCCAATTTCCTTCATTCTCCTTCATGGAAGTGCATACATCGCAAAAGGATGATTCACCAATTCAGACAGTTAATAAATACATTTACTGCTGAAGCTGGATTCAGAATCCTCTCAAGTAAAGTCAGTTACTTTTGAAATTGACCACATAGTCTCTGGTGCTTTTGAGCAAGGTCAGTTCTGAGCATCTCTGTTTCTGGTAGAAGTCTTTCAAATCTGGATGTTATCAACATGGAAAAATGAGCTTTTGCCCAATTTGCTTTATAAGGGAGTCAGTGCTTTGAACACAGTGTCCATTTCCCTTGAGGGAACATCTCTTGATAAGTGGAAATGTTTTTTCAACAAACAACCTGCTGCTCCAGATTTGTTAAAACTGGTTGGACAATCTGTTTCCATTCGTGTGTCAAATGTTGAAGCAGGAAAAAGATGTTGAGGATTATGGGTGATTTGTGTGGCTGCCATGAGAAGTGAACCTTATGTGTGTTGTGTGTATGTCTCATTTGTTTGGAACAAAAAATCAGGAATTTGAAAAATAAATGTTAATTGATAAGGAACCCTGTCTATTTGAAAGATATGCTGCAAAATCAACTGCATGGTTTTACTCAATGATTTTTTTGGTAACAAACTTAACTGTTTCATTTTGTTTCCTGATTTTGATTAGAACAAAACACAAACCCTGTGCCTTCAAGCCGATTTTAGACTCATAGCCACCCTGTACAGGGTTTCTGAGGTTGTAAATCCTTACAGGATCGGAAAGCCTCATCTTCTCCTACAGAGTGGTTGGTAGGTATGAACTATGGTTATTGCGCTTAGCAGTCCAGTGCTTATCCTACAGTATCAACAGGGCTCCTTATGATTTTGATTGGTTGTGGTGGTGGTTATGTACCATGGAGTCATTTCCAACTCATAGTAACCCTGTACAGGGCTTATGAAGCTATAAATCTTTATGGGAGCAGAAAGCCTCATCTTTCTCCAGCAGAACAGCTGGTAGATTTGAACTGCTGACTTTGAGATTAGCATCCAGCTCATAGTCCACTACACTGCCAGGGCTCCTGATGGTTTTGACTAGCACATACTTATTGTGGATGTCTTTTTTTTTTTTTTTTTTTTTTAACCTATGTGACAACCTTATGGAATCATAGGATAAACACTGGACTACTAGTCACAGGTCAGTGGTTCAAACCCACCTACTGCTCCTTGGAAATCGTGTTATTGTTGTTAGGTGTGGTTGAGTCGGGTTTTTGACTAAATAGCAACCCTGTATAAGATTTCGAAGGAGTACTTGGTGGGTTTGAACTACCAACCTTGGGGTTAGCTGTCCAATGCTTAGCTTATAGTGCCACACCAGGGCCCTGTAAACCCTATACAGGGTTGCTACAAATCAGAACTGACTCAACTGCATTTAACAACCACAGAAAGCTAACTTAATTGTTGGGCTATTTCAGGACTTTAGTTATTTCTTTTTTTAAGGTCTTACCATTGCAGAGAGTTCAGAAGGTTGTTTTGTTTTATTTATCACTATGAACAACAATTTTGGCGGAGTTATGTAATGCTATAAGATAAGCACTGGACTGCTAACCACAAGGTCGGCGGTTCAAATCCACCAGCGGCTCCTCGGAAATCCCTGTGAGTTGGAACTGACTTGATGGCACTTAACAACAATTATATTCTAAGTTCTAAACCGGCTGCTGAGGAGAATGAGTAACACACAATCCAAGTCCTAAAGATGCTCCTTATTTTTAACAATGATGCTCAAGTATGTTCTGGGCACGGCGACCCAGAATTCCTTATGTTCTTTGCCAACATCAAGAAATACTGGTTCCACATATTAACCTTAAAGCAAACACTATAAAATTTTATGATAAACCAGGCAGAATTTTACACTAGATTTTAGTGTAGATGAGTGTTTTGGGGTTCCAAAGAGAAAAAAATGCAGAAAAAACAAGCGTGCTAAAAATAGTACACCTTAATTTTTTCTATAGATTGGAAACCTACTGTTGCTATCTTAGCTGATTGTATTTCAAGCTGCCGCTGTGTGGTTTGGACTCCTGAGTGTGGCACTGTAGGATCAGTACTAGACTGTGAGCCACAAGGTCGGCAGTTCAAACCCACCAGCTGCTCCTTGAAAACCCTATGTAGGGGCACTATAAGTTGGCACTTAACCACATGTGTGGTTTACCTCCTCCAAAACTTTCAGTTCCTCCCTATTGCAGATTTCAGACTCACTAAGAATTCAGCCCTGTAAATTCTAGTCCAGCATTTATATAGTCTCCCACTTCACTCTCCACCTTCTCTGTTCCAGCTATTTAAAATGTATGCTATACCCTATTCCTACCCCTCATGCCTGGTATTCTTTCTTCCTTAGCACCTTTTCCCATAATGGTTTTCCAGTTTGAGTTTCCTTGCAGCCCTATCTTACAAGAAACAGTCCAACTCAAATCCTTAAATGTTTCCCAGATATCCTTCCCTCTCAACAACCAAAATGAGTCTTTCTGTATCTATCCTTCCATTTCATCTTACCTAACCGACTCAACGGCACTTAACAACAACAACACATAACCAAGGAGTTCTGCTAGTGGAGTGGTTATGAATCAGGCTGCTAATCTCAAGGTCATCAGTTTGAAACTACCAGTGGTTCTGTGGGAGAAAGAGGAGGCTTTCTGCTCCCTATGCAGGGTTGCTATGAGTCGGCATCGACTCCACGACACATAATAACCACAACCACCCAACATAACACCACCTCTTCGGGAGTACTGGTAACAGTTGCCATCTAGTACCCAGTATGTGCCAAGTGCCAAGTGCAATTCTATTGTCAAGCAAGTATTCGGATAAGGCAACAGAAATTCAGAAAGGTTACTGATTGGTTAATGGCAGCCATAGTTGGGATCAAGTCTCTGCTTCCAAAGAGAGTGCTAAAGGCTTCGCTGCTTGGCGGTTTAGGCAGAGATGCGTCTTCTCCCTTCTTCCTTATATGAAACAGCTCCTCAAAATACATCTACTAAATTGAATTGTATTTACACTGGGGTGGGGGGGGGGGAGATGATTACACTTCCCCCACTTTTACTGCCAAAATCTGAAATGATTGATACTATTCAATATCGTTAAGTATGTAGAAGGGGGGAAAAATCATTCTAATTCATAGTTAATGGGAGTGTAAATTAAAGTTGCATTTCAAAACTGTCTATTAGTAAAAAATGTTCTCCTATCTGACATCTAGAAAATACACCTTTAGAAATCTCTCCTGGGGAAATGATTTAATTAAAGTGCAAGGTTATAAAAACAAGAGGTTTTATCACATCAGCATTTGTGTTAGTGAAAACTTAGAGGCAATCTAAGTCACCATTAATAAGGAAACACATACGCACACATATATATATTGTGACACTGTGGGTTAATGCACTAGACTGCAAGGTTGGATTGAACCTCAAGGTCAGTGGTTCAAGCTCACCAGTCGGTCCTCAGAAACCCTATACAGGGTCGCTATGAATTGGAACCAAGTCTCTAGCACGTCACAACAACAATGACTCCAACGTTGTCAAGTGCCTTCGAGTCGGTTTCAACTCATAGTGACCTCATATAGAGTTCCCAAGGAGCAGCTAGTGAGTTTGAACTATGGACCTTGCAGTCAGCAGCCTAACTCATAACCCACTTTGCTACCAGGACCCCCTAATATATTATTGTTTTTAAACGCCATAGACTTGGTTCTAACTCATAGTGACTCTGTAAAGGGTTTCCAAGGAGTGACTGGTGAATTTGAACCGTCAACCTTGCTGTTCCAACCAACCTTGTGGTCCAGTGCAGTAACCTGCATTTCCACACCAGGACTTCAATATAATATGTTGTTGTTGTTGTTGTTAAGTACCGTGGAGTCGGTTCCAACTCACAGTGACCCTGCACAGGGTTTCCAAGGCTGTAAATCTTTATGGGAGCAGAAAGCTTCATATTTCTCCCGCAGAACAGCTGGTATTTTTGAACTGCCAACCTTGAGGTTAGCAGCCCAATTTGTAACCACACAATATATTAGGGTATATCATATAATGGAATATTGTGTAGATATTAAAAGATTAATAGTGATCTGTATTGCTAAGATGAAAGGATGTTTACAATACAATATATTGCGGAATTGATAAATTGATAAATTGTCACTGGAGTTTTGTCTTATTTTTCTTAAAGAAAAAAAAAAAAAATCTCTTCTCCTTTTTCAAACACCCCAACCCAAACACAAAATTCGCAAGAGGTGAAAGGGGACATTTTTCCCTCTCAGAAGACTAGTTTTTGCTCACCAATAAGTACAAATTATGCAAAGAGTTCCACATCCTAAAGAAAGCCACGCATCTCTACAGCATGCTAAGAGAAGCCACAACAGACCTTATTACCATTAACCACTTGCTTCCATCCTGCCTCCTTACTTCCCGGCACATGAAGAGGAGTTGTTAAACTGGTTCTCAGCTCAGTAAAATATAGAAGGTGGTTGCTATGGATTGGACTGTGTCCCCTAAAAATAGATGTCAACTTGACTAGTGGTTTGGCAGTTAAATGATGTTGAAATAAGCAGTTATGTAATGTTGTAATCACCCCCATGATGTGGTCAGCCTAACAGTTGTAAGGGGTTTAGGGCAGGATGTAAAACCCTGACCCAGGTCACAGCCCTGATTGGATGTAAGGGGAGTTTCCCTGGAGTACAGTCAGCATCACCCTTTATTGTACAAGAGAGAAAATGAGAGAAATGAGGATAAAGGAGAGGAACCTCAATACTACCAAGAAGTGGGACACATTCATCGGACACAGACACAGAGTCCCTGTGCTAAGGACCCCCTAGAACCATTGGGAAGACTGATGCCAAGATATCCAAGAAACACCAAGCCAAAAGATTTTGAAAGGAGGCAAGGACCTTCCCTTAGAGCTGGCCCCTTGAATTAAGAATTCTAGCTTCCTAAATGACTGTCGGTTTGTCCCACTGTGGTGGTTTGCATGTTGCTGTGATGCTGGAAGTTTTGCCACCGGTATTTTTAATAACAGCAGGGTCATCCATGGTGGACAGGTTTCAGCTGAGCTTCCAGGGTAAGAAACACTAGGAAGGAGAGGCAGACAACTCAATGTTTAGCCACTGAAAACTTTATGAAGAGCAGAGCAACAGTGTCAGATAGCACCAGAATATTGGACATTGAGTAGAGTCAGAAGATTGTCAAATACAGTGTGGAAGATGAGCCCCGTAGTTTGGAAAACAGTCAAAATGTGACTGGGGAAGAGCTACCTCCTCAAGGTAGAGTTGACTGTGATGACGCAAATGGAGTAAAGCCTTTGAGATCTTCATTTGCTGATGGGGCACAACTCAAAATAAGGATTAACTGTTGTAAACATCCATTAATAATCAGAACATGAAATGTAAGCAGTATGAATCTAGGAAAATTGGAAGCTGTCAGAAATGAAATGGAATGCATAAACATTGATTTCCTAGGCATGAGTGAGCTTATTTGACTGGTATTGGCCAGTTTGAATCTAACAATAATATGGTTTACTAAGCCAGGAATGGCAAATTGAAGAGAAATGGCTTCCCATTCAACATCAAAGGGATCATTTCAATAGCTATCTCCAAGTTTAATTCTGAATAGAATTAATATGCATCACCTACAAAAATCCTCACCACTGGGCTAATAAACAACATTCTTATCAACAAAGAAAAGATTGACGTTGTCAAGGACTTCATTCTTCTTGGATCAACTATCAACACTCATTGAAGCAGCAGTCAAGATATCAAATGACGTATTGCACTAGGCAAATCTGCTGCTGAAGACCTTTTTAAAGTATTCAAGAGCAAAGATGTCAGCTTGAGGACTAAGGTGCGCCTGACTCAAGCCATAGTATTTTCAATAACCTCATATGCATGCGAAAACTAGACAATGAATAAGGAAGACCATAGAATAATTGATCCTTTTGAGTTATAGTGTTGGAGGAGAATATTGAAAATGCCATGGACTGCCAAAAGAACCAACAGATCTGTGCTGGAAGAAGACAGCCACAGTACTCCTTGGAGACCAGGATGGCCAAACTTCATCTCTCATACTTGGGACATATTGTCAGAAGGGACTAGTCACTGAAGAAGAGTATCATGTTTGGTAAGGTGGAGGGTCAGAGAAAAAGAGGAAGACCCCCAGAGGTATGGATTGGCAAAGTGGCAGCATCAATGGACTCAAGCGTGACAACAATTGTGAGGTTGGCCCAGAACCAAGCAGTGTTTCGTTCTGGTGTGCATAGGGTCGCTATGAGTCGGTACTGACTCGATGTCACCTAACAACAACAACAACCTATAAGGAAGACCAGTTAATACCACTATTATTCAAATTTATGCACCAGTGACTAAAGCCAGTGATGATGAAATTGAAGAAATCTACCAACTTCTTCAGTTTGAAATTGATCAAACATGCAATCAAGATGTATTGATAATTACTGGTGATTGGAACACAAAGGTTGGAAAACAAAGAGAAAGGATCAGTAGTCAGAAAATTAGGCCTTGGTGATAGAAACAATACTGGAGATCACATGACAAATTTTTGCAAGACTTCATTTCAAATACCTTTTTTATAAACATAAAATGCAACTATACACATGGATCTCACCAGATATCAATTCATGACACGTGTGGAAAGAGATGGTGAAAGAGCGCCATATCATCAGCCAAAAAAAGGCATTGGGCAGACCGTGAAAGAGATCATCAATTACTCATATGCAAGGTCAGGCTATGCTGAAGAAAATTAAAATAACTCCAAAAGAGCTAAACTATGACTTTAAACATACCCCACCTGAATTTAGAAATCATCTCAAGAATAGATTTGATTCATTACACAGTAATGACTGAAAACCAGGAGAGTTGTGGGATGACATCAAGAACATCTTACAGGCCAGCCAGCCATTTCCAAAGCAGAGAAGACTTTAAGAACTGTTTAACCCTTAGAGAACTGGTTAAACCCCAGAGACATTCTGCTGCTTTGCTTGTCGGGCTTGGGGAATGGGGAGATAATAGATGTTACTGATTTTGCAATCGTCCATCAACCATCGTAGGTTTTATTGCCTGTTAAAGTTTTCAGAAGCTAGGCAAATCATTGCAGTGCCTGGCCCTTAAACGTGCCATGTGTCTTTGCTCTCATGTCAAGAATCACTGTACTAATAGGAATTGTTACCTTTTTTTTGCCCTCCCCACCATATAAATCAACTGTCTAGGGATATTAGTCTCGCTCATAATCCAACAG
>NW_006408525.1:13664914-13732772 GCF_000296735.1 Chrysochloris asiatica
AATGTAATGAAACAAGCTATATGAATGGTTGAATGTGAAGCTGATGACGTGCCCTGTAAACTTTCACTCAATCCAAAATAAAAACATTTAATTAAAAAAAAAAAAAAAGAACATCTTACAGGAAGAAAGTACAAGGTCATTAAGAAGACAAGAAAGAAGGAAAAGACCAAAATGAATGTAAGAAAAGAGTTTGAAACTTGCTCTTTAGCATAGAGATGTTAAAACAAATGGAAGTCATGAGAAGGTAAAAGAGCTGAGCAAAAATTTCAAAGGGCAGCTCGAGAAAACAAAGTGAAGTATCATAATGAAATTCGCAAAGACCAGGAGTTAGAAAACCATGTGAGAAAAACAGGCTCAGCATTTCTCAAGCTGAAAGAATTGAAGAAAAAAACCCAAGCCTCAACTTAAAATATTGGAGGAAGAATCAAGAGGAGATGAAAGGAATACACAGAATCATTGTACTAAAAAGCAATGGTTGATACTCAACCATTTCAAAAGGCAGCATATGATCAAGAGCTAATGATACTGAAGGAAGAAGTCCAAGGTGCACTGAAAACATTTACAAAGAATAAGGTTCTGGGAATTGATGGAATACAAATTGAAATCTTTCAACAAACTGATGTAGCACTGGAGGCACTCGCTCATCTATGCCAGGAAATTTGGTCAACTGATTGGAATAGATCTATATTTGTGCTTATTCCAAAGAGAGGTGATTGAAAGGAATGTGGAAATCATCTGACAATATCATTAATATCAAATGCAAGTAAAATTTTGCTAAAGATAATTTAAAAATGGCTTCAATAGTATATTGCTAGGGACCTACCAGATAGAGGTCCAAGCTGGATTCAGATGAGGATGTGGAACAAGGGATAATAATCATTGCTGATGTCAGATGGATCTTGGCTGAAAGCAAAAAATATCAGAAACCTGTTTAGCTGTTCTATATTGACTATGCAAAGGCTTTCTACTGTGTGTTTTGTGCCAAGTTATATGGACAACGTTGCAAAGAATGTGTATTCCAGAACACTTGATTGTATTCATGAGGAACCTATGCCTAGAGCAAGAGGAAGACATCCAAACAGAACAAAGGGATACTGAGTGGTTTAAAATAAGGAAAGGTATGAGCCAGGATTGTGTTCTTTCACCATACATATTCAATCTGTATACTGAGCAAATAATCTGAGAAAGTGGGTTATATGAAGAAGAACCAGGTATCAGGATTGGAGGGAGACTTATTAACAACTTGTGATATGCAGGTGATACAATCTTGCTTGCTGAAAGCTAAATGGACTTAAAATACTTACTGATGAAGATTAAAGACCACATCCTTCAGTATGGGTTGCAACTCAATGTAAAGAAAACAAAATTCCTTACAACTGAACCAATAAATAACATCATGATAAATGGTGAAGAGATTGAAGCAGTCAAAGACTTCATTTCACTTGGATCCACTATCAACACTCATGGAAGTAGAAGCTGAGAAATCAAACAACATATTGTGTTAGTCGAATCTGCTGTAAAAGACCTCTTTAACGTGTTTAATAGCCAACATACCAGTTTGAGGACTGACTCAAGCCATAGCATCTTCAATAGTTTCATAAAAATGGGAAAGTTGGACACCCAATTAGGAAGAACTTAGAAGAATTGCTGCGTTTGAGTTACGTTGTTTGGAGACTATTAAAAATACCATGGACTTCCAGAAGAACAAACACATCTGTGTTGGAAGAAGTACAGTCCAAATGCTCCTTAGAAGCCAGGATAGCTGTGTCTCTCATACTTCAGATGTATTATCGGGAGGGACCAATCCCTGGAGAAGGACATCATGCTTGGTAAAGTGGAGGGTCAGTGAAAAAGTGGAAGGCCCCAATGAGAAGGATTGGCTCAGTGGCCACAGCAATGAGTTCAAGAGTAACAATTGTTGTAAGGATGATGCAGTGTTTCACTATGTTGTGCATAGGGTCACCCTGAGTCAGAACAAACTCAATGGCACCTAACAACAAAACAAATGGTGAGAAAATAATTTTCTGTTTATTAAAGCCATCATTTGTGGTATTTCTGTTATATATTGTTGTTGTTGTTGTTAAGTGCCGTTGAGTCGGGTCCGACCCATAGCGACCCTGTACAGGGTTTCCGAGGGTGTAAATCCTTACGGGAGTAGAAAGCCTCATCTTTCTCCCGCGGAGCGACACTAAATAACTGAAACAACAGCCATAGACAATACGTACCTGAATGAATGTGGCTTTGTTCTAATAAAACTTTATTTATAAAAGACTGGCAGGCACAATCATGGTTTGCTGCTCCCTGGTCTAGAAGAGCTAGTAGGATATTCATCCAAAGTGTTAATTAACTCTGGGTAATGGGAAGAACGACTCAACACAAGTGACAAATTAACAAATGAGCCAATGGCACCGTTCTGGGAACTTTTCTTGGGGCTGAGAGTTGAAACATAGGACAGAGGACTTCTGGGAAATGGAGTCACTTTGGAACTAGGAGGACCTCCCATACCTTTGGCATAACTGGGAAAGCAGTGTGAGGGTTTGAAACACCTAACGTTCTTAACAGCTAACATATGGTCTTTATCATACATACCTTGCCTGACTTTGCTCTGAAAGTCAAACCTACAGAAGAAAAAAGGAAAGAAGTTATAGATGTTATTTATTGGTCCATCTGGTTATTCCACTGTTGTTGAATAGCACTGAAAGGCAAAGGAAGCCGTGGGTACATGGAGATGAAGGTAGGAAGTTACTGGTCAGGCATGTACAAAACCCACAGCTTCGCCAGAAGCCAGCAAGGCCTTTCCAAGGACCCTGTGTACCCGTTAAGATCAGACAAGAGGTTGTAGTCAATATTTGCCATAATAACCTCGTCTCTTTCCTATTGACCATAATGGGTTCTGTCTGGACACTCAGCAACCTACACTATCTCCTTCTGGGTCAGCCCAGTCCATGTCAGTAGATTCCACAGTGCCTAAGGCTTAGCGATGGCAGTGTTCCCCACCAAAGGTCCAGGAAACAGGCAAAGGCAGACTAGACAAAGGATCAAACAGACAGGGATGAAGTCCTGGTTCTTTCAGCGCCATCTCTGAAACCCTTGAAGACATGCCTTAGATTCTGAGCCTCTCTCCTCACACTCGCCACAGTGAGCACGGAATGTTTGTGTACCAAGTGCTGTGGTTACTATTTACACATATTATCTGTGATCCTCAAAAGCTCCCTGCCGTATTGTTGTTGTTGTGTGCTGTGGAGTCAGTTCTGATTCAGAGCGACCCTATACAGGGTTTCCGAGGCTATAAATCTTTACGGAAGCAGAAAGCTTCATCTTTCTCCCGCGGAACGACTGGTAGTTTCGAACTGCTGACCGTGAGATTAGCAGCCCAATTTGTAACCACTATGCTACCAGAATCCTTGCTGTATAGGTATTGTTAATGATGCCTAAAAGGAGGCTAGGCTAGTAATATTGCCCTGACAGAATTATTGTGAAAGTCAGAGACAATTATGCTAAACGTGCAGTGCAGCATTTGCCTTGTTGCTGGAGCTCAATAAATGATAGTTGCCATTATCTTTACTTTTTTTTAATGAAGTCAGGGACCGTGTGAACCCAGCAGTAGACTTGGAGCTAGCACAGTTACGCCCTACAGGTCTCTACAAGTCTATGAAGAATTTCTAGGACAACAAGTGCATTTCCCAGATGGGAAAAGAGAGAAAAAAGACTATGGGGCTGGACCCATGTCCATTACTGCTTTAGGAAGTCAAGCATGCAGCCCGGACAGGAATACCCCAACAGCTGGTTGAAAAAGCCCAAGGATCTGGGAGAAATCTTTAATCAAAGAAGTCTGAAAACATCCTGACACTTGGAGAGAGCAGCAAGCTGAGAGAGTTTTGCAAATGGAATTAGCAAAGTGTAGCCTTTTTTTCCAGTGAATGTCCATCTAGTGTCAGTAATAATTAATTGATTTTAAAAACACATTCTCTATGGCATAGCTTCAAAGAGCTCTGGTAGCATAGTGGTTACAAGACAAACTGCTAATCTTAAAGTCAACAGTTTGGAACTACCAACTTTTCCTCAGGAGAAAGATGAGGCTTTCTGCTCCCGTAAAGATTTACAGCCTCGGAAACTCTATACCGGGTGGCTATGAGTTGGAACCGACTCCATGGCACACCACCACCACTATATAGCTTCAGTTTGCCAAAAGATTTAATGGCTCATCATTCTAACCTACTCATGTTTCTTACCGCCTTGTGGCTTCTTTACATGGTCGTCTTCTTACATCTTCTAACAATGAACCCTGTTCTCTTTGTATCTCTGATTGAAACTCTGTAAGAAGGAGACTCTAACTGCTACAATTTGTTTACTCTAAGACCTACTGTTGTTGTGCGCCATAGAGTTGGTTCCGACTCATAGCTACCATGTATAGGCTGCTGCGAGGTGGGTTTGAACTGCCAACCTTGTGGTTAGCAGTCCAGTGCTTATCCTACAATACCACACCAGGGCTCTAAGATCTGTTGTTGTTGTTGTTAAGTGCCGTAGAGTTGGTTCTGGCTCCTCATGACCCTGTGTTAAGTTTCTGAAGCTATAGATCTTTGCGGGAGCAGAAAACCATATCGTTCTTCCTCTGAGTAGCTCGTGGGCTCGAACCGCCAGCCCTGTGGTTTACAGTCTAGTACTGGTAGCGTAGTGGTTACGAATTGGGCTGCGAACCTTAAGGTCAGCGGTTCGAAACTACCAGCCGCTCCGCGGGAGAAAGATGAGGCTTTCTACTCCCGTAAAGATTTACACCCTCGGAAACCCTGCACAGGGTCGCTATGGGTCGGACCCGACTCGATGGCACTTAACAACAACAACACTTAGCATACATAGCCAACACACTACCCCTAAGACCTATTAGGCAAAGGTATTCCTCCTGGCTACCTTATAGGCCACTTGCAATCTTGAGTTGGATATTTTCTATTGGTGTCCCTAACTGCCACAAGAATGACATCATCATGCACACAGATCCTGAATAGAAGAAACGAGCCTTTGTAGAGAATTTTGTAGGAGTATTTGCTTCCTGAGGTCTCAGAGCATCCATAGATGGTTGTTATAAAAAGTTACCAGCAGGATAGCCTGAACGCAATGAAGATTAAGTTAGAACTGTAAGATATTTATGATTAGTCTTAACAACTACCCAGGCACCTGAGTAACACAAATTGACTGTGCTAGGCTACTAACCTAAAGGTTGGCAGTTTGAACTCCCCCAGTGGTGCCACAGAAGAAAAGTCTGGCAATCCGCTTCCATAAAGATGTGGGACCAGTTCTATGTAAGGGTCATGAAATTGGGATCTACTCCACCACAAGTTTGCATTTTGTTATTGTTTTAAGCCTCTAAACAGTCTGGCACATGCTAGGAACGCAACAAGTATTTGTTGAATGAATGAATAAATCAGCACTTTGATTTTATGGACTGGGTAATTGAGACCTCAAGAGGTCTGCTAGATCAGACATGTTGGAGGTGTCAGAGCTTGAACTGAGCCCAGACACTTGTCCCCTGTCTGAGGCTGTATCTCCCCCACATGATATGTGGAGAACTGAAATTCAGAGATGCTTCTCCAAAGCCTTCCCTTTAGTGTCTCAGAAGGGGGCTGGGTCTGTGGACTCCCAGGTCAGTGTTATGTTCGCTTCATCCTATATCTTTGAAGGTTTTCTGTCTCTAAGCCCAGAAAACAGTCTCAGAAAGTAAAATGAAGATTCAGAAACATCTAAAAGGAAATGAAGAAAGACGTGCTATATTTCTTCAGAGATAAAGAAGGCTGATAACTATTAGAATCACATCTTACTGCTTTTCCTCTTCTTAGAAACCAAATCAAACCCACTGCCACTGAGTTGATTGTGACTTATACTGATCCTGTAGGACAGAGTACAACTGCCCTTTAGGGTTTCCAAGGCTATAAATCTTTATAGATGCAGACTGCTACATCTTTCTCCCATGAAGCAGCTGGTGGGTTTGAACCACCAACCTTTAGATCAGCAGCCAAGCGCTGTAACTACTGTGCCAAAATATATCATGTTAGTAAGAAAGGAATGTTCAGCCCCTTGTCCAGTGGAAAAACATCTGGATTATAGCTTGGTACACTTAGAAACACAGTCAGCCCACAAAATGAGAGACAGAGTCATTTTGGAACTAGGAGGTCTCCCCATATCTCAGTCATAACCAGGAGAGCAATGTGGGGGGTTTGAAACACCTAATCTGTCTTAATAGCTAATATATGGCCTTTATCATACATGCCTTGCCTGACTTTGCTCTGAAAGTCAAACCTACAGAAGACAAAAGGAAAGAAGTTATACTCCCTTAATGATATCTCCCTGTACCCAGGCCAGTTACCATGACAACCTCTAGCTGCTACACATTCTATTCTTTGCCTTTGTTTCCATTTTCACCCTGCCCTGAGTGAGGGGACCATTTGCCTTATGGTACTCCGCATTGGTAACACCATACTAAAATGTGTCTCTGGATGGTACTCACAGAAGACAGGACTCGTCCCCTGGCTTTCCTATCATCACCTTTTCAGGAATGAAACAGTATCCTTTTACTAATGGACTGATGATGATGATGGTCATAACAATCACTTGGTGCCAGCCACCGTTTTAGATTCTTATTATATTGATCCATCTAATCCTCATAACAGCCTTATGAGGTTATGTTCTCATGAGTACTATTATTATTTCTACATACATTTGCACAGAGAAGGTAATAACTTCCTCAAGATCACAGTTACTAAATAGATGAGCTCAGATCTGAACCCAGATAGCAGGCTCCAGAGTTTCTATTCTTTTCCGTTTTGCTATATTGCTTATGAGGAGAAAGCCAGACATTGTACATATCACCATATATCTACAAAACCTGTTAAAGCAGATGAGTGCTGGACCTTGAGTTGGCTAAACTATTAGGATAGGTCAAGCAGTTGTCTAGAGATGGGAAACCTACAATTGTTCCTAGGGTTATTATTGCTGTTGTTAGGTGCCATTATGTAGGTTCTGACTCATAGCAATCCTGTGCACAACAGAACTGAACACTGCCCGGATCACAATTGTTATTTTTGAGTTGATTGTTGCTGTCACCATGTCAAGCCATCTTGTTGGGGTCTTCATCTTTTCTACTGACTACTTTGCCAAGTTTGATGTCCTTTTCCACAGACTGGTCCCTCTTAACAACATTCCCAAAGTATGAGAGATGAAATCTCACCATTCTTGCTTCTAAGGAACATTCCAGCTGTACTTCCTCCAAGACAGATTTGTTTGTTCTTCTGGCAGTCCAAAAGTCAGAAGGTCCAAAAATTGGACTGAACATCACAGTTGGATGCAGAGCCCCGTCTTCCTGGGATAGAAATTCCCACCCCTAGGGCTCTAGAGCAATCAGAGCAGTAAAAGATGTGGTAAGACTTGATTTACCCCTGGAGGAAATGCTCATGTGCAATTGGCTGTTGCAACAGTTTTAACGGCAATAGACATTTGAATGTGAACATGGACCTTGTAGTTTACTTGCTTCTAGTGTCCTCATTTCTCATGTCCCAAAGGAGGGACTCTGCTCAAATTTGTCTTCTCTTTCCTGTCTCTGTCCATTTCATGAGGGCCAGTGTGACCTCCAGAACTATTCCAATGTGCTCTTCTGCTGATATAAGCTGGTGTTGTCAGTTGCTGTGACGTCAGCTCTAACTCAAGTTGACTTTGTGTACAACAGAACTAAATGCTCCCTATTTAGTTTTCATGATAATCAGCGTGTTCAACTCCATCGTTACAGGTATTGTGGAATGCCTATTTTCCAGCACTCTAGTGGGCAATGATGTATTATGATCCATTGGTTTTCTTTGGAAGTAGACCACCAAGACTTTTTTCTAAGTCCCAATGAGTCTGGGAGCTCTACTGAAACCAAGTTCACCATGAATGACACTGCTGTTTAAATACCAGTGGCATAGCTTCTAGCATCATAGCAATATGCATGCAAGTCATCACGGTACAACGGGTCACAGATGGGTGCCACAGGGTCACTCCTCTGAACTCAGAAGCTACTCAGAGAACACGTGACCCAACTCCATCCTCTGTGATTATTAATCAAGTTCATGAAGGCCTAGAGAAGCAAACTCATTAACCTACACTACACAGCCCTAGGTCTGTGGCCAAACTGGGACCTAAAATCCAATTGCTCTTAAGAAGTATATATTTATCCCGAGCAAGGCCCAACACGCAGCAGTCACCATAACCCTACGAGAATCACCTCATTTCATCCTCTGGGCTCCTCTTATGAGACAGATCTGATTACTTTCTCCATCGTGATGAGACACCTGAGTGTTAGAAAGGCTGCCACACAACCAAACAGCAATTGAACAGCCAAGACAGAACTCAGCCTTTGACGCCACCATTCCAAAATAACTCTATCCCTAGACCAAGCTTTATTTAATAAGTTTTCTCTTTTGATCCAGTTTGGCAATATGTTCCAAGAGCCTTCAAGGATTCCATGCCCTTTAACCCAGATTCCTACTTTCAGGACTCTGTCCTCAGAAAACAAGTAAATGTCCACAAAGATGTATGCTATACGTTTATTACCACCACATAACTTATAATACTGAAACATTGGGAACAACATAAATTTCTAGTCTCTGTTCTTGCTAAGTGCTATCAAGTTAGTTCTGACTTATAACGAACATGTAGGGGGTTTCTGAGGAGCGGCTTGTGAGTTTGAACCACAGATCTTGTGGTTCAAAGCAACCTGGCAGTCCAGTGCTTTATCCCACAGCACCACAAGAGGACCCTTATTAGTTTCTGTTCACCCAAAGAGTAGAGTAGCTATCAAAATTTAGATATTTGAAATTGGCATGCTATGAGATGTATGTTGTTGTTAAGTGCCTTCGAGTCGGAGCCGACCCATAGCGACCCTGTACAGGGTTTCCGAGGGTGTAAATCCTTACGGGAGTAGAAAGCCTCATCTTTCTCCTGCGGAGCGGCTGGTAGTTTCGAACCACTGACCTTAAGGTTTGCAGCCCGATTCGTAACCACTACGCTACCAGAGCTCCTTATAGCATGTTAAGAAAAGCCAGGATATAAACCTCTCCACTACATTAAGATCTCAATGTTGTTTCAAATGTTTTCAGAGAACAAAGTCAAAAGGAAATACTAAACAATTAGCCATATTATTTCCTAGGTGTTGCGGTTGGATTGTGATTTTTATTTTGTTTTCTTATGTATTTCCAACGTTTCTACATTATCTCTGCATTATTTCTGTAACCTGGAAAAAGTTATCAGTAGCAAGAATATTTAGGTTTTATTTTTTAAAATAACATTTCTTATTATACACCATCTATTTCAAAGAGAAAAACAAGTCAGCTTATTATAAAAACATATCACCCCGGGTGGTTAAAATAAAGGTGAAACCAAATCAGAAGCCATATAGGGAATATGGGAGGTTATTGCATCTGGAAGAAGACTGGAGTGTATGCATGCTGTAAGTGGCTCATGGTTCCTAGTTCTGAACTTTCTAAATGAGGTCACAGAGGGAAACTGATGTACTCACTGTTCAACCACAGAAAACACACCCACTCAAATTGAGACGAAAGTTTACATACTTGCTCCCACTCAATCCTCACCCCAGGCCACGTAAAAGGGTTATTTCCCCCCCTTTTAGCTGAGGAGAAAACTGAGAACTAGGAAGTTAAATGGCTTGTCCCAACCCGTGCATCGATTAAGGCACCAGAGCTGGGAAAGAACCTCAAACCTCTGATCCCCAGAGCTTCCTTGGATACCATGCTGCCTCTTAGATTCGCATCTAAGACACTTGCTTTTATTGTTATTTTTTCTATTCTCAAAACTGTTGAGAATTCACATCAGGTTAATAATTCAAATTAATATTTTTTTATACTTAATAAATAAGTGGCAGGGGTTATCAGTGACTTTGACATATATAATCTTTTTTGCACATGCTACTGTCTGGGTTCACTATAGCCTTCAGATGTGTTTAATTTGGCTTGTATAGTTGCTTCCTTTCATACTTGAAGTGATTATCAGTCAAGATTTCCTGCTTCTCTTGAAACTCTTAAGTTCTGATATCATAGGGCTTGAATTCCCACAAGGCTATTTATTATACGCTTGAACTTAGTATCTGATGACATCTTCGATGGAATACAGACCCTCCATGCTTCCATTGTTCCCACCTACCACAGTTCCTTCCTTCATGGTCCCTGCTTGAGAACATACGATTTGAATCCCATTCATTTTATTGACAGTTATCAAATCAGTAAAGTATGCCATCCACTGTTATAACTATTCAAGAATGGTGGTGATAGTGTGCCGTGGAGTCAGTTCCAACTCACAGAAATACTGCACAGGGTTTCCAAGGCTGGAAATCTTTACGGGAGCACAAAGCCTCATGTTTCTCCCACAGAACAGCTGCTAGTTTCAAACTGATGACTGTGAGGTTCACAGCCTGATTCGTAACCACCACGCTACCAGAGCAAGTGATAATCTTACATAACTATATCTAAACCTTCAAAGGTAACTTCTACTAGCTAAGGTCATATTTAATCTCTAACATGTTTTGAGCTTGAATACAGGACTGGATTTTCCTTTACAACTCACTGTACTAAGCTCCCATAATGCCAGAGGTCCCTGCTCATCAGCTGCCTGTTTCTTCTTTCTCCTGAACAGCTCTACTTTCAGACTCCATTCACAGTCAAGATTATTGTTGTTGTTAGGTGCCCTTGAGTTAGTTCCGACACAAATGAACGAGACACTGTCCGGTCCTATGTCAACCTTACAACTGTTGCTATACTTGAACCCATTGTTATAGCCACAGGGTCAGGATTTGGGCATCCAAAACTATCTCAGTCATTACTGTGCTGACATTGTGCTTCTGCTGTTACAAGAACAGATTCTCTGACAAAAGAATAGTTTCAAGAGCCAGTTAGGTTTAGGTTCAAAAGTTACATGTGAAATGATTCTGAGTTTTTATTGCTTGCCTCTCTCTCTCTTCCTCTTTTTCTATAAGTTCTTTGGAAAAGTTATGGTTATGGAGAAATAAGAGGGAGTATAGGCAACGAGTATGTCAAGAATTATAAATGATGGTTTAACATATGTAAAGGGGACCATGCCAGAGGGTCTGGCACATGGCAGATGCTCAAAATACATTGGAGGGAAGACAAAGAGGTGGAAGTTACCCAGTGTGGCATGATAAGTAAAAAAAGTATTGCTAAAAAAAATAATAAATACTGTCATTAAAAAAAATTATCAAAATGTGAAACTATTATTTTTCAACATATCCTCCATTTAGGCCTATACACTTCTTTTCCATCTCTCAGCTTGAGGACTAAGATGCGTCTGACCCAAGCCATGGTATTTTCAATAACCTCATATACATGCCAAAGCTGGACAGTGAATAAGGAAGACCGTAGAAGAATTGATGCTTTTGAGTTACAGTGTTGGAGGAGAATATTGAAAGTGCCACGGGCTGCCAAAAGAACCAATAGATCCGTTTTGGAAGAAGTGCAGCCAGAGTGCTTCGTGGCAGCCAGGATGGCCAAACTTTGTCTCTCATACTTTGGACATGTTGTCAGGAAGAACCAGTCACTGGAGAAGGGTATCATGTTTCGTAAGGTGGAGAGTCAGAGAAAAAGAAGGAGACCCCCAGCAAGATGGATTGGCCAAGTGGCAGCATCAATGGACTCAAGCGTGGCAACAATTGTGAGGTTGGCCCAGGACCAGGCAGTGTTTTGTTCTGTTGTGCATAGGGTAGCTATAAGTCGGTACTGACTCAATGGCACATAACAACAACAACAACAACAAGCTCTTACCCCAAATAATTCTGTACTCTTTAATTTACATTGTGTCAAATTAGAAAAGTTTTGGCATTCATGAGGGACTCAAATTGTGTTTTTTTTAAAGGCTCTTGAGTTTGGGGAACCAAAAGAAACCTAAAGGGGTAAGATCAGAATTATATGGTAGATCAGGTAAGGTTTCACAATGAAATTCTCCTTGGGCAGCCCTTACTACCCTTGAAGAATAAACTTTTTGAGTTACCCTTATATGCACTTCTGTTTCTCCATTTTGTTTTAGTGACTTCTCAAGGTTGGCAGTTTGAAACTACCAGCTGTTTTGTGGGAGAAAGATGAGGCTTTCTGCTCCTGTAAAGATTTACAGCCTCAGAAACCCTGTGCAGGTTCACTAGATGGCAGAACTGACTCCACGGCACTTAACAACAACAGCAACAACTTAGTGGTAGTGATTTCAACCAGAGTTCTGGTTGGCGCTGTAGGATCAGCAATAGAGTGCTAACCACAAGGTTGGTGGTTCAAACCCACTAGCAACTCCTTGAAAACCCTATAGAGGGTCGCTGTGGGTCAGAACCAACTTGACAGCACTTAACAGCAACAATAACTGAGTACCTATAATGTGTAGAGCATTTTCCTAGGCAAAGATAGCTCCACGCACTCACTTCTTCATTTATGTTTTCCCTAAGTGCCTACCTTGCTTTCCTGCTATTCCCATGTACATGAGCGACTTCAGCTCTCTGGTTACCCACTGAGGATCTCATCACTCACTAAATACTGTCGACGAGCAAAGTGCTGTCTTATTATCAGTAGCTATCACATTGTCATTGATACGGACCTTGACAGAAAATCTCTGATTTCTGTTCCACGTGGTGTAATATAAAATTTCCGCACTAACACAGCAAAGACAATGATCCAGTAGCTGCTTCTTCAGACTAGAATGACTCATATCATCTCAGGCAGACCTAGGCCCTGGAGAACTGTCTGGGACAGGTACAGTGCCAAGCTGTCTTTCTTTGGACCAAGGTCTCAGAGCAGTACCTCACTAACCTCCAGAAAGTAACTCACCAAGGGTAAGTCACTGGTTGCGCCATCAGATCATGATCAAGTCAGTGCACCCACCTTTGGGGCCAGTTGTTGTTGTTAGGTACCATTGAGTTGGTTCCAATTCTTAGCGACCCTAAGCACAATGGAACAAAACCCTGTCCAGTCATGAGTCATCCCCACCATCACTGGTAACCTTCAGCCCATTGCTGCTGTCACTTTGTCAGTCCATCTCGTTGGGGGTCTTCCTCTTTTTCACTGACCCTCCACTTTACCAAGCATGATGTCCTTCTCCAGGGACTGGTCCCTCCTGACAACATGTCCTAAGTAAGAGAAATGAAGTTTCACCATCCTGGCTTCTATGGAATATTCTGACTGTACTTCCATGATACTGTTACTATTCTTCTCCAACACCATAATTCAAGCACACTGATTCTTCTACAGTTTTCCTTATTCCATGTCCAGCTTTCACCTAAGTCTTCAAACTGACACCTATGCTCTTCGGAGTCAGTGAGTGCATGTTAACGGAAGAGGACCAGCTCAGAGCAGGGTGTGAGAATGGTTGTACAACTTGAAGAATGGGATCCTGTCACTGAATTGTACATGTGGAAACCGCTCGATTGCTGTGTGTTTGGTTGTGCATATTCTTTACAACAAGAAAATAATTTTTTAAAAGTGTGTTCAAGTTAATAATGTTCCTGCTGACCCAGCACCATCCCCACGATTGTCCACAGGTTCAAGTTCATTGCTGTGACAATTGTGCCCATCCATCTCACTGAGGGTATCTCCTATGCCATGAAACATGGTAGCTTTCTTTAACAATTGATTCCCCATAATGTGTCCAGAGTAAACGTGTTGGACAATGCTACGTTGTGATCCACAGCTTTTCACTCACTAATTTTCAGAAAGAGAACACCAGACCTTTCTTCCTGGTGTGTTTCAGTCTGAACTTCCCACTGAAACCCATCCACCATGGATGACCCTACTGGTATGTTAAATATTCATCACATAGCTCCCAGCATCGCAGCAACACACAAATCACCACAGCATGACAGACTGACAGACAACTGGTGGAAAGCACGTTGTGTGTAAAAGGCACTCAATAAAATTTGATAAAAGAATGAATGGATAAATTGGGCACTGATTTTACCAGTAAAATAAAGGCTTGAGAAATGTTGCACTCTTGTCCTAAGCATTAAATCAGTCTCCCTCCTAACAGCACAGTTTTCTTCCCGATGACCTAAATGCAAGGGTCTTTTGCTTTGCTTTCATACATTGTATTCAAAACTCTGACAAGGTTCAGTGCCTCCAACGCATTCTCTGTGGCAGGGATCTGAGAAAAAATGCCGCCGGATTCCTTCACCTTCTGACAGCAGAGTCCCTGGAGAGTAAGAAATATCAACTCTTCCAGACCAGATTTGGAGAAACAAAAAAGGAAAAAATATATCTATGAAGGGGCTTCAAAAAGTTGTGGAGAAATCACGTTCTCTTTTCATTTAATTTTTCCACGAAATTTTTGAAGTCCCCTCATAGATACAGTGAGTTTATCTGAATGGGGGAAGGACAACTCAGAAAAGGAGGACGACATTGGTTGCACAACTTGAACAAGGCGAGTGTGTGTATATATACATTTACATATGTGCTGTTGTAAAATGTCATCAAATAAGTTACAACTCACAGCAACCCTGTAAAGGATTTCTGAGGAGCAGCTGATGGGTCTGAATTGCCAACCTTGTGATTCAAACTGACTTTGTGGCCCAGTGTTTATCCTAAAGCGCCACACCAGCATTCATTTTATATATATCTATATATCTTGGGAGAAAGATGAGGCTTTCTGCTCCTGTAAAGATTTACAGCCTTGGAAACACGATACAGGGCCACTATGAAACAGAACTGACTCAATGGCTCACAGAAACAATATAGATGTGTATACATATGTCTTTCTCCAAAGATATAAGCATATATACATCCAATGTCATCCAGTTGATTCCAATTTATGGCAACCCTATAGGAGTCCTAGTGTGCCACTATAGGATAAGCATAGGAAAGGTGTGAACCTGGATTATATCCTTTCAAAACACCTATTCAATTTGTATGCTGAGCAAACAATCCAAGAAAATGTATTATATGAAAAAGAACTTGGCATCAGAATTAGAGGAAGACTCATTAATAATCTGTAATATGCAGATGAAAAACCTTGCTTGCTGGAAGCAAACAGGACTTAAAATACTTACTGATGAAGATCAAACACTACAGCCTTCAGTGTGGATTGCATCTCAATGTAAACAAAACAAAAATCCTTACAACCAGACCACTAAATAACATCATGGTAAATGAGAAAAGATTGAATCAGTCAAAGACTTTTAGTTGGATCCACAATCAACACTCAAGGAAGCAGCAGACAAGAAATCAAACAAAGTATCGCATTATACAAATCTGCTGCATAAGAACCCTTTACAGTGTTGAAGAGCAAAGATGTCAGTTTGAGGACTAAGATATGTTTGACCTAAACCATGACATTTTCAATGACGTCATAGGCATGTTGGACAATAAATAAGGAAAGACTGGATGAAGAATCGATGCATTTGAATTGTGATGTTGGCAAAGAATATTGAAAGTACCACGGATTAATTACCAAGAGAACAAACAAATCTATATTGGAAGAAATACAGCTAGAATATTCCTAAGAAGCTAGGATGAGGAGATTGCATCTTTTGTATTTTGGACATGTTCTCAGGCAGGACCAGTTCCTGGAGAAGGACATCATGCTTGGTAAAGGGGATGGTTTACAAAAAAGTGGAAGACCCCCAATGAAATGGATTGACACTGTGGTGTACATTTATACCAACTATGATAAGGATAGTGCAGGACAGGGCAGTGTTTTTGTTCAGTTGTGTGTTGGGTCGTCATGAGTTGGAATCCATTGAACAACACCTAGCAACAAATAACGACAACTCTGAAACCACAGTGTCTAACTCTGAATACCAACTTTACTTATTAATCTTCCAACTTTGGAAATGCACTTGACTTCTCTGTGCCTCTGTTGCCTCACTGGTAAAAATTGGAGGGGTGCTAACTATAATAATAACTGTAGATGTGTGGGAAGATTGACTGGGTTCTGAGATTAGCTTGGCACATAGAAAGGTTTAGCAGCCTGCTTGTGACACTTCAACCACGTGTCCTGAGCTATTTGCTTTTCATTGATAACATAAGATACACTTCTTTCCTTTTAATAGCTGGATAGTACTCCATACTCCATACCATGAATTTTTCATAATGTCTTAAAAAATCCCCTAACTGCTGAACATTTAGATTGTGTCTGATTTTTGATAATTACAAGTCATGAAATATCAATCATCCAATCATCTTTTTTTTTTTTTTTTTTTACTTTTTATTGAATTATTTTCTTCAGCTCCCTCAGCTTGTGAAATGCTGAGCGTGTTCTTCCCTTTTGGTTTTCTAATTCCAGGTCTTTGTACATTTTATTATAATATTTGACTTTGTCTTCTCAAACTGCTTTTTGAAATTTTCTGTTCAGTTCTTGGACCTCCTCACTTCTTCCCCTTTGCTTAAACATTTCTAACACTGGAGAGCAAGTTTCAGTCTCTTCTGACATCCATTTTGGTCTTTTCCTTTTTTCTTTTCTTAATGACCTTTTCTTTCTTCCTGTATGATGTTCTTGATGTCATCACACAACTCTTCTGGACTTTGGTTTTTAGCATCAGATCTGTTCTTCAGATTATTTCTAAATTCAAGTGGGTCATATTTTGACTCTCGTAGACTTGTTTTAAAATTTTCTTCAGCTTCAGCCTGAATTTGCATATGAGCAGTTGATGGTCTGTTCTACAGTCTGCTCCTGGCCTTGTGTTGGTTGATGATATGGAGCTTTTCCACAGTCTTTTTCCACAGATGTAGTCAATTTGACTTGTATGTATTCTATCTGGTGAGGTGTATGGATATAGTCGTCTTTTATGTTGTTTATAAATGATATTCACAATGAAGAAATCATTGGTCTTGCAAAATTCTTTTTTTTTTTCCAACTACTAATCCTTTCTCTTTATTTCTAACCTTTGCATTTCAATCATCTATAATTATCTATATATCTTAATTGCAAGTTTGATCAATTTCAGACTGAAGAAGTTGGTAGAATTCTTCAATTTCATCATCACTAGCTTTAGTGGTTGGTGTGCAAATTCGAATAATAGTGATATTAATTGATCTTCCTTGTAGATGTATGGATATTATCATATCACAGACAGTGTGGTACTTTGTGACTGATATTGATATTTTCTTTTGGATGATGAATGTGACACCATGCCTCTTCAATCTTTCATTCCCGGCATAGTAAACCATGTGATTGTCAGATTCAAAATGGCCGATACCAGTCAATTTCAGCCCACTAATACCTAGGATATTGATGTTTATGCATTCCATTTTATTTTTGACAATTTCCAATTTTCCTGGATTCATACTTCGTAAGTTCCTTATTCCTATTATTAATGGATGTTTACAGCTGTTTCTCTTCATTTTGAGTTGAGCCCCATGAGCAAACGAAGGTCCTAAGGGCTTTACTCCATTTGCATCATCACAGTGAACTCTATTTGAGGAGGCAGCTCTTTCCCAGTCTCATTTGGAGTGCCTCCCAACCTAAGAGGCTCATCTTGCAGCACTGTATCTGACAATTTTCTGGTGTTCCTCATCATGCTTCAATATTCAACAATCTGGTGCTGACAGTGCTCCACTGCTAGTCAGAAGGTTTTCAGGGACTAAATATTCCTAAGTAGTCCATCGCTCCTTCTTCCTAGTGTGTCTTCATCTTGAAGCTTAGGTGCAGCCTGTCCACTGTGGGGAACCCTGCTGGTATTTAAAATACCCTCAGCGTAGCTTCCAGAATCACAGCAACACACAAGTCACCACAGTACAACAAAGTGACAGACAAGTAGTGGCTTGTGTGTTGCTGAAAATGGAATCTTTTGTTAAAAGGTAGATGAATTTAAAATTTTGACAGGTACTGTTGAATTCATACCTCAGCATCTTGAGATGAGAATATCTTGTCCCACACATACCACCTCAGGATACTAAAGGCTTTTACATTTTTTACCGGTCTGAGAGGTGAAAAAATCTTTCATTGTTTTAATTTGCATTTCACTCCATCTCTGTGAAACTGGGCCTTTATCTTTATGCCTACTAGCCATTTGAGTTGACTCAACGGCACTTAACAACAACAACTAGCCATTTATGCTTGTCTGTTTCTTCTGAGTTATCTTTGTTGACATGTTTATGAATTTATAACATTATAAATATGAAGCGGCTTCAAAAAATTCTTGGAAAAATTCCATTGCCTTTTACAAGTTTTCCAGAAACTTTTCCAAGTCCCTTCATGTGTTCTAATACTTTGTCATTTATCTTTTAGCTTTTGAAGAGGGCATCTCAAGTAACAGATCCATACATTTCCAAGTAGTCACATCTGATGGTCTTCTTTAAAATATCTAGGTTCAGAGTTTGGGGCATGTAGGAGATACATAGGAGTCCTAGTGTGGTGCTGTAGGGTCAGTACTGGACTGCTAATTACCAACTGTTACTCAGAAATGCTATACAGGGTCACTATGAGTTGGAACCACTTAACACCATCAAACAAGAAGTATAAACAAGCAGACATCACTGCAACATGTTCATATTGCAAAGCCCACTTTATCCTCATAACTGCATGTTCCTTTATTGCCTTTGAATTTCCCACATGTCCAGAACAGGCAGCTTTCTTTTGCTTATTTCTGTTTTTCATTTCTCAGCCCAGTCTGGGTTATTAAAATCTTAGATGATGTCTGGTTTAAAAGCGTCAATTTCACAGCATCTGTTTCCTGATTCTTTCCTCTCCTTTCTGACTCCACGTCTCATTTTCACTAGGCCTAACTTGGTGGTGTGGTGGTGGGGGCGCAGTCTCCAGGATTGACAGCCCCTAAGCTGTCATATGGCTTGTGGTCACTTCTCTTCTGGCTCCCACTGCTGATGTCATCACACTGCTTGGTCCCAGCTTCGAGGATGGCTCTACCTTGGTACACTCTTGGGGTCAGGGAAGTGGAAACAGATACAGTTAATTGCGAGTAGTTTCTGCTGGTCAAACAGCAAGGTTCTCAAGCAGTGTTGGGCTCTTGCTGCCATCTGGTATAGAGGACCACCGTGCTGTCTCCATGATGGATTTACAATGTGATCTCTCAGATGAACACAGCTCTGAGCTTGCAGCCCCATCCTCAAGTAGAGTAGTAGCAGAAAAACACACTAGAAGTGGGGTAGGAGTTTCTTTGAATTCTTTTCTCAAAGCCCTTGCATGCTTAGGAAGGGACTGTCCTTGTAGTCACAGTGACTCTTCTTCAGCTCCAGGAAGAATAGAATAGCAAGTATCCTATAGACACACTTTTGTCTGGAGAAGGCGGCATGAGCGAGCTCTGCTTTAGTATTGTATCATGTAGAAGGAAAAAGTCCTGCATGTCATGCTCACCACACCACACCCATCACTAGGACACAGCTGGAGGCTTCACGGAAGAAGGAAGTACTCGGAGTGAGACCAACTTGAGTTTCAAGCTTACCTCAATCCTGAGGTTTTAGGCCTTAGTTTTCTAATCTATAAAATGGGAACAACATGTCTACTTTGCAAAACTTTGGTGGATAATAAGTGAAATTGTGCATGTGAAGTAAATAGCACATTATCCATTAGAAACAAGCTTTAAAAGTTCATGGAAAAATAGAATTTATACGTATATATATTTATTTTTATATTTTATATTGTATATATATATATGGAACTCTGGTAGCGTAGTGGTTACGAGTTGGGCTAACAACCTCAAGGTCAGCAGTTCGAAACTACTAGCTGTTCCATGGGAGAAAGATGAGGCGTTCTGCTCCCGTAAAGATTTACAGCCTCGGAAACCCTGTGCAGGGTCCCTATGAGTCAGAACCGACTTCTGGTGCAAGTAGTGTATGTATGTATATGTATATATACACATACATACACATGAAATATACACACCCACACACATATGGTGTGTTGTAGTTCAATTCTGTCGAGTTGGTTCCAACTTATAGCGGCCCCGTTCAGGGTTTTCAAGGAGCAATTGGTAAACAGTCCATGGCTTATTCTACAATACTACATCAGGACTCTATTAAAATCAACTGAATTTGGATTTAATTTAGTTTGCAAGCATTTTTCTTACCAAAATGCACCCCAAGGTACCACTGGGCATGCCATGCAGACATAAGACACCTTATTTAGAAATGATCGCTGTATTCGTTGAATCTTAGAAAACATCTTATTAAGCTATGGAATGATCCAGCAACTGTGTTTACTTCAGCTTACACGGAGAGCTGCTGTTTTTTTTAAATGGAGGTACTAACTTTGTTCTTTTCTCCTATCTCACGACAAAATGAGCCAAGTCTTTATCAAGTTTAGTAAAGCCATTGATTCTGCATTCTGGCTGTAGATGCTTGTCTTCTTGTGTCAGTGCTTGTGTTGTGGGCAGGTCATCCTTCAGCCAGCCAGCAGCCATTTCAGCCACAGTACCTGGTTATGAGCGAGGATAAACACTCACAGAGTTGGATGTCTCCTTCTGGAAAATCTTTCTTGATGTTTTCATAGTACTCTTTTGGACACCAACGATCTATAGTACTGTAGTAAAATGTAAGCTTAGATAAATATTTTTTATGATTTTGTTGTCTCTTTCCAGCATTTGCACCATTTCTTGGCCCCCAAATAGACAGCATTTGCCAGGTAGAAAGGAGCCAGTGGATTCGTGCACATCTGGTACCAAATCACATTACAAATGTTACTTCATTTAGCCCTTTCAACAATACAGCAATAAAGCAGGTACCATTGTTACTTTCCCCCTTTTACATGGAGAAACTGAATTACAAAGAAATCAAGCTGCTTCTAAAGAAAGAATATCTATCAGCAGCAGAGTTAGGGTCCAAACTCAGCAGTGGGCTTCAGAATTGGTGCCTTTAGCCACTGTTCTATGTTCTCACAATGGTACCCCCTATAGTAGGTACTCAGTAAATGAGGACAATTATAACAAAAACGGCAATTATATCCTCACCACACATTAATGGCAATCCCATTATGTGCTGTCAATTTATTCATTCAACTAGCAGATTATGCAAATCCACCAAGAGCTTGTATAATGCAAATGTGCTTACAAAATGTGAAAAGTAAATGAAATCATTTCTCTCTCTAGGCACCTCTGCAGTCCCCTCCCCATCGTAGCATCAGTACCTGGCACCCAGTAGGTGTTGTGCGAGTACTTATTAATCTGTGCCTCCTACTGTCTGGTTGTAGAACAAATTGATATAAATACTACAATTGGTCTGAATAAGAGTTCCAGATTAGAGGACGAGCACTACTGGACGGTCAGTGTGCAAAATTCATCTCACAGAGGTTCACATGAAATGACTTTTCACAAGTACAGCAAGTTCCAAATTCTGTAGCTGGGACAGGTTGAGATGCAAGAGCAGCCAGCTCTTTCTTCTGTATCATGGCCCAAAGGGTTTATTTCTCTGTCTTTGGGGACCAGCCTTTTCTATGAAATTTGACAAGACGTCTCTGCCTTCAGTCTTGTACTCAAGTTTGCCCATTTCAGAAATTTGACAAGGGGTTTAAAAGCCACCATGTGGGTCATGCCTACCATAGAGGTTTGATGCCCTCCACTTTCAGGATCTGGGTTAACTTTTGTTAGTGAAAGGCAGCAGAGCTAGGACCAAAAGATCACTAATGCACAATGTGCTAGGCCACAGTGTTCCAGCCCCCTCTTTCCTTTCCTGTTCTATTCACTGCCTTAACTAAGTGGCCCTTTGCAAAATCAGCCTTGTGACTAATGGGCCTTTGAATCAGGGTTAGTTAGCTTCCTGACAACTGTCCTTATAAATGAGTGTCTATTCCAACTAAGTAATGAACTCCTTCTGACTGCAAAACACCCGTTATGTCAGAGCACCCCCATTGTTTTATGTCACAGAAAATATCTTCTCATTTGGAAGAATTCTACTTAGGGGCTGGAGAGTTTTTAGTTTCGGGTATTTGGGAGAAGAACAAGGGTTGAAAAAGTGGTGAGAATAGGTTTTCTATAGGACTGTCTGCTCTAGTGTGGGCAGGAAAGGTACACCTATTTTGAACACCTATAATTGCTAAAGGAGCTCTGGTAGCATAGTGGTTACAAGTTAGGCTGCTAACCTCAAGGTCAGCAGTTCGAAGCTACCAGCGCTTCCATGGGAGAACGATGAGGCTTCTTGCTCCCATAAAGATTTATAGCCTCGGAAACCCTGTACAGGGTCACTAGGAGTCAGAACTGACTCTACAGTGTATAATTGCTTTGTCTGACTGAAGCGCTTCATCTGCAAAATCAAGCTCTGCTAGCTTCTCCCCTGCTTACACAACAAGGTCCTTGTGAATGGGATTTGCATGTGACACCATACTGTATACACATGGTGCCCCTGGCATGCTTATAAACCGCCTTTGTCAATGAGTCTATCGCTGTCTCTGCCTTGCTTTGATGCTGTGTTGCTCCCCCTTCCTGGTTATTCAAAAGCAACACCCGAGTCTGCTTTGCCAATAACAGATTTGTTTTCATCAGTAGCAATGATTCTGTCTTGCTGCTGGAACAGAAATGGTAATTGAGTGTGCTTTCATGGGAATCTTAAAGGCTCCTATCTTCATGAGGAAAGAAGAAATGGGAGCCAATAGGACAGCAATTAAATCCATAGTTGAAAGTAAATGCTACTAAGGCACAGATGACATCACAGTCACTGAACTTCCTTAATTTCTTT
The DNA here is from genome assembly GCF_000296735.1 of Chrysochloris asiatica. Taxonomy (NCBI): domain Eukaryota; kingdom Metazoa; phylum Chordata; class Mammalia; order Afrosoricida; family Chrysochloridae; genus Chrysochloris; species Chrysochloris asiatica. The sequence continues at coordinate 13,687,555 of NW_006408525.1, forward strand.
TGGGGCAGGGCAGCCCTCTGAAATTCTACATCAGCTGTCACTGTCTGTTCCCAAGGCTGCCACTTGTCCACATCTCTGGCAAATTCCTCTCTCTCTCCACTAGTACTTAACTCCTAGCAGAGCCCAGGAAAACCGACAGGAGCCCCATGCTGCTTCAGCCACCAGGACATCCGGTGACGTCTTGTTCCCTGGAACAAGACAAGAGGGGTCTTGTTCCATGTGATTCATTGATTACCCAAGAGGCATCACGTTACCTGAATGGTCAGTGTCCCACCATATTCTCCATCCAGCTACCCCCTGCCAGGTCAGATGGTACAACCTACAGGCGACAAGAGGGCATTGGTGGTGCCATAGGTAGAATTCTCATCTTCCATATGGGATTTGCAGGTTTGATTCCCGGTCAATGATCCTCAAGTGCAAGCACCTCCCATCTGTCAGAAGACACTTGCGTGCTGCGGGGATGTTCAACAGGTTTCAGCTGAGCTTCCAGACTAAGATGGAATTTGAAGAAAGGCCTGATGATCTATTTCTAAAGCTCAGCCAGTGAAAACCAAAAGACCATAGCAGTCCAATGCTCAACTTATCACGGGAGGAGGGCACAGAACTAACTCACATTTCCATTTCTAGTTGTGGGTTGACTTGAAGGCAGCTGACAGCGACTACAGGACACAAGAGGCTGTTGTAGCCTGCCTGGTCAGCATCACATCTGATGTGCCACCAAAGTGCCTGAAAATGTGTCCCAGGAAAGAGGCCATATTAGAAGTCGCAATGCTGGGCCTACTCCTGGTGTGGCGCTGTAGGATAAGCACTGGACTTCAAACCTGAAGGTTGGCAGATCAAACCCACCAACCGCTCCTTGGAAACCCTATACAGGGTTGCTGTGCATTGGAATCAACTAGGTGACACTTAACAACAACAACAACTACACATTACTGCTAAGAGATGGCCATGGGACACAACATCTAATCTTATGGCAGAGATGGTCATTCTGAGGCTTAAGAAATTCCTAGCAGGAAAACATTTGAGAGGTTCCACAAAAAAGCTAAACAAAGAGTTCCCACAGGAACCAGCAAATCCACTCCTAGATATAGACCCAAAAAACTGAAAGCAGGGACGCAAAGCAATCCTTATACACAATAGGCAAAAGATGGAAACAATCCCTATGTCATCAATCAACAAACACATTTTGGTAGGCACACACAAGAGATTATTCTTCCATAAACAAAAATGCTGTGCTGATCTAGAACACTACATGGATCTGTTAAAAAATGTTAAGTCCAAGAAGTCAGTCATCGAAGGGCACATATTGTATGAGTCCACTTACATGAAATACCCAGGACCGATAAATGCAGAGATAAAGAATGCAGGTTGGTGGTTGTCAGGCCCTGAGGGGGGAAAAGCATGGGGTAAGAAGATTTATTGGGGGGCTATAAAAATGTTCTGTGAGTAGACAGAGGCAGTAGTTGAACAACAACATTGTGAATGTACTAAATGTACTAAAGTGAATTGCTCACTTGAAAATAATGAGTTTTATGTTATCTAATACTAATGCCTGCAACTTCTTCTGAAAGACATAAAAAATAAAGATGGATTGATGGATAGGTCGGTGGATATGTATGTGATAAAGCTTAGAAAGTAATATGTCAATTGCAGAATCCAGGTGGTGTGCATCTGGGTGTTGAATGGTTCTGTGTGCTTGAAAATTTCCACAATAAAATGTTAGGAAATAATAAAGCCTGCTAGTTTGCATCTCAGCAGGCAGTTGGAAAGGAGGTACTAATCCTTCTCTGCCACATGGGTCTTCTTGCCTTATCTGGGACTCAGCAGAGAACACTGATGAGCTTTGCCCATTGCAAGTATCCTTCACCTTGCTTTTCTTTCCCATGTCACCCAATTGCAGATGATGTCATTGTTTTATGGTAATGACTGGCAGGTAGTCACATCTACTATCACTAGGTGATTTGTATCTGCTGTCTCCAATCCTTTTAGGTTTTCCGGATGAGAAACCTACATAATGGTGAGTGGAAGCAGACACAAACAAGTGTATACTCTTTATATAAGCACATTGTACATGGAGTAGAAAAAACAGAAGATGAGAGTTTGTCTGTGCTGTTAAAGGGGAAGGAAAAGATTACCCCTAAGAAGTAGTTTTTAAAGTGTTGAAGAGCAAAGATGTCAGCTCGAGGACTAAGGTGCGCCTGACCCCAGTCATGGTATTTTCAATAAACTCATATGCATGCGAAAGCCGGACAGTGAATAAGGAAGACTGTAGAAGAACTGATGCTTTTGAGTTATGGTGTTGGAGGAGAACATTGAAAGTGCCATGGGCTGACAAAAGAACCAACAGATCTGTTTTGGAAGAAGTGCAACCTGAGTGCTCCTTGGAGGCCAGGATGGCCAAATTTCGTCTCTCATACTTCGGACATATTGTCAGGAGGGACCAGTCACTGGAGAAGGATATCATGTTTGGTAGGGTGGAGAGTCAGAGGAATAGAGGAAGACCCCCAACGAGATGGATTGACCAAGTGGCAGCATCGATGGACTCAAGCATGGCAATAGTAGTGAGGTTGGCCCAGGATCAGGCAGTGTTTCGTTCTGCTGTGCATAAGGTCGCTATGGGTTGCTACCAACTTGGTGGCACCTAACAACAACAACAAGTAACCCTGGTGGCACTGTAATTAGCACACAGCTGGTAATCCAGAGGTTGGCTGTTTGAACCCACCAGCTGCTCAAAAGGAGAAAGATGTGGCAGTGTGCTTCCGTAAAGATTACAGATCGGAAACTATGGGGTAGTTCTACTAAGTTCTATAGGGTCATTATAAGTCAGAATTGACTGAATGGCATTAAGTTTGCCTTTGGGCTGGGGGCTTGTTTTTAAGGAGGAGCTGACTGGAAGAGCACATGGGAGGAGACTTCAGGAGTGCCGGCACTTTTGTTTTTGATGCAGTGTCAACCGCTTGAGTGTGTTCATTCTGTGAAAACCCACTGAGCTGTACGTCTTGTGTAGACTCCACATCGTTGTTGTGGTGTCAATGCCATCTCTTGGTGAGTGACCCCATGCTTCCTGGGGTTTTCAATAGCGAATTTTTCAGTCCCCAGGCCAAAGTTCACAGAACAGAACAAACCAGTAAAATGAATCCATAAATTAATAAATTTAAAACAATAAATAAAGTAAAATTAGTCCATACAACCAGAACTAGATCTTTTGAAAAGAGTAATTATGAAAAAGAAGCTAAAACACAAGCAAGTAATAGTAGGAAAAAGAAGAGCTGTAAGTACCGATATAGACATTGGTGTTAGGTGCTGTTGAGTTAGCTCGGACCCATAGGGATCCCATGGACAATAGAAAGAAACGCCATCTGGTCCTGCCCCATCCTCACAATGGCTGCTCTGCTTGAGCCCACTGCTGCTGCTACTGTGACAATCCATCTCTTTGGAGTTCTCTCTCTTTTTAGCTGACTCTCCATTTTCCCAAGCATGATGTACTTCTCCAGGGACTGATCCCTGCTGATAATAGGCCCAATAGTATGAGAGACGAAATTTGGTCATCTTGACTTCTAAGAAGCTTTCTGACTGTACTTCTTCCAATACAGATTTGATTATATCCCAATATAGATAGGGTTAGACTATTATTATAGAGAGCTGCACACAGACTGATCCCGTTGTCTTTGAAAATCTTAATGGAATGGATGCTTTTCTGAGAAAACAACTTAAGCGGACCAAGATTGCATGAACAGCAGCCAATTCCAGACTCCACTACTGGCTGGAATATGAACAATAGCTGAATTGACAACCGTCCCCTCCCCATCTCTTATTAGCACGTACAGTGGAAACAGCAGTACACCCTCAGACCGATCAGTTAGTAAATGGCTGGTAGCCATGATGAATGTATCCACTTGTTGTACAGAAACTATAAATCTCTGCAACAGAAAACAGGCGGGGGAAGACACTGTGGTCAGTCTAAAGCCATTTGTTCTGACACTGCAGAGCACTGGCTTCTGCCTCTTCCTTGGTTACCTTCCTGAAGCCAAGTGGTGACTAGGAAGCCTGACATGGCTGAAACTTACTGAACAGATAGAACGTTATGTTGGGTGATGGGTAGAGTACTTTTTGTTGTAATAAATATTCTTTTATTTAAAAATCAGAAACCACCTCTTGATTACTTGATGAGTGGTTGGAAATGATAGTTTTGCTCTTAATAGATTTTGAAGGAAATGTCAACCTGGGAAGAGATACATTAAATGTTAAGTTTGGAAACTATCCCGTTAGCAATTGGATGGCATGTAGGTGAAAGGGCATTTCCATGAAGCAAAAATCTCTCTGCAAGCCTGAACTTTACACTCCAAATAGAAGACAGAAATTTCAAGTAGGAAGAAGTGGCCCAAACAATTAGACATCGTAGAGAAGATCTGAAAGGTCAAAGAAAGCCAGAATTTATAGAGCTGAGCAAGCAGACCTTTCCTGATGGCTTCAAAGAAAAGCACTTCTTGTAATGAAAGGAAAATTCAGCAAGGAAAGGGGCAAGAAACGAGGAAGTAGTGAGGTGAAGTGGTGTTGGGGAGGATTTTGTAAGTCTGGTGGTAACGAAAAGGCAAGTGGAGTCCCTGGGTGGTGTTGTGAACAGTAAATGCAATCAACTTCTTTTTGGAAGACTGGACTAAGAACAACTAGACACATCTCAGAAGAATCTTGTGATATATTTTCACAAAGGGGAATGGGAGGGAAGGGAAAATGCTGTTAACATGGGCGACAGGGCAGGCAATATACAAGAGGGAAGTTGGTAGAGAAAAGATAAAGGAATTTAAAAAACGTGGGGAGGATGAAAGAGTTAAAGTGAATAGAAGTTGTTGTTGTGAAGTGCCGCCGAGTCAGTTTCGACCCATAGTGATCCTGTATAGGGTTTCCAAGGAGCGGCTGGTGAGCTTGAACCACCGACCTTGCAGATCAACCAACTTTGCAGTCCAATGCATTAACCCGCAGCACCACACCAGTAATCCATGGGGAAGGATGAAAGAGTTAAAGTGAATATAGATAAACACCTTGAGGGGACTGTAGTCATTGTTACGAGGCAAAGTATACAATTTGTTGAATGCAAAACTGATGATCTGCTCTGTAAATCCTCACTCAATTCACAACAAATGGCTTTAAAAAAAATTTTTTTTTTTAAATCAGCCATTGAAAGTCATGTGGAACATGGTTCTATTCTGACACAAACCATAAGTCAGAATCAACTCAACAGCAACTGGTTTTTGGGTTATCTTGGAGGACACAAGTGACGAAGAGTTCGTTTGAATCAGGTTAGAAAGACCAAAGCATATTTACAAGCTGAAGGGAAAGGACAAGTAGAAAATATTAAAGCTGCAAAAGACAAAATGAAAACAATTTATGGAACAAAATCTCAGGAAGACAAGTAGAAGTGGACTCAAAGGCATCCAAAAAAAGGGTTGGCTTTGGAGAGGAGACCCTGATAGGTTGAGCAGAAGCTTCCACAAAGATAGGTCCAAGTCCTACCCCTTGGTACTTGTGAGTGTCACTCTATTGTTAATTAACTTAAGGATCTTGAGATGACCTCCTACTGGTGTACTTACAAGAGAAAGAGACAAGGATTTGAAAACAGAGACCAAGGAGAAACATGGGTGACAGGACCATGCAGAGACAGAGACAGAGACTGGAGTCATTCAGTTCTAGGCCAAGGAACACATGGAGCCACTAGAACGCCTGGAGAAGGCAAGAAACAGATTCCGCCGAGGAGAAAGCACATCCTGCTGCCACCTTGATTTCAGACTTTTCCATAACTGTGAGACAATGCATTTCTGTTGTTTTAAGCCTCTGAGTTTGCGGTAATCTGTCATGGCGTCCTTGTTGTTTTTAACTGCCATTGAGTCAACCCTGACTCACAGTGACCATACACACACTAGAATGAAACACTGTCCAATCCTGTCCCATCCTCCTTCTCCGAGGACTAGTCCATCCTGAGAACATATTCAATGCATGAGAGAAGTAGTCTTGCCGTCCTGGTTTCTAAGGAACGGAAATTAATAAACCAGATGCTGTTGAGTGAATTTCAACTCCTGGTGATTTCATGGACATCAGAGTAAAACTGCGTTCCATACGTTTTCCAACAACTAAGTTAGTGAAAGTAGATCACCAGGTCTTTCTTCCAAGGCCTCTGACCTTTCCCGCCAAAATCCAGGTAAAAAACTAACTGACCCAGTGGAGAAATCTAACTGAAGACCCACCCACGGTAAGACTTTAGAAATGTGTCCTGATATGCTGGTTTGATTAGAAAGCCATTCTGTGTCAGCAAACCTTGGCTCTGAAACAGCCGTACTGGCTTAAATTCAGCCCCGAATGCAAGCTTCACAGTTGATGTCTGCGCCCGCTTAGCCTTTCCCTTGTCACTGCCCATGTTGGCATTCTCATTTGGTCCCTGACTCTCATTCTAGACTCCTTTTCCAAAGTTGTTTTCCAAGTCATGCAGACGTATATGAAAAATTTAAAGAGGTTGTGAAGAAAAGGCGTATTATATTACACATTTTTCTTAATTTCTGCTGTCTGTGATCTTCATTCAAACAATTGTTTGATTTTTCTTGGGCACCTATATGCATATACTTATTTTTATGGTTGGTCAAACTTATTGTTGATTTCTACCACTTAAGTTCAAGTTCCTCAATTCCTCAGGACTTAATGTGCCATAAATTACAGCATAAGGAAACACTAAAGAATAATTCATCTAATTATGTTATCTCTGTAGATAGGATACAAACAAATGGACAATTAGCAATATATACCAAGTTTGTTGAGAAGTTCCCATTCTAGAAATTCTCAATCTAGAACTGTGTTGTTGTTAAGTGCTGTCAAGTCAGTTCCGACCCTATTTAGGGCTTCCAAGGAGTGACTGGTGAGTGTGAACTGCTGATCTTGCAATTCAAAGTACCCTGGTGCTCATCCTACAATGCTAGGACTCCAGAATCACTACAGGCCACTCATATTCCAAAAAGATGAAAGAATGACACATGATAGAGGAACACAGACATTCGTTCTATACTGATTTAGTAGCTATAGTATTTATCTTTTACACAGAGGAGTGCTGTAGAATAAGCAGTGGACTGCCAACTGCAATGTCGGTGATTCAAACCCATCAGCCACTCCTCAGAAACACTATACAGGGTCACTATGGGTCAGAACCGACTCGACAGCACTTAACAACAACAATTCTACACAGAGTCTTGGTGTGGTGCTGTAGGATAAGCACTGGACTGAAAGGTCAGTTTGAACTGCAAGGTCAGTAGTTTAAACTCACTAGCAGCTCCTCAGAAAACCTATACAGAGTCTATGACTCGGAACCAACTCAATGGCACTTAACAATAACAGCATTACAGTACGTTGCCACCTCGTAGAAATTCACATATGAAACAGAGGATTGAAACTGACCTTCAGAGAACTCATTTCATGTAAGGTGGTGGTGGATGTGTACTGTGGAGTCCGTTCTGACTCATTTGTTATTGTTGTTAAGTGGTTCAGAGTTGGTTCCGACCCACAGCGACCCTATATAGGGTTTCCAAAGAGCAGCTGAACTTGAACCACCAACCTTGCAGTTCAGATAGCTTTGCAGTCTGGTGCATTAACGCACATCACCACACCAGGACTTACAGAGACACTGTATAGGGTTTCTGAGCCTGGAAGTTTTTACAGGAATAGAAAGCCTCATCTTTCTCCCGTGGAGAGACTAGCAGATTAAAATCTACTGACCTTGCAGTTAGTAGCTCAACTTGTAACCCACTATGCTACCAGGGTTCCTTCATTTCATGTATGTTGTTGTTGTTGTTGTTAGGTACCATCGAGTCAGTTCTAACCCATAGCAACCCCGCATAGTGTTTCCATAGAGTAGCTGGTGAGCTTGAACTGCCCAGCTTGTGGTTCAAACTGACCTTACAGTCCAGTGCATTAACCCACAGTACCACACAGGGTAAATGCACTTACGGAATAGTACGAATACCATATAAGCATTATCTTGCAGCATACAGACACGCAGCAGTGCTAGGTAAGGAGTGTTGAAAAGGGAGTCGTGTCTCTGGAAAAGGGCTGTAGGGCTGTAACTGGTAAGTGCTGTTGAGTCAGTTCTGACTCATAGTGATCCTCTATAGAATTTTCAGAGGGCAGCTGGTGGGTTTGAACCACCACCAAACTAACTTTGCAGCCCAGTGCTTATCCTTCAGTGCCAAACCTGGACTCGAGGGCTGTAATTGTTGCTATTTTTATGTGCCGTGGAGTCGATTCCGACTCATAGTGACCCTGTACAGGGTTTCCGGGGCTGTAAATCTTTACGGGAGCAGAAAGCCTCATCTTTCTCCTATGGAACATCTGGTAGTTTCGAACTGCTGACCATGAGATTAGCAGCCCGATTTGTAACCACTACATTACCAGAGCTCCTTAGGGCTGTAATAGACAGTCTCTATTTGCCTCTCTAGATTCACCCTTCACCCTTTCCAACCTAGCTCTGTACTCTGTGTTCTGGAAGGCTGACCTCTATGAACTCTATTCCCTAGGCATCCATGCTGGATAGTTTCCAGGTGAGTTCAGCCAATGGAGACAATAACAGGACATCAGACTGTGAAAGAGAGAGGTTCCTTCCCGTCACCACTCAGATGGGCAGTGGTGCACTGCTATAGCACAGATCATAGCTTCTGTCAAGAAGTCTCTCTGACAAGTCTGCCATTTTCTTCCTTCCCTTCCTGTTCTCAGTGTGATAATGGCTTCTGGAAGTTGTGAACCTGGAGCTGCTTCACCTTTCCATGTTGGTTTCCCTTAACACTGACCACACCTTGAAACCATCCCATCATTACACACCAGTTGGCTACTCATTGGAATGCACCATCTGGTTTTAGGGGGACCCAAATGGGTACAGGGGTCAAGCAGTGCTTTACAGAGGCATTTTGTTGTTGTTGTCAGGTGCCATCGAGTCTGAACCGACTCATAGCAACCCCATGCACAGCAGAACGAAACAATGTCCGATCCTGGGCTAACCTCACTACTGCTGCCACATTTGAGTCCATCAATGATGCCACCTGGCTGATCCATCTCGTTGGGGGTCTTCCTCTTTTTCTCTGATCCTCCACCTTACCCAGCATGACATCCTTCTCCAGCGACTATTCCCTCCTGACAATATGTCCAAAGTATGAGAGACAAAGCTTAGCCATCTTGGCCTCCAAGGAGCACTCTGGCTGTCCTTCTTCCAAAACAGATCTATTGGTTCTTTTGGCAGTCCATGGCACTTTCAGTATTCTCCTCCAACACCACAACTCAAAGGCATAAATTCTTCTACGGTCGCCCCTATTCATTGTCTAACTTTCACATTCATATGAGGCTACTGAAAATACAGGCGCACCTTAGTCCTCAAGCTGACATCTCTGCTCTTCAACACTTTAAAAAGTTCCTGTGCAGCAGATTTGCCTAATGAAATACATCGTCTGATCTCTTGACAGAGGCATAGATCTTTGAATTACATCCTGAAGACATGAGGTCACATGGATGGAATGAGTGTCCCAGATGAGGTAAGAATATTCTCAAGGCTGGGAGACTCAGGAGTCCACTGCACACTGAGTAAGGAGTTTGAACTCACCAGCCATTCCTTGGAACCAACTTGACAGCACATAACAACAACAATAATAAATGTTCATATGAGAGCGAGTGGTGGGAATGAAATTGGAAAGATGAAAGGCTCAGGATTCCCTGCTAAGGCTATGAGTGTCATCCTGCAGGTGATGGGAAATCCAAAGGACACTGGCCACATCCAGATTTCCAGATGTCCATGTCCTTCTAGGAAACCTGTATTTCTGAAAGGAGAGAATGGTGTAGGTCCACGCTCTGAATTTATACTTTGTTGGTTTTGTACTCTTCTCTGCTTGATGGTTAATAAAATTCATTCTCAGCCTGAGTAAGCTGAGTAAAGCTGTTGACTTTTTGAAAAATCAAATCACTTCAAAAGCCTTTCTTTCTCAGCCCCAATTTATTGGTCCTTCTCCTTATGTATTATGGGAAAAGGGAATATTTCCCCATGAGAATGTCAGTTTCATACAATTACAGAAAACTTTCCTAAATGTGATAGCTTTCTATAGATCCATATGAAAGGGAATGCTAGATCACAGCTAAGATTCTTGGCTTTGGTCTTAAGAGAAAGGACAGAAGAACGTCTGGTGAAGGGTATCCAAGGCCTCATAGGAGAGGGGGAGAGCAAGAGAAGGACAAGGCCTGGGGGGAAGAGAAGGCCGTCCAGAGAGAAACTGTCTAACAGAAATACAATGTGAATCACTTATACCAGCCACATGTGTCATTTTAAATATTCTAGTGGCTACAGTGAGTCTCTGGGTGGCATGAACAACTCACTAACCAAAAGGTTGGTGGTTCAAGTTCACCCAGAGATGCCTCGGAAGAAAGACCTGGAAATCTACTTCTGGAAGAAAAAAAAAAAAAAAACAGTTCCTAAAAACCTGCTGGAGCCCAGTTCTGCTCTGGACACACATGGGTTTGCCATGAGTCAGGACAGGCTCAATGGCAACTACTTTGTTGTTCTTCTTTGAAATAGCCACATTTAAAAACCACAAATAGGCCAAGTAGAGCTAATATTTCATTTGACCCACTATCCCTAAGATATTATCATTTCAACATGAGATCAATGATGGAGATCGTTTACATGTTTCTGTACTAAGTTTTTTTTTCATTTATTTATCTGCCATGGACTTTTGCACTCATGGCACATCTGAATTAGGACAAGCCACATTTCAGATGCTCCACAGCAGTGGGCTGTGACTCATGGCTCCCAGATGGGACAGCACACAGTTCAAGAGCACTGAACAAAAGCACAGGCTTACTGTGATTCTTGTCTTGTCCTCACAAGTCCATTGAAGACTTGTGTGATGGTGACAGTTTTTCAGAGCCTCTTTCTTCTTTTAGGAACTTGGCTTTGGGGAAGCAGTAACAGGGATAGAGACCTGGTCACCTTAGGAGGGGGAGTTAAAAACCATTCCTGAAACTTAGATTTCAGAAGAGACCATTGGGCCAGCTGTTTGTCTCTGGTCTTGTTCCATGCTAGCTGGTCCATCAGTGAGGTGTGACCATAGGTAACAGACTTCAGAGTCAGACTCACTAGCTCTGTGGCTTTAGACAAGTTGCTTGACATCTCTGAGCCTGTTTCTTCATTAGTCAAATGAAGATAAGGATGGTGGTTAAATTTTGGTTTAACACACAATAAAGTTATTGTGTGTTAAATCAAAATTTGTGCAAAAAGCTTCAGTTAAAAAAACATGTGTCTTGTTAAGTGCCATCAAGTCAGTTCTGACTTATAGTGACACTGTGTAGGATTTCTGAGAAGTGGCCGGTGGGTTTGAACCACCGACCTTGTGTTTAGCAGTCCAGCGCTTATTCTACTGCATCACACCAGGACTCCAAAAAGCGTCTGGCATGGAGTAAATGGGGTTAGTTACTACTATTACAAATATCACTAGGCTCACCATTACTGTTATTACCATAAGCATGCTTAAGCTGTCCTGTGCTCCAAAGTTCTTTTAGACTTCAAATCTTTCTCTCATTGTGTGTTAAAGGAGTGTTGGCAGTGTATTCCCTGAGAACTTCTGGAGCTAGATTGCTTAGATTCAAGTTGTGGTCCTGCCACTTCAGGTAGTGTGACACACTTTGTCTTCGTCAGTATCTCCTTCTAAAGCTGCACAAAGACAGCATTAATAATACAACTCGATGGGGTTGTTGGAAGATACAATGTAATGTAGATAGAACACTTACCACACAGGCTGACACACAGTACACCCTAGGTAAGGGGAAGCTATTATTACTGAGCACAGTTTTGGGGACACAGCAGTGAATAAATTAGATATTATGTCTGCTCTTCTGGAGTAAAATTTTGCAGGAAAGTTAGAACTTATACCAATCATACAATAAAGACTGAGGAATGTTATATCACGGGCACTACACAGTATTCTGGAAAGCCCTTCCTAATGTCTTCCTAAAACCCTTGTGTACATTTTCAAGTTATTGGTCCCTTGCTTAGCAGAAAAAAGTTTTATTCTGGCAGGGCACAAGATTTCTCTCACTATGTCTGTCATTTGAGGGAGCAGCCAGATTCCTTTGCTTCTCAGAACACTGCCTCATCAACCCCCTGAATTCAGACTCAGCTTAGTGATCGACATCTACTAGACCATCCGTTCTCAGAAGCCATTGTAGACTCAGAGTCCACTACCAGTTGCCGTTGTGTCAAGCCTGACTCTTGGCAAACCAGATTACCTGGTCTTTCTTCCAAGGTGCCTCTGGGTAAATGTGAACTTCCAAACTTTAAATTCATAGCTGAGCACATTAACCATTTGTACCACCCAGGAACTCTGAAAGAATCAATAAACCCCTAATAAAACTTCACATGTGTCTAGTGCATTTATACTTTGTTCTTGTCAAGTACCATTGAGTCAGTTCCAACTCATAGACCATAGGGTTTCCAAGGAGTGTCTGGTGGGTTTGAACCACTGAGTTTGTAGTTAGCTTACCCTACAGCACCACACCCAAGACTGTAAATACTAGGAAAATCATGACACTGCCATGTCCAATTACATGGGTCAGTGTAAGCAAATGACATTAAGTTACTCTATGACCCCCACTGGGTACTCTTAGCTTTTGCACAAATAATTACTGGATGAACAAAAGTCACTAAAGCAATGTATAGCAAACAAAATAGGAGGACAGGAAGACACAAATGAAACTAAAAATTGATGAGCTACAAGGGAAGAGACAATAAAAGAAAAAAAAATGAGTTGTTGGTAAAAGTGTCCTCACAGGAGGTAAAACCAGAAAACAAAGCATTCTACAGCTATTAGTTGATACGGGTTGCCTCTCAGCTGTGTCTCATCTTCATCATTAAAACACATGCATTTGGAAGAAGGCAGCAGAGACCCTAAAACATGTAGCTTTTCTTCCCCTCAGTAAGTTTTGTTCAGTGACCTAACTTTCACCTTGTTAGTTACCTATTGTTACTTTAACAGAAATACCAGAGGTATGTAGCCTCAAAGAGGAAAAATTTACATTCTCATAATTCAGGAGACTGAAAATTCAAATCCGTGGCTCTAGGGAAGACCCTTCTTCACCTAGTTCAGTTTGTAGCAGCCTGCAATCCTTGATGTTCCTGGCCTTGCAGATTCATCAGCCGCCTCGTCCCTGAGATATTGTCTGTCTTTACGCCACAGTGGGTGCCCACCTGTCTGTCTATACTGCTCTCTGTAGCTCAGAAGTTACAACTGATTGATCATGTCCCAGTATGGAAAGTGATTACATTACATTACATTACATCCACAGGTATGTTATTGTTGTATGTGAAAACGGTGGATTATTTTCGACACATAGCAATCCCATGAGACAGAGAAAACCATGGGGTTTTCGTAGCTGTAATCTTTACAAAAATAGATCATCACGTTTTCCTCCCAAAGAGCAGCAGTGGGTTTAAACAGCCAACTTTTCAGTTAGCAGCTGACTACATTTGTGCTACCAGGAGTCTGATACACAGGAACATAATTCAATCCATAACACACTCAGTCCTAAATCCTGCCCAAGGAATGAGCTTAAACCTACACAGGTCCCAGTAAGCGGCAGAGAGAAATAGAGGTCTTCAAAAGTCTTCAGAAGCTCCATGGCTTAGAGAGAACTCTAAACTGACTTGTCCTCCCATAAGCCTTGATAGTCCTCCTTGGGTGTCCTGGCCTAAGATGACATTTTGGCCCCTAGCTTCTTTACCGTCGACAGACCTCGAAAGAGAGCTGAGAAACGTAGTTTCCTCCTGGATGTTAATGACAAAGTGAGAGGATCTCTTCAAACATAGGCTCATTGGACAGAGCATGCTACTGTTCAACCAGACTCAAAAGCAAGTTTAAAAAATGACTTGTACCTTTTTACAGTTTCCAATGGTGTGTGTGTGGGGGGGGGTGTTAGACTCTAATGTGCATGGGACACTATGTAAATTGGTATTTATCTAGATCTTAACATTGGTGATGGTGCTTTGGTGGTTTGGGATAAGGGAAATGTGTTTCAGAGAATAGCTTTGTAAAAGCCACAAGAAATGTTAACAGTTTTTACTTCAGTAATTTCGGTGTTAACAGTTCATTGCCCAAATTCATTTTTAAAAAATGAAATTCAAGGGAAAACTATATGCTCACAGTGAAATTATAATTATGGAAAAGGTAGATTGTCCCTTTTAAATATCCAATAATGGCTAAACAGATAATGGCATATCCGTTTAAGGGATTAAGCCTCTTAATCCAGCCTTAATTAGCAATCCATGTGAAAGCAAGTATTAATCCATGAAGAGCAATTATTAATGGACTAACACAGGAGTAGGAAGCAGAGCAAATGAATCTATCTGGACTACACTTACAATTGTGAAATAAAAGGCACATTTGGACAAAGACTGGAAGACCGCACAGCAAAAAACTCCAAAGTGTTAAGTGGGTAAGATTAGGAGAATGTTTTTAAACACAAACACACATTGTAATAGTTATGCAATGAAACATGGCTAGTAATTGCAAAAATAAATACTAAGAAAGATGGACGTAAGATTAGTCATCTTGTCCCCATTTCTTTGGCTTTCCCAGGTTGTTTAAATTAGATCCCCCCCAACCTGTATGCTGAGGTACACCACTCTGCCCTGGGTGGGTTCCAGGTATTACGGTACCCCCACATCTTGCACTGTTGCTGTTTATCTCCAGTTTCCAGCAGGCTCATCCTTTACCCAGGATGCTCCAGTGTGAGAAAAGTTGAAACCACCAGCTGAATGATAGAATTCCTTATGGAAGACAGATGGTTCTTTCCTCTACCCAAAGCCACAAAGCCCATCCCCTGGCTCGCATTACATGACCAGCACTACCCATAGCACCTTGGGAGTTGGTAGCTTGACCCTCCAGCAGAGCAGCATTCAGTTTTGTGCCAAGTATCCAATTGTCTGCCCCCTCAGACCAAGTCCCCTTGTGGAAGTCCCTCAGAGGCTCCCACCCTCAGCACGTACAACTGCAACAGCCTGTCCTTAGCTAGGATGAGTCTCTGCCTTGCTCCCTCTTTGCCCTCCTGTTAGAGAAGATGAACTTATATGCATTTACTGCTGATGCTCATGCATCTAAATGTTCAGCATGACAAGCAACATCAAAATGTCCTAGAGAAGGCAGAGATGAGGACATGGAGAGAGGGAGCAGCTGAGGACTCTAGACTCATGGAAAGAGAGGGACTGAGTGCTGGTGGCTAGGAGGCGGGCTTGCAGAATGTGCCCTTTGGTTGTTTAAATCATTATATAATCCTGAGTGTTTTTGTGTACATCTCCCCATCCCACCCTCACCCCCCAAAAGAAACACAGAATGGAAGCAAATACTGTTGAATGATGGTAAACAGAGGAGATTATAATCATTGCAATGAAACGATGCTATAAAGCCAATGTTCTCCCATGTAAATTATCACTCAGTTCACAATTTAAAAAAATAAAGAATGTTAAGTTTGTAAGTATTCAGCAACTCAACTCACCCTAATAAAGGCCCCAAATTGTAGTGGGGGAAAATAAAGTCCCCTGTGGAAGTCCCTCAGAGGCTCCAGAATACAAGCAAGTTTATGATGAGGTATGCTTTTACTCAGCACACTACTGAGTATCAGTAACAAACACCACCCAAACGTGCACACCAGCTTACTATACTGATACCACCACAGGAGAGCCTCAAAGCAAAAACATTCTCTCCTGACTTTTTTCAACAGCAGTCTTGTCAGAGTTCACAGATAGTAAATTCCAGAGCTTGAGTTAAAAAACAAGACAAAACACAAAAACTTTCCCAAAGTTCAAGAAGGCATTGAGAGTCAGCCCCGAGAGACCTGCCTATTTTCCCTGGACTGAGAAGATGCACAAACTACAAAGTGCAGCCCAGGTCTCTGATGCCGACATTACTAACAAACTCTCTCTGTGGTGGCAACAGAGAGGCTTTAAATTGTATTGGATATGGTGCTGTTTACTACAGGAAAGTGGAGCTGAGAACCTAAGATATTAAGGTCGCTGTGGCTAGTGGGGTGCAAACAGCCCTCCAGAAGGAGCTGCATCATGTCAAAGCCAGGTGTTTGCAGAAAGAAACTTGGGGAAGAGACCCTGTGAGGAGCCCTTCAACTTGGGAAGGCTCCTTCAGGCTGAGGAGTCCTTAGGTTATGCAGCACACCCCCAAAGATAAAGAAGAAGGATAAAGATAAATAAATGAATAAAACAAAAAGAAATATTCCCCACCTGCTGTTTACATCTATTCCCATCCGTGGAAAAAATACCACACACACAAACACAGCTTTTTTTGGGGGGGGTGGGGGAGTGGAGGTGATGAGGACAGATCCCAAATGCACTTGTAAATTGCACAAACACCCTCTCACCCTCAGCTACACAAAATACCCCAACCCACACATGCACACCTACCTCCCAGCCAAGCCCCTTCCCTAGTATTCTTATCCCAGCTGCAGAGAAACCATAAAATGCTACTCACGTGGGGCAGCTTCAGCCTGCCTTTACCTTTCCCCAGCCTGTGCGCTGGCTCCGTTCTCGGCTGCTGTTGCCGCCGCCGCTGCCGCTGCTCCTGTTGTTTTCCCTTTTGCAAGTGAAACAAGCCTTCATCCACAGAGGTGGTTTTCCTCGGGGCTGCTTTGTCTGAGATTCCCCAGATGAACACAGACTCATTTATGTCATTATCCGAGTTCGATAACCCAGCTAACACCGGCAGGGTTTTGGGGCTGTCATCTTCCACGGGCTGGGCTTCTGGTGAGAGAAACAACAGACCTGAAACTGACAACTGATCGCATCAAAACACTCCGGGGTACAGCAACCCAAGACTACCAAGTAACACATTAGCTAGCAATGATACCGTGCAGAGCTGTAGATCATGTCTCCCATTGGCACTGTGAGCCTGAGCAAGTTGAAGAGACATTATTTATGAACTTTTACTTTTAAGGATGACTTCACATGGGCATTATAAGGCATGGTATCACAGAAAGATTGATTCTGCAACCCTCAGGCATGTTCGACAGTGTTACAATCAATAAAAGGGTCTCATTTAGTGGTTAGAAGTTCAAGGTTGTTAGGTAGTCCAAGGCTTAGGTAAATTTGAATAGACTAAGGTTCAGACGTGAACTCCATCATTTATTAGTTGTGTGACTTTGGGCAACTTCTTTATTCTCCTGAGTCTCTTTCTTCATTTGGAACTTAGAGATACTGTTGCCAGTGCTACCAGTGTGGGTGATCTGCAAGAAGTACATGTAATCTGACATGTGTATATGGGCTACTCCAATGCATGTTACACATTAGACACCTCATATGGAGGGAGTCCTGGTGGGTTACTGTGAGCTAATGCGCTGGACTGCAAGGTCAGTTTAAACTGCAAGGTTGTCACTAACCACTCCTCAGAAACACTCTACAACTCTATGAGGAGAGGAGCCCTGCTAGCATAGTGGATTAAGGTTGATGGCTCAAACCCACCAGGATGAGGCAGTCTGCTTCAGAAAATATTTAAAGTCTCAGAAACCCTAAGGAGCAGTTCTATTTTGTCTGATAGAGTGACTATGAGTTGAAATCAACTGGATAGCAGTGGGCTTGGTTTTTGGCTTACTCAGTGGGGAAGAGTCCTGCTGGTACTATGGTTAAGCTCTTGGCTGCTAACTAACAGACAGACACATCAAACCTACCAGCCACTATGCAGGGGAAAGATGTGGCAGTTCACTGCTGTAAGTATGTCCAGTCTTGGAAACCCTAGGGCAGTTCTATAATAAGGCCACTATAAGTTACAATTGATTCAGTGGCACACAGCTCCCCAGCAGTATTTGTTCACTTCTGGGAACCTTCACCTTGTGGTTATAGGTTAAGACATCAGGATCATCCCAAGGGTCCATGTAATTATTTGCTTCCACAGTGGAAATGGGTCGTGCATGATGCTTCACATCTTGGAGGAAGTCCTAATTTTCAGGTCTCAGGGGTGCTGGGTGTCCATTTCTCACCTATGAGAACTGGATTGTTCACAGATTGGTCAGAATCCCCCAGAAAGGAGAAAATATGGCCTCCAGCTGCTTTTCCTTAGAAACAGACCTGGGAGAACAGAAAGGGAATCCCCTCTCACTGACACTCTCTGATTAAGAGAAGTAGGGTTTCTCTTGATTGACAGACTTTGATGAAAGGGCCTTCAGTAGAGAAATCAGGATTCATGTCAAAGAGTAAGTGAGAGCAAATCTGAGTGATGATAAGTCCATGATGTTAATGCAGAGGAGACCTCTAAGACACTCTAGTCCGAGGTGAGCTTTTCTCAATTGAGAACATCAGTGTGGAGGAGCTGGTCATCATTGCCTCTACTCCACCCCTCACTGTTTTCAAAACAGAACGAGAAGAAAGCTTGAGTTGGTCAGGATCCCCCCCAAGGAGCAACTGACATTGTCCAGGGCTGAGGCTAAGGCTCAGGAGAATGAGAGTTGGTAGTTTCAGTGGAATTGACATAAACTAGACTCAGAACTGGCAAATAACTAAACCCAGTCTACCATGCTTCATCTGACATCACAAAGGATGTTAGAGGGAAAGTAGGCTCTGGGTTCAACCCTTCTAATGAATCTGAATGACTAAATGCTAGTATCTGAATTAGATAAAGTCTTCCCCCATGGAGCTGATGAAAGGTTTAGATAAACTGTGAAGGCTGCAGAAGAAATGATGTAATCAGTCAATCAAATTTTAAACTTGTGCTTTTTAAGAGCTTGGAAAACCTCTATAGGATCTCACTAACATGGAAGGACCATTCTCTGAGGAATGTGGGCCAAGTACTTAGCACAGTATTTATGACATTTGTGTGTGTGTGTGCGTGTTTAAGTGCCATTGAGTTGGTTCCAACTCACAATGACTCTATCGAGGGTTTGTGAGGAGTGACTAGTGGGTTTGAACTGTCAACCTTATGGTTAGTCCAGTGCTTATCCTACACACTAATAAGCCATGACATTGTTAGAGCTAACTAGACATTAATAATTAATTATAATATAACTTATTATTATGTTGTGATCATAATAAGAAGAAGGAAGGAGTCATTGCTATGATGAGTCTACAGGCTGCATCAAGTCTCCCATTAACATTTTAATCCTCACAACAATACTGGAAGAGAAATTATAAACCCCAATTTGCGTATTAAAAAAAATAAGACATAGGAACTGTTGTTGTTTACGTGCTATGGCTTCAGATCCAACTCATAGCTACTCTGTATAGGGTTTCCGAGGAGCAGCTGGTAGATTTGAACTGCCAATCTTGTGGTTTGTAGTCCAGTGCTGATCCTACAGCACCAGAAAATAGATACAATAAAAAAATTGTTCTCAAAATCCTACCGCCACATTTCTCCTACTACCAGCATCTGTGCTCATAGACTCTGCTTCCCGCTTCACCATCCATCCTTCCTTCTCTGCAGCATCACTCTCAAGAGCTTTATGTTGTTTGTCCTCCTAGCTTTAAAACAAATCTGCAGCTGATTCCACACTCCCTCCAGCTAGTGACCATTTATATGTTTCCCTATAGAGCAAAAATCCTCTCAAGAGCTGTCAAAACTTGCTGTCTAAACTCTTCGTGTCTCTTGAGCCCACTTCAATCTGACTTTTAGTGTCACCATCCCAAAAAACTGGTGGCAGTGTGCCGTGGAGTCAGTTCCAACTCATAGTGACCGGATACAGGGTTTCCAAGGCTGTAAGTCTTAATGGGAGCAGAAAGCCTCATCTTTCTCCTGTAGAGCAACGTGTAGATTTGAACTGCTGACCTTGTGGTTAACAGCCCAGCTTGTTACCAGGGCTCCTGATAACCTCCATGTTAATCTTCATATTTACTTGACCTCTCAGCAGCATTTGACATAGAAGTTCACTCCCCTCCTCCTTGAAACATTTTCTTCGGTTGACTCTAAAACCCTATACTTTCCTAGTTCCGTGACTCTCCTTTCTCAGCCTTCCCTGGAAAGGCAGTATTAAGCAGGAGTTAAAATCCCAGACTCTGGAACGATACAACGTATTACAAAAGAATTAGCTATTTTTAGCACCCATCTCTTAACACTGAATGCCTAAGGTTCAGTGTTTGAATAACTACTCTTTTCTGAGTGATTTCATTCTGTCTCAGGTTTTGAAACGACAGCTAGATACAGATTTAAATCTATAATGTGTACCTTTTCCTATAAACTAGACCCAATGGCTTCTTCAAGCATCTTCTCTTAGATGTTTAATAAAGCATCTTGTTATGATGTAATTTTTTTTCCATCAAAATATATGTTGAAATGGTGTTGTTAAGTGCCGAATAGTCGGTTCTAACTCATAGTGACCCTGTATAGGGTTTCTGAGGAATGGCTGGTGGATTTGAGGCACCAAAGTTGTGGTTAGTAGTCCCGTGCTTATCCTACAGTACCACACCAGGTCTTCGGTGTTGGAATACTAACCCTATATCTGTGGATATAATCCATTTGGGAATAGAGTTTTCTCTGTTTTTTTTTTAGGCCATAGCAGTATTAAAGTGTGTCTTAAATCCAATCACTTTTGAGATATAAGAAGAGCAGATTAGGAACAGAAGCAAGTAAGCACAGATGGGGAAAAACAGATTCTTGGAGAAGACAGAGCCAGAGTTCTGAATTGGGACTTGCAGTTTCCTAAACTGTGACAAAATACATCTCTGTTAGTTTTAAACACCCATTTGTGGTATTTATGTTACAACAGCACTAAGAAACTAAGACATTTCAAACTTAATATCCAAGACTAAACACTTGTTTTTCTCAACAAAACTGGTTTTCCTATAGTTTTCTTCATCACAGTTAATTACAATTCCATCTTTCAAATTGTTCAGGTTTGAAACAAAAAGAAATACTTCCCAACTCTGGTTTACATCTATTCCCATCTATGGAGAAAATTTCATCCTGACTTCTCTTTTTCTCATATCCAACATCCAATCTGTCATCAAACCCTGATCTACCTTCAAGTATACCCAAAATGTGACCCCTTCACTTTCTCCATGGCTACCCATAGGATTAAGTCACCACAGTCTCTTGAATTAATCATTTCAATAACCTCATAAACATTTTATATGCTTCCATTCCTCCCTTGGCACAACCTAGTCTTAATATCTTTAAAGGTTGGAGTAAGATCCAGCTACTCCTCTGTTGAAATCCCTCCAATAGCTTCCCATTTGATGAGTGTCTTTATAACAGTCTGGAAGACACAGCACGGTGTGGTCTTCTGCTTGTCCTCTTATTATACCCCTTTGACATCAGCTTCCATCACTTTCCCCAGTACTCAATAGCCTAGACACAGTCTTGAAAATACCAGGATACTGTCTCAGGACCTTTGAACTTGCCATTTTCTGTGCTTGGAATACTTATCCCATGTGCTCATCTGCTTCATTCCTTCACCCCTTCAACTTTCTCTCAACTGTTACTTTTTCAGTGACATCTTCCCTGATTACCAAATTATTCTCTTTTGAGCTCCCCCTTTATGCAGGGTATTTCTCCTGGAATATTTCTCCAGAATGTTGCTTTTGTTGTTGTTAGGTGCCATCGAGTCAGTACCAACTCATAGCAACCCTATGCACAGCAGAATGACATATTGCCCGATCTTGAGCCAACCTCACAATTGTTGCCGCATTTGAGCCCATAACTGTGCCAATCCATCTCAGTTGGGAGTTTTTTTTTTTATTTTTCTTCAACCCTCTATTTTACCAAACATGATATTCTTCTCCAGGGACTAGTCCCGCTAATATGTCCGATGTATGAGAGATGAAGTCTGGCCAACCTGGCTTTTATGTTTCCTATTTCTTTCTGTATTTGTGTGTGTTGCTTGTCTCCCCCTACTAGAAAATAAGTTTGATGAGGGTAGACTTTTGTTCTGTTTTCTCTCATTTGCTCACTGCTACTCATCCAGTGGAGTCCTGGTGTGGCGGTGTGGGTTCATGAGCTGGACTGCACGGTAGGTTTGAACCTTAAGGTTGGTGGTTCAAGCTCACCAGCTGCTCCTTGGAAACCCTGTACAGGATCTCTATGAGTCAGAACCAACTCAAAGGAACTTAACAACAACAGGAAAAACAACTCATCCAGTACTTAGGATAGAACCTGTACTGAGAATATGCTCATTAAATATTTCTTGAATGAATGAGGAGAAAGACGTACCAGTTTGTTTCCACAGAGACTGTTGTTGTTGTGTGCTGTTGAGTCAGTTCTGACTCATAGTGACCCTGTATAGGATTTCCAAGGAGCGTCTGATGAGTTTGAACCACCGACCTTGGGGTTCAAACCAACTTTGTGGTCGAGTGCTTATCCTACAGCACAAGGGCAAAGACTACATAGCTTTGGAAACCCATGGGGTTTTACTCTGTTTTATAGGATCATTAAGAGTCAGCTCCACACCAATGGGTTCTAAACGAATAAAGGTCTGGAACATAGAGGATTCAATCTCTTACCCAAGAAAACAAATTCAGTACATTACAGACTTAAACTTGAAAAGGTATTTTTGCTTCTAGCGCCCTTGTTTTTCCAATGAACCAGTCACCATCCTGATTTTATCTTTATGCAAACTCATCACCCCTTAAAGTGATGTTTTAATTCTAGGACCAGTGGGTCTTAGGCTACATTTCAGTGGCTGTAGGCTGCATACCTGCCATTGTTTGCTAGAATTTCTACCAAGAAAATACTTTGTGAGCAGCCAGTGTATTTTACCAAAGGGAAGAACAGCCCATTTAGTCTTTTTGAATAGATTTACTGAAATTCAAAGTTCTGGCCAAAATGAGAATCTTTCTAATGGCATATGTGTTCAACTGTCCATTCAGGGACAGGAAGCACTCTCTTAACACATTTTTTATTTCTCTTGTACACCAAATTATTTGGGAAAAGATGAACAAAACCTTGGAGTAATTGAATTTTTAAAACAGCTTCCAAAGAACTAGTTTCGAAGTGATGGTTGAGCCCTAGGAGGGATGAAACACTCCGGGAGATGTTGGTCATCACATGGGGGAAAATGAAGCTGCTCTCAACTTGTAATTTCATTTATTTGAGAAAATCAAGTGTAGATTAATCTATCCATCAGGAAAAAATGTTGCTTCTCACATAAGGCAAAAGACACTTTGTTGGGGGAGAACACTAGTGAAATCGCAATGCCCACTGGTTCAGCAAACAGGAGTTGTAGGTGCCATTCCTACCTAGATAACAAGGTCATCTAGGTGACCTTGGGGGAAAGTTCTTTATTCCACTCAGCCTCAGTTTCTTCATCTTTATAAAGATGAGGTTAGACATGTTTATCTTTGTTGTCCCTTCCAGGTTAAAAATTCTGTTGGACAGTGGATTTCTCTTCCAATTATGAGGATAGATAACTGCCGTACAACAACCAAGTGACTAATTGAATTTAAGCAGGTGGTCACTGGTTATGAGCAGAAAAAATATTACCTGGCCTTTGACAGAATTCATTCATTCATTCATTTATTGAGCACCTGTTACACACTAAGGAGCCCTGTGGCACTGTAGGATAAGCAGTGAACTGCTAACCACAAGGCTGGCAGTTCAAACCCACCAGTCACTCCTCTGGAGAAAGATGAGGCTTTTTGCTCCCATACAGATTGAGAGCTTCAGAAACTTTTACAACATCACTATGAGTCAGAATCAACTCAGTGGCAGTGAGTTTGGCATTGTGATGTTACATACTAAATATACAGAAAGAAGTAAGCTATAGTCTCTATATTAAAGGAGTTTATAGCCCAGTGCACAATATAGCAAAGCACACAGACAATCAAGATGGGGGACCCTGGTGGACAGAGAGGAGGGCCACTTGATTAAGATTGGGACTTAGGGACGGCTTTTGGAAATGTGATTCGTGATCTGAGTCTTCAAGAATGAAAAGAAATTATCCAGGAGGAAAAACAAAACAAAACAAAAACAGAAGGAATGAAATGAGTGATCTAGATGCAGAAAGCATCCTATGTAAAGGTAAGAAAGTTGAAAGAATTGGACTACATTTATCCAATTGAAATTTGGGAATAGATATTTAACTATATATCTCATGAACTGTTACTATAAATTCTGACTCATAGCGAGCCCATAGGATAGAATAGACCTGCCCAATAGGGTTCCCAAGGCTGCTGTCTTTATGGACCATGATTCGTCTGCCCGTTTGTCGTACTGTGGTGGCTTGCATGTTGCTGTGATTCTGGAAGCCATGTCATGGGTATTTTAAATACCAGTAGGGTCAACCATGGTGGACAGATTTCAGTTGAGCTTCCAGACTAAGATTGAGTAGGAAGAAAGAGAGATGGGTTATTTACGTATATATAATCACTGAAAACTTTATAAACAGCATAGGAACACTGTCAGCACCAGAACACTGAACATTAAAACATGATGAGGAACACCAGAATATTGCCAGCTATAATGTCAGAAGATGAGCCCCTCACTTTGGAAGGTACTCAAAATACAACTGGGGAAGAACTGCCTCCTCAAAGTAGACTTGACCATAATGATGTGAATGGAGTAAAGTCTTCAGAACCTTCATTTGCTGATGGGGCACACCTCAAAATGAAGAAGACAGCTATGAACGTTCATTAATAATCACAACATGGAATGTATGAAAGTATGTATCTAGGAAAATTGGAAATTGTTGAAAATGAAATGGAATGCAAAAAGATCAATATCCTAGGCATTTCTAATCTGACAATCACATGGTTTACTTTGCAGGGAGCGGCAAGTTGAAAAGGAATAGCATCACATTCAGCATCAAAAAGAACAAATCAAGATTTGTCTTGAAGTACAACACTGACTGTGGTAGGATAATATCCATACATCTGTAAGGAATATGGTGTTGGAGGAGAATATCGAAAGTGCCATGGGCTGCCAAAGAACAAACAGATCTGTGTTGGAAGAAGTGCAGCCAGAGTGTTCCTTGGAGGCCAGGATGGCCAAAGTTCGTCTCTCATACTTTGGACATATTGTCAGGAGGGACCAGTCACTAGAGAAGGATATCATATTTGGTAGGGTGGAGGGTCAGAGAAAAAGAGGAAGACCCCCAAAGAGATGGATTGGCAAAGTGGCAGCATCAATAGACTCAAGCGTGGCAACAATTATGAGGTTGGCCCAGGATCGGGCAGTGTTTTATTCATAAGGTCACTGTGAGTTGGTACTGACATTATGGCACCCAACAACAAC
This sequence comes from Chrysochloris asiatica, assembly GCF_000296735.1. Taxonomy (NCBI): domain Eukaryota; kingdom Metazoa; phylum Chordata; class Mammalia; order Afrosoricida; family Chrysochloridae; genus Chrysochloris; species Chrysochloris asiatica. Next base: position 13,712,772 of record NW_006408525.1, read on the forward strand.
AACAACAAGGAAGACCACTTAATACTACTGTCATTCAAATTTACACACCAATCACCAAAGCCAGGGAAGATGAAATTGAAAAATTCTACCAACTTCTTCAGTGTGAAATCAACCATTCATGCAATCAAGAGGTATTGATAATTACTGATGATTGGAATGTAAAGATTGGAAACAAAGAAGAAAGATCAGTAGTTGGAAAACATGACTTTGGTGATAGAAATGATGCTGAAGATCACATGATATAATTTTGCAAGACCAATGACTTCTTCGTTGCAAAAACCTTTTTTAAACAACATAAAAGACTACAATACACATGGACCTCACCAGATAAAATACACAGAAATCAAACTGACTACATTTGTGGAAAGAGATGGTGGAAAAGCTCCATGTCACCAGTCAAAATAAGGCCAGGGGTAGGTTGTGGAACAGACCATCAATTGCTCATATGCAAATTCAGTCTGAAGCTGAAGAAAATTGAAACAAGTCCACGAGAGCCAAACTATGACCAAGAACATATCCTACCTGAATCTAGAGTCCATCTTAAGAATGGATTTCATGCATTAGACACTAAAGACCAAAGACCAGAAGAGTTGGGGGTTCACCTCAAGAACATCATACAAGAAGTAAGCAAAAGGTCATTAAGAAGACAAGAAATAAGGAAAAGACCAAAATGAATGTTGGAAGAAACTCTGAAAATTTTTCTCCAGTGTAGAGATGCTAAAGCAAATGGAAGAAATGAGTAGGTAAAAGAGTTGAACAGAAAATTTCAAAGATCAGCTCAAGAAGAGAAAGTCAAATATCATAAGAAAATGTACAAAGACCTGGAGTTACAAAACCAAAACGTTTGGTCAACATTTCCCAAACTGACGGAACTGAAGAAAAAAATTGAAGCCTTGACTTGCAATATTGAAGGATTCTATGGACAAATACTGAATGATGCCGAAAGTGTCAAAAGAAGATGGAGGGGGGAAAAAAGAAGAAGATGGAAGGAATACAGAGAGTCACTGTACCAAAAAGAAATGGTTGATGTTCAACTATTTCAAGAGGCAGCATGTGGTCAAGAGACAATGATGCTGAAGAAAAACATTCTAGGTGCACTGAAGGCATTGACAAAGAACAAGGAACCAGGAATTGATGGAACAAAATTTGAAATATTTTCAACAAACTGATGAGGCACTGCAGGCATTCACTCATCTATGCCAAGCAAATTGGAAGAAAACTACTGGGTCAACTGATTGGAAGAAATCCATGTTTCTGCCCATTCCAAAGAGAGGAGACCCAACAGAATGTGGAAATCATCTGACAATACCATTAATATTGCATGCAAGTAAAAATTGACAAATCAGCTGTAACCATACATTGACAGAGAACTTCCAGAGGTTCAAGCTGGATTTAGATAAGGATGTGAAATGAGGTATATTATTGCTGACATCAGATGGATCTTGGTTGAATGCAGAGAATACCAGAAAGATGTTTACCTGTGCTTTATTAACTATGCAATGGCTTTTGATCATGTGGATCATGACAAGCTATTGACAACATTGTGGAGAATGAGTATACCGGATCACTTAATTGTACTCATGAGGAACCTGTACATAGACCAGGAGGCAGCTGTTAGAACAGAACAAAGGACCACCAAATGGTTTAAAATTAGGAAAGGTGTGTGCTAGGGTTGTATTCTTTCACCATCCTTATTCAATCTGTATACTGAGCAAATAATCCGAGAAGCTGGATTATATGATAAAACAAAACAAAATGTGTCATCATGATTGGAAGAAGACTCATTAGCAACCTGTAATATGCAGATGATACAACCTTGCATACTGAAAGTGAAAAGGACTTAAAAATAGTTACTGATGAAGACCAAAGACCTTCAATATGTCTTGCACCTCTATGTTAAAAAAAAAAAAAAAAAAATCCTCATCACTGGACCAATAAACAACATCCATATAAAAGAAGAAGAGATTGAAGTTGTCCAAGACTTCATTTTGCTCAGATCAGTTATCAACAACACTCATGGAAGCAGCAGTAAAGAAATCAAACAAAATATTACATTAGGCTAATCTGCTGCACAAGACCTATTTAAAGTGTTGAAGAGCAAAGATGTCAGTTTGAGAACTAAGGCGCACCTGATCCAAGCCAGGGTATTTTCAATAACCTCATATGCATGTGAAAGTTGGTCAGTGAATAAGGAAGATCATAGAAGAGTTGGTGCATTTGAGTTATGGTGTTGGAGGAGAATATTGAAAGTACCATGGACTGACAAAAGAACAAACAAATCTATTTTGGAAGAAGTACAGCCAGTGTGCTCCATGGAAACCAGGATGGCCAAACTTTGTCTTTCATACTTCGGACATATTATCAAGAGAGAGTCCCTGGAGCAAGAGACCATGCTTGGTAAAGCAGAGTGTTGAAGGAAAAGAGGAAGACACCTCTCCCCACCTCCACTCAACAAGTTGGGTTGGCACAGTGGCAGCAGCAATGGGCTCAGACGTCGTAATGATTATGAGGTTGGCGCAGGAAGCAGCAGCATTTTCTTCTGTTGTGCATAGGGGTCGCTATGAGTCAGTACTGACTTGATGGCACCTAAGGACAATAACAAACTTCATGGAAGCAGATCAGCAAATCTTTGCTCCCACGGAGTCTATGGTGGATTCAAACCACTGACTTTTGGTTGGCAGCCAAAAGGTCAGCAGCCACATGTCTTTACCACTCTGCCACCAGAGCTCCTTATTCCTCCTGCTCTCAAATTTCTGAGTCCTTGTATTCATCATAAGGACAGGTAAGAAGATTTATGTTTAAATCCCATTCAACAGTGTTGTACACAGAGGGAGGTAAAGGGATGGACCAAAATGAGATTTGGGAGTTTTCCTTTTATTTCTTTGCTAATACTATCTTTGTATCCTGTCATCTGTGACTCGTTCATTCCCTGCTGTAGGACTTCATTGCTCTGCTAAATAAATTAAGTTACGTGGGTGCACTACAAACATTCAGGATGTATTAACATTCATCAGGGAAAGATGTAATGTGTCTGAATCAATCTTGCATGATGGAGGAAATGTTTTATGATGAGGCTTGAAATGGGAGACTGATGCCAGACATCTGGGTTTGAGTGCTGACTTGAAACACCTTCCTCATCTATAAAATGGGAGATATTAGTACTTACTTCAGAGAGAGACATACAAAACTCTGAATACAATGTCTGGCACAGGGGATGAGCCAGATCAATTTTAGTGAATGAAGTCAGGTGCAGGCACTTTTTCAGAAATGGACATCCACAATCCTAACCTAATTTAGCATTCAATCACTTGCCTAAGGTACTCTCATATTAAACTATAAAAATTAGAATGAAATTGTTAGGTTTGAAATATAATGCAGAAATCATTAAGCAATTGTTAAAGCAATCCTATCAGATCCTAACTTGCCAGCTTTCAGTTAATGAGTGGCCAGCAGCCAAGACTGACATATTTGTTTAGCCAGGGAATCCATGAGCTGACTCAGCCTGGCACTGCCAAGGATGCTGCTGCTTTTGAAGCCAATTGAAGTTTATAAACCTTTTTATATTCAAACTTCTTCTTGTTGTCAATCAGTCAGTTCCAATGTTGCAAAGGGTGCTCAATTCTACATAACTGTCACTAAAGGGTCAACCTATTTCATTAAAGGTCTTTCTTTTCTTGCTGACCCTCTTCTTTACCAAGTACCATGGATTGAACTGTGTGCCCAAAATATGTGCCAGCATGGCTGGACCAATGTGACGCTTATGTAATGATACTGCATGATGTCATCTGATGTGATGACCAATAAAAGGATTAAGAGTGGGCTGTTGTTGTTGTTAAGTTCCATCAAGTTGGTTCTGATGCATAGCAACCCTGTATAGGGTTTCTGAGAAGTGGCTGGTGAGTTTGAACCACTGACCCAGTGGTTCAAATTGACCTTGCAGTCCTGCGTATAAACCCACAGTACCATACCAGGACCCCTTAAATACCCTTATTCTCATCACAATGCTGAACAAATGTAAAGGAATTTCCCAGGAGTTTAGACTGAAACACCGTTGATTTTACAAAATAGAAAAGGAGAGACAAGTGAGCAGAGAAGGCGGGAACTACTACCACCAAGAAAGTGGGGTCCCTGCACTCTGAAGCTCCAAGATACAGGGAAAGGTTGATGTCAAGACACATGGAGATCTCCAAGGAATGCTGGGCTTACAGATGCTGAAAGGAGATGAGGATTTTCTTCGAAAGCCATTGCTCTGAAGTCAGCCTTCTAGCCTCCTAAACTGAGAGAAAAACTTTCTGCTTGTTACAGCCATCCACTTGTGGTATTTCTGTTATAGCAGCATGAGATAATTGTGGCACCAAGCATGCCGTCTTTCTACAGAGACTGGCCTCCGGATACAATGTTCAAAGCACATGACTTGAAGTCTTGCCATCCTCGATTCTAAGGCGCATTCTGGCTGTATTTCTTCTAAACCCTATTTGTTTGTTCTTGTGGCAGTTCATGGTACTTCTGATATCCTTTATCAACATCATAATCCAGACACATCAATTATTTTCCAGTCTTATGATCACCTAGCTTTCACATGCATACGAGGTAACTTAAAACCATAGTTCAAGTCAAGTACACCTTAGTCTTCCAAGTGATATCTTTGCTTTTTAACACTTCAAGGAGGTCGTCTGTAGTAGATTTCCCAAATGTAACATGTTGTTTAAGTTCTTGACAGCTACAATCCTGAGATTTGATTGTGGATCTAAGTAAAATGGACTATTTGACAACTTTAAGGTTGTCTGTTTATCATGATGTTGTTTATTGGGCCAGTTGTGAAGACTTGTTTTCCTTATGCTGAGGTATAATTCATACTGAAGGCTGTAGCTTTTGTTTTTTGGTTCTTTTGTTTGTATGTTTATTTAACTTTTTATTGTGAATTGAGTGAAGTGTTGTTGTTAACCTTATAGAGCTGCCTATTGTTGGGTTTTCGATTGTGTGGACCATGACAAGCTATGGACAACATTGTGAAGTATGAATACCTGAACACTTATTTGTGCTCATGAGAAATTTGTTCATGGACCAAGAGGCAGTTGTTAGAACAGAACATGAGAACACTGAATGGTTTAAAATTAAGAAAGGTGTGCAACAAGGTTGTATTCTTTCACCATACTTATTCAATCTGTATGCTGAGCAAATAATACAAGAAGCTGGGTTCTATGAAGAAAAACTTGGCATCAGGATTGGAGGAAGACTCATTAACAACCTGCAATATACAAATGATACAGTCTTGCTTGCTGAAAGTGAAGAGGACTTAAAACATTTACCAATGAAGATCAAAGACCACAGTCTTTGGTATGGATTGCATCTCAATGTAAAGAAAACAAAAATCCTCACCACTGGACCAATAAATAATATTCTTCTCAATGGAGAAAAGATTGAAGTTGTTAAGGACTTCATTCTTCTTGAATCAACTATCAACACTCATGGAAGCAGCAGTCAAGAAATCAAACGACGTATTGTATTAGGCAAATCTGCTGCACAAGATCTTTTTAAAGTGTTGAAGAGCAAAGTTGTCAGCTTGAGGACTAAGGTGCGCCTGACCCAAGCCATGGTGTTTTCAATAACCTCATATGCATCCAAAAGCTGGACAGTGAATACGGAAGACTGTAGACGAATTGATGCTTTTGAGTTATGGTGTTGGAGGAGAATATTGAAAGTGCCATGGGCTGCCGATAGAACCAACAGATCTGTGTTGGAAGAAGACAGCCAGAATGCTCCTTGGAGGCCAGGATGGCCAAATTTCATCTCTCATACTTTGAACATATTGTCAGGAGGGACCAGATGCTGGAGAAGTATATCACATTTGGTAAGGTGGAGGGTCAGAGAAAAAGAGGAAGACCCCAGTGAGATGGATTGGCCAAGTGGCAGCATCAATGGACTCAAGCATGGGTTGAGGTTGGTCCAGAACAGGGCAGTGTTTCGTTCTGTTGTGCATAGGGTTGCTATGAGTCCATACCGACTCGATAACACCTAACAACAACAACAACATTGTTGGGCTGAAAATTAGCCACAGGCGTGAGTTCCAGGACTGAAAGATGACTAGGAACCATAGTCTTGGAGGTTCCTCCAGTCTCTGTCCAATATGTAAGCATGGACCTTCTTATGAATTTGAGTTTTGTTTCACATTTTTCTCCCACTTTATGCAGGACCTTCTAATGGGATCCCTTTCTGAGCTGTTAGTAGTGGTAGTTGGGCACCATCTAGTTCTTTTGGTCTCAGAGTTATGGAGACTGAGGTTTTCAGGTTTGCATGGTCTGATAGTCCACTGGACTAATTCTTTCCCTCTGTCTTTGATTTCTTCACTCTTTTTTGCATTGGATGGTAAGAGACCAATAGTTACACCTTAGTGAACACTGGCATGGTGTTGTAGGATAATCACTGGGCAACAAGGTCAGTTTAAACCCCAAGGTCTGTGATTCAAACTCACCAGCTGCTCCTTGGAAACGCTATACAGGGTCGCCATGAGTTGGAACCAACTGACAGAATTTAACAACAACAACAAGGTCACTCATGAGCGTTCAAGACTCCAGTCTCCAAACACCAAAGGAGGATTTAGAACATTGTCATCTGCACTATATTATATGAAGACTATAATCTTTTGTCTTCTCTAGAAAGTGCTTCAAGTCTTCTTTGCTTTCAGCAAGCAAGGTTGGTTCACTTGACTATTGAGTGGCTTCTTAGAGGTAGTACTTTTTCTTAATTTTATTGTTGTAAAATATCTGTATCAATGTAGATGTAGATAAACTTCATGAATGTTGCCATGTAACCGTCTTTAAGTATGTTATCATAGTCACAATGGTGTGCAGACATCACTAGTATCTATTTCAATTTTTTTTCCATTACTGCAAACAGAAGTCTGCACTCAGTGAACATTAGCTTTACATTCTTCCTTTTCCTCTGCCCCTGGAAACTTCTAATCGGCTTCCTGTGTCTTTGCATTTGCCTATTTTATGTAAGTTGAGTCATATTTGCCTTTTTGTGTCTGGTTTACCTCACATAGCATAATGTTTTCAAAGTTTATCCATGTTGTAGTATTATTAGAACTTCATTTTTTAATGACCGAAGAATATTCCACTGTATGGATAACAACATTCTGTTTATCTATTCATCTTTGTTGGACACTTTTGACACTAATGAATAATGCTGCTACAAGCATTGGTTCACAGACACCCATTTCTGTCCTTGTTTTTATTTCTTTTGGTGCATTATATGACTTTATTGTTGGGTCATAAAATAATTCTATGTTACACTTCTCAAAGAACAACCAAATTGTTTTCTCAGTGGCTGAGTCAATTTATACTTCCATCAGCAATGGACAAGTGCCCCAATTTATCCACATTTTCAACAATGCTTGCTAATTTTTTTTTCTTTTAAAATATTTATCATGTGTGTACTGTGGGTTAATGCGCTGGACTGCAAAGTTGATTTGAACCACAAGGTCAGCGGTTCAAGCTCACCAGCTGCTCTGTGGAAACCCTATACAGGGTTGCTATGGGTCAGAACATCTCAAGGGCATTTAAAAACAACAACAGTGAGTATGAAGTTGTACCTCGTGATTTTATTTGAATTTCCCTAACAACTCATGTTGAGCATCTTGTCATGTGCTTTTGGGCCATTTTTATATCTTCTTTAGAGAAATATCTATTTAGGTCCTTTAGCCATTTAAAAATAACTGGTTATCTTTATGTTGTTGAGTTGGATGGGTCCTTAATATAGTGTGGATATTAAACCTTTTTCAGATATATGATTTTCAAATATTTTTTTTCACTCTATAAGTTGTGTTTGTACTTTTTTCATAATGTCTTTTGATGCAGAAAAGTTGTTAATTTCAACGTAGCCCAATGTATCTATGAGATGAGGCTTTCTGTTGCCACAAAGATGTACAGACTTGGAAACCCTATACAAGATCTCAGTGAGGTTGAGCAACCCGACAGCACTTAACAATACAACACCAATTTATTTTTCTTTTGTTGTTCATGCTTTTAATATTAAATCTAATAATCCATTATCAAATCTAAGGTCATAAAGATTCATCTTTATGTTTTCTTCTAAGTGTTTTACGGTTTTGCCTCTGTTATTTAGGTTACTAATCTATTTTAATTTCTGTATATAGTGAGAGGGATGAGTCCAACTTCATTCTACTACATGTGGAAATCCCGTTGCCCCACCCCATTTGTTCAGGGACCTATTCTTTACCCAGTGAGTGGACTTGGCACTCCTGTTGAAAATCCATTGGCCGCAGATGTATGGACTTATTTCTAAACTCTCACTTGATTGATCTTTATGTCTGTCCTCATTCCAGTGCCACACTATTTGAATATGAGGCTTCATAGTAAGTTTTGAAATTGGTAAGTGTGACTGCTCCAGTTTTGCTCTTCTTTTTCAAAACTCTTTTGACTGTCTGTGTTAAGGGCAGGGATTGTATCTTTAACTTTATATCCCCATTGGATAGTAGAATGGCCAACACTCATGAGTCCTTTGTGAGGTCTTGCACTGGCCTTTCCTTTTTTTTTTTGCACTGGCCTTTCATGACTGATTATACATAGACCTTGTAGATCGATAACTCACTGCACATTTTCACAGACTATTTATCATTACAGAATTGAAGAACAACTGTGTATCTCTGATGCCAACTCACTATTAAAGAAGTTGTGGATACTGTAACAGGATGATGTTGGAGGCGTCAGAGAACTTAGATGTAGACCATAAAGAGTTGTTTTCCAAAAGACAGTTCTTGCAACCACTAAGTTGGAGTTCCAGGCGCTATGTTAGGGAGCTAAGAGGTTTGGCAAGCCCTCACTCAGGCTTTCCAAAGTCTGGCAGGGGCTTATGCAGGGGTGGAAAAATCCCATGGCCTCTCAGTGAAGCACATTCTTAACAACGGGGAAGATTTAAAGGCACACTCACCAAAGCTCCAGTAGCCCAGTGTCTCTCAAGATACTTCTCAAAGGAAAAACACCCTTGGAGTCAATTCCAATTAACTGTAACTGCCATAGATGTAGGTGTCAGACAGCCTATTTCTATCAACTTTTAAACCCAGAGCTCTAGTGGATGATTTCAGATGCTCATTATATCTCTGTATGATGAACAAAAACATGCATGAAAGAACATTTCCATCTCATAATTTATAGGGGTCTTTTTCCCACTTTCTTCCCACTTGCTGATGTGTTTGGGGCAGGAAGAATCATCAGCTCTCAGATTTCAGGCCTGCTCTGTGGTGTCTCTGGATCCAGCAGGATGCTGTGTTCTTGGTAACAACATTTGCTGTGCTTCTAATGAACGCCCAGCGACAAACATGGAGCCTCTACCTCTCCCTAGGACCTGCAGAGAAGAGGGGGCCCGCAGCTGGGAGAGACAAGACAAGCCCATATTTCATAACAATTACTCCGGATTATCAAGTAAGGTGGCAAGAAAAACTATTAGCAACTTGGTGGAAAGAAGATTTATGGTTTGGCAGCGCAAAGGTCTGACAGGTTTCTTCCCTGATGAAAAATCACTTCTTTGGAGGTGAGGAAAGGGAAGGTACCCTGTACGGCAGATGGTAATCCATCAAGTTAACTTCACTCGTGAGCAGCTCACTGTCTCAATCTAAAAACGTCCCTTCAACTCCCTACAATAAATAATGTCTTGTTTCCCCATGGAAGACTTACCAAATCCACACATTTTCACACACCCTCCTGCGTTTAAAATATTGCATTTTTTCACATATAACATGCCCATTTGCATAGCACACACATGCATATAACACACATTTGTGGTTCTTAAGTGCCATCTATTTGGTCCCAACCCATAACAATCCTGTATAGGGTTTCCTAGAAGCAGCTGGTGAGCTCAAACCGCCAACCTTTAGGTTCAAACCGGCCTTACAGTACATCGCATTAACCCACAGCACCACACCAGGACTCCCTAACACACATAGCACTCATAAGAAATGAATGGCAAGGTGGTTGTGCAGTTTGGGAAATGTTTATAATGCATGAGATAGTTGTGTAAAAATATGTGTACCTTCTCCCCTAAATATTCATCTCTGTGTTTCACATCAAAAGATCTTCCATTTAGAGAATGCACCATGCCTAATACATTATCTCACAGTCTCCCTTGTGGAATATTCATTTGAGACAGTGGTATCTTCCTCCATGTCAGTGGTACTCAGGAGTCCCCATGTGAGCAACGAGGTAGTTGCAGTGTGTTGAGGGTGGTATGTTAAAGGAAATATGTCAAGGGAGTGTGTGTGTGCTAATATTGTGAATCCTTGTGCTGGGTTCTTGTGCTTACCGCTGAGAAGTAAAGATGAGGAGTAGGGATTGGCAGTACCAGTATCTCCTGCTTTGTCCACTATCTGCTAAATATTTTATACAAGAGGGCTTCAAAAAGTTCATGGAGAAACATTATCTCCATACACATAATGTACATTACAGCAATCCTATGAGGTGGGTATCTCCTCTCCTTACACAAATTAGGAAACTCCAGTTTGGTTTCCCAGAACTAGGGCCAGAATGAGGTCTCAAGCTGTTTTCACTACTCTATCCGTTGACCTGGTGTAAGGTCAGCATGCTGTACTTCCCCGTTCCTACCTACATACTACTCCTTGAACTGACCATTTGATATAGACCTATGGAATGGCAGGGCGACTGAAAAGAAGAAACCAATAACAACAACAAAAAAGGCAGGGGGGAGTCAGCTTGGGGTGCTGGTCTGGTAATGGTTCAGCTTCAAACCAGAGTCTATTCTTTGCACTGCTTAGATTTCAATAATAGCAGTAGTATTAACATTCCATTATGCCTCATAACAGTCCTTCAAGGGGTTTTTGAGCATCCTAAGGTTGCCTACAGCTGAAACCCAAATAAGTCACTAAGGTGCTCAGCTGGTGGCAGTTACCAATTGTTATCAAAGTTAAAACTTCTTGGATCCAACTCCTCTGCTCTTTCAATTGCCTCTTTAAAACATATTTGAACAAAAACTGAGCTCATTTGGTAGCCTGATCAAGAAAGGAATTTATGACTTTTTCAGATGGAGTCAAACAAGATGGTTAATCTGCGCAACAAAAGGAATGATATCAGAAAGGACCCATTTAACTGATACAAATATTAATCCTAGTCATAGGAGGTACTTGAGAAATGAAGTGAATAAGTGAATGTGGGCATTAATGGAGGCACAATAGGAACTCACTAGCAGACCTTAGCATGTAGTCTCATTAACACTAGGACACACAGCAAAAGCGCAGCTGACTGAGCCCTCTGACTATGAAAGCATTGTATATCAAGGCATCTGCAGTCACATTTGAATCCTGTCCTCACAGTCCACTAGGGAGATGAGACAATGTTAAATTGGTGGTGGCCTGATTGCAGGAGTAAGCAGATGGAAGGAGGTCAGGAGGCCAAGACTCTAAGTAACTGTCAGAGTCTCCCTGTGTATCCCACTGACAGCGGGAGATTTAGCAGCCTGGCTCCTTGCTGCCAAAGCCTTCAAACCCCATAGACTTTGACAGCTGGCTCAGCCTGTGCAGTCGAAGACTATTTTAAGAGATCTGGTTCAGGGATCAGGTCCTCGGGGTCAAGAGAAGCTTGTTGCCAATCCAGTTCTACACTTACGGGTTTGTGGTTTTTGTTGTTGTTGTTTAGGAACTATCGACTCTATAGACTCTATGAGCACTCAACCTCAAGATTGGGAATTCAAACTCACCAGCCACTCCTGGTAAACCTTATATGGGATCACTATGAGTCGGTACTGACTTGATGGCACTTAACAACAAGAAGTTGACTCTATGGGAACATGGTGTCTCTAAAGAATAAACACTGGACTGCGAATCACAAGGTCAGAATTTCGAGCCCAATGATGAGGCTTTCTGCTCCCGCAAAGATTTACAGCCTCTGAAACCCTATACAGGGTCATTGCTAGTCGGAACCAACCGCCAACACTTGACAACAATCAACTCCATGGCAGTGGGTTTGGTTGTTAGATGTTTTTACCTGGTTCTGAAGTTTGTCTTTCTCTACCTTTCATTTCAGTCTCTCGACAAACTGACCAGCCCTACAAGCCAGGCCCTGCTTTGCTATTTTTGACTCTTTAATAAGAACCACAGGCTTGCTTTGGGTTCACATTGCAAATGCTCTGCAATGTTCACTACCTAGAACTCATGTCATACCCAACCCACAGGCTCTCCATACCTAAAGCTTTATGACTTCATTCCCCTCTGGCTATCGCTCGCCTTCATCCATCCCACTGAAACGATGGTCAAGGTGAAAATGATTCCTGTGTTGCTACATCCAATAGTCAATTCTCAGTCCTCACTGGACCCATCGAAGACATTTGATATTGCTGAATTACCTTTTCTTTCTTGAACCATTATCTTCACTTTTAGGACTTCATTCTGTTTTTATTTTCCTCCAACCTCACATGTCATTCAGACCTAATTTCATTTATTCATTTTTTTTTTTGTTTTTGTTTTAGCCTAACAGCTCACAGAGAAATTTTCTAGTCTTGTCTTTGCTATTCATACCCAGGTCCTTAGCACACTCGCCCAATCTCAAACTGTCAAATACTGACAATGTCAATGTCTGAATACTGTCTTGACTTTAGCTTGGACATTTCCCCCTGAACTCCAGACTAATTTGTTCAACTGCCTACTTTACACGTGGATATGGAGCAGGCATCTCAAACTTAGTATGTGTTAAATGTCGTCTAGTCAGTGTCTTCTCATAGTGACACTGTATAATGTCCCTGAGGCTATAAATCCTTATGGGTGCAGAAAGCCTCATCATTCTCCTAAGGATCAGCTGGTGGTTTTGACCTTGCAGTTAGAAGTCCAGTGTGTATCCTACAACACCACACCAGGACTCTTCAAACTTAATACTACCTAAACCACGATCTCTCCCACCACAAACCTACTTCCTCTCGAGTTGTCAGCATTTTAGATTTATCAGCTTCCAGATTTTACCATCATTCCTTTTCCTCTCATTCATATCCCAAAGCAAATCCCCAATACAGGGTCCGTATGAGTCAGAACCAACTCAATGGCACTTAGCAGCAACAATCCATCATTTAACATGTGATTGGCTCTACCTTCAGAATATATACAGTTCTACCAGCCTCCCCTCTACTACAGACAGAAGACTACTTGTTCTGTATTTCTTCCCCTTGGCAAGAAGACATAGAACCTTCTGCTATTTGAATGTGAGTTTTGGGGATAGGAGTAGGAAGGGAAAGGAAAAAAAGAAAAACACAGAGTGAGGTAGGGACATACATTAGTATCACAAACTATTATCCAACAAAACAGAAGTCAGCTACCGTAGAGTGAAAACAGCCATCTTTATGACAGACTTGGACATACTGAGTGTAGGGCATGGCAGGGCTCCAGAGTGGAAGGTTCCAGTGATCAGTTGGGAGCACAGAACTCTAGTCCACAAAGTGTCTCCTGCGGAGGAAATTCTTCAGATCAGTACAACATGAAGGAATGCTGCATGAGCAGTCTTTCTAGCCAAGACTGATCTTGAACAGTGGACATTGTTGAAGAGGATGTGAATCTGGAAGGCAGCCCCTATGGGTAATGTTACAAAGAGTTGCCCTGTGTGTGAGCACTCTCACGAGCTCTTCTGTGTTCCGAGTTTGCAGTTTGCTTTCATACATATAACTTCTGGACAAGCATCATGCAACTGCATCACCAAGGAGTAACTCCTCTTCACATAAGCCCACGGGGAGGGAAGGAGGTGGTAATAACGGAGCAGCGTGGCTTTCAAACACTCTCAATAATGTTCTCACATACTTCCTCATCCATTATTGTAGGACAAGATCCTTAAGAGTGGACTGAGGAAGTCCAGGAACCCCGTAAAAATATGCCACGCTAGGAATCTCTGTACACATACATTATATTTTCTCCCTGATGGAAGTTCCCATAACAATATGAGATTCTTAGGTAGTTGCAACTCCAAGAGGAACCACAATAAAACTCTAATAATACTTGTTTTAGTCTGGAGGCACACTAAAACCTATTCAGCTTCATAGCTGCCTGTACAGCTCTGCTGACAGAAGCGTCGTGCCTGCACATGAGATGCAGAGAACCAATGCTGGGTCTTTCACGTGGAAGATGAGTATTCTATCATCGAATCACCAGGGCACAGCTACCTAGCGCAGCTATAATAGAAATACCACAAGTAGGTATCTTTAAAGAACAGAAATTTATTTTCTGAAGATTAAAAGTCCATATCCAGGTCTCAGCAGTGTTAATTTCTTCCTTGTAAGTAGCTCTCTGGCTTGAAGATCATCCTCACATCTTTGCTGCCCTGTGAGAACCTCTGTGTCTATTCTGGTCTTTTGAGTCTACTCTTCAAGGGGAATGTCCTCATTAACACAACAAAATTATATCCACAGGTACAAGAATCAAGAATTCAACACATATATCTGGGTTTTAAGGAACTCTGGTAGTATAGTGGTTACAAATCGGCCTGCTAACCTCAAGGTTGGCAGTCTGAAATGACCAGCCATTCTGCGGGAGAAAGATGAGGCTTTCTGCTCCCGTACCATTGAGTTTGGTCTGACTCACAACGCCCCGTCTAGGGTTTCTGAGGAGCGGCTGGTGGGTTTGATTCTTTGGTCTTGCAGTTCAAACCAACTTTGCAGCCCAGCGTTTATCCTATTGCACCACACCAGGATTCACCTTTAGGTAGAACTGGATCCTTCATAACAATGCCCTATCCTGTTGATTTTCTGCACTGATCAAGGGAAGCATTGATGTTAATAACTCAAAGCAAATGAAATGTTGAAACGAAATAATAATAATAACAATAATAAACCCTAACGTTCCACACATTCAACATGTGGCTTTGGAAAGCATAGCGCGAGCACTATTCTTGTGGCAGCTGATTTAGATTTCTAATTATGTTCAGCGCAGGATGATATTAACAAGAGCCTATACGCTCCACACAGATCCCATCCGGGTCTCTGGAGGAGCCTGCCTGTGGATGTGGAGAGGGAAGTGAGGAAAACGCCTTGTATTAAAATTAGCCACAGGTAATTGAGAAAACACCGTCTGTAGCCTGCCAGTGGGAATGAAAACATGCTACTGTGAGTGGCTGTATTTTTATTAAATTTGAAAATGACATCCCTTGTCTTCATTGGTCTGCCTCCCAAAGATCAGTGTTCAAGCCGGTGGGAGCAGAGCGGTCTCCTCAGTGCCCAGAAGGGAGTTTCCCTGACTTGCAGATTCTAGAGCAGGAGAACAAGTATTGGCGGAGGGATTCACATTGCGTGGTTCAGCTGTTCCACAGCAGGGAGAAAGATGGGGCAGTCTCCTGCCATAAAGATTTACAGCCTTGGAAACCCACCCTATAGGGGAATTCCTCTAGCCTGTAGGGTCACTCTGAGCAGGAATGGACTTAACATCAGTGAGCTCTTTGGGGTTCTACTTTTTGAGGACGTCAAACATATTTCTTCTACATAAAGCCTTCTACATACACTGCTGCTGGTCATTAGTACTTTAATCCAACGTTGACTACCATCAAAATGGCACCTTTCATTGAATATCGACTGCATAGCAGGCATTGTGATTTGTGTTTAGTGTTTACAACAACTCTGAAGAGTAAGCATCACCGCTCACATCATGTTGTTTGTTGTAAGTACTGTGAGTAGGTTCAGACTCAGGATTTCTGAATCTGTAAATCTTAGTGGGAACCGAAAGCCTTGTCTTTCTCCCATGGAGCGGCTGGTACGCTCAAACCACCAACCTTGTGGTTCACAGTCCAGTGCTTATCCTACAAAGTCACTATGGTCCCATGATATTGATGGGGAAGCTTAGACAGCAGCATCAGTTTAATTGTTGGTTAGGTTGGTTCCAACTCATATCTACCCTATATAGGGTTTCCAAGGAGTGGCTGGTAGACTTGGATTGCCGACCTTGTGAGTAGCAGTCCAATTCTTACCCAGGACTCCAGTTGGCCCCAATCACCTAACTAGTAAGTTACTGAGTCGGGCTTGGAGCCCAGGCCATTTTTATTCCAAAATTAGCCTTTTCTTTCTATACCATAGACTTTGCTTCCTTTGACTTTCTTCATTTGGGCTTTCTTTTCAGACAGATCTGTTGGAAAAGCCATTTGCACTGTGCTGAATTTAGAGACCACTCAGTTGTGCCTGGGCTCCTGGTGTGGGGCTGTAACATAAGCACTAGACTACAAACTACAAGTGAATGGTTCAAACCCACCAGCCACTCCTCAGAAACCCTGTGCAGGGTCACTATGAGTCAGAAACAACTTACAAAAAGTTGTACCTGTGTCTTTGACCAATTATCAAATGTCATCAGACAACCTATCACAAACTACTCTGCCCAAGAGCTTGAGGAAAAGATTGCAACCTGAGTGTGTTTAATGATAGTCCCTGGTGAGCTGGGTTGCCTTGGATCAAGCTTCAGGATAATTTTGTAGACCATTGTCTTAGACTCACTTCCTTTACCAGCTGTCAAGGTAGTTCAGATCAAATTCCTCTTAATGGAACGCTCCATTTCCACCCCCACCTTTCCCCCACCAACATACACACGTGTTTTCTTGCTGCTTTCAAATGATTCCTTGTCAAGTATTCCTTTTACTCTCCCTAATTTACAAAAAAGGAAGGCAGGGATCCAGACATGGTAAGTTAGAGAAATTTCGTTTACTATATAAGGATAATTTCCTTTCTGCTACCTCTGTCTTTGCAGTATGCTTCTCTTGTTTGAAAAAGTCATAGAAGATTTTAATCAATAAAATGGTTGCTTCATCTTCTCCTATTCCAGAATTCTACTGTTGCTAAATTGATTTTCTTACACACAAAGGAGAGTAGATATGTCTCTCTATATAACGAGTATTTCATATCCCAACCACATTCAATAGACTCATGTCAACCTGGGTTGAGACCTGGTTGGCCAGCAGTATGGTGAGACCTGGGGACTCCTAGGCCCAGGGACAGGGACATGACCACAGAGGATCAGAGCGGTGAGTGAAGGGTCTGGCTGAAATGAAGTGAGGGGAGATACACAAGAACACCTATACTTGCAGATGGTACCCAATTGACCTGGCTTCAATGGTTGGATAACCAGAACTCAACTAGAGGAAGAAAGAAAAGGAAAAAAAGAATAATCCACTACAATTTGATGAACTTGACCTATGCTTGTGGGTGTAATAGCTTAAAAGAGGGAACAAATCTTTACTGTGAGGATCATTCCCACCTCCTTGGTACACAGGGTTGACAGGGATGGGCAACTTAGACATTGGCTACCTAAAATTAGGGGGCTACAAAGATACGAAGTGACTGGCTTAAAAGCTTTCAAGAGGGAGCCTAGATCCAGAGGGTACGGGGGAAGGTAGAATCTTCACTGAGTGGTTTCCAACCTGTCTGGACAGGGCTGGTGAAAGGAGATGGGGACAAGACTCTTGTGGTTCAATAGTGAATAACTGCTATCAGGACCGATTCTGAGTGTTGCAAATGTAAAGGTAGACATTTTGTAACAAAAGAAGGGGAATGGCTGATCTTGCAGTCCAGGAGTGGAGGACCTTGGGACCATTAAGGGAGAAGAGCGGAATGCGGGACCCTATCCAGAGAAGCAGCTACAACAGAGATGGAGGTAGAGACAATGATGTGGAGAGATGGAACAGCTGGGGACTTTGGACTCTGGGAGGGAGAGCGGCTGTGTTTTGATGGACAGGGGGCAGGCTTGCAGGGTGTACCCTTTGGCTGTTTGATGATGCATGGAGGGGACTGTAATCATTGCAATGAAATGAAATAAGATAGGATGAATATAAAGCTAGTGTTCTTCCATGTAAACTATCACATAATTCACGATAAGAACTTTGAAAAAAATTAAAAAAGAGTATTTCCATATCCAATCCTAGCTTGAATAAGTGGATCTATTTATTCTATTTTTCTATAGAAAAACATGTTATGCCTAGAGGCTGAGTCTGCTCTATTTAGAGGCACATACCATCAACTTATACCAGCATGATTTTTATCTTAGCTTCAGTTTAGTGTATCTGGCTGCTTCTAATGTTCTTGTGTTCTCCTATACCATGTCTTCATTGAAAATGTATTTTAACTTTCTAAAAAACTCAGGAAAACTAGCCTTCAAATTCTTACACTGGAGGGGTCTACCAATTTTCACCCATTTTGCAAATTTCCTGAACAAGGCAAAATGGAAAGTTGATTTTGCTGCTAATTTCTGGATTGTTGAAGGGTGCGGTGAATGGTGAGTTTATCCTCCCCCCATCCCCACCCGTGCTCCCATTCCTTGCATACCATTATCATTGGCTCATTACAAATCTTTCACTTTTGTTTGATTTTTAATTAATTCACCCATCTGTCCACCTATCCATTTGCTCCCTGTTAACCCTGTTTCCCACACCTATCTTACCATTTTAATGTGCTGAATATGAAATTCTGAGTTTTATGCATCCTTGTCCTCATGTGCATATGAAAGCTGTATAGTGAATAAGGAAGACTGTAGAAGAATTGGTGCTTTTGAGTTATGGTGTTGGAGGAGAATATTGAAAGTGCCATGAGCTGCCAAAAACCCAACAGATCTGTGTTGGAAGAAGTGCAGCCAAAGTGCTCCTTGGAGGCCAGGATGGCCAAACTTTGTCTCTCATACTTCAGACATATTGTCAGGAGGAACCAGTCTCTGGAGAAGGGTATCATGTTTGGTAAGGCGCAGGGTCAGAGGAAGACCCCCAGCAAGATGGATTGGCAAAGTGGCAGCATCAGTGGACTCAAGCATGGCAATGATTATGAGGTTGGCCCAGGATCCGCCAGTGTTTCGTTCTGTTGTACATAGGGTCGCTATGAGTCAGTACTGACTTGATAGCACCTAACAACAACAACGAAAACAACAAATACATCCTTGTAAAGTTTAGTTTTTCCTGTTGTGTACATGTTTCAAGCTTATATAAATGGTACTGTGCTAATGGTCTCATTCTGTTTTAGTGTGTTATAACTGGGCTGTTGGAGTCATGTAGGATAAGCACTGGACTGCTAACTGAAAGGTCAAAAGTTTACACCCACCAACCATTCCTCAAAAGTCCTATGCAGGGCCACTTAGCAACAACAACCACCTGTGGCTGTTAACTGAGTTTCTTGCTTTTTACTGCTATCTAGTATCCGGATAAGCATTCTCCACATTGGCTTACCCATTCCTCAGCAGTGATCACCTGTGTTATTTCCAATCCCAAGCCCGATGAGCAATGCTGTGGAACACAATTTAGAAATTTTAAGCTGTTTTTTTTTATTGTGAAAATCTATAAAGATTCATTGTTCCTGACTCAAAAGCAACCTGAAGGAGGACCCAGCCTTTCACAAATTCAAGAAATGGGTTCAAGTCCACAAAGGCATAAGGAAAAATTCAATCATTTGTATGGAATTTTGTGGAAAGACAAAGATGAAGATAGACCCTAATTCTTCTCTGTGTGTCCTCATAGCCACTCTATTACTACATCCCATCTCCCCAACACTCATTTCATGTTTTGAAATGTAACATGACTTAGCTCTCACTTGACTCCCCCACTTTGCCTCTTCACACCCCTTACTTGGTTCAACATCAAAAAGAATATTCTTAGGGGAATATTTCCTTCTAAGATAGATTTTTGTGTTGAGAAGTGAGGTGGTAGTAAGCAAGAGGTTATTTCCCTTATCAAAATTATACACATGGGAGAATATCACACAAAGCAGTTTCAGGGCAGAGCTCCAACACTCGGAACCACATGGGTAGGAACTTTGTAAAGGTTTGAAAGCTTATAGCTAGTGGAACTTGTAGTGAAAGTAAGAAACCGCAGACTTTTGAAACTGCCGGGCTCAGTGGCCCAGAGCCCACAACTTGGGCAAGACCAAACGGCAAGACCAAGCGGGGGAGCAAAAACACCACGGAAAAACACCACAGGAACGCTAGAGCAAACGTGGATAATACACTTTGCTGGTTTTGCTTTCTTCGGATTTTTTTTTTTTTTTTTT
>NW_006408525.1:13733082-13733657 GCF_000296735.1 Chrysochloris asiatica
ACAGCATAACAACCAACAGTGGCATCTTGAAATCTCTCAGGCAGCTTTAAAGGCAAGAAGCTGAAAGAGGACATTAAAACCATGCTCATATTAGATTACAGATTTTCTTTTTCTTCTTCTGTCCCTCCTATCCCTTTTCTGCGATTATAGACTATAATATCCAGTCTAGATTTTGTTGTTGTTGTTGTTTTCTTGTGGGGTTTTTTTTTTTTTGCTGTTGCTTTTTTGCTATTTTGTGCTCCCCCTTCTACCTTTGGGGGACTCTTTCTCTCCCTATATTACCCAAGAAGAGTCAGCAACTGCTGCCATATAGTCAAGCTACATTCACACTCTATAAAACACCAAAATCCAAACAAGAACCAGTACCAACTGCCATATACCAGGGAGGCAGACAACATTTGTGAAAGTTACTCTGAGTTAAGCAATAAGAAGAGTGAAAAAGGAAGCCCACATCCTGATCACATCGACCTAGAAGCAATCAGAAAGCATAAAAAATACCAAAACGTATACTCAATTAAGTATTAAGGCCAAAGATAAACACTAAACATGTCCAAGAAGCAAAAGCAGATGACCAT
>NW_006408525.1:13734942-13756376 GCF_000296735.1 Chrysochloris asiatica
CTTTCATGGCCTAGTGGGACAGAGGTAAATAGTGATGCATACTCAACCTTGGAACAACAGGGCTCTGGGATATAGGGATCTAGGTATAGCTTGAAGAAGGTAAATAATAGTAAAATCCTTGACTGCCTTATGAATATTAGTTTCCCTTGCCTACTATTGTAAAACAGACATGAGTGGGATAGAAAGGAATGCTGGGAAACATGATTAGAGAAAACTTGTAAGTCCCTCTTCAGGCTATAACTGATTGGAATACCTAAAAGGGTTCTACAACTTGCCCAGTTGTAGGCCTCATGCAAAGCCTTTACAGAGTATAGGACCTTAGGTGGAATCCTGAGTCCCATCCACAACCTTATGAGGTGAGACAATCCCACTAGAAAGGACAAGCAGACTGGAAGAGCTACAGTGACTGATGATGCATCTTCATGATGAACCTAACCTATACTCAGAGCAGTAGTTACTCTAAATACCAACAGAGAGGGAAAGAGTCTTCAAATCAAGTATCCATGCTATCCGCTCTGTACACAGGGTAGATAGGAACGGGCAACTTAAACATTGGCTACCTAAAATGAGGGGGCAATAAAGGCATGAAGTGACAGGCTTACAAGATTTCAAGAGGGAGTTTAGCTTAAGAGTATGGGGGGAGAGAAAGAGTCCCCACTGAATAGCTGTCATCTTGTCTGGATGAGTCTGGTGAAAAGAGATGGGGATAAGATTTGTAAGATTCAATAGTGAATAACTGTTATCATGACTAATCGTGACTGTCACAATTGTAAAGGTAGACATTTTGTAACAAAAAAAAAGGGGAGTGGTTAATCTTACAGTCCAGAAACAGAGGACCCTAGGACTATCAAGAGAGGACCACACAAGCAGAATGTGGGACCTTATCCAGAGAAGCAGCGCCAGAGATGGGGGCAGAGATGGGGGCATGGAGAGGGGAAGCGGCTGAGGACTCTAGATTCATGGACTAAGAAGAGAAAGACTAAGAGCTGGTGGCCAGGAGCAGACTTGCAGAATGTGCCCTTTGGAGAGGTAAAGTATTATATATGCCTGCGTGGGTTTTTTTACTTGTGTGTTTTTTAAAAAACTAAAGTGGATAGAGAAAAATACTGTTAACTGATGGTACATGGAAGGGATTATAATCAATGCAATGAAACAAGGTATATGATTTGTTGAATGTAAAACTGATGATATGCCCTGTAAACTTTCACTGAACCCACAATAAAAACCTTAAAAAATAAAATAACTATACACATGGATGCTGGGAAGACATCAAGTCCCTTCAGGACAAACCCTCCTCTAAGACTGAAACTCAAAGGGCACACATAAGTATGCATGTAAGCTTGCTGGCAAACACATTGGTCTACTGGTGAGTGGAAGAGGGCGAAAGGCAGCAATGAAGAAGTGGGCTGAGTTCAACCACGTTCCATAGACTCCCATTGACCTGGAGATGAGAGAGAGAAGAGGAAGGGCTGGTTGGTCCAAAGTGTGGTAAGACCTGAGGACACCTGAGCCCATGGACAAGGACATAACCACAGAGGGCTAGAGCTGAGAGTGAAGCTTCCAGCTGATATGAAGTAAGGGGAGATGCACAAGAACACCATACTTGCAAATAGTACCCATTTGATGTAGCCTTGATGACTTGATAATCAGAACTCAACTAGAGGAAGATAAAAAAAAATAATAATTTTTGATAAAGGATATGAGGGTAAGTTGCTACAATTTGATGAACTTGACCTATACTCATGGATGTAATAGCTCAAAATACCAACAGAGAGGGAAGGAGTCTTCACATCAAGTATCAATGCTATTCCTTCTGTACACAGGGTAGATAGGGACGGGCAACTTAGACATTGGCTACCTAAAATGAAGAGGAAATAAAGGCACAAAGTGACTGGCTTACAAATTTTCAAATGGAAGTATAGTTTAAAAATGTGCAGGGAAAGATAGATTCCCCACTGAATAGTTTTCATCTTGTCTAGATGGGTCTGGTGAAAAGAGATGGGGATAAGATTCTTATGATTCAATAGTGAGTAATTCTTATCATGAAAAATTGCAACTGTCACAATTGTAAAAAACAAAAAACTGTAACAAAAACAGGGGAGTAGTTAATCTTACAGTCCAGAAACAAAGGACCCTAGGACCACCAAGGAAGAGGAGCACATGCAGAATACCGGACCCTAACACCAGAGATGGAGGTAGATATGGGTACATGGAGAGAAGGACCAGCTGAGGACTCTAATCTCATGGAATTAAAGGACTGAGAGCTGGCAGCCAGGAGGCAGGATTGCAGTATGTGCCCTTTAGTGGTTTAAATTGTTATATATGCCTGAGTGTTAAAAGAGAGCTAAAATAAATAGAGGGAAATACTGTTAACGGATGGTACATGGAGGGGATTATAATCATTGTAATGTAACAAAGTATATGCTTTGTTGAATGGAAAACTGATGATCTGCCCTGTAAACTTTCACTCAATTCACAATAAAAACTTTAAACAAAAAACCCACCATTATCTAGAGAGAATGCTAGACTCATGGAAAGAGAAAGGCTGTTTGAAGGCAGTCAGGAGGCAGGCTTGCAGAATGTGCACTTTGGTTGTTTAAACGATTATATATTCCTGAGTGTTTTTGTGTACATCAAAATTAGAAAAGAGGGAATAGAAGCAAATACTGTTGAATGATGACACATGGAGGGGATTGTAATCATTGCAATTAAATGAAGTATGATAGGATGAGTGTAAAACCGATGTTCTCTCATATAAACTATCACTCAATTCATAATAAAATCTTAAAAAAAAAAACAAAAAAACTATACACATGGAAAACAACCCATATGTCCATCAACAGGTGAATGGACAAACAAAATGTGTTATAGACATGAATGGAATATTTTCAGCCATGAAGAAAAATAAAGCTCTGATTTATACTACCACATGGAAAAACCTTGAAAACATTATGCTGAGAGAAATGAGTCTGGCATCAGACATAAAAGAACAAATATTGTATGATTCAGCTTACATGAGGTATCAGGAATAGGCGAATTGAGACCAAAGTAGATTCATGTTACCAGGGGTTGGGGAGAGAGTGGAGGGGAAGTCAGTTTCAGGAATACTGAGATTCTGTCTGAAGTGAGGAAAAGTTTTGAAATAAATACTGATGATGGTTGGACAATAGGGTGAATGTAATTAACATCAGTGACTATTTTACTTAAAAGTGGTTAAAAATTTTTTTATGTGTTTAACACAATACAAAACATTTTAAAATATACCAAGGGGATTACAATATACATATTTGCAAGTAGACTTGTGTAGTCTTTTTACATGCTTTATTCTTTAGTTTGCTTTCTTGCCACAATAGAAACACACTTAGCTTTTTACCTTTATTGTGGGGAAATTAGTGATATCTTATCAAAGATTTTCCCTGTGAACACAAACTTTGGAACAACTTCTAGTTGTAAAACTGGAAATGACCACACAACTGAAAGACTTCATCAACATACTGAGTATCTATTATGATCATCTGTTAACAATTCTTATGCTTTACACAGATCAGCATAGATTCTTCTCTCGTCAGTCCAGTGAGGAATGTGACATTCATTTCATCATGTGAGTGTGTTCTGTTTGTAACTATTGATTACTTGCCAGACACTTCAGTGCTCAGTGATTTCTGTACTATGTTTTAGTTACTCCCAAGAAGAACCCTGTTGTGGCACTGTGGGTTAATGTGCAGGACTGCAAACTCACTTTGAACTGCAAGGTCAGTGGTTCAAGCTCACTAGGTGCTCCTCATAAACCCTATACAGGGTTGCTATGGGTCGGAACCCACTCGATAGCACTTAATACCGACAACAGAAGAGCCCTCTAGGATATTTTAAGTTCCATTTTGTAGATGATGCTCAGACCAAGGAGCTCTGGTGGTGCAGTGATTCAGCACTTGGCTGGTAACAGATCATGCTTTCAGGCGATCAGTCATTCCTTAAGAGAAAGACATGGCCGAGTGCTTCCCTAAAGAATCAAAATAAAAACAAATCCACTGCCACTCACTTGGTTCCAATTCACAGTGACCCCGCATAGGGTTTCTGAGGCTGTAAATCTTTACAGGAGCAGAAAGCGTCATCTTTCTCTTGCCGAGCAGCTGGTGGGTTTAAACTGCTGACCTTGCAGTTAGTAGTCCAGTGCTTATCCTACAGTGCCTAGAAAACTCTATGGGACAGTTCCACTCTTTCCTGTAGGGTTGCTACGATTCAAACTAACGGCCACAACAACAAGAAGCCTCGATTGTTGACACATTTTTTCAAACCCGCAGAGGTAGTACACTAGGTGGAGGTGAATCTGCAGACTTGCCTCAGTCTACTCCACAGCTTTGGGGGTAACACTGGACTGTGAACCACAAGGTCTGTAGTTCAAGCCCACCAGTTGCTCCACAGGAGAAAGCTGAGGCTTTCCGGTCCTACAAAAAGATTGAAATATTCAGAAACCCTACACAGGGTTGCCATGAGTCAAAACGGACTCCACTGCACTTTACACCAACAATATATATAACCCATTCAGCAAACCGGGAAAATATTCCGTTATTCCTGATACTTAGTGCATACCAGAGTCATGCTTGCCCAGAATATGGAAGCTGAAGGGGGGTCTTATTCCAGTGGGATACAATTGGTTACATAGGACAGAACATTATTCCCCCGTCATGACTCTCCTCAGTATCACTTGATGTTTAGCATCCCTGGAAACTGCCCACCAAATTCTAATGAAAATACCACTTGCCATCAAGTTGATTCTGATGTGTGGTGACCAACTCATGCTTTATGAATTGACCTCTGCCCTGTTTGGGCAATGTTACAAAACTTCAAATGCTGCTGCTAAATTCACAAAGATCATTCCATTCTACTATAAACCTTAGCCCAAAGGCACTCAGCAAACTTAGCTCCCCCAATTAAGTGCCTGGAGCCTCCGGGGGCTGGAAGCCCACCGCTGTGTCGAGCTCTTGGTGCTGTTTTGTTTCTCCAGGACTCCTCTAGTGCAACAGCTTTCTGTTCCTGAACCAAGGAGGTTCAATGCACAGCAAGCTCGGGGTCCAAAGGACACACTCTAGTCCTGGCTCTTTTGTCTTCATAATAATTAGATCTACCCTGCTGCTGCTGAGATGGTTCATTTTATATCCAGCAGGCTGGCAACCCTGACCATTCCTCTCATTAAAGTGCCAAATGCTTACAATCTCAGTTAGCCCTGTTAACAGTCATTCACACTGAACCATAAAATCCTATCAGCGTGTTTCCCTACCTTCTCTTACCCACACCCAACAGGAACATGTCCTTTGGTATGAGTTACAAAGATCAGGGCTAAGAAGAACCACACCAAGCAATTCACTGCACTCTCCCAGGCCTTCTGAGATGCTTCTGAGTGTACTCGAGCTGCTGACCTTTCAGTTAGTAGCTGAGCATGTTAACCAACTGCACTACCCAGGGACTCAAACTGCTAATAGGACTTTTCCAAAAGTCCAAACACAGTTCTAAATGCCACCTCTCATATTCATACAAGGAAGCTGAGGCACCAGGAGGTGGGATAGTCTAACCAAGTCACATAGCAGTAACGGCAGAAGTAAATTCTAGAAGCAGCCCAGTGTAAGTGTAAGGGGTCTCAACACCCACCGCACATTAGATTCACATCAGACTGCAGTTAAAATCCCAGGCACCTGGAAATCAGACACAGGGATTGGCATTTTGAAATGTTCTCAGGTGACGGAAATGACTAGCAGAATGGTTATGAAACTAGACTTTGGAGCCCCTCTTTCTGGTCTCAGATTCTAGTTCTGTAACTAGGGTGAGTTGCATCACATCTCTGTGCCTCAACTGTAAAATACAATAGTAGTATAGTGGTTACAAGGAGTTCTGGTAGCATAGTGGTTAGGAATCGGGCTGCGAACCTTAAGGTCAGTGATTTGAAACTACCAGCCGCTCCGCAGAAGAAAGATGAGGCTTTCTACTCCCATAAATATTTACACCCTCGGGAACCCTGTACAGGGTCGCTATGGGTCGGAACCAATTCGACGGCACTTAACAACAACAAATAGTGGTTACAAGTCACACTGCTAACCTCAAGGTCAACCGTTCGAAACTACCAGCCGTTCTGTGGGAGAAAGATGAGGCTTTCTGCTCCCATAAAGATTTACAGCCTTGGAAACCCTATGCAGGGTGGCTATGAGTCAGAGCCGACTCCACAGCACATAACCACCACCACCACCGTTTACTTTATAAGAAGTCCTGGGGATGCAGTGATTACGCATTGGGCTATTAATCAAAAGGTCACCAACTGTTTTCTGGAGAAAGATGCAACAGATGTGCTTTCCTAAAGATGTACAGCCTTAGAAACCCAATGGGGCAGTTCAACTTTGTCCTGTAAGGTCACCATAAGTTGGAATTGACTCAGTGGCAATGGATTGGGGGAATTTACTTTGAAAAATTGTTGTGACCATTACATGGGTTGATAAATAGAAAAGTAGCTGGCAAATAGTAAATGGCAAATACTAGTTAGTTATTATTATTGAACAAAGTCCTGGTAACTACTTCTGAAACTTTGCCAACAAAATCCTTGTGGATCCGGAGGAGATTGTAATCATAGCAATGACACGAAGAATGTAAAACCAATGTTCTCCCATGTAAACTATCACTCAGTTCACAATAAAAACCTAAAAAAAAAAAAAAAAATCCATGTGGATCACAACAGAACCATGTCTGACTGAGTTGCTCTAGACACAACATCAGGAGGGATTGATTCCTGGAGGAGGTCATCACGTTTGGTGGAATTGAGAGCCCATGAAGGTGAAGGAGACCCTCGGTGAGACAGACTGGCATGGGAGGCACAGTGATGGCCTCAAACATACCGGTGATTGTAAGGATTCGGGAGGAGCAGGAAGTGTGTACAGAGGTCATCATGAGTTAGAATCCAGCAGAGGGACACTATCTAACACAATTGTCATCATCATCGTCATCAGATGCTAGGGCTCCTGACTGACACTGCTGCTCCTAAGCTGTCACTGATGTTTGGTTTGTGGACAAAACACAACCCCTGGGCCTGCAAATGCAGCTCTAAATCTACATGAAGGAGACAAAGGAAGGAACAAGTAGTATGGTCTCTGTGCCTGGGTAGGATGGAACAGAGAAGTCCTTGGGTATTGAATTATCTTGGATATTATCAACTTTTCTCTTCATGGGACAGGTGATTCCATGATTTCACCTAGCAGGAAGAAGGGTTGCAGACCCACCATCTGAGTTATGTTGCTTTGCACGGGGCACAACCTGGACCCGGGAAAGAATATAAACTTCTGAGTCAGTCTAGCCTTCAAATCCTGGCTCTGCAGTTTCCTAGCTGTGTATCCTTGGGCTATGCAGCCTAAACTCTTTGTATTTCAATTTCTTTGGTGGCAATAAAACTGCCTGCAAGGAGATATTATTGCAGGGATAAAATTAGATAATGTGTGTAATCTCGCACTGAGAAAATGCCCAACAAAAGTCGATCTCCTTCTTTCAAATGCTTCTCTGACTTCGGCCCCCACTTCCTCTCATTTCCAGTTCCCCCTTCACCACCCCCTCACTTACCTCAGACCTTTCTCAGTTGCCCTGGAGGGTTGGGAACAGAGTGGTGCTAACCCACGCCATGTTGGACTAACAAATGCACACGATTGAAGTGGTTTAGGAGAACTATTTGAGATAATGAGGCTCTCCTAGATGCCAAGAGGGAAAAGGCAGGGAGAAAAAATTTGCATAATTCATAAAAGCAATTTTGCCTCAAAAAAAAAGAAAGTAGTGTGCCTTTTTCTTTCTTTCTTTTTTTTTTCTTGTTAATTCAGCAAGACATCCCCCTGCAGATATCCAGCTGGGTTTATTATGTACAATATTATGGACTGTATTATGGGATGAATAGAAGGGAAAATTTTGGAACTTCAGTTCTAGAATCCAAGGAAAAAGGCCTAAAAGAGGCAGCCATTTTTGACATTGGACTTGGAACTTGGAGGGTGCCAATGCCCAAAATTTTTGTGCACGAGTGTGAATTTTCTGTCGATTAAGAGTCTGAAACAGTCTCTGGTAAAATCAAGCCACAACAGCAAAGGCTATCAGTGTGAATCCCTGATGCTCAATTTCTAAATACTTTTTTCCTATAATATCTCATTTGCTCCTCAAACAGTTTGAGGAAGATAGATATTATCATCTTTATGTTCCAAATAGGGAAAATGATGCTACAAGAAATTATAATGACTTGCCAAGAATCTTGGAGAACTACTACCGGATTTAGGATTTAGATTCAAATTCAAGATGGCTGACTTTAATTCCTAGTCAATATGCATTTCCACTTATGCCTAAATCTATAACCCAAAAGTTCAGAAGTTTGAACATATCAGCTGATCCACAGGAGAAAGATTTGATTGTATCCTTCTGTAAAATTTTGCTGTTGTAAAACACTGTTAAGTTGGTTCCAACTCATAGCGACCCTGTGTAGGGTTTCAGGAAGAGCAGCTGGTGGGTTTGAACTGCCAGCCTTGCAGATAACAGTCCAGTGATTATTCTACAGTGCCCATACCAGGTTTGTTGTTGTTGTTAAGTGCCGTCGAGTCGATTCCGACCCTTAGCAACCCTGTACAGGGTTTCCAAGGAGCAGCTGGTGAGCTTGAACTGCCGACCTTGCAGTTCAAATGGCTTTGCAGTCTGGCACATCAGCCCACAGCGTCACACCAGGACTCCAGGTTTACAGCCTTGGAAATCATATGGGCCAGTTCTACTCTGTCTTACAGGATCATTATGAGTTACAATCACTTGGACAGTAGTGTGTTTGGGGCTCCTGATGGTATAACCATGTGATTTTTAAGTTGTTTTTTTTTTTTTAAGCATCTGAAACATGAACAACAGTGATATATGTTAACCCAATCAGAAGTATTTAATTGCCTATGACTAATTTTTTAGACCAGGAGTTGGCAAATTATCACCTGCAGGTCAAATCCTGCCCACCACCTATTTGGGCAAATAAAGTTTCACTGGGGACTAGTCATACTTATTCATTTGCATACTCTTAACTCACTGGTAATGGATTTGATTTTGGTTTTGATAGCTGTCTTCATGGTACACTGACACAGTTGGGTAGTTGCAATAGAGACTATGTTGTTGTTGTTATAGTAAAGTGATACTGAATCGGTTCCGACTCGTAGCGACCTTATATAGAGTTTCCAAGGAGTGGCTGGTGAGTTTGAACCTCCAGAGACTATTGTTGTTGTTGTTGTTGTTAAGTGTCATAGAGTCATTCTGACTCATAGTGACCCTGTATAGGGTTTCCAAGGACTAGATGGTGAGTTTGAACTGCCAACCTTGTGGTTCAAGCCAACATTGCAGTCCAGTGTTTTATCCCACAGCATCACACCAGGATTCCCCAGAGACTGTACACCTTGCGAAATCTATTTTTTTTACTATTTGGCCCTTTAAGGTATAGTTTACTGATCCCTGTTCTAGACATTTCTTCCCTTCTGGGTCAACTAAGGCATGAGAGTGTTCCAAATGTTACAGATTTAGGGTGGTAGAGGCTTGTTCAAACTGGACTTCTTAGTTTTTGCATGGAAGAGAGTTGCCCTAGATAGTTCTCTGGAGCTATTTTGGAATTTGGATGAGTGAAAAATAAATCTTTGTTGTGTTAATCAACTGAAATTTTTGGCTTTTGTTAGCATGATAATAGCAAGGCCTCTCCTGACTGATACACATGTTGAGTTAGTAAATGATGAAGACAAAGGAAAAATCAACTGATTAGCTAAGTCTGCTGGAAGCAGGGTGCATTGAAAATGTTGGCTAAGAGGTGGTGGAAATGAACCTGGCCTAACTCAAGGGTGTTCCTGCTTTTGAGACAGGAACAAACTGTGATTTTATAAAGAAAGTCTGAACCTGAGATTGTGGGCAAACTTGTACAACTCTACCCATCAGGTTTAAGGTCAAGGGGATTTCCAGGTATAACTCACAGGTTGGAAATAGTCATGTTTCTGTTATGCTTTGTGCATTACATTTCTGCATGAAAATTTGGGGTATTGATATATTCAGGAAAAAATGGGCTCCCAGTCCTGAGCTATTATATAAGGTAATATTCTGCAGGAATGTTCTGTTTCTCAAGACTGAGTGTTTAACCTTTTATAATGACTGATGCTCAACACTGAGCCACAGGTGGACACAGGTGTTGTTGAGGCTAATGTGTCTTTGTTGAACGACTGACCTCTTTGTGCTGGGTTGAGCTAGTATTTGCTTGTAATTCTCAGTTCCAGTACATCAAAATAAATAAGACTGCTTCAGTGATTTTACAGTTCTTGCAAGTGAGTAAAAGGACTTGCTGTACAAAGAAAAAGCATCTGACTTCCAAGTCCAGCATTAAACTCAACTTAAAAGGAAATCTCTTTGGATACCAGAAATGTATTTTTATAGTTTCATGGAAATTCAGCCATTTTTCAGAGACGCAAAGCACCTTGATGGGGAAATAATTTTGATAATAATCTGCTCTGTCTTATTGCGCATAACATACTTTGACAAAAAGGGCCAAGGGCAAGTCAACTTAGATATGAACTCTTGAATGTAGATTGATTAATGCAAAGACATCAGCTGTGTTCATTGACAGTCAAGAATGGGCACCCTGGTCACTAAGAGCATTCGTGACTTGGTGGGTAAGATGAAAGAACATGCCCAACAAAACTCATTATGATCCTCTCAAAGCATCCAACTTTCTAGCTTCGTATTCTCCACCTTCTCTAACATACACATCCAGCCATTGTCCTGCCTCAGAGTTTTGGCCCAGCAACTTCTGGTATAATCAAGTGCAAAATAGTTGAGAGGTAGATCTGAGCGCATTCATTGGAACTGAGACTAGTAGGTGCTATAGGAACTCTGGGCTCTTTCTTGTGCCCTCTGATGGTTATGCCCTACTTGCCTTGGGGAGGGTTTTTATAATGGTCAGAAAATAATAAACATGGGCTCTGGCTTGATCCTACGGAAACACTGTTGTCAACTAGAAGACATGGGGCCAACAGGGACTATGAACAATATACATGGTTCAGGAATCCCACAGCCAACCCCCTTTATGCCCTCACTGGTTTTTCAACAGCAAAACTGATCCTCATTCCCCACCATTCTAGAAAAGGAATGAGAAAGTGGTTCTTTAAATAAATGTCTATAAAATACTATTATCTTCACCTTAACAACTGAGGTGGTGGTGGTGGTTATGCGCCATGGAGTAGGTTCTGACTCATAGCGACCTTGTATATGGTTTCTGAGGCTGTACATCTTTATGGGAGAATAAAGCCTCATCTTTCTCTTGTTTATCAACTGAGAGCAATGGAAAATTAAGCTTGTATCCTAATAACAAAACAAATCATGGTGAAAGATTTACAAACATTTCAGAAAACATGAGGCATAGGGACTCAGAACAATGCCTGGGACTGTAACTGGGGACTCAAATCCTTGTCAAGATAGCAATTGAGATATTTTGTAAATATGGTGGCCTCGTTAACAGTCTATTAAACTCAGTTTGATATCAACAGAGGGCTGCTTTTCTTCTCCAATTTGGGTCATCCTTCTCCATTCCTAATTAGTATAACATATCACAAATACCACCTTTGGGTCAGCACGAATGTTCTCCCTACTTCCTTACATTTTATTAACCCATTTTCCTCTATTATACCTACCTGAAAATATAAAAATATGAGTTTGAACCTGGAAATTGCTGCTATCTGACAGTAATTGCCCAAGGCAAGTAGGGAGCAGCCATCAGAAGTAGAGCAAAGAACCCTGAGTTCCTATAGCATCTACTTGTTTCAGAATGCATTCTGGAATGCTTTGATTTGGGAGGGGCAGGGTTATGTGGAAGGGAGGGTGTACACTTCACTGCATAACTAATTTCATTAAAAAATAGGAAACCAAACATACAGTAAAGGGGCTAGGAGACATGAGGAAAGATCCGGTTTCCATGACAACTAGAGGAGCACACTCATCATCTCAACTAGAGGTCTGAACTAGGGCAGAAGTGCTGACAGCTTAACCTAAGGGCTGTCATCAGGTCTTTCCTCACCCGTGGTGCCTTTATCAGTCATTCTCTATCTCCCCAAAGTCTTAGAATGAACAGGGATCATGCGTCTGCCTGCCAGCAGCTATGCCTGACCTGCCAAAATCACTTGGCTTTTACCACTTTATAGGAAAGTCCAAGACATGAGTTTTCTTCAGATTATTTATCAATAGAAGCACCTGGATTACAGTTTCAAGCTATCCTTCTGTGACCCTGGAGCTTTCTCACTTTCACCTCCAAAATGCACACGCACACACAGCATGAACACATCACACATACAGACTACACTAGGGTTTCTGGTATCATGCACCTATGAGTAGCTGTAACCAAATGCATTACGCCAACACACGTATCTTCTGTTGCCCATCCTAGGATACATTCAGTCTCTTCACCGGAAAACAAACCTCATCCCTCATTACACCACAAAATCAACTTTCTGAGGCAGATTCATTGAGTAAGGAATCCTAAATTGAAGCTGGCCTTTACAATCATCTGTAATCAGTTTTTAAACTTCTAATGCCTGCATCTCACCTCTATACTTTTAGTGTGGTACCTAACCATTAGTATATTAGAGAAGAAATACCCACATGATCCTAAAGTGTAGCTGGTGATGGTATGCCATGAAGTATGTCTGACTTATAGTAACCTTGCATAGGGTTTCCAAGGCTGTAAATCTTTACGGGAGCAGGAAGCCTCATCTTTCTCCCAAGGAATGACTGTTAGTTTCAAACTACTGACCTTAAGGTTAACAGCCTGACTCGTAACCACCACGCTACCAGAGCTCCTTAATGGGTAGCTAGAGCTAAGTATATTATAATAATTCCTTCAGCAACCACTGATTTAGTATCTATCAAATAAAAATAGCTACTAAATAAAAAGGCACTGTGCTAGACTTCAGAGATCTGAAGATGGGTGAGGCACAGAAATCTCAGTCTATCTATGGGACACAGAAGGTTAGACAAATATGTATATAAAGCAATGTGTCTGCTCTACGTTCATCTGTAGGAGGTAAGTGGGAATACAGGAGTGGTTGGTTCTGTTTGGGAAGGGTAAAGAAAAACTTCATGGAGGAGAAGATGATGCTAGGCATCAATGTTAACAGGTATGTAGATATTTTCTAGAGGATTGAGAACAGAAAGATTATTTGACATAAAGCAATGTGACAATTTGGGAACTGAAACAGCATAATTACGTTGGCATGTAGGTTTCAGAGGTATTTTTGTAGTGAGACATGGTTCTAGACTAGTGCAATATTAGACAGATCAGGAAAACTAGAGATTAAAACATAGAGAAAAAAAAAAGTATAGGCATGAAATAAAATGAGAGATCACAAAAAAAGAGAACACAAAAACTATATGGACATGTTTTAAAGATCTAACATAAATGCAATTGGAATCCCAGAAAGAAGGAAGAAAGAGAATGAAAGAAGAAACAATATCAGAAAAGATCGTTAACTTAAAAAATAATTTTAAAGCTATAGATTCAATAAGCCTTGGATTCCAAGCATAATTAATATAAAGAAAATATACCTAGACCCATCATAGTAAAACTATTGCAAACTAAAAACAAAGAAAATATTAAAAACCAAACAGAGTTGACTGTCTTATGAATCTTGGTTTCCCTTGCCTACTATTGTAAAATGGACACTTGAAGGGGAGAGAAAGGAACAGTCAGAAACATCACTATAGAAACCCTATAAGTCTGTCTTCAGCCTATAACTGATAAGAATACCTAAAATGGGGCTAGAACTTGCCTAATGAAAGAGGCTTCCTGAAGAGCCTCTGCATTGCATAAGACTGTAGGTGGAATCCTGATCCCCATCCAGAATCTTCTGAGGTGAGAAATTTCCACTTGAAAAGACAAGCAGAACAGCCTGGAGCATCTAGAGGAACAGAAGATACTTCTTGAAAGAAAGACCAGCAGGAAAAATTAAAAAACAGTAATGGCAGTCTGATTGACTACTACAAGAACAAGCCAGTTGTTTGCTAGGGAGCCATCAGGGCAAGCAATGAAGTCCCTCAGGCAAAACCCCCTTCTAAGATTGAAACTTAAAGGGAATACACGACCAGGCATGTAATCTTGCTGGTGACCATGTTGGTCTACTGATGAGGGGAAGTGGGGGAAAAACAGTAATAAAGCTGTAAGCTAAGTCCGACCACATTCAATAGACTCCTTATCAACCTGGATTGTGACCTGGTTGACCAGCAGTATAGCGAGACCTGGGACTCCTGAGCCCATGGACAGGGATATAGTCACAGAGGACAAGAGCAGAGAGTAAAGCATCCAGCTGATATGAAGTGAGGGGAGATGCACAAGAACGCCCATTTGCAGATAGTACCCTTTTGACCTAGCTTCAATGGCTGGATGATCAGAACTCAATTAGAGGAAGAAAGAAGAGGGAAAAAAAGTGTAATCAGCTACAATTTGATAAACTTGACCTCTATTTATGGATTGTAATAGCTTAAAAGAGGAAACAAATCTTTACAGCAAGGATCATTTCTACCCCCTCTGAACACAGGGTTAACAGGGATGGGCAACTTAGAAATTGGCTACCCAAAATGGGGGGAGAGGAGGCTACAAAGGCATGAAGTGACTAGCTTACAAGTTTTCAAGAGGGAACCTAGTTTCAGAGGGTGCAGTGGAAGGTAGAATCTCCACTGAGTGGTTTCTAACCTGTCTGGACTGGTGAAAGGAGATGGGAACTGATTGTGAATGTTGCAAATGTAAAGGTAGACACTTTGTAACAAAAGGAGGGGAGTGGTTGATCTTGCAGTCCAGGAGCAGAGGACCCTGAAACCATCAAAGGAGAAGAGCAGAGTGAGGGACCCTATCCAGAGAAGCTGCAGTGCCAGAGAGGGAGGCAGAGATGATGACGTGGCGAGATGGAGCAGCTGGGGACTCTAGACTCAGAGAAGGAGAAAGGCTGTGTGCTGGCGGCAGCGGGGGCTGGCATGTAGGGTGTACCCTTTGGTTGTTTGAATGGTTGTATATTCCTGAGTGTTTCGGTGTACATCCAAAAAAAAACAGGGAATGGAAGCAAATGCTGTTGAATGATGATACATGGAGGGGATTGTAATCATTGCAATGAAATGAAATATGATAGAATGAATGTAAAGTAGATGGTCTCCCATATAAACTATCACTGCACTAACAATAAAAACTTAAAAACAAAGAAAAGAGGAAAAAAACAAGCAGAGAAAAAATCATATTGCCTTTAATAGAATAAGCATAAAACTAACAACTGACTCTAAATAGAAAAGGAATAACAACAAAAAATAAAACACAGACGCCTAACCCTAAAGATCATGGGAATTGTGTGTGTTCTGAAGTCAAAGAATTCTATGGCTAGTGCAAATATTTTACTCAAATACAAATATTTAAGTGAAAAAGAGAGGAAATAATAGCTCTTACTAGGGGAAATAATAAGGCTTTTCAAACAGGTGGGACCATTGAATTGGTTAAAGGACCTTTGAGTTGGTTCCAACTCATAGTGACCCTGTATAGTGTTTCTAAATTTGTGGTTCAAACTGACCTTGCATCCCAAAGCTTTATCCCACAGAGCTACACTGGGACTCTCAAATCGAACAGAGGTGTGGAAAATGCTTTGCACGATAGAAAGGGGAAATGAAAATGTATTATATAAAATATTAGTAACACATTATGGAATTTAAAACATGTAAATAAACAGAAACATGACAATAAAAGCATATAAGTTGGAGGGGTCTAGGGAAAACTGGGCTGATGTATTTAAGGTTCTTGGAGTCCTGGTGTGGCACTGTGAGCCAATGTGTTGGACTGCCAAGTCTGTTTGAATCACAAGGTTGGTGGTTCAAACTCAACAGCCTCCTCCTTGGAAACCCTGTACAGGGTCACTATGAGTTGGAAATGACTCGATGACACTTAACAACAATAACACAGATCAGTATTACTTTCCAGATAATATAAGAACCTTAAATTGTTGTTGTTATGTGCCATCGAGTCAGTTCCGACCCACAGTGACCATGTATAGGGTTTCCAGGCAGCAGTTGGTGAGCTTGAACCAACAACCTTATGATTCAAACTGACCTTTCAGTCCAGTGCTTATCCTAAAGTAACATATATTGTAATGTCTAGTGAAGACACTAAAATATTAGTAAAAGAAGAATTTCCAGCTAAAGTGGGGAGATGAAATAATTGCAAATATTAATAAATCTCTGATCTATAAAAATCTTCTGAAAGAGTTTGAGATGTTTCAGAAAATAGGTCTCAAGTTTGAGAAACTGTGACATATAACTGAAGGAAAACCAAGTTTTAGAGCAAGGCCAGACCTTGCAAGAGCGAAAACTCCCCTGCCATTGAGTCAGTTCTGACTCGTAGCAATCCTAGACACGGTTTCTGAACCTGTAAATCTTTCTCCCACTGAGCTGCTGGTGGGTTTGAACTGCTGAATTTACGATTAACAGCCCAATACTTAGCCCACAGCTCCATCAGGCTTCTTTTCAAGAGTTAATAGGAAGGTGCAATGTCTGAGAAAACTCATATCTGCCATCTCTTGAGGGGATGGCCTGGTGGTTCAAGATCAAATCTGCACAGTGGCAGAACAGATTTGTACAGAATTTTTGCCATCCAAACAGATCGTCCTCCTGCAGGGATTCTGTCCTAGCAGGGACGCAGTGACAGTATCAGTCATCAAGCTGATGGCTTCATGTTCAGAAAGGTTAGGCCAGAGAACGGGAGTGTAACCCTGGTGGTGGTCATCTGCCGTGGAGTTGGTTTCAACCCAAAGCGTTGAAACTTTACCGGAGGCTATAAATCTTTACCGGAGCAGAACACCTCATCTTTCTCCCGTAGAACACCTGGTAGTTTTCAACTGCTGACCTTGCGGTTCACAGCCTGATTCGTAACCACTACACTACTAGGAATTGTGAGCATCCAAGTGTGAGCATCCAAGTGTGAAGATACTAGATGGGCCAGTGCCCAGAAGAAAGATGGTCAGTCAATACAAGATGTCTGTAGACTCTGGAGTGAGGACAAGGCATCTGTGTTGTCTCACAGGGAGGTCAGACAGGTTGTCCCTCCATTCTAACAGGGATGTGTCTTGCCAATACCAAACCACTCTGGCTCCTAGCATCTCTGGGAAAGACTGATGCTATTTCAGCTATGGAGGAGTTACATAGCATATAGGAGACTAAAAGAGGGCTGGGAAATAGAGGACTAAGGATTGATGACACCAAAGTAGAAAGAAGAGCTCTGTGACTTGAGAAATGAGGAACTATAGTCCTCCATTTTCCCCCAAGTGGCAGCTCCTCACTCCTGCTGAGCTCATCATACGATGAGGTCACTAGTCCCTCCCTGCCTCTCCCATAGGCTGACCATACAAGTCTGACTCTCAATGAGATGATCTCAGTGACAGTGCTCATTAACCCACCACACATAATGCAAGGTGTAGATGCTGGGGATGATCATGTTTACATGATGCCAGCTTCCATCCTTTGGCTAAAGTAATAGAAACAGAAAAACCAGAGCCCTAGGAGCTTTTCAACTGAATCCTATAACAGCTCTTCTGTCAGGCCCCCTACGGTCCTGTATTCAGCTTCCTCTGGAGTCAAATCATCTCACATCATTTCCTCTTTTCAAATGAGAGAACAAGTTAATAATAGGGTTTGGCTTTATGCATATAAACCGGCTCATACTTAGTGTTTGTAGAGGAGTGAGGGCAAAACTTCCCCCTGGGCTTTTAATTCAACACGACATGTGACTATTCTCACAAGGTAAGATGCTGCGTCTGGAATCAAGGTTAGCTGTTAGAGGCAAGGGGCTGTAGGGAGTCATTGTTATTAGCTGCTCTCAAGTTGCCCCCAACTCATGGCAACCCCCATACACAACTGCAGCAACACTACCTGGGCCTGTGCAGTCTCCATGATCAGTGTTGGATCAAACCCTTGTAATCCACAGTGCTTTCACTGACTGATTTCTTTCTTTCTTTCTTTCTTAATGTTTTATTGATAGTTTACATAGGCGAACATTCATTTTACATTCATCCTATGGTATATCATTTCATTGCTATGGTTACAATCCCCTCCATGCATCATCAACCATCCAAAGGGTATACGCTACAAGCATGCCCCCCCCCCCCGGTCATCAGCACCCAGCCCCTCTCCCTCTCTGTGTCTAAAGTTCCCAACAGCTCCATCTCTCCACGTCATCATCTCTGCTTCCATCTCAGGCATCACTGCTTCTCTGGGTAGGGTCCTGCTCTCTGCTCTTCTCCCTTGATGGTCCCAGGGACCTCCACTCTTAGGCTGAAAAGTTAATCACTCCCTTCCTTGCTATGAAACATCTACCTTTACAATTCCATCCCTCACAAGCAGTCCAGATAACAATTATTCACTATTGTATCACAAGAGATCCATCCGGACTTCATTTCATCAGCCCCGCCTAGACAGATTATATACTACTCAGTGGAGATTCTAACTTCCTCCATGCCCTATGAATCTAGCTTCCCTCTTGAAAGCTTGTAAACCAGTCACTTCTTGCCTTTGCATCCCCCCCATTTTGGGTAGCCAATGTCACTGACTGATTTTTGCAAGTCGATCATGAGGCTACTCTTCCTAGTGTGTTTTACTTAGTTTGGACCGCCCACTGACACCTGTTCAGCGTCATAGAGACAAATAAACCTCTAGCTGCACACGAGGTTCATTGACTAGTAATTGAACTCAGGTCTCCCACATGGCGAAGTCCTGGTATGGTGCTGAAGGTTAATGCGTTGGATTGCAAGGTCAGTTTGAACCACAAGGTGGGTGGTT
Source organism: Chrysochloris asiatica (assembly GCF_000296735.1). Lineage (NCBI taxonomy): Eukaryota > Metazoa > Chordata > Mammalia > Afrosoricida > Chrysochloridae > Chrysochloris > Chrysochloris asiatica. Next base: position 13,753,801 of record NW_006408525.1, read on the forward strand.
CAAGATCACTAGCCTCTCGGTAACGCTATACAAGGTAGCTATGAGTTGAAACCAACTCCACAGCTCTTAACAGTAACAACTCTCACATGGAAGGCAAGAATTCTACCACTGGACCTCCACTGCCCCCTATGGTCAGTTACTTTAATTTAAAGAATTCCAACATCACACTCAGCTCTTATTGCCTAGATAGAGAGGTGGTGGTTGGTGGTTCTGTGCTGCGGAGGCCGTTCCAACTCAAAGCGACCCTGTACAGAGTTTCCAAGGCTGTAAATCTTTACGGGAGCAGAAAGTCTCATCTTTCTCCTGCGGAAAAGCTGGTAGTTTCGAACTGCTGACCTTGCAGTTGGCAGTCCAATTCATAACCACTACACTACCAGAGCTCCTTAGAGAGAGAGAGAGGCATGAATATGTAAACACAATACCTGATGCTTTAACCTGGTTCTTCATCTTTAAACTGGGGAAGACTCCCCATCCACCATGCTGCTGGAACTCAGTACAAGGAATCTCTTGCCTTTTCCTGAAAATGTTCTGGATTTTATTATTTCATTTCTGCTTCTGCTGCTCTTCTTTCTTCCTGTTTGTGTATTTGACTCTTGATCTCTTTCCTTTGTTATCTGTTCTTATTTCTGCACACACTCTTCAAATTTAGTGGCAGACTGATTTTAATGGTGATTTTTATGGTTCATACTCTCCATGCACCTTTTCAAGTTCTAGTATCCAGCATCTAGTCATGGCATTAGTGTGCTTTGCTTGAGGCTGTATCAAAAAGTGGGGTTGGGCACTTCCTGGCAGGGCTATTCAATCTAAGGTACAAAATAATGAATCCGGTAGTAAGAGAAATGCTGCCAACCTGACGTCTAGCAAGCAATATGTGTAGTAGTTATTCTTCTCCAAAGGAGCTCTGGTAGCATAGTGGTAACGAATCAGGCTATGAACCTCAGGGACAACAGTTCGAAACTACCAGCTGTTCTGCAGGAGAAAGATGAGGCTTTCTGCTCCCGTAAAGATTTATAGCCACGGAAACCCTGTATAGGGTCTCTATGGGTTGGAGCTGACTCTATGGTACATAACCACAAACCACCACCAAATGTTATTTGAGACACAAAATCTTTTGAAATATGAGGCCATGAGAATTAGGGTAGAGTAGTTATGGATAGTTCGTTGTCATGACAAGGCTGACTAAAACACAAGAATAATGTAGACTTCTAGGTCTCAGTGTACCATTTCCAGAGTGACTTGGTCTCTTATGTGACCCATGGATAAAAGTCCCAGGAGATACAAATGGTTAAGCACTGTTGTTGTTGTTAAATGCCGTTGAGTCCGCTCCAACTCACAATGATCCTGTATAAGGTTTCCAAGGAACAGACAGCAGATTTGATTATTCTACAGCGCCACATCAGGGCTACTGGTGGAGCACTGGATACTAAATAATCGATTGGTGGTTTGAACGCTCCCAAACACACCTAGAAATAAAGCCTGATCATCTGAAAACCCAGCCACTGGAAACCCTATAAAACACCATTACACTCTGAAACACAAGGGATCATCATGAGTCAGAATCAACTCAGTGGCAACTGGGTTTAAGGACTAAAGCAATCTTTGAGGACTCACTGAGCCAGTGGTAAATGGGAGATGTGAGCATCTTGTAAATTCTACTACCCGGATTTTTGGTGACCATGTAAGAAATCTACTTATTTCCATCCTAAAAAGGCAACCGAAGAGAATTCTCTCAAAGCAGCCGTGTTAAATAATCAATGAAGATATCTGTAACCCATATGCCATTCCTTCAAAGGTTTTAAGGAGGATCAGATATGTAGATATAACAATTTCTTACCTATGAATGATGCTGGTATGTTTATAAAATACGTTTACATAAACAGTTTTATTGGAGATCATTGTCATATGGAAAATTTTATCAGATTATTTTGGATATGAGAATATTAATTGTTACAAGCAGCAAAGTGAAGACTTATCCCAAGTAGACAAATCCTACTTCATATTACACATGAGACTTTTTGAATTTAAGGGCACTGTGGACTTTTGCTCCTAAAATAAATCTGGGTATTTCAGAACAATTTAAAGCTCCAATAGTTTGTTGAAGTAGCCAGAAGGATCTTCACTAAGGATAACTCAATATAATAAACAAACCAAGTAAAGAAAACACACTAAAGAGCTTAAGCTTTTTTAATAGACAAGAGGCAAGTATTTTCCCCAGCACTTGCTAAATTATGCCTCAGGAATAGTAGCATCCCAAGATATGTTAATAAATATTCTGGTGAAAAGGAAGATTTTGAGGTCAAATAAGTTTTAAAACACTTTTCTTTTTTTTAAGAGTAATGCAATAAAAGCAGACCGACTGTTACTACAAGAACAAGCAAGTTATTTGCCCAAGAGACATCAAGGCAAAGTGCTCGGGTCCTCTCAGTGTAAACCCCCTTCCAAGACTAAGACTCAATGGGAATACACGCTCTGCTGGTGACCAAGCTCGTCACGGATAAGGGGAAGTGAGGGAAAAACAACAATGAAACTGCAAGCTAAGCCCTACAATGTTCAATAGACTCCTGTGAACCTGGGTG
>NW_006408525.1:13757205-13759874 GCF_000296735.1 Chrysochloris asiatica
GTAACCATGGCAATGAAATGATATATGATAGGATGAATGTAAAACTAATATTCTCCCATGTAAGCTATCAAATAATTCACAATAAAACATTAAAAAATAAAGGAGTAATGCAATAAATGTTCTGAGCACTATAGGAACTCATTCCGTTTTGTTTATTGGCACTTTTCAAATGTATTTGATCATGTTGTTGTTGTTATGTGCCGTGGAGTCAGTTCTGACTCATAGCGACCCTGTACAGGGTTTCAGAGGCTGTAAATCTTTACAGGAGCAGAAAGCTTCATCTTTCTCCTGCAGAACAGCTGGTGGTTTTGAACTGCTGACCGTGAGGTTTACCAACCTTGCAAAGAGATTTTTGGTGTGGCGCTGTGGGTTAATGCACCAGATTGCAAAGCCATTTGAACTGCAAGGTGGGTGGTTCAAGCTCACCAGCTTCTCCTCAGAAACCCTATACAGGGTCGCTATGAGTCAGAATCGACTCAATGGCACTTGACAACAACAAGAGTCTCACACTGGTCATGTGAACTATTTTGTGCACAATGATAGATGATTGAAACAGCTCACATGCTGTATAAATTATTATGTTTTTTAAATCATCATTTTAAACTATGTCATGGATCTGATATTATAAGAAGAAATTTGCAGACACCAAATACCAACTGACAGAGAGTATGAATTTGGAAGCTAAGGAAGAACATAGCCAGCCTTTGCCCTGAAAGCTTCAACTCAGGAGAACCCAAGTTTATACTTTAATAACTTCACAGTGTGCAAGAGAGAAGAGCTAGAATCCAGGGCCTGTCCCAGGTGGATCTCCTAATAGAATATTCCTGTAAAAATCGAGCTTCTGAAAAGACTCCATATTCTTTGTTAGGCTAAATGAGAAAAACAAAACTGTACTGAGTACCAGGAAGCTGCAGGAAAATCTTAGGATTGGATCAAAAGGGAAAATTTCCTCATAAAACCTGAAACCACGAGGGAGACCTCATATACCTATGTGGTCCAGATTAAAACTATCTTGTGATCTGAAAAACCACACGCAGATCCATTTATTTTGAGTGGTTATAGGTTCTAGTGCTCCCAGGCAAGTAGCTAAAGAAAATACAACTTCTCTCTGGAGAAACATGACTTCAATCCAGTCTTTAAAGTTAAATTCCCCAAGATCAATTCTAAGAAAAATGAGTAATTTGAAATAAAAAAAAAATCATCCAAGACGTTTAGAAACAAAGCATTGTATGACTGTCAGTAGACACAATAATAACAGAATTAGACATAATTTAGAAATTGGGATTATCAAACATAGCATGTTTTATGTTTAAAGGAATTAAAGAGAAATTTGAAATATGAACAAGAAATAAATGACTTTAAAATGACCAATACTTAGGAGAGAACTGAGTAGAACTGTTAGATATGGAAACCATTGCTACTAAAATGAAAAATTCAACAGAAAATTAGACGTAGTCGAAGGGAAAATTAGTGAGAAGGAAGGTACAAAGAAATTATACAAACTGCCACGTTGAGTGACAAATGTATGGAAAATGAAACATAACATAAAATATGGAGTATAGGGCAAGAAGAAATCCTTTTTTTTTTTTTTTTCTTTCAACTTTTTATTGTGAATTGAATGAAGGTTTACAGAGCAGATCACCAGTTTTACATTCAACAAATCATACACTTTGCTTCATTACCTGGTTGCAATATTCCTTGTGTACCAACAGTTAGCAGATTGACCTCTATTCCCTTTAAGTCTTGTATCCCTCTCTGTGTCTCTCACTAACTTCCTCTTTCCTGTGCTAACCTCCTTGTTGTATATTGCCTGTGACCCAAGTTAACATGTATCTACCCTCTAACCCATGAATAATTTTCCCAGCTCTCACTCCTGTAAACCATCATGATTGTTTCTTTTGTCAAGAAAACTTTTTCTTAACTTTTTACAACATTTGTCTCATACAGTCTTTGCCCCTATGTGATTGGCTACTTTCTCTCAGCATAATGTCCTCCAGGTTCCTCTTTGTTGACAGGTGTTTCACAGATTCATTATTACTCTTGAACATTTTGAAGGATTTCATTGTGTATGTACCAAAGTTTGTTTAACCATTCTTCTGTTGATGGTCATACAGGCTTTCTCCATCTTTTTGACGTGTCTCTTGTAGACAGCATATTGGAGGATGCTGTTTTCTTATCCATTCTGCTTCCTCTGTCTCTGGTACATTGAATCCATTTACAGTCATGTAATTATCAATAGGTATGAATTGATTGCTGTCATTTTCTGTGAGTTCTTTTGTGGTGCTGCTGGATTCTTTGTTCCACATAATTTTATTTGTTGGTTTTCTTTTCATTTTCATTACTTTTGTGTTAATGTTTATTAAATCTTTCTGATTTTCTTTTTTTATTTATTTTGATGTGCAGGTGTATTATTTTTCTTTGAAGTTACCTTGTAATTTGTTATTTTCCCTCCTACTTATAACAGTCATTTTTATCTTGAACTCCACTTGACTTTCTTTTCTTTTTTTAATGTTTTATTGTGAATTATATGATAGTTTACATGGGAGAACCTTAGTCTTACATTCATTCCATTGTATATCATCTCATTGCCATGGTTCCGATCCTCTCCATGCATCATCAACCAACCAAAGGGTATATCCTAGAAACCCACCCCTTACACTCCACCTCCC
>NW_006408525.1:13759974-13767474 GCF_000296735.1 Chrysochloris asiatica
CCCCCCCATTTTTTGGCCCACAGTCCCTTTCCCTCTCTGGGCCCAAAGTCCCCAGCCACTTCATCACTCCATGTCGTCGTCTCTGTCTCTATCTCAGGCATTCCACTTGACTTTCTTGCAGTTTGGAAGTTCTGTATCTATACTATTCTTTCTTTTTTGCTTTGTACTTCAATTCATTATCCATTGATATCTCTTGTTTCTTATTTTCAGTCTTGTAGGTTTATTTTACTTGAAATACTTCTATAACTGGATTGAGTTCTGTGAGGTGTATCAGGTATGGTAATCTCATGTAGTTTTTGCTTTTGTTGATTCTCAATCCAAAAGAACACCTTTTAGCATTATTTGTAAAGTTGGTCTTGTCATTACAAATCTTAATTTTTGTTTATCAGGAAATGTCCTAATTCCCTTCAGATTTAAAGGATACTTTTTCTGGGTATAAGATTCTTAGTTGGCTTTTTTTTTTTCTTTTTTTCTTTCAGAGTTTTGTATATGTCATCCCATTGCCTTCTTGCCTGCATGGTGTCTGCTGAGAAATCAGTGCTAAGTCTTATTGGTTTTCCTTTGTAGATAACTTTTCATGTTTCCTCAGATGCTCTCAGGATTCTTCTCTTGTCTTTGATTTTTGAAAGTTTGATTATGATATATCTTGGTGATTTTAGGGTGGGGATTTATCCTATTTGGGATTCATTCAACTTCTTGCATACTTATCTTCCCATCTTTCATGGTATTAGAAAATTTTTCTTTCAACAAGTCTTCGACAATTCTCTCTGTGCCTTTAATTGTGTCTTTCTGTTCTAAAATTCCAATTACCCATAAGATGTTCATCTTTATGGTGTCCTACATAACTCTTAGGCTTTCTTAGGATTTTTTTCATTCATTTTTCTGATTGTTCTTCTGGCATACTGGCATATTGAAATATTTATCTTCAAGTTCATTAATCCAGGCTTCTATTGCTTCTAATCTTCTTGCCCTTTCAATGTATTGTACATTTCAGATATCTTAGTATTAACCTTATGAATTACTAATTGAAGGTTTTGTATTGTTTCAAATTTTGCATTTATTTCTTCTGCTTGACCTTACAGTTTTTCATGAATTCTTCTAAAGTTTTTTCTGTGTTCTTCTTGCTTCTCATGATCTTTCTGTCAATTCATTGACAGTACCAAAACATCATTCTTTTGAAATTTTTTTCAGTTAGTTTCATTACCTTTTTTCCCTTAGAAATGTTTTCTGGCTCTGCATCTTAGTCATTTGTTTGAGCCATTCTCTCCTTTCTTCATGTGAGCTAAAATTATCTGTTGTTTCGAGGGAATTGTGAGGTTGTCATGTTTATAAACAGAAACAGAACTATTGTTAGACCCAAAGGGGAGACATCTCTGATGGTCTTCTATAATTCAAAGCTCACAAGGTGGTTGTGGAAGGGATGTGGCAGCAGAGCTCTTGGCTGTTGATGGAGTTCCTATTGGCCTTCGTGTCATCTATATTCAGGGCACTCAATCCGGAAATAATTCATGGAGGGCCTTGATGGAGTTGGTTTCAGTGTCTGTTAGGACTGCAGGGAATCTGGCGGCAGGGTGACCAGTTAACTGCTGGTCTGGTAACTCTGTGGGGTTTGTAGGTCTAGGGCTGAGCCTACCTGAATCCAGGCACCAAAGCAGTAAACCAAAGCAAATTGTTGTTGTTGTTAGATGCCATCAAGTTGGTACTGACTCATAGTAACCCTATGCACAGCAGAACGAAACACTGACCAATCCTGGGCCAACCTCACTATTGTTGCCATGCTTGAGTCCATCGATGCTACCACTTGGCCAATCCATCTCATTGGGGGTCTTCCTCTTTTTCTCTGATCCTCTGCCTTACCAAACATGATATCCTTCTCCAGTGACTGGTCCCTCCTGGCAATATGTCCGAAGTATGAGAGAAGAAGTTTGGCTATCTTGACCTCCAAGGAGCACTCTGGCTGTGCTTCTTCTAATACAGGCAGCAAAGCCAGCCCCAAACTCACGCTGGCATAATTCCTAATCAGGTGCCTCCTAACCCATGGAGAGTAGGATCTGTGATGTGGGTGGATGATGATGGGAGCTGGCTACACCTCTGGTCACCAGAGGAATGCGGCAAAAAAGAAGAGCTTTCACGTTTCCTGTTGCCCTCGTGAATCTGCTCTGGCAGGCTTCCCTTTGCTGCCAAAGCTGTTCACAAGATGGCCAAGCCATGTTGGCCAACTGTTCACCAGTCAGTTTCCCTCTCTCCCATCTCTGCTCAGCCTCTCCTCCCAACAAGCACTCCATCTACCTCGCTCACCTTTCTTCTGAAGTCACAGTGCAGGAATTTTCATTTTGTTTCTCATATCTTTGAGTCCTAGTGTGGTGCTGTGGGCTAATGCACGAGACTGCAAAGTCAGTTTTAACTGCAAGGTCAGTGGTTCAAGCTCAACAGTCGCTCCTCGGAAACCCTATACAGGATCACTATGTGTCAGAACAAACTCGACAGCACTTAACAGCAACAATAACCTTTGTTATAAAGGGTCCATGTAGTGCAGCTACATAGTCCACCGTGTTGCTACAAGTCTTCTAACAAATGCTGATCTTGAAATTCTAGGAATAAATGTCAAAAAGAATGGGGCCAAGGCCACTTTTGAAGAGATAATGATGACTCTGAACTTTCCAGAATTATTTAAAGACATTCAGATCCAGGACTTGCAATTCCAAACAGTATAACATTCATATATCATGAAATACCAGAAAACCACAGAAAAAGAACCTATTAGAATCAGTCATAAAGAAATAACAAATCGTTTATAATAATAAAACAAATAGACTGAACTATGACTACAAACATTTAAGAAATTAAATTAGTAGTTAATAGGAAAACACCAAGAAGGTTCTAATAATAATAATAATTATTTGTTGTTGTTAGGTGCCATTGAGTTGGTACCGACTCATACCAACCCTAAGCACAACAGAATGAAACACTGCCCGGTCCTGGGCCAACCTCACAATTGTTGCCACGTTTGAGCCCGTTGATGCTGCAGCTTTGCCAATCCATCTCACTGGGGGTCTTCCTCTTTTGATGTGATCCTCCACCTTACCAAACATGATATCTTTTTCCAGCAACTAACAAATAATTGAAATGCAAACCTGCATTCATTGCAACGTTATTCACAGTAAGAAAAAGGAAGCAGCTGAAGTTCCCTTCAGCAGATAAATGGTTAACAAAAATACATACAATGAATACTATGTAACTATGAAGAACAATGATAAGTCCACAAATGATGGATGGATCTGGGAATAATGCTAAGTAAAATAAGTAAATCACCTAAGGGCAAATACTATATGATCTCACTTCTATAAGAACAAGTAAAACCACACGAGGGTATGATGAGGTCAGCTGACCCAAAGCAAACAAACCACTAATAAATGCACAAGAGGAAAGTCTGTTTGTGCTAAAGAAAATACCATATATAATGTATGGTCACATATGTACAAAGGTAAGTAAAAGAGTTTGTCTACTCGTGTTCCAGTTCATACACTCAAAGGTTTAGTGGGGTTTGAACATGCCTCTGCAGTCAGTGTGGCCAGCTGCAGACAGTTTCTCTCAGCAGTACACTTGTCTTAGTCTCATTAGCGTGACTTTCAAAAAAGGATCCAATCAAAGCAGTGGCTTCCAAGGGGATCTACTTGCTGTTGAGTGCTGCCGAGTCGGTTCTGGCTCATAGCAACCCTGTATAGGGTTTACAAGGAGCGACTGGGAAGTTTGAACTGCCAACCTTGTAGGTCAAACTGACCTTGCAGTCCAGTGCTTTATCCCACAGCGTCGCACCAAAACTCCTAAGGTGATCTGCTATGCCAGTTAAATTCAAGGTAGAGATATCAGCTCAGAGGGTTATGGGAACTGGTCTTTAGGATTCCAAAGGGGTAATCTTGATAGATTGTTTCAAAGGACACAGGATGATCATGAGGTTTAATAGGAAGAAGTTTTAAGATGGCTGAAAGCTGAACTGGAGAGATAAAAATCAGGAAATTTGTCCAAGGACTTTTTTTTCCATCATGGCAGTGTGCCTGCTCATTCTTCAAAGGTACCAAGGACAGTCTTATGGACATTTCACAGGAGAACCTTACCCCATCCACTCTACACTTCTAAACTTGCCCCTCCAGGCTTTTTCTGTTCTAAAAACTCAAAGAAAAGTTAAAAGGAACATGACTTGAGTTCCTTGAGGATGTCAAAACTGCCATTTGGATGCGGTATTAATTGAAGAGCACAGAATTCTTCAAGGAAGAATTGTTGTTGATGTTAAGTGCTGTCAAGTCAGTTACAACTCATAGCAACTCTGTATAGGGTTTCTGAAGCTTTAAATCTTTATGGGAACAGAAAGCCTCATCTTTCTCCTATGGAGTGGCTGGTGGGCTTGAACTTCAGATCTTGTCATCCTCCATCCAGTGCTTACTTCATGGAGCCACTGCAATGGAAATGCTGTCTTCAGAAGTGTATAGACCAGATGGAGGAAATGTTGAGAAAGAGGAGCTTCATATTGTGGTATTTTTGTTTAATAAAGGTTTCTATAATTCTGTAGCAATACTTTTCAACTCTCCCTTGCATGTCTATAGGCATACATGTGCATGGGTATGTACAATTGTAAACACATATGTGCACAGATAGGAGTATATGTTTCCCCCACTATCCAAAAGTAGAGCATTGCTATTCAACCTCTCATAAATCGAAATAACATATGACGAACAAGCATTTACCAATAAAGTATATGGGGAAATTTTTTGAGCATTCCCAGACCCCAACTACTGAATCATCCAAATAACACATAAAACTATAAATAACACTGCTGTAGAATAAGCAGTGGACTGCAGGGTCTGTGTGAACCACAAGGTCGGCGGTTCAAGCTCATCAACCACTACTTGGAAACCCTATACAGGATTGCTATGAGTCAGAACCGACTGGATGGCATTTAATGATAACAACAACATAATAAGAACAGAAATTATATGATAAACCCAAGGCCTATGTAAAACAGAAAGAATCTATGTGCAGTGTAGTTCCCAGGGAAGGAGCTTGGCGATGGCGTTCTCATTCCATGGGAAAAAACAAGGCTGTTTGCTCCTGTAAAAATTTATAGTCTCAGAAACCCTATAAATCAGAAACAACTTGACAACCATGGGGTATTTTTCTATTGATTATAATTTTGAAGTAATGTTAAATTGTTTCAAAAACTTTTCCTGAAGATATACAGCCAATTTTTCTTTAATGTGTTAATGTGGCTAATGACATTAATATGTTTTCTAATGCAAAACCAACTTTCCATTTCCTGAATAAATCCCAAATGTTCAATATTTTTTTTCTTTTTAAATACATTTTGGACCTTGAATTACTATTTTGTTTTGGATATTTATGCTTATGTTTATGAGTGAAACAGGACTATAGTTTTCCTTTTTTGACTGTCTTGTTCTGGTTTTACATTAAAGATTACACTATATAACTGAAAGATTATACTTTACAAATAGATTGAGAGATTTCCCAAACTGAAATGAACTTTGATTTCATCCTTCAATGCTTGATCTTCCATCAGTTCTTGATCATATGTTACCTCTTGAAATAGTTGCACATTGACTAATTCTTTTTGGTATAGTGACTCTACTCTGCGTATTCCTTCCATCTTTTTTTTTTTTTAAAGCTTATTGTATCGTTCAATATTTTATTCATAGAATTATTCAATATTGTAAAACAAAGCTTGAAACTGTTCTCCAATTCTTTCAGCTTGAAGTGTGCTGATCATGGTTTTCACTTTTGGTTTTCAAACTCTAGGTCTTTGCATATTTCACTGTAACACATTTCTTTGTCTTCTCAAGTTGCTCATTAAATTTTTCTGTACAGCTCTTTTACTTCCTTATTTCTCTCATTCACTTTATAAGGTTTAGAGTCTTTTCTGACATCCATTTTGGTCTTTTTCTTCTTTCCTGTCTTTTCAATGACCTTTTGCTTTATCTTGTATGATGTTCTTGATATCATCCCACAACTCTTTTGGTCTTCAGTCGTTAGTGTTGAGTGCATGAAATCTGTTCTTGAGATGGTCTCTAAATTCAGTGGGATATGTTCAAGGTCGTATTTTGGCTCTCATGGACTTGTTTTAATTTTCTTCAACTTCAACCTGAACTTGTACATGAGCAACTGATGGTCTCTTTCACAGTCAGCCCCTGGCCTTGTTTTGTCTGATGATATTGAACGTCTCCATGTCTCTTCCCACTGATGTAGTCAATTTGATTCTTGTGTATTCCAGATGCTGAGGTCTATGTGAATAGTTGCCTTTTATGTTGTTTTTAAAAGATATTTGCAATTAGTAAGTCACTGGTCTTGCAAAATTCTATCTTGCATCGTTTCTATCACCAAGACCATATTTTCTAAGTACTGATTCTTCCTTGTTGGTTCTAACTTGTGCATTCCAATCACCAGTAATTATCAATGTATCTTGATTGTATGTTTGATCAATTTCATACTGAAGAAGTTGGTAGGATTCTTCTACATCATCATTGTTTTTTTGTGTGTGGTTGGAGCACAAATTTGAATAATAGTGATATTAACTGATCTTCCTTGTAAGTCTGAGGATATTATTCTATCACAGACAGCGTTGTGTACACTTCAAGATAGATTTTGAGATACTCTTTTTGATGATGAATGTGACATCATTCCTCTTCAATTTGGTGGTCTCAATACATTAAATCATTGTTGTTGTTATTGTTAAGTGCCATCAAGTTGGTTCCGACCCATAGCGACCCTGTACAGGGTTTCCGAGGGTGTAAATCTTTACGGGAGTAGAAAGCCTCATCTTTCTCCCGCAGAGTGGCTGGTAGTTTCGAACCACTGACCTTAAGGTTTGCAGCCCAATTCGTAACCACTACGCTACCATATGATTGTCTAATTCAAAATGGCCCATACAAGTTCACTGTAACTCATTAGTGCCAGCTATCCATCTGTAAGCCTTTCATTTCATTTTTGGCTCTGAATTTCCCTACATTTATACTTCGTACATTCCCAAGTTCCCATTATTAATGCATGTTTGCAGCTGTTCTTCTCATTTTGAGTTGTGCCCCATCAACAAACAAAGGTCCCGAAAGCTTCACTCTATCCATATCATTAGGGTCAACTCTACTTTGAGGAGGCAGCTCTTCCCCAGTCATGTTTTGAGTGCCTTCCAATTTGAGGGGCTCATCTTCCAGCATTATATCTGATCATGTTCTGCTGATATTCATTAAGCTTTAAGTTACTAACCATCCAGAAATGGTCCACCTGTCCTTTTTCTCTGTCTGTCTTCATCTGGAAGCTCCACTGAAACCTGTCCACCATGGATGACCCTCTTGGTATTTAAAATACTGGTGTCATAACGTCCAGAATCACAGTAACATACAAGCCACCACAGTGTGACAAACTGACAGACTGGCGATGCACAAGAGCTGCCTCCTCAAAGTACAATTGACCTTAAGGATGTAAATGAAGTAAAAC
>NW_006408525.1:13772474-13821184 GCF_000296735.1 Chrysochloris asiatica
CAAGGTTGTCCATAGCTTGTTATAATCCACACAATCAAAATCCTGTGCATAGTCAATAAAGCACAGGTAAACATCTTTCTTGTATTCTCTGCTTTCAGTATAACATTTATGGCAAATACTAAAGTGATAAAAGGTATCATACACAATTGCATATACCTAATGATGTCAACAACAACAATGAAGTCACTGAGGTAAACATTAAAATAAGATATGCATATGGGCAAGGAACAAAAAGAACTGGTTTCTTTTTGTCTGTCATTGAATTCTATTAATATAGTTACAAGGATAGCTAAAGGTACCCTGGTGGCACAACAGCTAAGCACTCAGTTGCTAATGAAAAGACTGGTGGTTTGAATCCAACCAGTAGCTCCACAAGAAAAAGACATGAGCCCTAGAGATTTGTAGCCTAGGAAACCCTACTCTATCTCATGGCATGGCTGAGTCAAAGTTGACTGCATCTAAAAGTATTATGAAATGTACAAAGACCTGGAGTTAGAAAACCAAAAAGGAAAGAACACATTTAGCATTTCCCAAACAGAAAGAACAGAAGAAAAATCCAAGCCTTGAGTTAAAGTACTGAAGGATTCTATGGGCAAAAATAAAGAGCTCTGGTAGCATGGGGGTTACGAATCGGGCTGCGAACCGCAAGGTCAGCAGTTCGAAACTACCAGCTGTTCTGCAGGAGAAAGATGAGGCTTTCTGCTCCCATAAAGATTTACAGCCTTGGAAATCCTGTACAGGGTCGCTATGAGTCGGAACCAACTCCATGGCACATAACAACAACAATGGGCAAAATATTTAATGATTCAGAAAGCATCAAAAGAGGATGGAAGGAATGCACAGAGTCACTGTACCAAAAAGAAATGATCAGGGTTCAACCATTTGAAGAGGTAGCATATGATCAAGAGCCAATGGTACCAAAAGAAGAAGAAGTCCAAGGTGCACTGAAGGCCTGGTGAAAAACAAGGCTTCAGGAATTGATGGAATACAAATTGAAATCTTTCAACAAACTGATACAGCACTGAAGGTGCTCACTCATCTATGTCAAGAAATTTGGAAAACAGCTACCTGGCCAGCCAATAGGAAAAGGCTCACCTTTGTGTCCATTCCAAAGAGAGATGACCCATCAGAATGAGGAAATTATCGAGTAATATCATTAATATCATATACAAGTAAAATTTTTTCTGAAGATAATTCTAAAATGACTGCAGCAGTACATTAACTGGGATCTGTCAGAAATTCAGGCTGGGTTCAGACAAGGATGTAGAATGAAAGATATCATTGCCGACATCAGATGGGTCTTAGCTGAAAGAAGAGACTACCAGAAAAAAAAGTGCCATATTGACTATGTAAAGACTTTTGACTATGTGGATCATGACAAATTATGGAAGAATGTGTATTCCAGAACACTTTAATGTGCTCATAAGGAACCTGTACATAGACCAAGAGGCAGATGGTAGAACAGAAAAAGGAAATACTGAATGGTTTTAAATTGGGAAAGGTGTGTACTAAGATTATATCATTTCACCATACTTATTAATTCTGTATGTTAAACAAATAATCTGAGAAGCTGGATTATATGAAAAAGAACATAGCATCAGGATTGGAGAAAGATTCATTAACAGTTTGTGATATCCAGATGATACAACCTTGCTTGCTAGAAGTGAAAAGGACTTAAAATATTTATGGATGAAGATCAAAGACTACAGTCTTCAGTATGGATTGTCCCTCAATGTACAGAAAACAAAATTCCTCATGACTAGACCAATAAATAACATCATGATAAATTGAGAAAAGATTGAAGTTATCAAAGTCCTCATTTTGCTTGGATGAACATTCAACGTTCATGAACACGGCAGTCATGAAATCAAAGAAATAATGTACTGCATTAGACAAATCTGCTGCAAAATACCTCTTTAAAGTGTTGAAAAGCAAGGATGTCAGTTTAAGAACTAAAGTGCACCTGACTCAAGTCATGGTATTTTCAATCACGTCATGTGCAGGCATAAGTTGGATAATGAATAAGGAAGCCTGGAGAAGAATCGATGTATTAGAATTGTGGTGTTGGAGAAGAATATTGAAAGTACTATGAACTGCCAGAAAAACAAAAATATCTGTGTTGGAAGAAGTATGGTCAGCATGCTCCTTAGAAGCCAGAATGGTGAGACTTCATTTCTAATACTTTGACTATGTCATCAGGAGGGACCAGTCCCTGAGAAGGACATCATGCTTAGTAAAGAGGAAGTTCATCAAAAAAGGAGGAAGATGCCCAACTAGATGGGCTGACACGGTGACAACAACAATGGACTCAAATGGTAGCAACAAGTGTGCGGATGGCATGGGACCAGGTAATATTTCATTGAGTTGTTCATAGGGTTACTGTAAGTTGGAACTGACTCACTGACACCTAACAACAACAACAACAATGTTATTTAAACATTCAAACCACTTTCTACAGTATCTCAGCTAACATTATTTCAACTGGGATAAAGCAATAGCTAGCTATCTGAATCAGAAGGGCATGAAACAGAAGGAAGTTTCAAACTGTCCCAAGTATTTGCAAATTAGGCTTTCACTGATAACCATCCATTGGCCATTTGTTTGTTCAATCAATTTTAATGGAGCCTATGTGTGTATCCAATATATTATCAGACTCATTTTTTACAAATAAAATAATAAATATCCCATTAAAGAAGAAAAGCACAGGTTTATTTAGACCCTGAGGCAATTGATTGGAATAAATAGAAAAATGCCAGAGGTGGAAGAATAAGACAAAGAACTTTGAAATGTGGCCATCAAGTGGTTAAAGATTATTATTGCATCTAAAGTTGTAAATAAGTTTGTTCTGAGAAGTTTGGTCCAGAATCAATGCAAAATCCAAGTCCAGAGGCCAAAAGTGACAGTTCTTATTCACTATAATTTCTCCCAAATTAGGAAGAAGGGCAGTCAGATTATAACAACCAGAGTTGACAAAATAATTCATAAAAATAAACATCTGTGTTTATGAACAAATACACAATATGTGTTCTTCAGTATGCTGTGAAGTGCCATCGAGTCGATTTTGACTCATAGCAACCCTGTATAGGGTTTCCAAGGAGCATTTGGTGAATTTGAACCACCAACCTTATAGTTCAAACTGACCTTGCGGTGTAGTGCATTATCCTCCAGCATCACTCCACGGCTAGGCTCACTCAGTCTTACTATAATATACTGTGGGGTGAATTCCGACTCACAGTGACCCCGATGTGACAGAGAGAGGGTTCTCTTGGCTGTAATCTTCATGGAAGCAGATTGTCCGGTATTTCTCCTGCTGAGCTGAGCTGGTAGGTGCAACTGCCAACTTTTAGCCTCATTTGTTGCTGTTGGTAAGTGCTGCCGAGTCGGTTCCGACCCATAGCAGCTCTGTATAGGATTTCTGAGGAGGGGCTTTTGAGTTTGAACAGCCAACCTTACAATTCAAACTGATCTTGTGGTTGAGTGCTTATCATAGTCAAGTGTTTAACCTTTGCATCAACAGGGCTCCTTAGCTCAACCTTTCCCATTTTTTGTTGCTACTATTAGGTGCCTCAGAGAAAAAGAGGAAGACTCCCAACGTGATGGATTGGCCAGGTGGCGGCATCTATGGACTCAAGCGTGGCAACAACTGTGAGGTTGGCCCAGGATCGGGCAGTGTTTCAGTCTGCTGTGCATAGGGTCACTATGAGTCGGTACCGACTCAATGGCACCTAACAACAACAACAACAACAACAATGAGGTGCCTCACAGCAGAACAGAACACTGCCCGGTCCTGCGTCATCCTCACAATGGTTACATTTGGGCCCACTGCTGATGCCACTCTATCAATCCATCTTTTGGTGGTCTTCCTCTTTTTCTCCCTTCACTTTACCAAGCATGATGTTCTTCTCCAGGGACTGGGGCATCCTGATAACATGTCTGAAGTATGAGAGACAAAGTCTTACCATCTGGGCTACCAAGGAACATTTAGACTGTACTTCTCCCAACACAGATTTGTTTGTTCTTCTGAAAGTCTTGGCATTTTGAATATTCTTCATCAACACCATAATTTAAATGCATAGATTTTTCTAAGGTCTTGCTTATTCATTGTCCAACTTTTGCATGCATATGAAGTGATTGAAAATACCATGGCTTTGGGTCAGCTGCACCTTAGTTTTCAAACTGACATCTTTGCTCTTGAGAACTTTGAAGAGTTCATTTGTAGCAGATTTGTCTAATGCGTTAAGTCATTGGATTTCTTGACTGCTGCTTCCCTGAGTGTTAATATGAATCCAAGCAAAATGAAGTCTCTGACAACTTCAATCATTTCTCCATTTCTGTTCATAAGAAAATATGGAGTCCTGGTGTGGCACTCTAGGATAAGGACTGGACCTCAAGGTCAATTTGAATTGCAAGGTTGGTGATTCAAATTCACCAGCCGCTCCTTGGAAACCCTATACAGGGTCACAATGAGTCCGAACGGACTCAATGACACTAAACAACAGCAACATAAGAAAATGTGGACGCTCCCCTCTGATGGATCACCAGGAAAATAACTTGGTTGATCCTAAACTACTACCTCCGTGTTCCTGAATTGAATCAGTCAGAGGTTCTGCAGATTCTACTTCTATGTCTAGAATCTGCCTGCTTTTATCTCTGCTCACAGTCTCTACCATATTTTACCAGGATACTGTCCTGTGTCTGGTTTTGAACTCAATTACATCCCCACGTAGCTATCAGAGCAAGTTTCCTAAAACACACCAGCGGTTCCCCATCATGCTTTGGATGGGTGAAGGCCTTTTATGCACTGGTCCCTTTTATCTCTCCAGACTTTTTTAAATTTCTGTGGCTCTACCATGCTCACTCTTCTCTCTGGCTCTTTGTGCCTGCTCATCTTGCTGGACCCAGTACCCTTTGAACTGTTCTGCCACATCTTGTTTTTCCAATGACTTAGCATCAATTGCAGATGATACAACCTTGCTTGCTGAAAGTGAAGAGGACTCAAAATACTTTCTGATAAAGATAAAAGACCGTGGCCTTCAGTGTGGATTTCACCTCAATATAGTGGCACAAACAAGGTAAGCTGAGCATTGGATCACTAGCTGAAATGTTGGAGGTTTGAGTCCACGCAGAGTTACTTCAGAAGACAGACCTTACAATCGATTTCCACAACATTACAACCTTGAAAACCCTAGAGAACACTTCTGCTCTGCTCATAGGAAATGACTACAGGCTGAAATTTACTTGATGGCAACTGACAACAACAGTGACTTTACTTGTCTGTGTCTCTCCCTAGCCAATCATAGTGGTTAGAACCATGGCCATTCTGTAACCACTGTGCCCCCTATGTCAACTCTGCATCTCTACGGAATAGGAACCCAACAAATATTTCTAAGTGAATGGAATCACTTAATATAGTACGTTTCTAGTACACAGTATAAAGGAATCACCATTTTCCAAGTGTCTATTATTATATGCTATATTTTGTGCCAAGGATTTCCTAATCTGCAATGCTGTGAGATGAAGTAATAATATTCACTTTTTATTGAACTCCTACTATGTCTTAGGCACTGTCCTAAGGGTTTTATAAACTCTGTCATACAACAGTCTATATTTGTCCCTGTCACCATACTAATTTAATCTGAATGCTGAACAAATAATCTGATTAACTGAATTAATTATATGAAGAACATTACATCAGGATGGAGGAAGATTTATTAACAACCCACGATATGCAGATGATACAATCTTGCTTGCTGGAAGCAAAGAGGACTTAAAATATTTACTGGTGAAGATCAGAGACCACAGCCTTCAGTATGGGTTGTACCTCAATGTAAAGAAAAAAAAAATCCTCATCACTGGGCCTACAAATAACATGATAAATGGTGAAAAGACTGAAGTTGTCAAAGACTTCATTTCATTTGGATCCACTATCAACATGCATTCAGAAGTGGCCGTGGAACAAGATATATCATTGCTGATGTCCGGTGGATCTTGGCTGAAAGCAGAGAATAGCAGAAAGATGTTTTATTGACTATGCTTTATTGACTACACAAAGGCTTTCGATGTGTGGATCATGACAAGCTATGGACAACATTGATAAGTATGAGTATTCCAGAACACTTAATTGTACTTCTGAGGAATCTGTACCTGGACCAAGAAGCAGTTGTTCGAACATAGCATGGAAACACTGAATGTTTTAAAATCAGGAAAGGTGTGCGACAATGTTGTGTTCTTTCACCATACTTATTCAACCTGTATGCTGAACAAATAATACGAGAAGCTAGGTTCTATGAAGAAAAACGTGGTGTCAGGATTGGAAGAAGACACATTAACAACCTGCGATATGCAGATGATACAACCTTGCTTGCTGAAAGTGAAGAGGACTTGAAACATTTACTGATGAAGATCAAAGAGCACAGCCTTCAGTATGGGTGGCATCTCAATGTCAGGAAAACAAAAATCCTCACCACTGGACCAATAAACAACATTCTTATCAATGGAGAAAAGATTGAAGTTGTCAAGGACTTCATTCTTCTTGGATCAACTATCAACACTCATGGGAGCTGCACAGGAACTTTTTAAAGTGTTGAAGAGCAGAGATGTCAGCTTGAGGACTAAAGTGCGCCTGACCCAAGCCATGGTCTTTTCAATAACCTCATATGGATGTGAAAGCTGGACAGTGAATAAGGAAGATCGTAGAAGAATTGATGCCTTTGAGTTGTGGTGTTGGAGGAGAATACTGAAAGTGCTATGGACTGCCAAAAGAACCAATAGATCTGTTTTGGAAGACGTGCAGCCAGAGTGTTCCTTGGAGGCCAAGATGGCTAAGCTTCATCTCTCATAATTTGGACATATTGTCAGGAGGGAACAGTTGCTGGAGAAGGATGTCATGCTGGGTAAGATGGAGGGTCAGAGAAAAAGAGGAAGACCCCCCAGTGAGATGGATCAGCCAGGTGGCATCATTGATGGCGTCAAGTGTGGCAGCGGTAGTGAGGTTGGCCCAGGATCGGACATTGTTTCGTTCTGCTGTGCATGGGGTCGCTATGAGTCAGTTCCAACTCGATGGAACCTGACAACAACAACAACATCAACATGCGTGAAAGCAGCAATCAAGAAATTAGCAACATATGGCATTAGGCAAATCTGCTGCACAAGACCTCTTTAAAATGCTCAAGAGCAAAGATGTCAGTTTGAGGACTAAGGTGCACCAAGCCGAGGTATTTTCAATTGTCTTCTATGCATATGAAAGTTGGACAATGAATAAGGAAGACCATAGAAGAATTGATGCATTTGAGTTATAGTGTGGGAGAAAATTATTGAAAGTACCATGGACTGCCAGAACAAACCAACCTGTGTTGGAACACGTACAGCCAGAATGCTTCTCAAAAGTGAGAATGCTGAGGCTTTGTCTCTCATACTTCAGACATTAGCAGGAGGGACCAGTACCTGGAGAAAGACATTATGTTTGATAAAGTGGAGGATCAGTGGAAAAGCAGAAGACCCCCGATGAGACTGACACAGTGATAGTAACAAGGGGTTCAAGTGTAACAACAATTGTGAGGATGGCACAGGACCAGGCAGTGTTTTGTTCTGTTGTGCATAGGGTCATTAGGAGTCAGAGCACCTAGCAACATAGCAATTTCAAAAGATAAAATTGAGGAGCAACAAGGATTTATACAAAGGTGTCCAAAGCTAAGGAGCCCTGGTGATTCAGTGCTTAAGCACTCCGCTGTTAACAACAAGGTTAGAAGTTGAAACACTCCAGCTGCTCCTTGGAGAAAGCTGGGGCAGTCTGCTTCCCTACATATGACAGACTGAGAAGCGCTATGAAGCAGATCCACTCTGGCATCAGTAGGAATCTGAACCAACAGCACTGTTTTTGTTTTGTTTTGTTTTTAATTACAGAGCTGGATTCTCTGAGTGTTTTGTTGGTTTGGTTGGGTGTTATCTAGTTCATTCTGACTCATAGCAACCTAAATAAGACAGAGTAGAAGTGTTCCTTTGGGTTTCTTTATGGGGAAATGCCCTGGCAGTACAGTAGCTAAATGCTCGACTGCTAATCAAAAGGTCAGTGGTTGGAACCCACCCACCACTCCATGGAAGAGATGTGGTAAGCTGCTTCTATGAACATTTACCGCCTTGGAAACCCTATGGGGCAATTCTACTCCACCCTGAGGGTTGCTGGGAGTCAGAATCGTCTTAGTGGCAACGGATCATCTTTATAGGGCAGATGATTAGGCCTTTGGTCCATTGGAGCAGGTGGTGGGTTGGAACTACCAACTATGCGTTAACTATTGTTCCACTAGGACTCCCTCATGCTGTGTTGTTGTTACTGGTGTTGTGAAGTACCGTTGAGTCGCTTCCAACTCATATCAACCCTGTATAGGGTTTCCGATGAGCAGCTGGTGGACGTGAACTGTTGACCTTGTGGTTCGCAGCCCAGTGCTGATCCTACAGCACTCTCCGCCTGACCCTTCCATACTACCGTGGATTGCTTTCACACCATTGTTGAGAGATCACGCCTCTCTCTGACATTATCCTAGAGACATCGAGCTGGGAAGACCTGGGAGGCTATTAAACCAATCCTCCCACAGTACAGGTGAGAACACTGTAAAAAGCAGCAATTTTTCCAGAAGCCTATGAATGAATTCTTCTTAGCTGCTCAAGAAAAGGCTTTTTACAGGCAGCAATTATTTGTTAGGGGCACAGGTGGTCATCTGTAAAGTTTCAATAATGATACTGTTGAGAGCTAGTAGTTTTATATTTATATGTGTGCTCTTTGCATTTTCATTTCATGAAATTAACAGGAGGAGGTGCTTTAAAATGTGGGTACTGATTCCTTACCTTGGGCAGTTATTGAATACCATCAAGTCAGTTTCTACTCATAGTAACCCTATACAGGGTTTTCTAGGAGTGGCTGATAATTTTGTAACATTGACCTTGTGGTTTGCATTCCAGTGCTTATCCAACAACATCACACTAGAATGTGAGCTAATTCTGACCCAGGGGTCCAAGGATCACACTTTGAGAAACACAATTTTAACCATCCTTGGTCATGGTCCTTACTGGGTTATAGTCAAATTGGCCACTTGCTGTTTTCTACCCCACTGTGGCTCTCACTGCCTTGCTCCCTCCTGCTGAGATCTGGGAAAACGCTCCAGGTCCTGTCGTGAGTGGGGCTAGGAGTCAGGTTCTATCATGTCAAGAAAGTTGTGGCTGTAAGTAGAAACAAAGTCTATCCAAGGAGTGAGCGCAGGTCTCGTTTAGAAGAGAAATCAAGGTCGAATTCCAGGGAGCTAGTTGAAGTCAGAAGTCCTGGTGTGAAATTGTAGGAAAAACACTTGATTGCTAACCACAATGTCAGCAGTTAAACCCACCAGCCGTTCCTTGGAAACTTTATTCAGGGACACTGTGAGTTGGAACCGACTCAACAGCAATTGACAACCCATTGAAGGCCTGGTAGGGCAATGATAAAATGCTCAGCCACTAATCAAAATGCTGGTGCCTCAAACCTACCAGCTGCTCTGCAGGAGAAAAGACCTGCCAATCTGCTCCTATAAAAACTCCGCCACCACCACTGCCGTCCATCGGTTTTGAGTCATAGAGACCCTATAAGACACAGTAGACCTGGTCCATGGAGTTTCCAAGCCTATAACTCTTTACGGGAGCATCCTCCGCATCTTCCTTGTGTGAATGGGAACTACCTGGGAGCACTCCAAGTTTGTACCCTTCTGGCATTTTCAGAGCAAAGTAGATCCACTGCCATTTTTTTTCTCCCTGTGCTTCTGAGGCCTGGTTAATTGTCCATTCTCCTCGCTTTGTCAGCCTTCTGGTTAGTAGTCCAGTGCTTAACCCCGTACTCTACCAGTACTCCTCTGTAAAGATCACAGGCTGATAAACCCAATGGGGCAGTTCTACTCTATCCTAATGGGTTTCCATGAGTCAGAATTGACTCGACAGCACACAATAAAACAACAGTTGAGATTGGGGATGAAAATGAAGTGACAGGTTGGAAAATGCTGAGTGAGCCAGGGAAGTGCTAGATGCTAGAGTTGAAGGTGGGGCAGTGAATGACAAGAGAGTGGTGAGAAGGATGGGAAGGTAGGCCTTTGTTCATCTATGTCTTTCTGTTGCTGTTAGCCACTCACTGTTCAGTTGGCCCTGATTCATGGTGACCCCAGGCACAGTGGAAGGGAACACTGCTGGTCCTGTACCATACACATGATCGGTTATGGAGCAGACTAGTGTGACTGGACAGTATTCAACTATGATTCACAGGGTTTTCATGAGCTAACTTTAGGAAGTAGATTGCCAAGCTCTTCTTCTGCCCATCTGAGTCTGGACACTCCACTGAAACCTGTTCATCATAGCAACATGCTAGCCTCCACTGGCAGACAGGTGGTAGCTAAACATGAATCACATTGCTGGGAATGAAACCCGAGTCTCCCATATACAAGGCGAAATGTGTACCACCGAACTGTCCTCCCCACTCAGTGCCTACCATATGACCTGGACCACACATGGTTGTATTCTGACCCTCGGGGCCACTAGCCCCAAACTCTGCACACATTGGACTTCAATCTACTGATTAGGTTTCATCCCAGCCTTTTTTTACAACAGTGGCCAGAGAGGCTTAACAATTATTAGTCTTGTCGTATAGAGTTTCCAAGGAGCGGCTGGTGAACTTGAACTTCCAACCTTGCGATTCAAACGGACCTAGAGGTCCAGTGCTTTATCCTACAGTGCCACACCAGGACTCCAGGCTTAGCAAAAGTTGCAAGCAAAGGAAACCAGAGCAGCAAGATAACAGACAAGTAACCAGGCCTCAAAAGGACGGGGAGAAAAGAATGGCAGTGGATCTACTTGGAAGTGGATCTACTTTGCCCTGAAAATGCTAGAAGGGTACAAACTTGGAGTGCTCCCCAGGAAGCCTTCAGTGAGGGGCAGCCTTCAGATCTCATTAAGCAGACAGAAAGCAGTTCTTTCCCCAAAATGCCTCTCTGTCTGTGTTTGATCATTGCTTTTCATTTTGCAAGCTGCCACCAAGGCCATGACGAGCACAGTAAGGATTATAATGCAGGAAGAGGATCTATAAATTATCTGGTGACAGAAGGCACACACTGTCTGTCCCTTCCCTTTCCTCCATCATTTCAGGAGACAGCTGGGAGAGGTCAGACCCTTTAGCCTGGCTCTTTCTCTGCTTGAGGGAAAACAGTGCAACATTGGAGACAGGCAGCTACTTGACGTCATTGTACTTACTGGTACCAACTGTTCTTTCTGGCTTCACGTGGGAGCCCTCCTTGTCCTCACCTCCTGTCCACAGAGCTGACAGAACATGAGGTCTGTCCAAGTTGGGGGTGCAGAGTTTAAGAAACAGAAGATGTTACTGCAACACCACCCTGAGATCACGAAGCTAGAAAGACAATTCACATCTGAGAGTGAGTGGAGGCATTGTGAGGAAATCAGGGCTTTGAACAGGTTCTTCCTGGTTCAGTTATGGTCAGTGAAGGAAAACCAGAGCAGACCTGAATTTGTAAAATGTGGGTGTACCACAATGATAACCAGAACAGGAAAAGTATGAGTTAATAACTCTGCTAGACATGTAATCTTCCTCCTAGAAAACAAAGGCAGTGTACCCATTACACAGCAGCAAAATCAATTGCTTGGCAGAGTCAGAAACAAGGGTGCCTGATTCAAAGATGGCGGCCAACCATGTTGCTTTGGTGGTGTGTCGCGCTCCACTGTCCTGACTGTCACCCAATCTTCCACATTAGGCTCCTGTGAGGGCTTACTACACCTCTTCTGAGTCTCCCATTCCAAGGCTTCGACCAGTTATTTTATCCATTGCAATTATCGTTCAGATATATCCATAGTTTACAGACTCTGGTCTGTGCAGATTTCACTGTGTCAGCCATGACTGAACTGGTTAGAATCACTTCAAAGCCCTGGAGGAAGTATATCCTGCCATGATCCTTGATCAGCAATTGAACTGATTGCTCATCAGTGCACTCAAGTTGGATGTGTGCAATTCAAAGATGGAGACCCACGTTTTATACATTAATTCATTCCTCTATCTATACAGCCAGCCAGCCAGCCATTCATTCAAACACCAGAATCGGCTGGGTTTAGCACAAGATGATCAATTAATACTGATTAAAGAGAATGAAATGGCAGGGGGGGAAATGCATGCTGAAGTATAATTTCCCTAATAGTGAAAGTCCTGAGAGCTAATTCTACCTCAGGCACTGCTCTGTCCTGTGTCATCCTTACAACTGTCGTTAATCTCTGTTTACAAGGATTATCTCATTTACTACCAAGACTATCCACTGAAGAATCAGAGAATTTACATAACTTCTTTATATTCCTTGCCCATCATTAAACAGTTAATCCCTAACACAGCCAGGATCCGATGCCAAGTAGCCTGACATCAAAGCCCTCCACTCCTAAGTCCTTCGCTATCATTGCAGTCAGAGGACAAGCCTACATGACTCAATTCCTGAGTAAATAAATGTGAGTTTCAATGTTGCCTCATTTCAAAATTTATTTCTTTGTGGAGTATATGAGTGAGTTGAGTTATGGTTGTTTCTCAGAAGTTTTCCTGCCAAATGTGTTCTGTAAAATTCTTTTTGTCATGATGGTTGGATTCATGGATATGACTTAGAAGGTAGAGTAGAAAACCATCAAAATTTTCAGGAGGAGGCAGGAGAGGAGGGTACCAAAATTGCATCAGTGTTCAAAAGGACAGCTATTTGGCAACCTGTAACTTTTAAAACAAAAGGTCATGGAACTGGGGTGGGGGTAGGGGTTCAAGCCACATTCCAACCTTATTAAACCAAACAAAAATTCTCTGAGTGGATTATAATTTATAGCAACTCTCTATAGGGTTTCTGAGGTTGTAAATCTTTACAGGAGCAGAAAGCCTCATCTTTCTCCAGTGCAGTGGCTGGTGCCTTTTGGTTAGCAGTTCAGTGTTGATCCTATAAGACCATGAGGGCCCCCAGAATTATTGGTGGTGGTGTTGTTGTTAGGTGCCATCTAGTTGGTTCTGACTCATAGCGACCTTATGCACAACAGAACATAACACTGCTCTGTCCTGTGTCATCCTTACAACTGTCGTTAATCTTGAGCCCACTGCTTCTGCCACTGTGCCAATCCATCTCATTGGGGTCTTCCCCTTTTTCGCTGATCCTCTACTTTACCAAGCATGATGTCCTTATCTAGGAACTGGTTCCTCCTGATAATGTGTCCAAAGTATAAGAGACAAAGTCTCAAAATCTGGGTTCTAAGGAGCATTCTGGTTGTACTTCTTCCAGCACAGATTTATTTGTTCTTCTAGCAGTCCATGGTACTTTCAATATTCTTCTCCAACACCATAACTCAAATGCATCAATTATTCTACATCTTTGCTTTTGAACACTTTATAGAGAGGTCTTGTGCAGCAGATGTGCCTAATGCATTATGTCGTTTGAGTTCTAGACTGCTGCTTCCATGAGTGTTGATAGTGGATCCATGCAAAATGAAGTCTTTGACAATTCAATCTTTTCTCTGTTGTTCACGATGTTATTTATTGGTCCAGTTGTAAGAGTTTTTTTTGTGTGTGTGTGTGTTTTTTCCCCTTTACACTGAGGTGCAACTCATACAGAAGTCTGTGGTCTTTGACCTTCATTAGTAAGTGTTTTATGTCCTTTTGCTTACAGCAAGCAGGGTTGTACCATCTGCTTGTTAATGAGTCTTCCTCTGATCCTGATGCCATGTTCTTCTTCATATAATCCAGCTACTTAGATTGTTTGCTCAGCATATAGACTGAATAATCATGGTGAAAGAATACACAACACACATACCATCACAGTATGTCTAAATGACAGGCGAGTGGTGGTTCAATCTTATTGTTGTTTTCTTGTTAAGTGCAGTTGAGTCAGTTTTGACCCATAGCGACCCTGTATAGGTTTTCCAAGAAGCAACTATCAGAGTATTTATAAACAGAGCTCTTCATCTGCCAGAGAAGATTGGTCCTGAGGGTCAGTCCTCTTATCAATGCAGTCCTCAAAGACCAGAGTCATCCTTCTCCTCTAGATGTCTGTATACAGGCACGAGAGGAAGACAGGAAAGACATGGTGCTTCTTTTTCATTTTTATATAAACAAAAATATCTCAACAGCAAAAGCCACCTCTTCTCCCCACCATCCTCTAAGCACATCTGTCTAGTTTTTATCAGACTGATTTTAACTCATGGAACACCAAGCTAAAATCCCACTACAAGATTTTCAGAACATCAGCCAGAATGTCTTCAGAGCTGCCGACAACGGAAACCAACACCCTCTAACTGCAGCCCAACACTTTCTTCATTTTCTGGGAAAGTAGGAGAACATAAATGAGAAAATCTTGAAATCTGCTAAAATTACTTACAAAAATCCCTGTGTTGTCTCCATCCCCCAAGCCAGCAGGAGAGGGGAAAGGAGGGGGAGAAAATGTTCCCTATCTCACAGCAAGTGGGACCATCTACTTGTGAGTTCGGTGCAGGACTTTCTGTGATAAGAACACCTATTCGGGTTCCACTAACTCCAAACTTGCCTGACAGCTTCTGCACTTTCAGTTGAACTTGGCTTTGCTTTATCTGTATAGGCAGTTGTTTACTGAAGAGTGGACTGGCTTGGAGGAGGTCAAATGTAGGTTAGAGGCTTAGCATCTCTGTGTGATTTGGGGCTGGTTATCGGAGACCAAGAACATCTATTAGAAAGACAGACAAGCCAACAAACGTCTGTTGAAGTGGAATAAATACCTCCCTGACCCATATAGGGGACTAGGCCCTACTCATCATACACATGCACTTTTGATAAGTACTGGGTTGCTAACTGCAAGGTCAGCAGCTCCTCAGAAACCCTATACAGGGTGGCTAAGAGTTGGAAACACTCATCTGCACTTAACAACACAACATTATACACTACAATCCTGCCTCGGTCTTCATGACTCTCCCTCTCTTCCTGTTCCTTCATGTCTCTCTTTCTGATCTCCTTGATTTGGATTCAAGACACAGGAGTCTGAGTCCAGCTTCTTCAAGTCCATCCCACCATTGCCAATGCTGGGGTCCTCACTGTTGCTGGCAATGCTTTAGACTAATCTCACCCACACCCCTATACATGACTTGATTTGGTTGGGCCCTCCAGTTCCTTCTTCCAGCTCCAGAACCTTTCCCCAGGTTCCTATCCTTCTCATTCCCACCCTCTACTTATGGTGTCTTGGTGTGGCGCTATAGGATAAACACTTGACCTCAAAGTCATTTGAACTACAAAGTTCAAACTCACCAGCCACTCCTCAGAAACCCTATACAATGTCACTATGTGTCAGAACTGACTCAACAACACTTAACAATGACAACAAGAATAGTGTTCAATATGGCCCACAGGTGTCCCATGTCACCTTTTTAGCCACATCTTATACCGTACTTCCTCCCCCTGACTTTTTATGTTCCAGTCACATGGCTTTTCAGAACTTCAACGTCTTCTTACAGCCCATGATGTCATGCACATGCTCCGACTCACAACCCAACTCTGCCTGCTGAACTCTGATTCATCGCATTAGGGGATGCACCTGCCCATTCCTAGGCCAGCCTTCTTATAGGTTCTCATATAGAGTATCTTAGACTTTCCGTTACATTGCATTCCAGACTTGTGATTTTTAGGTTGAGGTATATAACTATTTGACTCTAAGCTCCATGAAGGCAGGCAATGTGTTTCTGTTTCGCTGCTACTTAACCTCCAGGAAGAAATGCTAAACTGACTTTTTCCTTATCTACTTTACAGTTCAGTCTTTTCATTCTTGCACACCCTTATGATCCAATCATTGAAAATTATCAGTTTCCCCAAAATGCCATGCTGTTGTATGCCTCTGCTTCTTTGGACACTGTTTTATCTTTGTCTGGTATGCTGAGATCAATCGATAAGTCATCTGGAAAACTGCAAATCCCTTAAGACTTCTCTTGAGATGCCACCCGTCTTCTCCAAGGAGAAATGATCACACTCATCATTGGGACCCAAATATATCTTCTGTACACATCTATTATCACATATCTGTACCATATGAAATATGTTCATGAATATGTTTGTACTTAGTGCACTGTTAGGGCTCTTTGAAGCCATAACTGGGCTAGAATCTTGTTTCCAACTTCCATGCTGAGTACAGTATTACTTTCCAGAATTGCACAATATATATTTGTCAAATCTGAACCTGACTGTGTAAAACCTCACTACGAGTGCATTCATTCATTTATTCAGTCATAAAAGTTCTATTTTGTGGCTCTCATTTTCCAGACTAAGTGATTATTGCCTTCAAGGGGTGTATATTCTAGTGGTAGAAGAGAGAAATCAATACATAAATCAACAAAGAAATCTGTACTTTCAGGCAATGCTAGGAGATATGAAGAAAATCAAATAGGGTAATGGATGACAGTTACTTTAGCTCAGGAGTTATAAGGTTTCCAAGGAGGGGCTGGTGAGTTTCAACTGCCAACCTTGAGGTTCAAAGCAACTTTGCAGTCCAGCACATTAACCCACAGCGTCACACCAGGACACAGCTCAATCCATAACATTCAGTTTCAGTCTCTCAGGGTTGTAGTTCATATTTGTAATGATGTCTGTTACAAATATCAGCCATCATGTTTTGGTCATTTTGTTATACTGTGGTGACATGTGTGTCGCTGTGACATTGGAAGCTATGTCACTGGGACTTTTATATACCAACAGGTTCACCCATGGTGAACAAGTTCTAATGGAGCTTCCAGACTAAGATAGCCTAGGAAGTTAGAGTGGCAGACCACTTCTAAATGGCTAGCCACAAAAATCCTTATGGAAACAAGTGGAACATTATCTGATACAGTGCCAAAAGTTGAGCTCCTCAAATTGGAAAACACTCAAATACAACTGGGCAAAAGCTGCCTCCTGAGAGTAGAGTTGACCTTAATAAGATGGATGTAGTAAAAATTTCAGGACCTGCATTTGCTGATGGGGCACTACTGAAAATGAGAAGAAACCGCTGCAAACAGACATTAATAATGTTGTTGTTAAGTGCTGTAGAGTTGGTTCCGACCCATAGCAACCCTGTAAAGGGTTTCCAAGGAGTGGCTAGTGAGCTTGAACTGCCAACCTTGCAGTTCAAACTGACTTTACAGTCCACAGCACCACATCAGGGAACACAGAATATATGAAGTATAAATCTAGAAAAATTAGAAGTCATCAAAAATGAAATAGAACACATAAAGATCAACATCCTTGGATTTAGTGGGCTGAAATGGACTGTTATTGAGATGCTACAATCATAGGGTTAACTCGTCTGAGAAAGACAAACTGAAGAGGAATGGCATCACATTCATCATTAAAAACAGTGTCTCAAGACCTATCTTGAAGCATAACACTGTCTGTGATAGGATAATATCCATATTACTACAATAAAGACCAGTTATTACCACTGTTGTTAAAATTTACATGCCAACCACTAAAAATGGTGATAAGGAAATTGAAGAATTTTACCAACTTCTCTAAGGAGCTCTGGTAGCATAGTGGTTATGAATCAGGCTGTACAAGGTCAGCAGTTCGAAACTACCAGCTGTTCTGTGGGAAAAAGATGACGCTTTCTGCTCCCGTAAAGATTTACAGCCTTGGAAACCCTGTACAGGGTCGCTATGAGTCAGAACTGATTCCATGGCACATAACAACAACAACAACAACAACTTCTCTGGAGTCCTGGTGTGGTGCTGTGAGTTAATGTGCTGGACTGCAAGGTTCAGAGGTTCAAGCTCACCATCTGCTCCTTGGAAACCCTATATGGGTTGCTATGGGTTGCAACTGACTTGACAGCATTTAACAACAACAATCAACTTCTTCAGTCTGAAATCGATCAAGCATGCAATCAAGATACAGTGACCATTACTGGTGATTGGAATGCAAAAGTTGGAAACAAAGAGGAAGGATCAACGGTTGGAAAAAAATGGCCTTGGTGATAGAAACAATGCTGGAGACCCCAAGATAAAATTTTGTAAGACAAACAACTTAATCATTGCAAATACATTTTTCAATAACATAAATGAAAACTATACACATGGACCTCACCAAATGGAATAGCCACAGAAATTAAATTGACTACATCTGTGGGAAGAGACCATGGAAAAGCTCAGTAATATCAGTCAAAACAAGGCCAGGGGTTGACTGTGGAACAGACCATCAATTACTCATTATGAGTTCAGGCTGAAGCTGAAGAAAATGAAAACAAGCCCAAGAGAGACAAAATATGACCTTGACTTCAGAGACCATCTTCAAGAACAGATAAGATGTATTAGACAATAATAACCTAAGACCAGAAGAGCTGTGGGATGACATCAAGAACATCAGACATGAAGAAAGAAAAAGGTCATTAAAGAGGCAGGAAATGAAGAAAATATAAAACTGGATATCAGAAGAGACTCTGAAACTTCATCTTGAGTGTAAAGAGGCTAAAGCAGCTGGAAGAAATAATGAAGTAAAAGAGCTGAACAGAAATTTTCAAAGGGCAGTTTCAAAAGACAAAATCAAGTATTACAATGAAATAGGCAAAGACGGAGAGTTAGATGTTGAACCTTGGGTTGCAACATTGAAGGACTCTGTGGACAAAATATCAAATGACAAAGAAGTATCAAAAAAGTTGGAAGGAATACACAGTCACTGGACCATAGAGCATTGGTAGATGTTCAGTCATTTCAAGAGGTACGATAAGATCATGAATCAATCGTATTGAAGCAATCAAAGCTGCTCTGAAGGTACTGGCAAGAAACAAGTGTAGCAACTGATGGGATACAAACCTGTATCTGCCAACAAATTGATGTAGCTCATGAAGCACTCACTCGATGCCAACATCCATGCCAACAAATTTGGAAGACAACTACCTGGTGAACTGATTGGAAGACGACCATATGTGTGACCATTCCAAAGAAATTTCTGGCCCAACAATCAGAAATCATCAAACAATATCATTAATATCACAGGCAAGCAAAATTTTGCTGAAGATAATTCCAAAATGTTTGCAGTAAGTACATCAACACCGAACTGCCAGAGATTCAGGTTGGCTTCAGGTTGGATATCACTGCTGACATCAGATGGATCTTAGCTGAAAGCAGAAAATACCAGGAAGATATTTGCTTGTGCTTTATTGTTTATTTAAAAGAATTTGATTGTGTATATTGTAGCCAATTATGGATAACACTGCAAAAAAATGGGTATTCAAGAATACTTAATTGTGCTCATGAGGAATCTGTGCATAGACCAAGAGGCAGTTGTTAGAACAGAACAAAAGGTTACTTAATGGTTTAAAATCAGGAAAGGTATAGACTAGGGTTGTATTCTTTCACCATACTTATTCAATCTGTACACTGAGCAAATAATTCAAGAAGCTGGATTATATGAAAAACATCATCAGGATTGGAAGAAGACTCATTAACAACCTGTGATATGCAGATGACGTAACCTTGGTTGCTGGAAGGAAAAAAAAAATTGAAATACTTACTGATGAAGATCCAACACTACAGCCTTCAATATAGATTAACGAAAACAATGTAAAGAAAACAAAAATCCTCAAAACTGGACCAATAAATAACATCACGATAAATGGAGAAAAGATTGAAGTTGTCAATGTCTCTGTTTTGCTTGAATTCACAGTCAACACTCATACAAGCAGCAGTTAAGAAGTCAAACAATATATTGCATTAGGCAAACCCATTACACAAGATCTCTTTAAAGTATTAAAAAGCAAAGATGTCACTTTGAGGGCTAACGTACACCTGACCTAAGTCATGGTATCTTCAATCACCTCAAAGGCATGTAAAATCTGGATTTTAATAAGGAAGACTAGAGAAGAATTGAGACATTTGAAATATGGTGTTGGAAAAGAATATTGAAATGAAAGTACCATGGATTGCCAGAAGAACCAACAACTCTACCTTGGAAGAAATACAACCACAAAGCTCCTTAGAATCGAGGAGGGCAAGACTTTGTCTCTTGTATTTTGTACGTGTTGTTAGGAGGTGTCAGTCCATGGAGAAGGACATCATGCTTGGAAAAGTGGAGAATCAGTATAAAAAAGGAAGACCCCCCAATGAGATGGATTGATACAGTAGCAGAAACAGTGAATTGAAACAGCAATAATTGTGAGAATGGCTCAGGATCGAGCAGTGTTTCATTTTGTTGTGCATAGAGTTGCTCTGAGTCAAAACAGACTCAACAACACCTAACAACTACAAATACTCTATATTTCTTAGATATTCTTTGCAAGCTCTGTAAGTCTAACTATACAGCTACAAATCCCTTTTGCTGACCAGTAAAGTTTCAAAGTATTATATTAGTCAAATCTACTGCAAAAGACCTCTTTAAAGTGTTAGAGAACAAAGTCACATTGAGGCCTAAGGTGTGCCTCATCCAAGCCATGGTATTTTCAATCGCCTCATATGCATGTGAAAGTTGCACAATGAGTAAGGAAGATTGTGGAAGAAGTGATGCATTTGAATGATGGTGTTGGCAAAGAATATGGAAAGTACCATGGACTCCCACAAGAACAAACAAATATGTCTTGGAAGTAGGTCAGCTGGGGTGCTCCTTAGAAGAAAGGATGGTGAGACTTCATATCTCATACTTAGGACATGTTGTCATTAGGGACCAATCCCTGGAGAGGGACATCATTCTTGGTTAAATGGAGGATCAAAGAAAAATAAGACGAACCCATAATGAGATGGACTAACACAGTGGCAGCAAAAATGGACTCAAACAGAACAACAATTGGGAGAATGTCACAGGACCTGGCAGTGTCTTGTCATGCATAGGGTCTCTGTGAGTCCGAACCAACATAGCAACACCTCACAACAGCAAAGTAAAGCCTCAATAAGCTCTCTTTGCTTATCCAAAAGAATGCCCTGTTGAAATCAAACATGATGTCATTAAATTAATTTTTTTTTCATCTGTTGTATAATTAAGATTTGATGTGGCATTGTAGGATAAGTACTCAACCATAGGTCGGTTTGAACCACAAGATTGACAGTTTAAACTAACCAGCTGCTCCTCAGAAATCCTATACAGAGTCACTGTAAGTTGGAACCAACCTGACAACAGTTAACAACAACAACAATATATCCAGACCGTAATTTTCCACTCTCTCAAGTTCAAAGTTAGTAAGATTTTACGATATTTTTAATGTCCTACAGCTGTTGTTTGTCTAATTCTGGTGTGCATATAAACATACCTTTCAAATCTTTCATCCATCATTTACTGTCAGTGTTTGTTTAAAGTCTCTACCCCAGTTTTTTTTTTTTTTTTTATCACAAGGATAATAATATATCATATTATGATGATTAAGATGAATAATGCATTGTAAAAATTTGTGGCACATAGTAAATACCAGCTAGTTTGGTTTTTATCTAGGTCATACAGTGGTCAAGAAGATAATGCATCCATGGCCATAGCACATAGTTAATTGTTGTTGTTGTTGTTAAGTGCCGTCGAGTCGGTTCCAACCCATAGCGACCCTATATAGGGTTTCCGAGGAGCAGCTGGTGAGCTTGAACCTCCGACCTTGAAGTTCAAACAGCTTTGCAGTCTGGCGCAATAACCCACAGTGCCACACTATGACTCCAAAGAGTTAATAGATATTATCTATTATGTTTGCCATATGTCCAAACAGTAGCTGCTTTATTACTAGTGGGAGTTCTCCCCACATTTTGATTGTGGAATCCTCCCACTCCAATCATGTTACAGGTATTAATTCTTTAGACAAAACACATGGTTAGTGTTTTAAATTGCTGGCTACTCCCTTCAGAGCCTGTCATATTACTCTAAATGGGCCTATGTGGTCATTCACCAAACTGATAATTAAATGCTGGAATTTTGCTAAAACAAGTTACAAGCAAAAGACACTGGTCTTCAGCCTATACCCAGAAATGAGTGTTTTGGAAACTATATATTTTATCCTTTTGAAAAGTTATTTTGTCCTTGATCCCTCTCAAACGCCTTTATTTATTGACAACCTCACTCCAGTGGGATCTCCCATTCACTGCAAAAGGAGTAGTCTCTTTGCATTTCATTCTTTTAAAATGAAAAAGTGTTATTAATGAGGAGTTTTGATAGTTCTTGACATAATTCACATCATTCTGACCTAAACTGCTTTAAATCGCTGAGTAGAGACAAACTTATGGTGAAGAATAACATACTGGTTGTGTCAACAGAGAAGCAAAGTTAAAGAATGGTTTTTGAGAGTCGGAAGAAAGGAAGATGAGGTAGGGTGTTTGCTGGAAGAGAAGGGTTCTGTACTTTCCAGCTGAGTGATTGATGCAGCCATAAATTAAATGGAACTGAAGTTTTAAGCTACTCTTCCTTTATTTCAGCACCCTCAGATACTTCACTCAGCTATACTACTCATGAAAAAGCAACCATTATCACCAGGAGCTTCCTAGAGGGGCTTTTGCCTTCAGACCTTCACCCAAAGCACTAGCACACATTGCTAATCTTCTCTAACAAATTCTCAGGACCAACTCCACCATGCTTCCGGCTCTGGTTTGCCTCATTCATCATCAGAAGTCCAGGTCCACATTGTAGATCCACACTGTCAACTTCATACTGCTCTGCACGTCTCATAATCAAAATGTGGTGCCAATCCCTCAAGACAGCCTCCTGGTGATGTATGCTCTTAATACTAGTTCCCTCCAACCTTGAATAGGGTTGATTCATTTCATCAATAGACTGTTGTGAAGACCATGGAGTGAGATCCTGAGGTTAGAACCTCAAAGACCTGGATGATTTTGTCTTGCTCTTTTGGATTGCTTGCTCAGGAGGAAGCCAGGTTCTGTGTTGTGAGGATACTCAAGCAATCCAATGGAGCGGTATTAGAGTCCTCTGCCAACAGCCACGAGAATGAGCCTTCTTGGAAGCAGATGCTGTAGCCCCAGTCAAATGACTGCCGTTTTAGCCAATATCTTAACAGCAACCTCGTGAGAAGCCCTGAGTCCAAACCATTTAAGCCACTCCTGAACTACATGGGTCTATGGCTTTAATCCATTAAGTCATTAACCCACTGCTTGAGTTATCTATATGGGTGCTGAAACTTAAAGGAACAGCGACAGAAGTCAGAATGAGCGAAGGAACAGTAATTAGGAAACTTAAAAAAAATATTTATAGTATATGAGAAATTACTAGGTAAATGACAACAATAAGGCTTTATAATACTGTGTACCAATGTACACTAAGACATAGTACTATCTG
This sequence comes from Chrysochloris asiatica, assembly GCF_000296735.1. NCBI lineage: Eukaryota > Metazoa > Chordata > Mammalia > Afrosoricida > Chrysochloridae > Chrysochloris > Chrysochloris asiatica. Next base: position 13,795,735 of record NW_006408525.1, read on the forward strand.
TTTTACAGAGTAGAATCAGGAAATAAAATGAGAGAAAGCGTTGGTCAGATACAGAACAGAGTTGACTATGGTCCTGACTTTTACTAGCTGTGATGACAGTGGATATTTCTGTTCATTTTCCAGAACTTGGGTTTCTATATCTGTCAAATAAGGATGATGGAATCCAACTGTAAGGGTGTTATTGTGATTGGATGAGAAAAAGACTGTACGAGGCCTAGCACAAAGCCTGGAGAACTCTCCAGATATTCAGCAGATTTGAGTTTGTTCTCATGTCCCCTCATAACCCTAAGGATGGAGTAGCTTAGCCTTGTCCATTCTCTACTTGGCAGTACATGTTCTGACAAGTAATACTAGAGAAACCTAGGCCCACCATTGACTGGATCACTTAAATGAGTAATAATAATAATAATGACAATAATAATACTCTGTGCTTTCTCTTCTCCATTTCTTTTGGGAAATCAAAGTATCAACTGACTGTACAAGCTTTTATCCGATACTTTCACGTTCACAAGCTCCTACTCGATTCCTTATGTAAATCCTTGCTGTGTGTCTATGCATTTTGCTGAAGTCATTGAATTTGTTACCACTACAACTATTGGTACAAATGACCATATTTTTTGCCTGCTTGGCCCTAAATTTAGCAATAGATCATGACACTTTGATATTTCTTCAGGAAGTATTAATTGTAGGGGGAAAGTGATGACACCTTATTTAGGTTGTCTGGGAAGTCAAAGAAAGATTATAATTTATAGTTACTATGGTAGCTAATTATACTTTCAAGAATATTCTACTTGCTGCTAAAAAAAAAAAGAAGCAGCAGCTTTGATCATAGATGAGACCCTGTGGGGAATCAAAGAAAATTAGAAAGTACAATTTACCATCTTGAAAAATGCCTAACTAATGGGCCAAATGTCTTTTTTTGATTAAAAAGTCAATTTCAGTTGGTTTATCCTGGGTCTTAAAGTTCACACCAAGATTATAACATTGTGGGGGCAATATTGTAAAAAGTTAGCCAATGCGTTTTCCCCTGAAATCTCTATTTACAATATTGTCGTTGTTGTTAAGTGCCATTGAGTTGCTTCCGACCCATAGCGACACTATACAGGGTTTCTGAAGAGTGCCAACCTTGTAGTCTAGCACATGACCCCACAGCACCATACCAGGATTCCATTTACAATATGAAGTCATTTATTCAGGCAGGTTGTTGTTGTTGTTAAGTGCCATAGAGTTGGTTTCAACTCATAGCAATCCTGTATAGGGTTTCTGAGGAGCAACTGGTGGGTTTGAACCGCCAACCTTGTGGTTTGGAATTCAGTGCTGATCTGACAGTGCTACACCAGGAGTCCATTCAGGTAGGTTGTTGTTGTTGTTATACGTCATGGAGTCGGTTCCAACTCATAGCGACCCTGTACAGGATTCCTGAGGCTGTAAATCTTTATGGGAGCAGAAAGCCTCACCTTTCTCCTGCAGAACAGGTGTTAGTTTCGAACTGCTGACCCTGAGGTTAGCAGCCCAATTCATAACCACTATGTTACCAGAGCTCCTTATCATGTAGGTTGACATCATTAATCAAATCCATGGCAATAATGGGCTCAAACATAACAAGTTGTGAGAATGACACAGAACGGGGCAATATTTTCTTCTGTTGTTCGTAAGGTCACCTAGCAACAATAACAATGACTTCTAAGGTCTACCTGGACAAGATAGCTCTAAAAGAAATGCTATTAGGTCGCACAAGACTTTTTGCCAGAAAATATTGCCACCGTTATTGAAATCTAAATTAAAAACCTATACTCAGGAGGTGAGGTAGATGGAAGGAGCAGCAAGAAAGTTGGAGGCAGGTTTGGAGGAACTTGAATCCTGTCTTATCCCTTTAGACTGAGTCCTTGGAGGAACCAATGATAGAAGGAATTTGTGCTAGATTCCTTACTTGCTGTTATTAATTGCTGTTGAGTCAGTTCTGACCCATAGCGACCTTGTATAGAGTTTCCAAGGAGCAACTGGTGAGCTTGAACCATCAACCTTGCAGTTCAAGTGGCTTTGCAGTCTGACGCATTAACCCGCAGCACCACACCAGGACTCCCTTCTTGGGCCAAGGAAAATCAACAACATCTGTTGTTATTGATATTGTTAGGTGCCACTGAGTCAGTACTGATTCACAGTGATCTTACATACAACAAAATGAAACACTTCTCTGTCTGACACCCTCCTTACAATTGTTAAGTTTTAACCCATTATTGTCAATCCCTGTTGTGGGGGGTGTTTCCTAATTTTCACTGATCCTCCACTTTTTAAAGCATGATATCTATCTCCAGGGACTGGACACTCCTGATAATGTTTCCAAAGTAAAAGACAAATTCTCACCATCTTCATTATTAAGGCACATTCTGACTGACCTTCTTCCAAGACACATTTGTTGGTTCTTGTACAGTCCATGGTATTTTCAATATTCTTCTCCAACATCTTAATTCAAATGAATCAATTCTTCTGCAGTCTTCCTAATTCATTGTCCAACTTTCACATGCACATGAGGTTATTGAAAATTTCATGGCTTGGTTTAGGCACACCTTAGTCCTCAAACTGATGATGTCTTTATTCTTGAACACTTTAAAGAGGTCTTGTGCAGCAGAGTTGCCTAATGCAATGCATCATTTGATTTCTTGACTGTTGCTTTCATGAGACTTGATAGTGGACCTAAACAAGTTCCTTGACAGCTTCAATCTTATATCCATTTACTATGTTACTTATAGGAGCTCTGGTGGGTAGTGGTTATGAATCAGGCTGCGAACCTCAAAGTCGGCAGTTTGAAACTACCAGCTGTTTCAAGAGAGAAAGATGAGGCTTTCTGCTCCCATAATGATTTACAGCCTCAAAAACCTTGGCAGGGTTGCTGTGAGTCAGAACCAACTCCATAGCATATAACAACAACAACAACGTTACTTATTGGTCCAGTTGTGAGGATTTTTGTTTTCTTTACACTGAGGGGCAACCAATACTGAAGGCTACGGTCTTTGTTCTTCATCAGTTAAGTATTTTAAGTTCTCTGATTTCAGCAAGCAAGATTTTCTGCATATCACATGTTATTAATGAGTCTTCCTCCAATCTTGATGCCATGCTCTTCTTCAAAGAATTCAGCTTTTCAGATTACTTGCTCAGCATACAGATTGAATAAGCATACAGAAAGAATAAAACCCTGATGTACACATTCCCTGATTTAAAACCATTCAGTGTCCCCTTGTTCTGGTCAAATGACTACCTCTTGGTCTATGTACAAGTTCCTCATGAGCACAATTAAATGTTCTAGAATACCCATTCTTTGCAGTGTTATCCATAGCTTGTTATGATCCACATCAAAGTCAAGAGCCTTTGCACAGTCAATAAAGTACAAGTAAATATCTCTCTGGTATTCTCTATTTTCTGCATATAAGAGTTAAGTAGCTTTTTAGGATTTTTTTTTTAAAGTTATCTTCATTAACTTATTGTACACCTGGATTCATAGTTACTGAAAGTGAAGCTCACACCCAGATGGATCATTTCTATCCATTGAGAATCGTGATAGTAATTTCAAGTCCACAACTTCAAGTCCTAACCTTTACTGCATGATTCAGGAAAAGTTTGGGGTATCCAGGTAACCCATCCTCATGATCTCCACCAACCCAGAAGTATTTCCTTGAAGTTGGATTATTCATATTACATCCTATCTAAAAGCTTTGTTGTGAGCATCCAGGGATTGTAAAAGAAAATGTCATACAAGGTTCTTAAAGATCAAACCCCATCTCACCTGTCCAAACTTGCATTTAATCCCTCAAAGGTATCTAAATTCCAACCACAAAGGAAGGAACCCATCCTCACTGTATCAGATAATTTCACTCTTCCACATTTTTCCTGTTTTGTTCACTTACTTTCCACTGTTCCTTTTCCCCAGCTCTTTTTAGTATTTGAGAGCATAAACTAAAAATCTAAGACACACGGATTTAAGGGTTTGAAATCTGGTCCTCCCAGTGACTAGTTAGACAGCCCTAGGCAAGTTTCTTCTCGTGCAAATTTATATTAGATTCTAATGTATGGGTTATTTTGAATTATGGATTAGATAATGAGTTCAAAACTAGTTAATGAATGGTGTCTAGTATATAATGACATTAAAAAAATTAGAGAATTACTATTATAATTAATAATCCCAAATAAAGAGTTCTATTTTATGATAATTATTGCTCTACCTATTTCTCAACTAGGTCACAAGCTCCCTGGTAGCTGGAAGGCTATCAGAATCTGCACTGTGTCTGGTATTTACTAGGCAGACAGTAAATGGCAATGGAATGACTAGCTGGGTGAATACTGAAAATTCCATTTAAAGTGAGTTTTAACTTATCTGAGGAGCCCTCCTCAATTCCCCAGAAATAATAATGGCTCTTTCATCTAGAAGCTGCTCGTGCTTCCATATGCCTCCTATTTCATTTTGTCTTCTTACATGTTGTCTTTGGGGATCCATAATCAACACAAGACCTTTTTAAAGTTTTGAAGAGCAAAGATTTCAGTTTGAAGACTAAGGTGCGCCTGACCCAAGCCATGGTATTTTCAATAACCTCATATGCACGCGACAGCTGGACAGTGAATAAGGAAGACCATAGAATTGGTGCTTTTGAGTTATGGTGTTGGAGGAGAATATTGTAAGTGCCATGGGCTGCCAAAAGAACCACCAGGTCTGTGTTGGAAGAAGTGCAGCCAGACTGCTCCTTGGAGGCCAGGATGGCCAAACTTCATCTCTCATACTTCAGACATATTGTCAGGACGGACCAGTCGCTATAGAAGGATATCATATTTGGTAAGGTGGAGGGTCAGAGAAAAAGAGGAAAACTCCCAGCATGATGAATTGGCAAAGTGGCAGCATCGATGGGCTCAAGCGTGGCAACAATTGTGAGGTTGGCCCAGAATCGGGCAGTGTTTTGTTCTGTTGTGCATAGGGTCATTATGAGTTGGTACTTGATGGCATCTAACAACAACAACAATCACCACTCGTGGAAGCAACAGTCAAGAAATCAAATGACATATTTCATTAGGCAAATGTGATACACAAGATCTGTTTAAAGGGTTCAAGAACAAAGGTGTCAGTTTTAGGATTAAGGTGATCCTGACCCAAGCCATGGTATTTTCAATTATCTTATATGCATGCAAAAGTTGGACAGTGAACAAGGAAGACTGTGGAAGAATTGATGCATTTGAATTATGGTGATGCAGAAGAATATTAAAAGTATCATGGACTGCCAGAATACCCAATAAATCTCTTGGAAGTAGTACATATAGAATGTGCACTAGAAGAAGGGATGGTGAAACTTCATTTCTTGGACTTTAGACTTTATCAGAAAGAACCAGTTGCTGGAGAAAGACATCGTGCGAGGTAAAGTGGAGAGTCAGAAAAAAAGAAGACCTCCTTAACAACATGAATTGATGCAATGGCAGCAGCAATGAATTCAAACGTTATAATAATGAATATGGTGCAGAACTGGGCAGTATTTCATTCTGTTGTGCCTAAGGGTCACTGTAAGTTGGAACCGACTCAATGTTACCTAACAATAACAATAGCAATATGTTTACATGTTATTTTCCAATCATTTGTATGTTAGTTAAATATCTTTCAATAAAATATTCTATAGTCCTTGGTAGTGCACACAGTTAACACACTTGCTGCTGACCTGAAGGTTGGCAATTTGAAAGAACTGCATGGTGATCTACTTCTGAAAAATCAGTCACTGACAACACATGAGGTCACTGTGTTGGCATCAGCTCATTAGCACCAGGTTTGTTTTGTTTGGGGTTTTTTATCTTTGTGTATGTGTGTATGACATACATTTTTGTGTACCTTGTTAGCCCAAGTAACCACTCCTAGAACTTAAAATTACCCTTGATCAGGATCTAGGACATAATACTCATTGCTGCCAAATGGCTTCCCACTCACAGTGCCCTGACAGAGCAGGCTAGAACTGCTTCCTGGAGTTTCCAAGGCTGTAATCTTTACGGAAGAGATCGCCTTGTCTTTCACCTGCAGAGTAGCTGGTGGGTTCCAACAGTTGACCTTTCAATTAGCAGCAAAATGCTTAACTCATTGGGCCACCAGAGACCCGTGAGACATAATAGGTGTTCACTAAGCACTTAACAAGTTACACTAAAAACCTCAAGCCAAGTCTCCTAGTAATGAGTCAACAACATCTTGTCTGCTCTTGAAAGCCAAAGTAGTTTGGGAACAGGGAAGCGGCAACTTGTTGTGTATGTATTTAGGACAAGATGTCTGAACACCCAAGCACAGTTGAGCAGAGGTGTGCTTAACCCCGCGGGACAGATGGGCTCCACATGAGAGTAGAACTTTCACTAATGATCTCAAGATTGTTGTTGTTGTTGTTAAGTGCCGTTGAGTCGGGTCCGACCCATAGCGACCCTGTACAGGGTTTCCGAGGGTGTAAATCTTTACGGGAGTAGAAAGCCTCATCTTTCTCCCGCGGAGCAGCTGGTAGTTTCGAACCGCTGACCTTAAGGTTCGCAGCCCGATTCGTAACCACTACGCTAATGATCTCAAGATAACCTGTTATAAATCAAAACAAAATTTGAGATAATGCACATGCTTTGTTTTCAAACATACCATACTTGGACCAAGAATTGTAAGACCTGCTTGCTAAATAAAGATCATCAGTTTCCAGGAGACCCAACAGGGATGGATACAGAACCTGAAGGAGAGACCAGGGTAAAACTTACTCCTGAAGAAAGCAGGGGGCATCAGGCTGGAGGCCCATCCTCCTGTCCTCAGTAAACCAAATCCGACTAAGAAGTCTCCCTTCCGATTCACTCCTGCACCGTGACTAAGCAGTGATCATATCAGCTCCCTGACAGAGTAAGTGGGTTGGTGACATGATTGTCCTTGTTACTGGGTATCTCCGAGTTGACTGTGACTCACAGCGACCCCATGTGACAGAGTAGAACTGCCCCCATAGAGTTTCCTAGGCTGTAATCTTTATGGGAGAAGATCTCCAGGTTTCTTTTTTTCCCATGGAGATGTTGGTGGGTTCTAACCAACAACTTTTTGGCTAGCAGCCAAGCCATGACTTCTAAGGACATGATTCCATATCCCTATTTGAACCAGGGTGTGTGGTTCCCAGGGCTGTCTACGCATGCCTGCACAGGCAGCCAGCAACAACTGAAGTTCAGCAGGATTGTTCCAGGTCCTGGTAGAGGGCAGTAGCAGCAGAGGCAAGCTGGGCAGAATGAGAAGGAAAGAAACCTGTATTCCACTGCTTTGGGCAGATCGTGTGGGCTAGAGGTTTAACTGGTACCTCAGCAAGTCTTTAACTGGCATCTCAGACAGATACGGTATGAATAGCAATGTTTGCTCCTCAATGTTCCACCCAAACTGGTTCTCTCTACACAAATTTATGTTCCAAAACTGAGCCATCAAACTGGGTTGTTTATGATGTTGATGGAAACCATTAGAGACCAGAACCCCATAATGCTGCCCTGATGAAATTTCCCCTTCTGAATCTCTTTATTCCTTCAATCCTCATCCTTTTTTCATGAGAATGATGAAGCTAGAAAAGATGCTGGAAAAAAATAAATAAACAACTAACTCCAAGGCCATGCCAATCCCAACTGCTTAGAAGTCTTTCTGATCAAAGCTACTTATATGAATCCTGGGCATGTGTTTGCAAAGAGACATGATTGGTGCATCTGCATCTCTTTTTGTATTTAAGGCTATGTTAAAGTGTTAGATCCTGAAAATATGTGCAGCACTCAGCCTGAACACATAACAGACTGCATCACTAATCTCAAAGAATCTAGCACAAGGGAGTATGAGCTCCCTGTGTGTGAAAAGTTATGGAGAAGGTCCATCTGTTCTATCTGAGCCTCAGTTTCCCTACCACTGTGGTTGGATCTGTTTTTATTAAATGGCATACAGATTAAAAAAAAAAAAAGACTTTTATTTTGAGATCTCATCCCAAGCCCATAAAAATGTTGACTGAGGAAATAGAAAAGAGATTATATTGTGAGGAGAGAGGAAGCAATTGCCAGGAGAGAGACAGACAAACTCAGCCCATTAATCCTTTCCTCTTATTGAGCTGAAGCTTAGCAGAGCTCACAGGGGCTGGAAGCTGTTAAGCATCGATGTGTCTTCTGGGAACTCAACCATCTATGTGAATACAAGGCTCACTGCTTTGGGAGAGGAGGTTAATATAAAAAAAAAATCTGAGATGGGGCAGACTACAATTCAGGAACTCAAATATCTCTCAGTAGCATAGCCTCTGCCACTTGTGTTGATGTTTCTTTTTATTTTGTTTCCCAGGCCAGCTAGGCAGCTAAGTTCCAACAGGTGATGTGACCCTAGGAAGATGGTACTGTCAGATTCACAAAGGACTGATCTGTGAGGGAGGCAGCGAGGAATGGCCAGAGCTGAGCTCACTCCACTCACGGACTAGCAAGTAGCCCCACATCTGCAAGGCTAGTCTTAGAGGGAACATGTAACTGAGTCTAGGAGGCAGACTGTGGTCATCAATTCAAGGCCACAAGTTCTAAGAACTTAAATCAGCCTTAAACAGCACGGAATACCTGTCCCGTTTATTGCTGACTACCTGCCTCTATTTTATTTGCAATGGTGTTGTTCCATGATCAGTTAGGGATCATACCTTTGTAGTTCATAGGGTTTCCCTTGGTTTGTTTTCTAAAGGAGATCACCAGGTCTTTCTTCCTAGTTTATGTTCATCTGGAAATTCTGCTGAAACTTGCTTCACATCACAACAACATGAGGTGCATTGGCTGGAAATCCAACCCAGATTTCCTATGCGGAAGCCGAGAATTCTACTACTGAACCAGTAGCCCCTGTTTGCCTGGGACAGTTCCCATGTACACCAGTTGCTCCAGTACAATTATTAACAGCACTGTTTCTCACTTCTTCCAAATGAGAAGTGTCCCAGTTTAGACAAATGATCTGGTCATTTATTCATCTGGCATATGGGAAATGTGAGGCACAAAGAAGGAAAGGCAATGAGTGGAAGAGGGTATAGGAACTGGGATAGTTATAAACAGATTTGCTATAGACCCCCAGTGAGATGGATTTGCAAAATGGCAGCATCAATGGGCTCAAGCATGGCAACAATGGTGAGGTTGGCCCAGGATCAGGCAGTGTTTCATTCTGTGATGCATAGGGTCACTATGAGTCGGTACCAACTTGGTGGTACCTAACAACAACAACAACAACAAGGGAAAGAGCAAACTAACAGACAGACACCACCCAGTCATCACACATTACATTAAAACTTCCTATTTCTCTCTTTAACTCCTCAAGGTCATGGAATAGACCTTATTCAACTTTGAATTCCTCAGTGCCCACCACATGGCAAGCATCTCGTAAATATTTGTTTGATTTGATAATAGATGATAATGATTACATCTAGTAACATACTTTCATGTACATTGCCCCATTCGATTCTTCCAATGAATCCATTGAGAAAATGGATATTATTAAATTAGTATGAGAAAACTAAAATTCACACTTACATGTACATTATCACATATGATACTTCCAACGACTCCATCAAGATGGATATTATTAAATAAATCTGAGAAAACTGAAAGTCTGGAATATTAAACATTGAGGAATTTACTAGCAAAACCACTGAAACCTAGGTCTTCAATGTTTCTTTCCATGACACTATGCTCAGTGTTAGAAGGTGTCTAAATGTAGAGGGAATGTTTGCTTAGAGGGATGGAGGCCGGAAGAGCCAAGCAAAATGTGGCATGTAGAGAAACATCTCTGTGGGCTCATAGATTTGACTGTTGGGCCAGCAGCAAAACTGTTTTTTGGTGCCCTGTACTCCATCCAAGATGGCTGCCCCTTTGACATAGGAAGTACATCATGTGCCCAAAATGGAGTGGAAAGGGGGAGGCTTGGATAAAGTCCACAACATGGCCTAGGACAGAAATTCAAAGTGGACAGGCTAAACTGGAAATGAATGTACCTCAACTATAGCAACTTTAGGACAAGCTCACAAAGACTTTCCTCTCACAAAAAGGACTTCCATCCGACACATCCAGGGCTCCATTCAAGTATCAAGCCTGGCATTTCCCTCACTGTTTACTTTTTTAAAAAATTAGGGCTTAGCATTTGAAAAAATGTATTTCTTGGAAACAAATATATCTTGACCCAACCCACATCCCACTAGAACTCACCACACAAAGTTTCCAGTTCTATCCCCAGGCCACAATGCCACTGTACCATGAACGACAATATCTTATTTAATTTCTTTTTTTAAATCCCCTTCCTAGCTCCTTTTGCAACCAGTTGACTTCTATTCTTTTGTCTCTACATTGTCTCTTGTCTTTGTACCCGTGAAGTCAGTGTACTTCCTTGAAAATTTTTCTTTCCATGTTGAAATAAACTCTACCTGACTTTGAGCTGTAAATGCCGCCAGGGATCATTGGGAGTCTCCAGGAGGTCTTCCTGACCCAGATGCTCTCACCATTCAGTCTGCTGTAGGGCACCCTAGGGAAAGAAACATGTGTCTTATCACAAGTGCTCAGATGGGAAGCAATGAAACCATAGCAGAACATCTTCTCTCTTGCCCAGAAATGCCTTGTATGGATTGTGGGTTCTCAGCCCTTGTCACCACAGCCCCTTCCCTAGCTCATCTCCTATGAATATGTAGCAATCCAATGTAGAATTAACAGGCATAACGAAAGAAGGAACCCAATAGAAGTTCACACCATGACTCAAACCCTAGACTTTATCAATTGGCATTTATCAATCTTCCATATCCTTTTAGAAGGAGCCCTAGTGGCACAGTGGTTAAGTGCTGGGGTGCTAATTGAAAGGTCGCTTGTTGGAGCTCATCAGTTGCTCTGCAAGAGAAAGATGTGGCAGTGGCTTCCTTAAAAATTGCAGCCTTAGAAACCCGATGGGGCAGTTCTATCCTGTTCTATAGGGTTGCTGCAAGTCAGAATCGACTCAGCAGCAATGGACTTTGGGTATGTCCTTTAGAGAATGAGGAACAGGATCTCTGTGGTGTTTCTTCTGGGTGGTGGAGGACACCATGACCTGTACTCACAGAAGGCCTTTGTGTGCCTCAGGAATCTGTCTGCAGCTAATAGGAACACACCACGTGGCTGTTGTCTCCACAACCACATGTTTATATCAAGCCGGTCCCCTTGGTTCTATCTTACTACCATGATTCCATGGAGCAACGACAACAAGAAAAATGAATCAATCTATGGCTTTCTTTTTTTCTTCCTTTTTCTCCTTCCATAATAGTCTACCTTGTTGATTAGGGCCATAGACTTTGGAAGTATGCAGACTTTCAGCCAAATCCTAAATCAACTACTTCCTAGGTGAGTGATTTGGGGCTAACTCATTTCTCTGAGTCTAGGTTCCCTCAATTAGAAAATGGAAAGAACAATGCTTGTTACCTGGGTTCTTGTAAAGGTCAAGTGAAGCAATATCAACGGGCACCTTCATTATATAACCATACTCTCACTTGTTGTTGTTGTTGTTAAGTGCCGTCGAGTCAGTTCCGACCCATAGCGACCCTGTACAGGGTTTCCGAGGGTGTAAATCCTTACGGGAGTAGAAAGCCTCATCTTTCTCCCGCAGAGCGGTTGGTAGTTTCGAACCGCTGACCTTAAGGTTCACAGCCCGATTCGTAACCACTACGCTACCATAGCTCCTTACTCTCACTAGCAGGTCTTATTATTATTATACGTATCATTACTAATTTGCAAAATAACGAAGTGTGTGGATGGTAGTGATGAAGCTGAGATTCCTCCACCTTCTCTCAGCCCCAGTCTTCTTTCTATCGTCTTTCATGACCCTTGGTCCACCCAAGCCCCACAAAGGTGGAGTTCATTCTAGGAGCAGTCAGTCCTACAAGACCTGCAAGAGACGTGCTGCAATGTAAGAGGCCCAGCAAGTAGTGATGACTCCGGTGGACCGCTCAGGATTATTTTGAGTGGCCTAGGCTCAGTCCAAGCACACGGGCCCTCATTCTCATGGCAGGTTCTGGATTCAGGCCAACATTTAGTTACGTGGTGCGTAATGAGGGTTGCCACATATATATAGGGATGCAAGCTACACAGTGCATGGCACTCTACAGCAAACTACAGCCCTAAAGCTAAATCCATCCAGCTGTCTAATTGTATAAATAAAGATTTTTTTGGAACTCAGCCATATTCATTCATTAACTTTTCCTTTACAATTCCTTTCACACTCCCATGACAGATATGAGGTGTGGCAACAGAGACCATGTGACCTGCAAACTCTAAAATTTTTCGTCAGTGACCCTTTACAGAAAGAGTTTACGGATCTGGGTGCTAAGTCTTTGGACCCAGCACACTGTAGACAGTAGATTTTGAATATATGATTGGTGAATGAATGAATGAAGGCTCATATACCGACTCAAATTAGACATGCACTAATCTTGAGGAATTTGATGTTGTTGTTGTTATGTGTCGTGGAGTTGGTTCCGACTCATAGTGACCCTGCATAGGGTTTCTGAGGCGGTAAATCTTTATGGGAGCAGAAAGCCTCATCTTTCTGCCGCAGAACAGCTGGTAGTTTCAAACTGCTGACCATGAGATTAGCAGCCTGATTCGTAACCACTATGCTATTAGAGCTCCTTAGTGAAAAGATAAAAATTGTAACAAGGAGACTTAGGTTATAGTTCCTACTTGTCCCTGATTCCTTTGTTTGGCCTTAGACCAATCATTTCCTCCCTCTGGATCTCAGTTTCCTTATCTGTAAAATGGGAACTGCTGTTGTTAAGTACCGTGGAGTCGGATTCGACTCATAGTGACCCTACACAGGGTTTCCAAGGCTATAAACCTTTATGGGAGCAGACTGCCTCATCTTTCTCCCATGGAACCACAGGTAGTTTCGAACTGCTGACCATGAGGTTAGTAGCCCGATTCACAACCACTATGCTACCAGAGCTCCTTTGGGAACTGGGAAGCCCATTTTATTTTATTGGTAGTCTTGGTGTAGCAATGAGGCTTAATGCACTGGACAGCAAAGTCGCTTTGAACTACAAGGTTAGCTGTTCCTCGGAAACCCTATACAAGGTCGCTACGGGTCAGAACCAACTCAGCAGCACTTAACGACAACAATGAAGAATTAATGAAACCGTAAAAGTAAAAGCCTCCTGCACAGTGACCAGCACATAATACGGCTCATAAAATTTTTTTTTAAATAAAAAGGCCATAAAAAGGAAGGACAAGGAGAAATCCTTTGTTTCTGAATACAATATCTGGCCTGTCACGAAGGAGTAAACACAGTATTGCATGCATTTAATTGGCAGATGTCACGGGAAAAACTTCAAGGAGCATTATACAGAAAGATTCCCAGGCTCGTTCATGTTCAAACAAACCAGACAGCCAGTACAGAGCCAGAGACAGAAGCCAAACACTTCAGACACCATCAGGCCTGGCTGCTCTAGGCTGCCCTGCTCTGTATCGTGCGGCAGGAGCCAGGCCGAAGACAGTCTTTGGTGTCATCTCTGCAGAGCACAGCAAGTCTTGGGCATTCCTTGATCCTATGTCCACTCACATAAGGGATATGAGGAGAGAGAAACAGGACTCCATATATAAAAGCTGCCACTACCTCAGCTAAGGAGCTCTGGTAGCGTAGTAGTTACGAATCGTTAAGAATTGGGCTGCGAACCTTAAGGGCAGCAATGTGAAACTACCAGCTGTTCCGCAGGAGACAGAGGAGGTTTTCTGCTCCCGTAAAGATTTACAGCCTTAGAAACCCTGTACAGGGTCGCCATGAGTCGGAACCGACTCCACGGCACATAACCACCACCACAAACACTGCCCTAGCTAACCAAGAACATAGAACTTTTGGGGGGCTGTGTGAAGTAAACTCTATAGACTACCCGTTCCTTTGTTTCCGTTTTCTTTGGGCATGAAATGGGGAAGTAGTGGGCAGGTCAATCATAATACTTACCTTGAGGTGCTTTGCCACATCTCCACCCAAATCTCATTTTATGGTGTGTGGAGTTTTATGAAGGCTGATGTGGGAACTGAAGTTGAAGAGTCATAAATTCAAAGGAAAAATTATTCCAGAATTATAAGCCCTACTTACCAGTGTCCAAGGGTAATAGCCACTGTTCAGTGGTATGAATTGGACCAGTCATTTTAGTGTCCATTTGTAGGACAAGTACCTCTTCATTTAATTTGGATGGGTAAACATTTTTTAAATGGAGTCCTCCTGGTATGGTGCTCTGGGCTAATGCACTGGACTGCAAAGTCGCTTTGAACCACAAGGTTGGCAGTTCAAGCTCACTAGCTGCTCCTTGGAAACCCTATACAGGGTCACTATGGGTCAGAATCAACTCGATGGCACTTAACAACAACAACAAAACAGGTTGGGATTCAGTCAAAGTCCCCCAGTTGGAGTTCTGAAGATCCAAGTACTCTTCTCCAGGGACAGCTCATTCAAGAAACCTAAAGTCTAACAGAAAATGATTTAAACTTGATCTGCGCAAAATACAACCAGACCCACTGCTTAGGTTGAACTTGAGTCCTGAGGTGGTTTCTAAAAGACATTTGATTGTGAGGTACTGGCTGAAATATACAATGCCAACTTCCAAAGTTCCCATAGGATACAAGTCAGAAAAAGAAAAGAAAACCCATTTTGATGAAGTCCCAAAACTTGGGTCTTGCATATTTCTCTGTTTCTAAGCATGGAAAGTCTGGAAAGTGAAAGGATAAGAAGGAGCCATTGCAACCCAACAACACGTTCCCTCAACTTGACATGTCTAAACCTGGAAAGACAAATCCCTGAGACCTTCTTGGGCTTCAGTGAGAAACTGGAAAGGCAGTCAGAAGTCCCCTGAGATTGTCACCCCATCATCTGCCCCCCAGAATACCTGTTGCCTGTGACCGTGTACCGCTGACTTTTCCAAGATCCTTTCTCGTAGGCATCTGACTTCTGCTGATTTTTCAACAACAGTCTCACTAGTTTCTCCAAACATAGCATGCCTCAAATTTACCAGGCAAAAGATACCATAATTAAGAATCTTGCTATCAAAAGCACCGTCTTTCCCTGTCCTCTGGTCACAGTTTGGCAAATGCTCAGGGGAAGGGGCACCTCATTCAAAATGAATAGTGGAGCCGCTGAAAATCTAGACGGTAAGAAGATGCATCACTGCTCCTACTGCAGTGTTAGGCCTGCCCTGGAAAGCACTCAGCCAAGACTTTTTCCTCTCTACCTTCTCTGGTCATAGATTTTAATAAAAGGTGCAAAGAATACATTGACATCTCCAGAAGTGTTAGCTTCCGTAGACACAGAGTCAGGATTTTTTTTTATTATTATTCACTATTCATTTCAATGAATTCATGAATTTTTCATCTTAAGTCAAGTGACATGTACTTCTGTTTCCTAGCGTTTAAGTTACAGGTTGGAAACAGTTCAAGGAGCTTGAAATTCAAGCTGATGAGAGATGAGAGAGTTGACAAGGGGAGTGGGTACGGTGGTCATTAAAAATGGGTTATTCTTCTCTTTACAAGGTGCTGAGACCCATTAATAAGCTGCAGAAAGAACTATTGGACTCCACAAAATTGGGGCAGATATTCACTGGTAGAAGTCAGTTATCAGTAACGTAGTCATTCATGGGTAGGTTACCACCAAAGGCAATCCACACCCATCAAGTTCATGCTGACTCATCATGACTGTACAGGACAGAGTAGAACTGCTCCATAGGGTTCTCAAGACCATAAATCTTTATAGGAACATATGGTCTCATCGTTCTTCCTCTGGGAAACTGGTTGGTTTGAACCAACCTTGCAGTTAGCAGCCGAATGCTTAACCCACTGCACTACTTGGGCTTCTTATGATTGGGTTGAGTTAAGTCAAGTTGGGATCATTCATGGTCGTTCTCTATTTTAGAAATGAAGACATGGCATAAGCAGGGCTACTCAGAGATTGGACATCATGAAACAATGATAGTTTTCCACTCAATCATGTGCATTGCAGATACAATTAATGGGGAATATGGAATGAGGAAAGAGAGCGTGTCCACTGGGTGGCTTGACAGTACAGGCCTGGTAACAAAATGGGAAGAAGACATGTGAAAAGAAAAGAGAGAGAGGGAGAAACAAAACTGAACCAACAGAAGTCACATGCCTCTCAATGTTCCAGTCATGGTACCATTGCATCTGAAGAAGGAGCATAGTAAGGTTAGGGGAAAAGGCATGTGGAATAAGATACATTTTCCATCAGAATCATTAAAAACTTTCCCAAAGAAGGAGGATGCACCAGAGATACAATTAAATAAAAACAGAGCAGATTGTGGAAAGTGATGGTGGTCACTGGGTGGCTGGGTAGTGAAGGCCTCATAATAAAGTGGTAAGAAGAATATATATAGGTTTGACATAGGCTATTTCTCTCTATATATTTACTTATGTTTTGAATGCATCTAGAAATATAGTAGAGCATACAGGAAGCAATAACCAAGCATCTTGAGGGAATGTGTCACTGGACCTGGGGGTTCAGGATTATAGTCTTGAGGGATACCAAAGTCAATTGACATAAAATTGTCCACAAAGATAGTGTTCTAAACCCTACTTTTGTGAATAGTGACCAGGGTCTTAAAAGCTTGTGAGTGACTATCTAAATGGGCAACTATTGGCCTCTCCCCAACCAGAGCAAAGAACAGTGAAGAAAATCGAAGACCTGTGGAAACAATTAGTCTAATGGATTGACGGACCATGGAAACTCAGCCCCCAAGACTCTGAGACCAGAAGAGCTAGATGGCAGCTCTCACTGCCAACAGCTCTGAAAGGGATAACATTAGAAGGTCCTAGATCAAGTGGTAGAAAAATGTGAAACGAAAGTCAAAATAATAAAAAGACTAGGATTATTGGTCATATAGAGACTGCTGGATAGCCGAGACTATGGCTTTTAGTCACCCTTCAGGCCTAGGACAGAATTCATCTCCATGGCTCAAGTTTAGCCAAACAAGAGACAGATCAATAAGGTGAACACCAACACAAGGGAGGTACACATTGCTTAGACTAATCAAATGGCTGAGACCAAAAGGGCAGCATTTGCCCCAATATCGAAGCTCAAAAGTCAGTGAAGGTAAGGAAAGAAGGAGGAATGGAAACAGGAAACCCAGAAAAGAAATGTGATAAGTGATGTTACATTGCCGGAATTATAATCCATGACATGAGACAAAATGTATATGAATTCTTGACTGAAACCTGCTATGCTCTGTAAATCTTAATCCAATTCATGATAAAAAATTAAATAATAGCAACAACAAAAAATGTTCTCAAACTGAGCCACTGAGTCTTTGAAGCAGAAACAGTTAAAAAGAAGGAAGAGAGGACAGGAAAGGGAGAGAGGAAAGAGAGGAAAAGGGAGGAAGAAAAGGAGAAGAATTACGAATGTTGTTATTGCTGTTAATGTTATTTTTTCCAGAAGGGGACTACCATTTAATTCTTCATTCTCAGGCACACTTCTGGCTTCCCCACAGCCAGAGTGCTTTAGGAGGCAGAACACGGCTGTCTGGGATACCTTCCCGAGCTTTCAGCTCAACTCTGCCATGATGGTCATCTGATGCTAATAAAGGAATTCCATAGGCCATAGTGAAATGTCTGGTTAAGTCTAAATTCACCTGTCATCTCAGCCCAGCCACTCTGACTGGCGTTCCTAACATGCAGTTTGAAAGGGACGTGTGTACCAAAGTTGAGTTGGCCCTGTGTTTTCTTTCCCCCAGTTTGTTTTCCTTTCCCAAGCATGTGAAAGGAGAAGAGCCCAGAGATGAGCTCAGCTTTGTACTCCAGGTACTCTTCTCTCTGCTCCCTCTGAGCCCATCAGACCTTTGTGGCATGGTCAATGGGAGTTCTAAGAAATAATAAATACTTTCTAAGGAAGCAGTTTCCTTAACACTTAGAATTTTTGCAACTGGCCCTCTGTCTCAGAGAAATGTGGTTGAGCTGAAGCAGATTTGCCCATGCTTTCGTCATTGTTATGGGACACGGTGAACACTTTGGTAAGAAGGATAGGCAACTCTTCATTTTTGTGACTAAATTTCTATCTTGAGTCTGAATTCAAACCAACCATTTGATGTTGAGCCTATTCTAACTCATGGCAACCCCATGCATGTCAGAGTGGAGCTGTGTGCCACAGGGCTTTCAGTGACTAGATTTTCAAAAGTAGATAGTTAGGTCTTTCTTCAGAAGCACCTCTGGAATGACTTGACCCTCCAACCTTTCAGTTAGCACCCAAGTATGTCAGCTCTTTACACCACCCAGGCTTCTAATGCAATGGCAGAAAAATGGTCTTGATCAGTTCAGTAATTCCATTTCCCCTCCCCTGTCTTTCACAGAAGTGTAATAAATTCATGTGAGGCTTAGGCAAAACCAAAGCATTGCTAAGGTGATGGTCACTGTCAAGGCTAATGTCCTTGGCAATGTCCATTATACTTCTGTTACCAATCTAGATTATTCCAATATGGTCCTTTGGGCTCCTTTAATTGTTCCTCTCTCTTTATTACTTCTGGGTCCCTCTCTGGTATTTTTCTGTTGCATCTAAACCACACTGCACAGTAAGAAACTTTAGAAGGTTATCTACAATCCTATCAGCTTATACACAACACATCTTCTCTAAGGGCTTGATGTTCCTCCAGAACCGTGTCCAGGAAATAAGAACCAAGGATCCTCTTCTCTCGAATGCAGCAAACTTCCAGGAAGTCTCACTTTCCTGCTCACACTGAGTTTGTCTTAGGCAGCTAGGCACAGAATTCCTCTTACCCAGAAATTGTCAGTGTCTATGTGTGCCAACAGAGCTCTGGTAGTGTAGTGGTTTGTGAGCTGAGCTGCTAACTGAAAGGTAGCAGTTTGAATCTACCAACTGTTCCATGGGAGAAAAGATGAGGCTTTCTGCTCCCATAAAAAAAATCACAGCCTTGGAAATCCTATACAGGGTCACAATAGTTGGAACAGACTCCACGGCACATAATCAACAACATATGTATTGTATGGTGTCGCTGAAGAATAAACACTGGACTGTTAACAACAAGGCCAATAGTTCACACCCACCAGAGAAAGAAGAGGTTTTCTGCTGCATAAAGATCTACAGCCTCAGAAATGTTACACAAGGTCTCTATGAGTCCAAACTGACTAGATGGCTGTAGGTTTGGTTTGGCAGTGGGTATGTGTGGGGCTAAGCACTAGACTGCTAACCACAAGATCGTTGGTGGTTCAAACCCACCAGCCACTCCTGGGTAGCCCTATGCAAGGTTGCTATCAGTAGGAGCTGGCTCAATGGCACTGAACAACAACAGCATCTGTGCCTAGCATAGTAGTTAGAGTACTCAGCTCAAGCTGAAAGGACAGCACTTTGAACCCACCAGCTGCTGTGTGGGAGAGAGATGTGACAGACTGCTTACCTAAAGAATACAGCCTTGGAGAGTCTATGGGGGCAGTTCAACTCTGTCCTAAAAAGTCACTGTGAGACAACATAGACTCAACGGAAGCAAGTTTTGTCTTGTTTGTGCACTTGAAACTTCTCTTCCCGTTTCCACTGAGAAGGTTCTGCCTAGTCCATTCTATTTGCCTTAGTGTCTAAGCTTTTAAAACTCAAATTGCCAATAGTGACAGAGATCAAGGTAGGGGTTTCTTTGGGGAGGTGTTGCCTGGGGATAGCCACAACAAGACCTTCTGATGGTAGAAATAGTGTGCGTCTTAAGCTGGCAGTGGTAACATGATTGAAACTCAAAGGACACGAGAAAAGAATAAAATAAGTTGACTGAAGTATTGAAGAACTGGAGGAAGTAGACAGTGAGAGGAGGATCAAGGGATAGCCAGGAATAAGGATGTGAAAATCACTGGGTAACGGTGGTGGTGGTGGCGCTGTTGAGTCAGCTCCGACTCTTGGTAACCCCATATAGGGTTTCCGAGGAGCAGCTGGTGGGTTGGCACCGCTGACCTAATGGTTCACAGGCCAGTGCTTGTCCTCTAGTGCCATATCAGGAGTTAGAACAAATAATATCACTAGAATTAAATTTAGCTGCCTTCACGGACAGAGGATCATGTCAGAACATGTCTTGCTCTCATGTTGAAAGAAGGTAAGAATTTTTTCTTGATGCATTTTGACTCACAGAGAACTAGAATGACAGGCCTAAGTCCAAACTCTAGATTCTGTTTTCTGCTCAGGTCAGGTGTGTCACTAGTTAGCCTGAGCAAGCTGGGTAGCTTCCAGGCATCCTTCACATCATCAGTCGTGTTGTTTCTCTTTCCATTGCTCCAGCTCTGGTACACACACCACCACAACCACACAAACAAAAACACAGTCAACAAGGATCTCAGTGGCAAAGAAAACAAATGGGACAGTTTTTCTCAGTCCACTTTCTAGCCAGCTGACCATACAGAACACCTTCCCTACTTCGTAGTAAAAGCACATTTTTCACTTGTTACACAACTTTGGAGACACTGTAAAAGTAAGAATTCTGGAAGATTGGTACATAGGCTGAAGGCATTAAATTAGATGACCTCTAAGGGTGCTTTCCTACTCTTTTCATCATCCATGCAGGAGAAAATGTCCTTTCGGGAGAATATTCGTAATGTAGGCAACTTCCAATTATTCACATGCGTATTAGTTTTCATGGTAGATTTTTCCATCTTGATGAAATGAGCTCAGAGCAGGCCTTGCATCCCTGCGTAACTTTTCCTACTATCACCCAGAAAAGTCTGGGGAGCTGGTTGTTTGTCAGCTGTTTTTCTCCATTTACTCATAGTAGATGACAAACACCTACATCTAATGCCATTCCACTAGATACCCTACAGTCAGCTCTAATCTTAGGATTTATTCTTTTAAAATTCAGAGATGTCTAAAAATGTTTTAATCCCTGTCAATTACATCTTCAAATACAATTGCTATCAGTTGAACATATTTTCTTTTGTAATTTTTCTAAATTGATATACACACATACTCCAAAATATTGGTATGTAAATGATATGTGCATACCTATACACATATGTTGTTGTCATTTAGTGCCGTCCAGTCGATTCCAACTCATTGACATTCTGTGTAGGGTTTCTGTGGAGCAGCTGGTGACTTTGTGGTTCAAACCGACTTTGCAGTCCAACACATTAATCCCCAGCACCACACCAGGACTCCATATATATATGTATATACACATACATGCAAGGAGCTCTGGTAGCATAGTGGTTACGAATAGGGCTGCGAACCTTAAGGTCAGCGGTTCGAAACTACCAGCTGCTCTGCGGGAGAAAGATGAGGCTTTCTACTCCCGCAAAGATTTACACCCTCAGAAACCCTGTACAGGGTCGCTATGAGTCGGAACCGACTCAAAGGCACTTAACAACAACAACAACACACATACATGCATATATATGTGTATGAGGGAACTTCAAAAAGTTCATTGAAAAATGTAATTAAAAGATAATGAAATTTTTCCACAAATTTTTTGAAATATGTATATATTCATCAGCAGTTCCTACCTACCAGCTGCTCTGTGGAAGAAATAGGAGGCTTTCTATTCCCATGAAGAGTCACAATCTCAAAAACGCTATCCAGGGTTGGTATGACTCAGAACCAACTCCACATCCTTGGAAAGCCTATACAGGGTTGCTATGAGTTGGAAATGATTTGATGGTAGTAGGTTTGGTTTTTGGTTTCATATAGAGAGAGATGTTGTGTTGTTAAGTGTCGTCGAGTCATTTGAATCCATAGAAATGCTGTATAGGGTTTCCAAGGAGCAGCTGGTGAGCTTGAACTGCCAACCTTGCGGTTCAAAGTGACTTTACAATCTAGCACATTAAGCCACAGTGCCACACCAGACGCTATCATATAGATAGATGTTGTTGTTAAGTGCCATTGAGTCAGTCAGACCCATAGCGACCCTGTCTAGGGTTTCTGAGGAGCAGGTGGTGAGCTTGAACAGCAGACCTTGCAGTTCAAATGGCTTTTCAGTCTGGTGCATTAACCCACAGTGCCACACCTGTTTAGCATTATAACAACATATAAGCTTTCATTGGTAGACAGAGGATGCCTACGCATTATTCTTTTTTATTTAATTATAACTTGAATTCTGTAAAGTGCACAAACCCTAAGTTTAATAAATATTTATGGTTGGTGGTAGTGTGTGCCATTGAATTAGTTCTGACTCATAGTGACCCTATATAGGGTTTCCAAGGCTGTAAATCTTTACAAGAGTAGACAGCCTCACCTTTCTCCCACAGAGCAGCTGATGGACTTATATATGGAGTTCTGGTGTGGCGCTGTGGGCTAATGCGTCAGACTGCAAAGTCATTTGAACTGCAAGGTGGGTGGTTCAATCTCACCAGCTGCTCCTTGGAAACCCTATACAGGGTCGCTATGGGTTAGAATCAAGGAGTTCTGGTAGTATAGTGATTACAAGTCAGGCTGTGAACCTCAAGGTCAGCAGTTTGAAACTACCAAATGTTCCATGGGAGAAAGATGAGGCTTTCTGCTCCTGTAAAGATTTACAGCCTCGGAAATCCTATGCAAGGTTGCTATGAGTCAGAACCAACTGCACGGCACACCACCATGGGTCGGAATCGACTCGATGGCACTTAACAACAATAACAACAAATATATATGCTTTTGTTTTATATGTTGTTGTTGTTAAAGTGCTGTCGAGTCAGTTCTGACCCATAGTCAGGGTTTCCAAGGCTGTAAATATTTACGGGAGCAGAACGCCTCATCTTTCTCCAGCGGAACAGCTGGTAGCTTCAAACTGCTGACCTTGCGGTTCACAGCCAGATTCGTAACCACTACGCTACCAGATGTATATTTAATCATTCTTCTTGGATCAACTATCAACATTCACGGAAGCAGCAGTCAAGAGATCAGACAACGTATTGCATTAGGAAAATCTGCTGCACAGGAACTTTTTAAAGTGTTGAAGAGCAAAGATGTCAGCTTGAGGACTAAATTGCGCCTGACCCAAGCCATGGTATTTTCAATAACCTAATATGTCTGCAAAAGTTGGACAGTGAATAAGGAAGACCATAGAAGAATTGATGCCTTTGAATTATGGTGTTGGAGGAAAATACTAAAAGTGCCATGGGCTGCCAAAAAAACCAATAGATCTGTTTTGGAAGAAGTGCAGCCAGAGTGCTCCTTAGAGGCCAATATGACCAAACTTGGTCTCTCCTTCTTTGGACATATTGTCAGGAGGGAACAGTCACTAGAGAAGGATGTCATGCTTGGTAAGATGGAGGGGCAGAGCAAAAGAGGAAAACCCCCAATGAGATGGATTGGCCAGGTGGCAACATTGATGGACTCAAGTGTGGCAACAGTAGTGAGATTGGCCCAGGATCGGACATTGTTTCGTTCTGCTGTGCATAAGTTCGCTATGAGTTGGTGCTGACTCGATGGCACCTAACAACAACAACATATATACTTCAGGGTCAAAGCCTTTACCAGATACATGTATAATAATTATTTTCCCAGTCTTAATGATGCATTGTGATGTGTAAAAGTTTTTAACTTTAATGAACTCCAATCATCTATCTTTCTTTTTGTGACTTGGCTTTTGAGGGAAAAGATCTCTTGATCTCAAGAAATCAGGCTGTTGTTACAGTTCTGTGACTGAATTATGACTGCTCAAATCTGCCCACAGTATCTCCTTCCCCTCTGTTTGATACTCCTGCAGTCTATGTGCAACTAGGCATCATCATGTGCCACAGTTCTGGACTATGTGAAATACACACAAGTCTTACAGGAGCTGTCCATGGAAGATTGTTGTGCTGGATATAAAAACACATATTGGCTAGAAGAAAGCCTTTCCTCAGTGCTCTCTCTGGATGCTGGTGTGGAGACTTGTTATTTGGAGCAAATACAATTACTTTATGACCATGAAGGATGAGACCAAGAGCATCATGGAGTTATTGATCCAGTGGTGTCACAAAATTAACTGCTGGGACAACCCTATTACAAGTCGGCAAGACTTCTTGTTATTTAGCAGTGTAAGCTGTCTATGCTATTTTAGCCACAATTAGCCAAGAGTCTTGTACCTTCAGGCTAGAATGTTTTTCCTAATAAGGGACTTGTGGTAACATATGGCTCTGCAACTTATTTCTTCTCTTAATGTATTATAGACTTCATTGTAAGTTAATACACTCAGACTTACTTCTTTCTTTATAATGATGGTGCAGAATTTTTATCATGGGTATACCATCCATTTATCCATTTCCTATTGCTGGACATCAAATTTATTTTCATTGTACAATAGCATGATAATAATAAGCAATAGTGCAATGAGCATCTTTGTATGGACATCTTTGCATATGTATTCAGGTAGATCAGTAGGATTCATTTCTGGAAATGGAATTGCTGAATCAAAGGACCTCTACACTTAACATTGCCAAAATGGCCTCCAGAAATATTATTACAACTCAGATCCCCTCAAATTATGTATTAGAGAACCTATTTCCCCACACAAATTAAAGCATAAACTATTACTATTGCTTTTTTTTCTATTTATTTTTCCAGTCTGAGAGAAAACAGCATTGTATTTCATTGGCTAAATATATATTTTAAAATATATATTTTAATAAATTTGAGTATGTTTTCAAGTTTCTATTGTCCATTCACTTATGTGAAATGCCTATGTGTAACCTTTTCCCTTTTCCCTATTGGTTTGTTTGCTTTGAGTATTCCATCATTTCCTATAAAAATGACCACAATACTTTTTTAAAGGATGTTCTTGTTAAGTACCGTGGAGTCGGTTCCGACTCATAGTGACCCTGTACAGGGCTTCCAAGGCTGTAAATCTTTATGGGAGCAGAAAGCTTCATCTTTCTCCTGCAGAACAGCTGGTAGTTTTGAACTGCTGACCTTGAGGTTGGCAGCCTGACTCATAACAACTATGCTACCAGAGCTCCTTCTTTTAAGGATGTCTGGGTAAAACTGAATCAGGAAGATGATTGTTTTCTAAATAGGTTAATCTGAAGTGAGACTTTACAAATATTCATTATAAATGTTATAAATACCTTTTTATTTTAATGTTGTTTATGGAGAATTCCACAATACAGCAGTTTTATAAATTTATACAATAGCAAATTGGTCCATCATTTTGCTTGATGGTATGCAAAGAACAGCCTTCTCTATCACTGGATCTTCATACTATTGCCTGATATTTTTCCTTCTACAGTTCTGCCTCCTCAAAGTAGAGTTGACCATGATGATGTGAATAGAGTTAAGTTAGGGGGAGAAAAGCACACAGAATCTTCATTTGCTGATAGGCCACAACTCAAAATGAAGAGAAACAGCTGTAAACATCCACTGAAAATCGGAACATGGAATGTACAAAATATGAATCTGGGAAAATTAGAAGTTGTCAAAAATGAAATGGAACACATCAACATTGGTATCTTAGGCATTAGTGAGCTGAAATGGACTGGTATTGGCCATTTTGAATCTGACAAC
>NW_006408525.1:13823269-13856957 GCF_000296735.1 Chrysochloris asiatica
TTTCAGTAACCTCATATGGATGTGAAAGCTGGACAGTGAATAAGGAAGATTGTAGAAGAATTGATGCCTTTGAATTGTGGTGTTGGAGGAGAATACTGAAAGTGCCATGGACGGCCAAAAGAACCAATAGATCTCTTTTGGAAGAACTGTAGCCAGTGTGCTCCTTGGATGCCAAGATGGCTAAACTTCGTCTCTCATACTTTGGACATGTTGTCAGGAGGGAACAGTCGCTGGAGAAGGATATCTTGCTGGGTAAGATGGAGGGTCAGAGAAAAACAGGAAGACCCCAACAAGATGGATCGGCCAGGTGGCATCATTGATGGTGTCAAGTGTGGCAGTGGTAGGGAGGTTGGCCCAGGATCGGACATTGTTTCGTTCTGCTGTGCATGGGGTCGCTATGAGTCAGTTCCGACTCGATGGCACCTGACAACAACAGTTCTTTTTGGTCTTTTGATCTTTCTGTTGCCATTTCAACTGTATCTATTAAGTACTTAAATGTGCCAGGTATTTTAAAATAGTGAAGATTAAGAGCAAAAGTATCTTCTCCCATGGAACCTTCATTTTACTGGGAAGACAGACAATTGACCTTTAAACAGATAAATTAAAAACCCACTACCACTGAGTGAATTCCAGCTCATAGCTACCCTATGCAGGATTTCTGAGACTCTACATTTTTATAGAAGCAGACCATTTCATCTTTCCCCAGCAGACAGGCTAGTGGGTTTGAGTGACCGACCTTGTGGGAAGCAGCCCAATGCCTAACTCACAGTGTCACCAGATAAATAGCTTCACACAAAGTGCTAAATTTGATGAAGGAAATAAAACAAGTGTGTTGCTGTAGGAGAAGCACTGAGCTGCTGACTCCAGGTTGGCTGCTCGGACCCACCAGCTACTCCTCGGATACCTACAGACAGCTATGTATGAGTCAGAACCAAATGGGCTCGGCAAGCTCGGAAGCTCAGGAAATGCCTCTCCAAGAAACTGACATGTGAAAAGAGACCTAGACCATGAGAATAATCAGACTTGTAGGATACTAAGACAGAAAGGCCCAGATAGCAATACAGCTCGTACTCAGGCCTTGAAGCAGAAATGAATTACACATATTCAAGAGGTGCAAAGACAGTCACCGTGACAGGAGAGCAGCGAATGAAGGACAGACCAGTCAACAATGGGGTCAGAGATTTTATTGTGATTGCATTGGAAAAAAAACTCAGCAGGGTGTTCATGTCGAGTAAATTGTGTATTTTATCGTTGTGAATCATTTTCTATCATACTTTTAAACCAGTTATTGTTGAATGTAATATATATATGGCAGTGGTGGTTGTGTACCAGCGACTCAATTTTGACTCATCATGCCCATGGATGTGGTTTCTGAGGCTGTAAATCTTTATAGAAGCAGAAAATCTTCACTATTCTCCCACAAAGGGCCTGGTAGACTCAAACTGCTGACCTTGCAGTTAGCAGCCTGGCTAGTAATCTACTATGCTACCAACATTTCGGTTAGCAGTCCAGTGCTTATCCTACAGTGCCACACCAGGACTCCATATATATGAATCAGCACTGGACTGCGAACCACAAGGCTGCTATGAGTTGGAACTGACTCAATGGGACTTAACAACAATGTATGTATGTATTTACATATACCCTTATCTGGGTTCAGGAGCCCTGGTGTCACAGTGGGTTAAACGTTGGGCAGCAAATTGAAAGATCAGCAGTTCAAATCCATCAGGTACTACATAGAAAAAAGATATCTGCTCCCCAAAATATATCTGTCCCAATTTTAGTTTGGCTTCTTCTTTATAAATCCCTTTGTCAGGGGATAGGGCTGGACACATAGTTTGAGTGCCCAAGTAACCAATTTGTGGAATTGATCTATATATGGTTTCCTCAAGTCTTTTCTTTCAGGTTTTAGCTTAGTATTAATTGACTTATTTCTTGTTATAAACTGTCTCCTCTTTCCTCCACCCCTCTTAAGTAATTTCATTTCCTCTTACAAATTGTCTCCTCTCCCAGCCATCATCCCCTTTCTCAGAAATTCCTCATTGCTGAGATTGGCTTGTTTCCTGCTGAGACAGGCCATACCTAGAGATACTTGAGGTCCCCTTCTTTTCCTGTTCTAACTAACTAACACTACCCCTGTGTAAATAGATTTCATTTGGGCTCTTCCTCTTTTTTCCTGATCCACCACTTTACCAAGCATCATGTCCTTTTCCAGGGATGGGTTCCTCCTAATAATGTGTCCAAAGTATCAGAGACAAAGTCTCTCCATCTTCCCTTCTCAGGAACATTCTGGCTACATTACTTTCAAGATTCTTTTGTTCTTCTGACAGTCCATGGCACTACCCATATTCTTCTCTAACACCTTTATTCAAATGTATGGGTCCTTTTCCAGTCTTCTTTAGTCATTGTCCAACTTTTACATGCATATTGTTGTTGTTAAGTGCCGCTGAGTTGGTTCTGAGTAGGGTTTCCAAGGAGAAGCTGGTGAGTGTGAACCACTGACCTTGTGGTTCAAACGGATCCTGCAAGCACCACACCAAGACATTAGGTGATTCAAAGTACCATGGATATTGAATTACCCATGGGGTAGGTACATCTGAGTCCTCACTTGAACACTTTAAAGAGGCCCTTTGAAGAAGATCTGCCTAATGCAATACAACTTTTAATTTCTTGACTGTTTCTTCCATGAGTGTTCTTTGTGGATCCAAGCAAAATGAAATTTTTGACCATTTAAATATTTTCTCCACTTATCATGATGTTGCTATTGGTCCAGTGGTGAGGATTTTTATTTTCTTTACATTGAGGTGAAATCCAAATAGAAAGATGTAGACTTTGATCTTCATCAGTAAGTATTTCAAGTCCTCTTCACTTCCAGCAAGCAAAGATGCATCATCTACAAATCGCAGGTTGTTAATGAGCCTTCCTCCAATCCTGATGTAATGTTCTTCTTCATATAATCCATCTTTGCAGACTATTTACTCAGAATACACACTGAATAACTATGGTGAAAGAATACAACCCTGGCACACACCTTTCATGATTTTAAACTATTCCATATTCCCTTGCTCTGTTCAAACGAATGTCTCTTTATCTATGTACAGTATCTTCATGTACACATTTAAGTGTTCTGGAATAGTTAATCCAGTACAAATATCCATAGTTTGTCATGATCCATACAGCCAAAAGTCTTTGCATAGTCAATAAAGAACAAGTAAGCGACTTTCTGGTATTTTCTACTTTCAGCTAAAATTCATTTGACATCAAGAATGATATCCTTAGTTCTACATGCTCTTATAAATTTGGTTTGAATTTCTGCCAGCTCCCTGACTGTTGCAACTGTTTTTATATCATCTTCAGCAAAAATTAACTGGCATGTGATATTAATGATATTGTTAGCTGATTTGTACCTCTCTTTGGAATGGGCACAAATATGGATCTCTTTCAATCACTTAGCCAGGTAGCTGTCTTCCAAATTTCTTGGCACAGATGAATGAACACCTCCAGTGCTGAATGAGTTTGTTGAAAGATTTCAATTTATACTCCATCAATTCCTAGGCCTTGTTTTTGACAATGCTTCCAATGCACCTTGGACTTTTTCCTTCAGTACCATCTATTCTTGATCAAACCATTTCTTTTTGATAGATATTCTTTTGATTCTTCCTGCATCATTCCATATTTTTCCCATGTTGTTGTTACTATTAGGTGTCATTGACTCTGTTCCCATTCAAAGTGACCCTGTGCACAAAATGAAACACTGTCTGGTCCTGCACCATCCTTACTATTGTTAAGTTTGATATCTTTGTTTCTGCCACTGGGTCCATCCATTTCATTGGTGGTCTTCTTTTTCGCTGACCCTCCACTTTACCAAGAAAGGTGTCCTTCTCCAGGGATGTGGTCCCTCCTGATAACATATCTAAAGTACAAGAGATGGAGTTTCGCCACCTTTGTTTCTAAGGAGCATTCTAGATGAACTTCTTCCAACACAGATTTATTTGTTCTTCTAGCAGGTCATGGTACACTTAATATTCTTCTCTAATGCATAGATTCTTCTCTGGTTTTCCTTCATGATTGGGCAACTTATATATGCATATGAGATCACTGAACATATCATGGCTTAGGGCAGACACCCTTGGTACTCAACCTGTACCCTTGCACTTTAACACTTTATAGAGGTCTTCTGAAGTGGATTTGCCAAATACGACGTTTGATTTCTTGACTGCTGCTTCAATGTGTGTTGATGCAGATCCAAGCAAAATTAAATCTTTGACTACTTCAGTCTTTTCTACATTTGTCATGATGTTATTCAGTGGTCTATTTGTGAGGATTTTCATTTTCCTTGAATTGAGGTGCAATCCATACTGAAGGCTATATTCTTTGACCTTCATCAATAAGTATTCAGGTTCTCTTCCCTTTCAGCAAAAAGGTTGTAGCATATGTATATCACAGGTTGTTAATGAGTCTTCCTCCAATCCTGATGCCACGTTCTTCATACAACCCAACTTCTCAGATTATTTTCTCAGAATACAGATTGAATGAATAAATATGCTGAAAGCATACCATTCTGGCTCACACCTTTCCTAATTTTAAACTATTCAGTATCCCCTTGTTCTGTTCTAATAAGTGCCTCTTAGCCTATGTACAGTATCCTCATGTACACATTTAAGTGCTCTGGAATAGTTAATAAAGTACAAATGTCCATAGTTTGTCATGATCCAGTATACAGTCAAAAGTATTTGCATAGTCAATAAAACACTAGTAAATATCTCTCTGGTATTCTCTGCTTTAAGCCAAGATTAATCTGATTTCAGTGATGATATCCTATGTTCCTCATCCTCTTCTGAATCTGGCTTGAATTTCTGTCAGTTTCAATGCTGGGTTAGTTTGTTGAAATATTTCAATTTGTGTTCTGTCAATTTCTGGACAGCTGAAGTTATTGGCGATAAACTTCCTCCTTCATTGCCATTGGCTCTTGATCATATGCTACCTCTTGAAATGGTTGAACACCGACCAATTATTTTTGGTACAATGACTCTGTGTATTCCTTCCATCTTCTTTTGATGCTTTCTGTATCATTCAATATTTTGCCCATGGAGTCCTTCAGTATTGCAAGTTGAGGATTTAATTGTTTCCTCAGTACTTTCAGTTTGAGAAATACTGAGCGGATTCTTCCCTTTTGCCTTTCTCACTTCCAGTCTTTGCACATTTCATTAAAATATTTAACTTTGTCTTCTTGAGGTGCCCTTTGAAATATTCTGTTCAGTCCTTTTACTTCCTTATTTTTTTCATTCACTTTATCATCTCTATACTCAAGAGCAAATTTCAGAGCCTCTTCTGACATCCATTTTTTTCTTTTCTTTATTTCCTCTCTTCTTAATGACCTTTTGCTTTCTTCCTGTAGAATGTTCTTCGTGTCATCCCATAATATCTAACACATCAAATCTATTCTTGAGATGGTCTCTAAATTCAGGTAGAATATACTCAAGGTCATATTTGGCTCTCATGGACTTTTAAATTTTTTCTTAAGCTTCAGTCTGAAATTGTATATAACCAATTGATTCTACAGTCTAACCTGGGCCTTGTTTTGATAGATGATACATTGAGCTTCTCTACCATTTCTTCTCACACATTTAGTCCATTTGATTCCTGTGTATTCCATCTGGCTAGGTCCAGGTGTATAGACAGACATCTTTTATGTTGTTTCAAACTGGTATTTGCAATGGATAAGTCATTGGTTTTGCAAAATTATATCAAGTAAACTCACACATAAGTTCTATCACCATCACCGAGACCATATTTTCCAACTTCTGATCCTTCCTCTTTGTTTTGAACTTTTGCATCACAATCACTAGTAATTATCAGTGCATCTTGAGTGCATGTTTGATCAATTTCAGATTGAAGAAGTTGGTAGAATTCTTTGAATTCATCATCACTGACTTTAGTGGTCGGTACTTAAATCTGAATAACAGTGCTAATGACTGGTCTTTTTGTAGGCATGTGAATATTATTCCATTTCAGACAGCGTTGTACTTCAAGATAGATCTTAAAATGTTCTTTTTGATGGTGAAAGATATGACATTCGTCTTCAATTTGACGTTTTGTTGTTGTTGCTAAGTACCGCGGAGTCGGTTCTGACTCATAGTGACCCTGCACAGGGTTCCAGAGGCTGTAAATCTTTACCAGAGCAAAAAGTCTCATCTTTCTCTCGTGGAACAACTGGTAGTTCTGAATTGCCGACCTTGAGGTTAGCAACCAAATTCATAACCACTACGCTACCAGAGCTCATAGTAAATCATATGATTGTTGGGTTCAAAATGGTCAATACCAGTCCAGTCGCTGGAGAAGGATATCATGTTTGGTAAGGTGGAGGGTCAGAGAAAAAAAGGTAGACTCCCAACAAGATGGATTGGCCAAGTGGCAGCATGGATGGACTCAAGCGTGTCAATAGTAGTGAGGCTGGCCCAGGATCGGACAGTGTTTCGTTCTGCTGTGCACAGGGCCACTATAAGTCAGTACTAACTCGATGGCACCTAACAACAACAACAACATCACTGTAATAGACAAAACAATGAACAGAACACCACCTCTTGTCTTTTAGGAACACATCAGAGCAGGAGACAGATAAACAAAGGGACAATAACTACTGCCAAGTAAAATGTGAGTTGGCACAGGAAAGGGACCTGAGAGAGCCAGGGAAACTTCCTGGAGGTAGCTGTTATTGTTAGGTGCTGTCGAGTCGATTCTGAATCAGAGCAACCCTGTATAGTTCACTAGTAGCTATGATTTGCTGTTGTTGTTAAGTGCCATAGAGTTGGTCTGACCCATAGCAACCCTGTATAGAGTTTCCAAGGAGCAAATGGTGAGCTTGATCCACTGACAATTTGGTTCAAACTGACTTTGCCATCCAATGCATTTATCCACACCAGGATCAGTCTTTACACTTTCCATTTCTTTTTCGGCAACTTCAATTTTCCTAGATTCATGTACAACACATTCCAAATTCTAATTATTAATAGATGTTTGCAGCTTTTCCTTCTTGTTTTGAGCTGTGTCCCACCAACCAATGAAGATACTGAAAGCTTTACTTCTTTCATGTAACATTTTTTACTAGTCTACTAGTGCTGTGGGTTAATGCACCAGACTGCAAAGCCATTTGAACTGCAAGGTTGGTGGTTCAAGCTCACCAGCTGCTCCTCAGAAACCCTATACAGGGTTGCTATGTGCTGGACCTGACTCAATGGCAATTAACAACAACAACAACTCTATTTTGAGGGGATTCCTGGTAGGACAAAGCACTGAATTTCAAGGTCAGTTTGAACCAAATGGTTGGTGGTGCAGGCTGCTATGAATCACATCCAGCTCAACGGCACTTAACAACAACTACTTTGAGGAGGAAGATCTTCCCCAATAGTATGTTTAGTGTCTTCCATACTGAGGGGTTCATCTTCTGGCACTATATCTGACAATGCTCCACTGCTACTAATATCCTTGCTCTGCTTTAGTTTGCTCCAAAGCAATTATCTACTGAACTTGTTATATTGTAATTGTTCATTTGCTTCAGGTCTGATGTTAAGAACTCAACTGTGTCCCGCAAAAACATGTGTCAACTTGGTTGGGCCATGCTTCTCAGTATTGTATAATTATCTTCCATTATGTGATCTGAGGTCATTATCCGATGTGATATATAAAGACTCACCTCAATGATTTCAATGAGGCTGACTCAGAGGCAATTAAGTTAGTGCGGCAGGATTAGGTTGTATCCTGAGTCGATCTCTATGGAGATATAAAAGGAATTAAACATGTGAGTCCACCACTTGTTTGTCAGTTTGTCCTACTGTGTTGGCTTGTGTG
This sequence comes from Chrysochloris asiatica, assembly GCF_000296735.1. Taxonomy (NCBI): domain Eukaryota; kingdom Metazoa; phylum Chordata; class Mammalia; order Afrosoricida; family Chrysochloridae; genus Chrysochloris; species Chrysochloris asiatica. The sequence continues at coordinate 13,831,118 of NW_006408525.1, forward strand.
TTGCTGTGATACTGGAAACTATGCAACCAGGTTAAATGCCAGGAGTGTCACCCATAATGGACAGGTTTCACATGATCTTCCAAACAAATACAGACTAGCAAAAAGGTGAGGCAGACTACTTCTACATGTTCAGCCACTGAAAATCTTATGAATAGCAAGAGAGCATTGTCAAATGCAGTGTTAGAAAACAAGGCCCTCAGGCTTTAAGGCACTCAAAATATGACTGGGGAAGACCTGCCTCATCAAAGCAGAGTTAACCATGATGATGAGAATGGAGTAAAGCTGTTGTGATCTACAATAGTGAATAATTGTTATCCGGACTGATTGTGAGGGTTGGACATGTAAAGGTAGACATTTTGTAGCAAGGAGGGGAGTGATTAACTTTGCAGTCTAGGAGCGGAGGTCCCTGGGACCACCAAGGGAGAAGAGCAGAGAGCAGGACCCTACCCAGAGAAGCAGTGATACCTGAGATGGAGGCAGAGACGATGATGTGGAGAGATGGAGAAGCTGAGGACTTTAGACACAGAGAGGGAGAGGAGCTGTGTGCTGACGACCGGGGGGACACATGCTGAACATGCTGGATTTGGACTGTATACCCTTTGGTTGGTTGATGATGCATGGAGGGGATTGTAACCATGGCAATGAAGTGATATATGATAGGATGAATGTAAAACTCATGTTCTCCCATGTAAACTATCACATAATTCACAATAAAACATTTTTTAAAAAAAGCTGTTGGGACCTTCATTTGCTGATGGGACAGAACTCAAAATGAGGAGAAACAGCTACAAACATCAATTAATAATAAGAATGTGGAATGAATGAAGTATGAATCTAGGAAATTTGAAAGTTATCAAAAATAAAATGGAGCACATAAAGATTGATATTGATATTCTGGGCGTTAGTGAACTGAAATGGACAGATATTGGCCATTTTGAATCATATAATCATATGGTTTACTATGACAGGAATGACATTGCTTTCAATGAACTTTTCAAAGAGAATTTCAACGTCTATTTTGAAATACAATTTATATGGTTATAAGGAAAACCAGAGTCCTGGTATGGCACAGAGTTAATGTGCTGGACTGCAAAATAAATTTGAACTGCAACGTCAGCGATTCAAGCTCACCAGCTGCTCCTCAAAAACCCTATACAGAGTTGCTATGGGTCATAACTGACTCAATGGCACTTAACAACAACAACAACTATCAACACTTATGGAAGCAGCAGTCAAGATATCAAATGATGTATTCTACTAGGCAAACCTGCTGCACAAGACCTCTTTAAAGAGCACCTTAGTCTTAGTTTGAAGACTAAGGTGTGTCTGACTCAAGCCATGACATTTTCAATAGCCTCATATGCATGTGAAAGTTGGACAATGAATAAGGAAGACTGTAGAAGAATCTATGCATTTCCGTTATGGCATTTTAATTTAATAATATTAAAAGTACCATGGACTTCCAGAAGAACAGACAAATCTGTATTGGAAGAAGTACAGCCAAAATGCTGCTTAGAAGTTAGGATAGAAGACTTCATCTTTCATACTTCAGACATGTTATCAGGAAGAACCAGTCCCTGGAGTAGGACATCACGTCTGGTAAAGAAGAGGGCCAGCAAAAAAGAGGAAGATTCCCAATGAGATGGATTGGCACAGTAGCAACAGCAATTGCCTCAAGTGTATTAACAATTGTGAGGATGGTGTTCGTTCTGTGTTATTATGGGTTGCTATGAGTTGGAGGCAAGTCAAAGGCACCTAACAACAACAACAACACAAGTGAGCAGAGATCAGAGGGACCTACTGTCACCAAGAGAGAAGAGCCCAGGTGCAAACAGTGTCCTTTGAACTCAAGGTCCTTGTGCTGGGAACCTCCTGATCCAGGGAAAGATGAATGCCAAGGCACATATATCACTAAGGAACGCCTGGGCCCCAGGTGTTGAAAGGAGACAAGGATCTTTTTCCAGCACCGACAGAACGAGAAAGTCTTCCCCTAGAGCTATCACCATGAAATTGGAGTTCTAGCCTCTTAAACTATGAGAGAATAAACTTCTGTTTGTTTGTTAAATCCAAACCACTTGACATATTTCTGTTACAGCAGCATTGTTGTTGTTGTTGTTATGTGCTGTGGAGTCGGTTCTGACTCATAGCAACCCTGCACAGGGTTTCTGAGGCTGTAAGTCCTTACGGGAGCAGAATGCCTCATCTTTCTCCTGCAGAATAGATGGTAGTTTCGAACTGCTGATTCTGAGGTTAGCAGCCCAATTTGTAACCACTATGCTATCATAGCAGCATTAGATAACTAAGAAATCTGGCTTTCCTAAGCCTAATGTAAGCTCCATGAGAGCAGGCATTTTGGTTTTAGTTCCCAGCTCTATCCACAATACCTACGACGTGCTTGGAACATAGTACTTACGGTACACAGTAATTAATTCTTGGGAGAATGAATGAATCCCAAAATGTAGAAAGAGATGATCAAGCATTGCGTTTTCCTTTGCCCAATGTCAGTCTCACATAATGTCAGATTTCCATAGGTTCAATGTTACAGTTAGCAATAGCCACTCTTTCTTGTCACCTTGATTGTATTAAGTAATGTTGCATATGTTAGAACTCTAAGACCCCTTGAATATCTACTAATGATATCTATGTTGTTGTTGTTATGTGCCGTGGAGTCGGTTCCAACTCTTAGTGACCCCGTACAGAGTTTCCGAGGCTAGAAATCTTTACGGGAGCAGAAAGTCTCATCTTTCTCCCACGGAATAGCTGGTAGTTTCGAACTGCTTACCTTGCGGTTCACAGCCCGATTTGTAACCACTACGCTACCAGAGCTATAGCACCATCTTTTTAAGTGAGTAACTTGAAGGCCAGAAAGGCTAAGGAACTTGTACCAGATCACCAGAGATCACTCTCTTTAATACAGCTAACAGTAGAACCCAGACTTGAGAGACATTTCCTCCCATGTCTCTAACACCTCTACAGATATATAAAGTATTCATAGAATGCTGAACAGCTCTGAAATTTTAATAACATGGATTATTGGACTGTTATGAGAAACCTATAACCTTTTTGTCACTAAGCAATGAATTTTGCTTTCACAAGAAATATGGAACTTAATTCTGCTAGACCATTATGTATTCTTTACACGGGCTGTAAAGTAAATGTATCTTGAACCAACCTAGACAGTGTGATTGTATTACCAGTTAAAAGGCTTGTCTTTTAATGCCATTTCCAAGTCATTCTCATCATTATTATAAATATGTAAGGATCATACACATCATAAGGAGTCCTGGTGATACAGTGATTAAGCACTCCGCTGCTAACTGAAATGTTGATGGTTCAAGCCCACCAGTTGCTGCAATGTAGAAAGATGTGGCAGTCTGCTCCTGTAAAGATTACAACCCTGGAAACCCTGTGGAGCAGTTTCGCTCTGTGCTCTAGAGTAGCTATGAGGTGAAATCAACTTAACGCCAAGTTTGTTTGTTTTTTCAATTTGGTACACATCAAATCCTACACCCATTATTTGCATTTATGTGTTTACATCTGTATGTGTGGACACATATGAATGTGTAGTTGTATGATATGTATGTGTGTACCAGGATGCAGAATGTTCTTGCTCTCTTGCTTCTTTACTTTGTTGTTGTTGGCTACTGTTGATGGTTCCGTGCACAATAGAATGAAATGCTTCTCAGTCCTGCACCAGCCTCATGATTGGACAGTGGGCATCCATAGGGTCTTTATTAGCTCATTTTCAGAAGGAGATCACCAAGCCTTTTTTCCTAGTCAGTGTTAGTCTGACCAGTTCAACAGCACAGCAACATGCAATCCTTCACTGATAGTCAAGTGATGTCTGCACTTGAGATGCAGTGAGCAGGGATCAAACCTAGGTCTTCTGCATGGAAGGCAAGAATTCTAACACTGAACAACCATAACCCTCAGGTCTCTCACTTACCAACTACACAAGCTTTGTGTTGTTGTTGTTAGGTGCCTTCGAGTTGGAACCGACTCATAGAGACCCCATGCACAGCAGAACGAAACAATGTCCGATCCTGGCCCAACCTCTCTACCACTGCCACACTTGAGTCCATCAATGCTGCCACCTGGCCAATCCATCTCGTTAGGGGTCTTCCTCTTTTTCTCTGACCCTCCATCTTACCCAGCATGACAACCTTCTCTAGTGACTGTTCCCTCCTGTCAATATGTCCAAAGTATGAGAGACGAATCTTAGCCATCTTGGCCTCCAAGGAGCACTCTGGCTGCACTTTTTCTAAAACAAATCTATTGGTTCTTTGGGCAGCCCATGGCACTTTTAGTATTCTCCTCCAACACCATAATTCAAAGGCATCAATTCTTCTACAATCTTCCTTATTCACTGTGTAGCTTTCGCATCCATATGAGGTTATTGAAAATACCATGGCTTGGGTCAGGCACACCTTAGTCCTCAAGCTGACATCTTTGCTCTTCACGAGCTTTATAAAGTCACTTAATTTCTCTGAGACTCACTTTTATTGTTGCTGTTAACTGACTAACTATGAGTCAGTTCTGACCCATAGTGACCTTGTATAGGTTTTTCGAGGAACTGCTGGTAAGCTTGAACCACCAACCCTGCAGTTCAAATAGCTATGCAATCTGGCTCATTAACCCACAGTGCCACACCAGGACTCCTTATTATGGGAGAAATAATATTAACAATAACTATGATACTATTCGTTTATCTATCTCACTATTATTCGCTGCAAGGTAAAAATATAGCTCTGCTTATTTTGAACAATGAGATATTGTTCACTAAATGTGATATAATATGTTAAATGTAAGCTTTGCATGCTAGTCAAGATCATGGACGATGGATCAAATCTTGGCTTTGTTGAGAGCTATGTGACCTCAGGCAAGCTACTTTACCTCTCTGAGGTTTCTTTTTCTCATCTATAATAGCAGGTTGTAATAGTCAGGTCTTCTTAACATTGTTTGAGGAGTGAATACATCAATGTATATAAAATGCTTGAAAGAATGACATACTAGATGATCAATAGGTGCTAGCTTTTCTGCTACTGGTGTAAATGCTAATGCAATTAAGATGCCATTGTTATACCCAGCAGATAGAGAAACTGAGTGAGATAGGGATAGAGGCCCACATAGACACATACCTTCATATCTGTATAACTATTTAAGTATTGCATTCTTGTGTTTATATATAGTTTTAGGATAGTATTCACAGCTATACTGTCCTTGGACCCAGTAGCACTGTTATTTTTATTAGTTCTTAAAGGAGACTACAGGAGGACTTGGGAAATCTGAGAGTTTGGTTTAAGCAATCTACTATGGTTAAGTGGGTATTGCAAATCCCTTAAGAATATCCCTAACTTTCCATATTGTTGGAACTTAGTCCTCACAAATGTAGGCACCACGAGGGCAGAATGCAGCAGCTGCCCAACAGGTGCTGAGAAATATGAGAATTGGGGTGAAAAACCATAAATCCCAGCAGGGAATGAACGCTCTTTTAATGCGTTGTTGGGATTTTTTAAAAAAGCAGGGATGAGAGTGGGGAGGCAAAGTAGCATAAAGCAAGTAACATTGTGCCTGGAAATAAAAGTTATATGTTAGAAGTCGTGGTAAAATAAAATAGTCGCCCTTTCTTGTAAGCTGAACTTTATCAATCACCCTAGACTAATAGGAAGTTGACTTTATTCTTACCATTGCTTTAGATGGAAACCTTACAATGGCCCTGGACTTGAGCCATCATGACAAAGGCTCTTTAATTCTACAAGTCCCTCCTGCTGGGAGTTTCTGTCATGGTTGTGCTTCCTTATTTCAGAAGCATGAGGGTGAGCCAGTCCTCTGACATGCAGAAAGCACCTTTCCTGTCCTTGGAGAACTAGTGTTTTATGTGATGTGTTGTTCAATACAAACAAAACACTTCTGTTTCTTTGTCATCATGTTAGGATTTCTCTGTAGACCTTCAGCTGGTTATTTCAGCTCTCAGAGCTTTGTTTACAAAGTCGACTTGATGACTGATTCCATCATTCATTTGATTTACAAGGTGCAGGATTCTGTGTGTTCAGCATTGAATATATACTACTGAGGTTAGTGTCAAAAACTTCATGGAAAAAGTCCATGATCTTTCTATTCTGCTTTCTGTGAACTTTTGGAAGCCCCCTCATCTATGTCTTTCAAGGAATATAACATTTTGATGGAGATTTATACACATTAAAACTTCCATGAACACAGCTAGAGATTATATCAGAACTGAAAATACATGGCTTATTCAGTGTTATACTCTAATGCTAGTTGGTTTTGACTCACAGGTACTCTATAGGGTTTCCAAGGAGAGGCTGGTGGGTTTGAACCACTTTGTGGTTAGCAGTCCAGTGCTTATCCTATAGGGCCACATCAGGGCTCTAATACCTATCCAGAAAATACCTGTATCATAGTACGCACTTAAGAGAGCACTATAAAAGCATTGCTAAATTTTAAACCAAAATTACTTTCTAGAAATCAATTCTAAGCAAGTAATATAAAGTACAATTGTGACAGATCTTGGCTAGTTCATCAAGCCCAGTTCTTCTACACCCTGTGCATTTATCAGGACTACATTTCCCAGTCTTCCTTGCAATTAATTGGTATCAGGTGAAAGAGTTCTGGTCAATGACATCTGTGGAGAAATCTTGACCACCACCTCCAGGCAGACCTCAAAAACCTGTGAAATCTTCATGCTTCATCTCCTCCCTTCTCAGGATGCTGAGAGTCCTCTGGAAACCTTAACGTCCTAGAAGATGGCAGAACCACTGGATGCAGCCATCATGTTCCTTAAAGAACTGTATGGAGCAGAGCAGGGAAGAGCAGGGATGAAGACATTGGCTATGATGTGAATGAAAAATAGTCCTTTCCTTTTTAGCCCATTGAGATGGAAGTCTATGCTGATTCTTATCATTGGATAAGTAAGCACAAGATGCAGATAACAGGATTATTTACAATAACGAAAAACAGAAGCAAGATCAACGTTCAGCTACCAAAAAGACATTATGTAAGGATTATAGACCTACTTAATAGACTCTCATTCATCCATAGAAATGGTTGCTGTGAGCACTGTGTTGCAACATAGGAAAATGGTAATATTGCTGCATAAAAATAAAATTTCAACATGTAAAATTATATATTTTATAGATATAAGCATACATATTTACATATGTGCAATATAAAAGCATACCATATAAATGTATATGTGATTATATGAATATGCATCAAGAATTTTATATAATTATTTCTTTTGCAATAGTTGGAAAGTGGAGTCTTGGTGTGGCACTATAGTTTAAGCATTGGACTTCTAACCGCAAGGTTGGAAGTTTAAACCTACCAGCCACTCTTTGGAAATCCTATACAGAGTTGCTATGAGTCAGAACCAACTTGATGGCACTTAAAACAACAACAGTTAGAAAATACTTATAAAATTAAAATGCAGGAAGTAGATGCATCACATTGTCAAATACAGTTGTGCTACAGAATACAGATTTGGGGTGATTGATTTTCTTCTTCCTCAATTTCTAATTGTTGCCATTGTCCTACCTTTGTTTTATAATTTAAAAAGAGAATGCAAAAAGTTGTTTAAAAACCTTAATTCTTAAGTGGTAAATATACAAACCATAAATGTTTTGCTTAGTCAGGAATGGAGAGATCAGTTTTGACTGAAGGGTCAAGCAAAGCTTTGTGGTAGGTGTGTGAGCAGCGTGAGATCTAGAAAGATGCAGAGGAAGGAAGTTAGCAGACAGAAGCAGAGAGCATCCCAGAGAGATAGAAGAATAGGATGAGATGGAAATAACAGGTTTGGAGATATAAAGAGATTTTAACACTGCCTTAAAAACACAAGATATTGGACAGAATACCCTTTTGGGGCATTCTGAGATTGCTCATCTTGGCCCATGTTCCAATGTGCCATCATTTCTGCAGAGCCATAGCTCTTTCCGTTAGTAGTTAGATACTTGGGTCTACTTTTCCAGGAAAGGAGACAAGTTTGCCTGGGTTTCATTCATGCAGGATCTGGTTTAAGGTCAAGGCCCAGTGTGAGTACTATTATCTGGCTAATCTGGGATATTGGTCCCTATCAACCCAGTAGTCTAAAAAGTATGTAAACTAACAGAACAGACCACATAAACTGGTTGAGCAGAATATTTCGATTCAGATTCAATTCTCTTGTTCATTTCCTGTCTGCACTGAACCCTGGCCTGGTTAGACCAGAACTCAGATGCAGAGGCATTCCAGAGGAAATCTGTCTTCAACAAACTCAGAGTTGGGGGTGTGATGAAGATAAAAAGTGAAAGAAAACATTCATTTGAGTGTCCAATCTGTGCCAGGGATGAGACTACGATTTTGCAAGATTCTCACAGTTATTTTTGTTAATAAATACCAGCACCTCTGCCTTATAGTCAGAAAACTGGGGTTCAGAGAAGTGAAGTGATTTTTCCAAGGTCACAGAGCCAGGAGGAAGCAATAGAGGTTGGAGTGAATCTAAGTCTTCATTATCTGGGGAGTTCTGGTAGAAGCCAAATATGGTTCATGCTATTTTAAAAGGGGTGGTGGTGGTGATTGTGTGCCATCGAGTCATTTCCAACTCATAGTGACCTTGTATAGGGTTTCTGAGACTGTAAAATTTACAGTAACAGAAAGCCTCATCCCTCTCCCATGGAAAGGGGTAGATATGGATTATGATGATGATGATGATGATGATGATGATGATGATGATGATGATGATTGGAGTTCTGGTGTGGCGCTGCGGGTTAATGCACTGGACTGCAAAGTCAGTTTGAACCACATGGTTGGCAGTTCAAGCTCACCAGCTGCTCCTCAGAAACCCTATACAGGGCTGCTATGAGTCAGAACCGATTCAACAGCACTTAACAACAACGTGGATTATTATGAAAATTCAAAATGCTTGAGACTCCAAAGGTGGGACTGGTACAAAGATACAGAACAGAAGGACAGCTTTTGTTGTTGTTTTAAATAGATAGGATAGAGTCTTAGTTTCAAAGAAAGCCCTTGCTTTGTGGGTTACTTGGGCAAGACTTAGGGGCAGCTGTCCAGCATTAGTTGAATATATCCCAGCAGGTCTTGTGTGTCCCTCAAGCCTTCTCTTTCTATTGGAAAAGACCGTGTATGCCTGTGAAATTCAGGCTTCTAAAACCCTGTCCCTGGAATCTTAGAACCAGACTTGTCAAAGGCAGACCGTCAAGACATGTTTAGCTGCAAGCATCTTAAGAGGTGTTTCCAATCCATTCAGGCCCCTCATACGCGACGGGAGCCTGCACATTACCATAGTTACCGAATCAGCAATCAACCTCACCATGCAGTCCCTCTTCTGTTACAGAAGATTGAACAGCAAGTGAGCAGAAAGCCTTCCTGTGCTCCACTCCCAACCCTGCCTCAACCCTGCTCTTCTATGAGGACCTTAAAGCCACTCGTTTAGAGAGATGAAAATAAATTTGTGAGTTAGCTAGAACACTAGGACTGACATTAAAACCAGTCGAAAGGCCAATGGTCCCAGGCACCAGCACATGGGCAGTTCTCATTCATGTGATGCTTCTGAAACACAAATCAAATAGTTCCTCTGCCTCATCACTGTACCCGAATCAGCACCACTTTCAATACACACGACCTACATGCTTTAGTTTGACTTAAAACACTTAGGAACCGGTCAATACGCTATCTGTCCACTCTGATCACTCCGACTGTAAGACTCATTTTGAATCAATGGTGGGAGTGGTGTGCCGTGGAGTCAGTTCTGACTCACAGTGACCCTGTTCAGGGTTTCCGAGGCTGTAAATCTTTACGGGAGCAGAAAGTCTCATCTTTCTCCCACAGAACAGCTGGTAGTTTCGAACTGCTGACCTTGAGGTTAGCAGCCTGGCTTATAACCATTACACTAATAAGATGCAAAGAGAAATGTGTGAGGATTGTTGAATAGAAAACTGATTTGTTCTGTGTAAACCTTCACCCAATACACAATAAAAAGTTAACTTTTTAAATTAAAAGACTAATTTTTGAGTGTTGCCTCCTCTAGGAAGAGACCTAGTATGGCGCTGTAAGATAAGGACTGGACTGTTAACGACGGGGTTGGTGCTTCAAACTCACTAGCTGCTCCTCAGAAACCCTATACAGGGTTGCTCTGATTCAGAATCGACTTGACAGCACCTAACAATAACAGCTACCTCCAGGAAGTCTCCCTGGCTCTCTCAGGTCCCTTTCCTGTGCCAACTCACACTTTACTTGGCAGTAGTTATTGTCCCTTTGTTTACCTGTCTCCTGCTCTGATGTGTTCCTAAAAGACAAGAGATGGTGTTCTGTTCATCGCTTTGTCTATTACAGTAGCGTTGCTGTTGTTGTTGTTGTTAGGTGCCATCGAGTCAGTACTGACTCATAGCGGCCCCATGCACAGCAGAACAAAACACTGCCAGAACATGGTCCAACCTCACTGTTTTCATGCTTGAGTCCATAGATGCTGCCACCTGGCCAATCCAGCTCATGGGGGTCTTCCTCTTTTTCTCTGACCCTCCACCCTACCAAACATGATATCCTTCTCCAGCAACTGGTCCCTCCTGACAACATGTCCGAAGTATGAGAGACAAAGTTTGGCCATCCTGGCCTCCAAGGAGTACTCTGGCAGCACTTCTTTAAAAATGGATCTATTGGTTCTCTTGGCAGCCCATGGCACTTTTAATAGTTTCCTCCTAACACCATAACTCAAATGTATCAATTCTGCTATGGTCTTATTCACTGTCCAGTTTTTACATGCATATGAGGTTATTGAAAATACCATGCCTTGGGTCATACGTACCTTAGTCCTCAAGCTGACATCTTTGCTCTTCAATACTTTAAAAATGTCTTGTGCAGCAGATTTGCCAATGCAATACGTCATTTGATTTCTTGACTGCTGCTTCCATGAGTGATGATAGTTGATCCAAGAAGAATGAAGTCCTTGACAACTTCAATCTTTGCTCCATTGATAAGAATGTTGTTTATTGGTCCAGTGGTGAAGATTTTTGTTTTCTTTACATTGAGATGCAATCCATACCGAAGGCTGTGCTCTTTGATCTTTATCAGTAAGTGTTTTAAGTCCTCTTCACTTTTCAGCAAGCAAGGTTGTATCATCTGCATATCACAGGTTGTTAATGAGTCTTCTTCCAATCCTGATGCCACGTTTTTCTTCACAGAACCCAGCTTGTCGGATTCTTTGCTCAGCATACAAAAGTCGAATAAGTATGGTGAAAGAATACAACCTTGTTGCACACCTTTCCCAATTTTAAAACATTCAGTGTTCCCATGTTCTGTACGAACAACTTCTTGGTCCAGGTACAGATTCCTCATGAGCACAATCAAGTGTTCTGGAATACTCATACTTCGCAATGTTGTCCATAGCTTGTTGTGAGCCACACAACCAAAAGCCTTTGCATAGTCAATAAAGCACAGATAAACATCTTTCAGATATTCCCTGCTTTCAGCCAAGATCCATCTGAAATCAGCAATGATCGCCCTCATTCCACGGCCTCTTCTGAATCCACCTTGAACCTCTGGAAGTTCTCTGTCAGTGTATGATTGTAGCCATTTCTGTATTACCTTTAGCAAAACTTTACTCACATAGGATATCAAAGAGATTGTCTGATGATTTATGCATTGCATTGGGTCACCTGTCTTTGGAATGGGCACAAATACGGATCTCTTCCAATCAGTTGGCCACAAAGTAGTCTTCCAAATTTCTTGGCCGAGATGAGTGAGTGCCACCTGTGCCACCTCACTTTCTTGAAAGATTTCCATTTTTATTTCATCAATTCCTGGTGCTTTGTTCTTTGCCAATTCCTTCAATGCACTTTGGACTTCCTCCTTCAGTATCATTGGCTCTTGATCATATGGTACCTCTTGAAATGGTTGAACATTAACCATTTCCTTTTGGTACAGTGACTCTGTGGATTCCTTCCATCTCCTCTTGATGCTTTCTGCATCACTCAGTAATTTGCCCAGAGAATCTTTCAATAACGAAAGTCGAGGCTTGAATTTTTTCTTCAGTTCCCTCAGCTTGAGAAATGCTGAGCATGTTCTTCCTTTTGGTTTTCTGATTCCAGATATTTGCACATTTTGTTGTAATATTTGGCTTTATCTTCTGGAGCTGATCTTTGAAATTTTCTGTTCAGCTCTTGTACCTCCTCATTTCTTCCATTTGCTTTAGCATCTCTATGCTGGAGAGCAAGTTTCAGAGTCTCTTCTGACTTCCATTTTGACCTTTTCCTTCTTTCTTGTCTTCTTAATGACTTTTTGCTTTCTTCCTGTATGATGTTCTTGATGTCATCCCACAACTCTTCTGGTCTTCGGTCTTTAGTGTTTAATGTATCAAATCTGTTTTTCAGATGATCTCTAAATTCAGGTGGGATATATTCAAGGTCATATTTTGGCTCTTGTGGACTTGTTTTCATTTTCTTCAGCTTCATTTTGAATTCGCATATGAGTAATTGATGGTTCTAGTGTGGCACTGTGGGTTAATGCGCCAGACTGGAAAGCCATTTGAAATGCGAGGTTGGTGGTTCAAGTTCACCAGCTTTTCCTTAGAAACCCTATACAGGGTTGCTATGGGTCAGAACCAACTTGACCAATTTCACAACAGCAACAACAACAATTGATGGTCTGTTCCACAGTCTGCCCCTGGCCTTGTTTTGACTCATGATATGGAGCTTTTACAGTGATGGGTACCCCTTATGTCTTACATGGGAGACACGTAACAAACGTGGCTGAGTGAGGCATACTGCACTTCTCATCAGTACCCATCCCAGTGGCTCCGCATCCTCTGGACCATTCCTAGAAGATGCTCTGCAAACAAAGACCTCTGTGCCTTTTCTGATTCTCTTCCCTTGGCCTGAAATACCTTCCACCTCTGCATCTCCACTATCATTATGCCTGGAGAAATCACAACCGTCCTTCCAGGCTCAGTGTCCAGGCTACTTTCTGATTCTCCAAGGCAGTTCAGATGACCCTCATTCTGTGAACTCAACATCTTTCTGGGGTTCTAGTTGGTTGAATGTGTTTGTTCCAGCTCTGGATTGTAGATTATAAATTCTTCTGGAGTAAGAACTAAGCCTTGCCAATCCTGCATCTGCCTTCTGTTGTTTTTGTTGTTAATGTTATTATTAGCAGTCTTTGAGTTGGCTCCTGACTCATGTACACTCCATTCACGACTGAATCAAATGCAACCTGGTCCCGCACCACCCCCATGATCAGTTTCTGTTCAACCTATTATGATTTCTAGGGCTTTCATATGTGGATTTTTCTGGAATCAGGCCCTCTATGTGGCATTCAATAACAAAATGGCCAGCAGTCACCAAAAAAAAACTATTTTCAAGTCACCTGCTGTCTGGTTCACCTAAAGAACTACTGCCTGAGTCAGCCCCTCAACCTCACTCAGCAAGGGGACCCTGTTTTGACAACTCACTTCACTTCTCACACCTGAGCTTAACTGCAAGCTGATGGCAGTGGCTTGAGGAGGATATGAAACTTGGTGAGAGATGCTTTCTCCACCCAGGACAGAGGCAGGATCGGTTTTAAAGTGGTTGCCATTTGGAGCAGAGACTGAAGATCAGTCAGTGCCCTTATTCTTGCCAAGCTGTGAGCAGAGTTTTTGTTTCCGATCTGCCTTTCAGAAGAGCCTGATTCTCTCCTTAAGCCTGGTGTTGGGCTGACACGATTGGAAGAAGATGGGAGGGAAAGAAAGACAGGAAAAATCAACCAAAATTAGGTAAAATACAGCCTTAAAACCTTTAGTTTGGTGAAGCAAACCAAAGCAGAGTTCAAGTTCAAGCTGGCTGTGTAATTACAACTAAGTTCCCATGTGATACGGAAAAATAGTTAATCTCCCTGAACCTCAGCTTCCTTATCTACAAAGGGCTGTTGTTGTTAAGTGCCATCGAGTCGATTCTAACCCATAGCAACCCTATATAGGGTTTCCAAGGAGCAGCTGGTGAGCTTGAACCACCGACCTTGCAGTTCAAATGACTTCGCAACCTGATGCATTAGCCCACAGTGCCACACCAGGACTCCCGAGAATTACATGAGATGTTGCAAGTTGTAAATACAAAACACAGGGGTAAGAAGTGCTCAACAAGTATATTTTTTGTAAGTCCTAAATTCGAATAGGCCTTCCACCACCATGGGTTATATTTGTGACTTAGGTCCGGATCCTTGGAAGTATACTTTGAGATAGGGTTTGTGTGCAAGTTAGGAAGGAAGAGCTCCCAGGAAGAACAACCACAGGAGTGGGAAAGCAGGACAGGGAAAGGGCAGAGGCAAGTCTGCAATGTCCCCACCTCAGCCTTGTTCTTCAAGGAGACTCAAGAGTAGAAATTGCATCTCATTGGCCACCAGACTCTGGACAAGTGGACTGGGCTTCGACACTCTCTCATCCTCAGCCTTTGGTGGACAAATATTTTCAGGCACCCTTGTTTCTGAAGACTTGAGGCAAAGTACCTCCTACAACCCAAGGATGATTCTCCCAAGAGTTTCAGAAGCCAACCAGGAGAGGGACACCTAGGGACAACATGAGGGGTCTAAAGGCATATTATAACTGGTCTGCCCTCTATGTCCATTGCATTTTGAATGAGACTTCTTAATTTTTTAAGCAGTTTGTGCTCAACTACCTATAAAAGTTGGCAGTTCGAACCCACTCAGCAGTAATGAGAAAGAAAGGCCGGGTGATCTGCTTCCATGAAGACTATAGCCAGGAACATACATGGAGCGACTCTACTCTTTCGTACATGGGGTTAACATGAGTTGGGATCAACTCTACAACATCTGGCTTGATTTTTTTTTTTTTTTAAATCTTTTTAAGCACATTTACATTCATTACCCATTTGATCCCCACTGCAACCTTGTGTGTTAGTTAATGCAGGCTTCATTAAGTCCATCTGGCAGATGAGTGTATTGAAGTTCAGGAAAGTGAAATGCTTTCTCCATTGCTTCCCGAATGAACGAGGGGTAGAACATGGGTACAATCTTCCCAACTCCTGACTCAGAGGAATGGCTGGGTACAGTTTGGGGAAGATCCTGAGCCTTCTCAGGTCCGGCCTTTTACTTCTCACAATTATTGTGAAAATGCAACTTGGGTTCATGAACGTTGTGAAAAAATTGTTGGGGTACAGCTCGTGCTGTGCATAGGACTGTTACAAGGCATCTTGATAAGTCTATTTTTATAAGGATGTGTCTGTGAGATTCTACTTGTGTGTGTGTATCTGTCTATGTGTGTGTTTGTGAATACACATCCATCTAAGCATAGGCTGAAGTCCTGGGTGGCACTGTAGGATAAGTAGTGGTATTCTAACTGTAAGAGTGGGGTTCAAACCCACCAGCTGCTCCTTGGCAACCCTACACAGGGTCACTGTGAGTGGGAACCAACTTAATGGCACTTCACAACAACAACAAGCATAGGTTGGTGTGGGGTCTGGGCAGCAGGGATGATCAGAGGAGAACAGTCTATGATAGTGCAAGTTAGGGTCCCCAGAGTATAGTGAAAACTGGAGAAAGTGACTCCAAGTCTGTGTAAAGGGATCATGCAAGCAACAGACTCTTCTTAGCCCATGACTCGACTCCTATGAGTAAACATGACTTCCAAAGGGCCAGCTTAGATAGAGTGGCCTTGAATGGATCTGCTAGGAGGACCCTGCTGTGGACTCCCTGCCCTTGACCCCAGAGCAGCTTGAAACCTCATCTTCAACATCTATGAGCCTTTGTCCTTTGCCAACTCCAAGCAAATCAATGGAGCAAAAGCCAGCACAAAGCCATAGTTAACTATATACCCCAGGCTTCTTTATTTCTCACCTTTCCCTGCATCTAGCCATGTAGAATGAACATAGAGCCTAGTACCCGTGGGAAGCCACGAGGCTCCACTTTACCACAAGGAGCCTTCAAAGAGTTCACGGAAGATGAAGTGAAAAGATCACGGAATTTCTCCACAAATTTCTGAAGCCCCTCATGTTTATCCGGAGTCCCAGTGTGGCACTGTGGATTAATGCGCTGGACTGCAAAGTCGTTTGAACCACAAGATCAGTGGTTCAAGCTCACCAGCTGCTCCTTGGAAACCCTCTACAGGGTCACTATGGATCAGAACTGACTCGACGACACTTAACAACAATGACAACATATTCATCTGCTGAAGAGGAAAGTAAAATAACCTTTGTTGTTGTTGTGATGTGCCAGCGAGTTGGTTCCAACTCATAGTGACCCTATATGGGTGGTAGATTTGAACTGCTGACCTTGTGGTTAGTAGTCCATTTCTTATCCCACAGCGCCACACCAGGACTCCTGAGTTGTTGTTGTTGTTATGTGCCGTGGAGTCGATTCCGACTCATAGCGACCCTGTACAGGGTTTCCGAGGCTGTAAATCTTTACGGGAGCAGAAAGCCTCCTCTTTCTCCCACAGAGCAGCTGGTAGTTTCCAATTGCTGACCTTGCGGTTCGCAGCCTGATTCGTAACCACTATGCTACCAGGACTCCTGAGTAGATTGTAGAAAAGCCAAACTATTGTGATTGTATTTTAAGGATTTAACCAGAATAAATAACTCCATAGACACAGAAACAAAGATCAGGGGCTGGGTGCAGTAGGGTTGGAAGTAACTGCTTAATAGATATGGGGTTTCTTTGTGGAATAATGAAATATCCTGGCATTAGACAGGGGGGATAATTGCACAGCGTTGTAAACGTATAAAATTCCACTGACTCTTAAACTTTAAGATGGCTAATTTCATGTTTTGTGAATTTCACCTCAACTAAAATAAAAAGTAAACCCACACACACAAAGTTTCCACATCCAGGTTATAGCTCAGACCAAGTAAAAGACTTCTGGCTGGCATCCAGGTGTCATTCGTTCTTAAAGCTCCCAGGTGATTCCAGTGTTCAGACAAGTTTGACAGTCTCTGAACTGAAGAGAGCCAGCCAGCCACAGACTCAGTGTCTTGATATTTTGTATGGCCCCGGCAAAGGTAGAAAGGCCACTAAATATTTACTGAGCACTTGTAAGAACAAGACGCTGCACTCAGGACAAAAGAAGCTGAGCTGGTCTCCACACACTGTCTGCTGTTGGAAAGGCTGATGTGTAAACAACAGCTACAAATAGCTGTCCTTCCTCTGTTAGGAGCTGCAGACCGAGTCTTAACCAAATCCATTGCTGTACAGTTGATTCGCACACATGGCAACCTTATAGGACAGAATAGAACTCCATAGGGTTTCTAAAGCTGTAATCTTTATAGCAACCACTCCTCTGTCAGTATGTCTCACTGTGGTGGCTTGCATGCTGCCATGATGCTGGGAGCTCTTTTAAATACCAGCAGCGTCACCCACGGTGGACTGGTTTCAACTGAGCTTCCAAACTAAGACAGACTAGGAAGAAGGACAGGCAAACTGAAGGTTTTGCCACTGAAAATCTTATGAATAGCAGTGGAACATTGTCAGATACAGTGCCGGAAGATTAAAAGATTAGGGGTAGAACCAGAATATTGTCAGATAAAGTGCCAGAAGATGAGCCACTCAGGTTGGAAGAAAGTCAAGATATGATTGGGGAGAAACTGTCTCCTTAAAGTAGAGTTGTCATTGATGACCCAGCTGGAGTAAAGTGTTGAAGAGCAAAGATATCAGTTTGAGGACTAAAATGTACCTCACCCAAGACAGGGAATTTTCAGTAACCTCATATGCATGTGAAAAGTTGGACAATGAACAACAAAGACTTAGAAGAATTGATACATTTGAGTTATGGTGTTAGAGAAAAATATTAAAAGTACCATGGACTGCCAGAAAAACAAACAAATCTGTGTTGGAAGAAATACAGCCAGAACGCTCCTTAGAAGCCAGTATGACATGACTTTGTCTCTTATACTTTGGACATTTTATCAGGAGAGACCAGTCCCTGGAGAAGGATGTCATGCTGGATGAAGTGGAGCATCAGTTAAAAAGACCCCCAATGAGATGCATGCAACAGCAATGGGCTCCAACTTAACAAAGATTGTGAGAATGGTGCAAAACTGGGTCCATTGCCTACGAGTGGATTCCGACTCACAAAGATGCTTACATGGCATGAAGGAGGGATAAAAGACATCATGTTTCAGGATATGTTAGTGACGTGGTACAAAATGAGGTTGGGGGAGTATGTCTGTGTATTTGGACCCTTCAGCCAGTGTCAGATTACCCAATAAGCAAGCTAACAGCAGGCTTCCTTGTGCTTATTTATTAATCTGTAGTGAAAATTTTCACATCTTTACACACATCAAAGAGTCTGCTTCTAGCTATGGCTGCATGTATCTCTCTCCCAACCCCCCAACACCTTCCTACAGAATCCAAGTTTCTTTCCAAATTTACAGTCCCTGACCTGGTACTCTGCTCCTGCCTCCAGCCATTGAAGGACTCATCTCTGAGAGCAACATGAGGCCAGCTAACCTCGGTCTTTACTCTTTCTCCCCCACCTCTCATTCTGGGAAGGAGAGCAAGTGGACGGGTTGTTTCATGGCAGTGAACTTTTGCTTCCTACATACACTCATTCACTCATATACCATACAAATGTGCCTCTGCATGTTGAATTCAACCCAAACGTGTTACCCAGTCCCCAAAACTAAGCTCACTGCCATCGACTTGATTCCAGTCCATGGTGACCCCAGAGGACAGTGTAGAACTGCTCTCTAGGGTTCCGAAGACTTTAAATCATTACAGAATAGACAGCCTCCTTTTATTCCTGCAAAGCAGCTGGTGAGTTTAAACTGCCCACCTTGAAGTTAGCAGCCCAGTGTTTACCCTACTGTGTCACCAGGCCCAGCTTCCTACAAATTCCCAGGGATATGTGTTGTTGTTTAGTGTCGTTGAGTTGATTCTGACACATAGCGACCATGTATAGCATTTCCGAAGAGCGACTGGTGAGTTTGAACTACTGGACTTGAGGTTCAAACCTACCTTTCAGTCCAGTGCTTATCCTATGAGGGGGGCTTCCAAAGTTCGTGGGAAAACTCTATTAACTAGTAATTTTATATTTCTATGAACGTTTTGAAGCCCTCTCATATCTAATCAATGATCATTTTCTATATCCAAATTCCTATTTCTGCTGAACCTAAATTCTCACAGCATCTCACAGCCCTGTGCTGCTCTCTTCCTATGGGGATTGGTACCAAAGTAGAACTATGGCCCCTTACTTTGTCTTCCACCAGAATCTTTCACACCAGGTATTTGTTGAAAATTTGGGGTGAGGAAGGCATTTGTCACACACACACACACACACACACACACACACACACACACACACACATCCAAATAAGTTAAAATTAAGGTTTAGACATTTTTGCTCTCTAAGTCCTTGAGCTGTGCATCCACCATGGATTTCTTGCTATTCACACTTCCCCAAAGTTTGCAGCCTCCCACTCTGTTGCTCAGTCTTCCCCCATACCATGTTCCTCTCATCTTAATTCCCTAATTATGCAGAACAGTTCATCTGTTCTGAACTCTCCACCCCCCATTGGATTCTAGACCGAGTTTTCAGACTACCGCCTCATTAATGTGCCAGCTAAAGCAAAGGGCCATCCACCTTCAGACCCACCCATTATATGCACAAAACACATGGGAGAAGCGCTGAACTTTCAGTCTTAACTCCCTCCTTCTCCCACCAACCTCCTTCTAATGTGGAAGGAGACACTACATACATTTAATTCTCCACTAATCAAAATGATGCTTCTTCAACTCCTTAGAAAGCAGTAGGAGTTATAGTTTTTGTTTCAAACAGCCTTTCTCTCAATTCCGTTTCAATAACAAATACCCTGTTGTCTATAGAGAAGGTAAGTGACTTGTCTCTGTGTCTAATATGATAAAGGCAAGAGAAATTAACATACACAGAATGCTTACTAAGTGCCAAGAATTATATATTGATTAATTCATGCATTTTATCCCACAAGTTACACACATTTTTTAAAAATTAAAAAATGAGGAAGTGGAAGTTTAAATGACACGCTCAGGGTTATCCAATGACCAAACAATAGACAGGTTTTAAGTTATTAAGTTGTCTTCTAATTCTTCATAGGGAGTTGAATCCAAATATTATTTCTACGTCACTCACTGCTTCTGCTGTTTCCGTTCCGTGCTGTCGAGTCAGTTCTGACCTATGCACCACAGGACGAAATACTGTCCATCCTTACCATCGTTGTTCTACTTGGACCCATTGCTGCTGCCACGGTGCCAATCCTTCTCATGGGGGGGTCTTCCTCATTTTTGCTGACCCTCCACTTTACCAAGTATGATGTCCTTCTCCAGGGACTGGTCCCTCTTGACAATACGTTCAAGTATGAGAGACAAAGTCATGCCATCCTGGCTTCTAAGGAGCACTCTGGCTATACGTGTTTCAACACAGATTTGTTTTCCTTGCAGTCCATGGTACTTTTAATATTCTTCTTCAACACTCTAACTCAAATGCATCAGTTCTTCTATGATTTTTGTTATGCATTGTCCAACTTTTACATGCATATGAGGCTACTGAAAATACTGTGGCTTGGGTCAGGAGTACTTTAGTTTTCAAACTGACATCTTTGCTCTTCAACACTTTAAAGAGGTCTTGTATAGCAGATTTATCTAATGCAGTACATCACTTGATTTCTTGACTGCTGCTTCCAGGAATGTTGATAGTGGATCCAAGCAAAATGAAGTCTCTGACAATATCAGTCTCTTCTCCCTGGTGTGGCGCTGTGGGTTAATGTGTCAGACTGCAAAGTCATTTGAACTGCAAGGTCGGTGGTTCAAGCTCACTAGCTGCTCCTTGGAAACCCTGTACAGGGTCGCTATGGGTTGGAATCGACTCGATGGCACTTAACAACAAAAATAACTCCATTTATCATGATGTTATTTATTTGTCCAGTGGTGAAGATTTTTGTTTTCTTTACATTGAGTTTCAGTGATCTTTGATTTCATCAATAACTATTTTAAATCTTCTTGGCTTCCTGCAAGTCAAGTTGTATCATTTGCATAGCACAGGTTGCTAACGAGTCTTCTTCCAATCCTGATGCCATATTTTTCTTCATATTATCCAGTTTCTTGGATAATTTGCTCAGTATACAGATTGAATAAGTTTGGTGTAAGGATAAAACACTGGCGCATACCTTCCCTGATTTTAAACCATTCAATGTTCCTTTGTTCTGTTCTAACAACGGCCTCTTGATCTATGTACAGGATCCTCATGAGCACAATTAAGTGTTCTGGAATTCTCATTCTTAGCAATTTATCCATAGCTTGTCATGCTCCACACAGTTGAAAGCCTTTGCATAGTCAATAAAGCACAGGTAAACATCTCTCTGATGTCAGCAATGCCACTCTGCATTCCACGTTCCCTTCTGACTTTGGCTTTAATCTCTCTTGGTTAGATTGGGGTCATGGGCTTTGGGGGTAGTTAAGACCATAGAAATAAATATCATTCTCATCAGATCATGTCAAAGGTACGTATTAGCAACATAACATCACTTTTTGTTTTAGCTAGATCACCTGGCCAAGATAACGTTTGCTGGGTTTCCCCAGGGTAAAGTTCCTCTCCCCACCCTGTCTTCATGCTGTACTCCAGCAGAAAGTTCAAAGTATAGCACACTGAGATGAGGTACTAGAAGAAATATAAAGAAATAGCACCTGCATCTTTAAGTCACTGCAGGTCTACAAGGAGAGAAATCACACACATACCACACCACACTCACAGTCTGCTTCCAATACAAGAATGATTCATTAATGGATGTGTGGGGTGACACTAAGGTTTTAAGGCATATCCCATCATTAAACTCAACATTGAGCCTTGTTGTTATTGTTAAGTGCCACCGAGTCAGTTCCATCCCATAGTAGCCTTGTATAGTGGTTCAAAAGAGCGGTTGGTGAGTTTGAACCACTGACCTTGACGTTCAAACCGCCCTTTCGGTCTAGTGTTTAGCCTACAGTGCCACACCAGGACTTCAAGCATTAGCAGACATGAACGTGTTTGGGCAGTAAACGGAATGAAATTTATTCCAGTCCCTCTTTTGGGAATTATTTTGATGGAAGAAGATTTGCTCACCAAGATACCCCTAAAGAATAAAACCCTTTAATGATCTTGAGTGTTTCCCTACTGTTGGTATTGGAAAAGTCATTAAAGGAAAGTTTGCAAAGACTCTGATTAATTGTATAGATCTTTCACAAAGGAGTCAAAATGGGTACATAAACCAACAAAATAGCAGGAACAGAAAGTTCAGAAATCCTACAGTAAATCTAGCAAGTATTCTAAAAGTCTGTGTGATGTGAGATTTCATCCAACTAAGAGAAGGAAAATTAAGAAAGCTTTCCTAGAGAAAGGTGGATTTTGACTTGGGCCTTGAATACTGGACTAGATTTTCATGAAAAACCACTGGTTCAAACTGAGCAAAAACCTAAAGGCATGAAAATCCTAGATCTCTTTCAGGAATAGCAAATAACATGGAGTGGCCGTGACTCTGGATTCACCAAGGATTAAAGGAGTAACATTACAACAACCAGATGGTGGAAGGCATCTAAGCCTAGATTTCATTCTCTAGCTCCCAGGAAGCATTTCTAAACAAGGAGAATGGGGACTAGAACATTAGGCCTCACAAGGAGTACTCTTGGGGTCCATTGTAAGGACAGTTGTGGAGTGGAAGAGCTAGTAACAAGTAGAACTTTCATGAGACATCCAACTGTATGGGTAGATGTTGACAGATAATAAAGTTAACCTAAAAATTAAATAAACAACAAGTCATTTACTTAAGGAAGTTCTTTCTTAAATCAACACATGGTATAAGGAATTTTGGCCCATTTTATACATTCCATGTAAGATGCAATGTGATCTCTTATCTCCTTAATATTTTCATCATCATGACAACTTTTTACGGTAGATATTACTCAGTCTGCATTTTCCAGATTAAAGAAACTTGAAACTCAAAAAAACCAAGTCTCTTGTGCAAGGCCACACAGTGAGCAAGTAATAGAGTCTGGATTTGAACTGTCATTCAAAGTGACTCAAGAGTCAGATCTCTCAGGACATTCTGCATCAGAACTTAGTTTATAAGCTGACCTCTTATGTCCGTTTGTGAACCACCTATTTATGGATCACCCAGAGAAACTGTGTAATATCAGGCTGACTTCACCCTGCCACCCAGCACATTCCTGGACGACCTCCCAGCTGGTGTCTACTCAGGGAACAAAAGCTCACTTCAATATTAGCCCAAGTCAAACCTAATTAGAAAGGCAAATCCACTCCCAGTCTTCCCAGCCCCAAACTGGTGGTACCAGCCAAGCAGTAACTTTCCTGTGTTTTCTGCTCCTTTGGTTTCTTCGTTCCAGCTCTGATCACCCTTGGTCCACTTTGTCTCAAGGTGAAAAACCCCTGGATACTCGAACGATAGTTAGACCTTTAACCTTGCAGTGGATCTCAGAATCAAGTCATTGATACGAAAGACATTTTATCAATGCACAACTTGTGCCAAGCTACCAGGGGCAAAGGGGACACGGGCAAGGTCTCTATGTTCAAGAAGGAACAATCTACAAGGTAGCAGGTGCTTTGTATCTAAACACCTGAAAAACTGAGTTAGGGTTGTTACTAATTTGGCAAGCCTTCTGAATTCTCATTTATGTTACTTAAATCGTGCCAAACTGCCTGGTGTTGACAAGGATTTCTCAATCTTGATGCTATTGACATTTGGGACAGTAGAATGTTCAGCAGCATCTCTGATATCTCTCCACTAGTTAAAAAACCCAAGGGAGGTACTATAGTGAAACTTGTTTGAGAGCCAGAACCTGGCAGGACAACCTTGTGCCTGTGGCCTCACCAGTTTTTTGCTTGATGGGTGGAACTTTTCTATCATTCTCTATTATGGAAAATATTTGTGTTTTCCTTCTCTGATAGGTTTCTGTCTTACATGGGTTCTGTTGTTTACAGGTTTTACTGTATTATTCCCATTTTACTGATTAGGAAACTGAGGCTCAGGCCATTTAAGTGACTTTCCCCCAGGGTCCTAGTACTCATATGTGGTCAACTCTAGGCTCAGAGAGAGGACAGATAGCTATTTCCCAACATTCTCTCCATCCACCACCTACACAGTGGTGGATTCTTACATACCAGGTCACTACTGCCCAGCCCTGGCCATCCTCCCCTCCACTCCTTCTCCAGACCCTACCCCAGCTTTCTGAGGCTCTCCCACACCATTGAAGAGGGTCAGAACCCCGTTTCACTATCCTCCTAGGCACTGCATATGCTATTCCAACCCAAATAAGTATGTGGGTGTCTGGTGAGTGTTTTTTCTCACTGGGAGGCCCCGCACATCAGAGTGTGGATTTTGGTTTCAAGTCTTTCCTACCTTTTGGCCAAGTCTTCTCTCACCTACTGCACTGGGCAGTCCCGCCTCCCTCCAGAGCTTGCTCTTTGCCAAACCCTGACTCTGGCTGGGAAACAGAAGGCTGCATGCTGCCCTCCTTGGATGTCGCCCTCTTTGGGTTCCATGAATAAGCCAACAGGAATGCTTCAAGAAAGCAAAGCCATCATTTTTCCACCCAAGGGGAAAAAAATACACAACACTCTCATGGTTGTACCCGAGTGAAAACAGCCGAGGCCTCCTGCATGGCCAGTCCCTGGGTTCACAATGTGCATCACATAGGACTTCAGAAATGAAGTCATTCTGTCTTTCAATTCTTCCGTGTTGACCACTGGGACATCAGGGGAGGCTGCCAGGTTCCAGTGCAGGACTGGTGTTTGACCAACAGTCGTCACCCACATCAATGGGAATTAAACTCACATAAAAATGAATAAAAAGGCCAGCAAGTGGCCCAAGTGAGGAAGAGGCAGCTCTTTCCACCTCAATATGCTTGTCATTGAGTTCCAAATGAGAGTCAGTTAGGGGCTGTATTTCCTCTCCAGGCCTGACAGCTAAGAGGCCCAGGAAAGCAACCTGTGTGGCTATCAGCATATGAGCTAAGCCTTTGATTGATGCTTCAAATGTAGAGACTCACAAGAACAGCCTGGGAAATCCTTGGCCAGCCAAGTGAAGAGAGAGGCACATGTCTGGGGATGCTGGGCCCCACATAGCAACTGTTGTTGTTAAGTGCCATCCAGCCCATTCCCACCCATAGCAACCCTGTATACGGTTTCCAAGGAGCGGCCGGTGGCCTTGAACCACCAACCTTGCAATTCGAACTGGCTTTACAGTCCAGTGCATTAAGCCACAGCACCACACCAGGACTCCATGTTGTTGTTGTTATGTGCCGTTGGGTCAATTCCAACCCATAGCGACCATAAGGTTTCTGAGGCTGTAAATCTTTACAGGAGCAGGAAGCCTTGTCTTTCTCCCACGGAACCACTGGTAATATCGCACTGCTGACCTTGAAGTTAGCAGCCAAATCGTAACCACTACACTACCAGAGCTCCTTACCAGGACTCCATACCACGATCAAAATGTAGGATGTGACATAACCAGACTTGGAGAAAAGCTTGATTGAGAATTTAAAATTACTAAAGCATGTGCACAAGGTCCCTTGGTGGTGCAATAGGTAAGCTCTCAACTATTAACCAAAAGATCAGGGGTTCAAATACACCAGCAGGAGAAAAGACTGGCTCTCATAAAGATTTATATGATTTGCAGCCTAGGAAACCCTAGAGAGGAGTTCCACTGTGTCCGTATGAGTTGGACTCAACTCAACAGCACTCAACAAAAATAAAACCATGTATAGCATATACATTGTCCTAATTAAAAAAAAAAAAAAAAAGAAGTTAAAACCAATTGAGGGGAGGGGAGGGGAGGGTGGAGCACAGCATAGGGATTAGACACAGGAAAGTTTGGGTGCTGGGGAG
>NW_006408525.1:13859190-13901597 GCF_000296735.1 Chrysochloris asiatica
TAGTTAGCAGTTTGAACCTACCAGCTGTTCCACGGGAGAAAGATGAGGCTTTCTGTTCGTGTAAAGATTTACAGCCCCGGAAACCCTGTACAGGGCCGCTCAGAGTCGGAATCAACTCCACGGCACATAACAACAACAACTGCCCAATTCAATAGTGTCTAAAATTAAAGACTGTGGCTGTTTTAAAGCAAGGATTCAGAATAAAAGAGATTTTAAAATCACTCCTTTAACATTGTCTTGTAGCACCAAACTTTTGCTCACTTTTTAAAGCACTGTATTCTGGAGTTCTGGTAAGGTGCTGGAGGATCAGCACTGAACTGCGAGCCCCAACGCTGGCTGTTCAAGCCCACCGACTGCTCTGTGGAAACCCTACACAGGGTGACTATGAGTTGGAACCAACTCAACAGCACTTAACAACAGTTATGGTTGGATAGACACTTGAGCAAATGGTTATCTGCCGGATCTAAGGCAGCCTGGATGGCACAAGCGGTTTGTGACAGGCTACTAACCTAAAGACTGGTAGTGCCAACCCATCTAGAAGTTCTATGGAAGAAAGATGTGGCAATCTGTTTTCACATTCTACTCTGTGATACCTGAGGTCGTCATGAGTTGGAATTGGTTCAACAGCAATGAATTTGTTTGTTTGGCCCAGGCAAAGGGATCACTGTCTGCAAAACATACAACTCAAGGCTCATTTTGTAGGCTCGTGAGGCACCAGGATAACTAAGTGGGGAAGAACTACATGGGTAGGGTATTCAATGGGCAGTTTGGGTAGCCCAGGGACAGAAGGAGAGACATGGCTGATGAAGACAATGGGAAATAAACAAGTCATGGTCAAGTGCTCAGTCGCATACTGCAAGGTAAACAGTTCAAATCTACACAGATGCACCTCAGGCGAAAGGTCTGGTGATCTGTTTCACAAAAATCAGCTATTGAAAACTCTATGGAGCACAGTTCTACTCTGACACGCAGGGGGTCTGCATGAGTTGGCATCAACTCAATAGCAAGTTATTTAACTGGAGTTGGGAGGCAGGAGTAATAAGATTACATTTTTCTCAAGGCATCCCCTAGAGCAGGGGTGGGGAACCTTTTTTCTGCCCCAATTTATAACATCATTCGCAAGTCATACAAAATTATCAACTTTAAAAATCACCTGCTGTATTTAGTCAAGCATTTCCTGATGTGGTGCTGTAGGATAAGCACTTGACTGCAAGGTCAGTTTGAACTGCAAGGTCAGTGGTTCAAACTCATCAGCTTCTCCTTGGAAACACTACACAGGGTCGCTATGAGTCAGGACCAACTCGATGGCACTTAACAACAACAACAATGTGATGGGTGGAACTGAGGTTGCCTTGGCAACCTTATAAAGCCTTATGATGCCCATGGCCGTATATATATATATGTTGTAAGTTCCCCACCCCTGCCTAAAGCTTGAGTGAGAAGTTGCTGAAGGGAAAACTTCTCTGTGTGCCTTCCATGAAGGTGAGAGCTGGCTCTAACTGCAGCTCTTAGAGTTGGGATGACTTTTCCCACCATCCTGGCATCTGTAGGAATCACCCATGATCCTTCCTAGTCCATAAGCTTAGCATACAAAGGCTCAGTGTGGAGCTAAAATGTCAGCTGTGGAAGGTGAAAGGCAGAGTCCACGATTAAGACAGATCTTTGCAAAGACAAAGACTCTCATCTGGTGTTGGGACAATTCTATTATTACCCACTTAGTCTGCAGAAGTAAATGTTAAGAGGAATAAAGGCAGGCAAGATGCCTTTTGTGTCAGGAGAGGAAGACAAGTGGTTCTTCACTGAGTTGTAATCAAGGACTTGCATTAAGCAGCCTATTAACTCCAGTTTGAAGAGGCCCCAGGCACCCAGCGGCAGTCAAGGACAGCTCAAGAAGTCTCACTGCTTTGTCTCAAGGCACCCCAACCCACCTTAACTAAACCAAACCAGTTGCTGTGAAGTTTACTCTGCTCCATTAATGAGCTTGACTGCTATCTGAAAGGATGGAAAACTGACCAGTGACCTACTTCCAAAAAAGCAGTCATTGAAAACCCTGTGGAGCACAGTTCTACTCTAACATGTATCTGGTCTCCATCTTTGACTCGGACCCTAAAATGAGCCCTATCACTTACTGTAGCTTCGGTCACTGTTACGCCATGGCCCTTCATTTGAATGTTGTTGTTATGTGTCATCGAGTCAGTTCTGACTCACAGGGACTTTGATTAGGGTTTCCAAGGAGCAGCTGGTGGGTTTGAACCTTGTGGTTAGTCTCTCCATGCTTATCCTGAAGCACCACACCAGGACTCCTTTATTTGAATACCTCTGTAAATTTTACAGTGAATTTCCATGAGAGGATGGAAGACAGTCTAGAAGGAAAGCAACTGGTATTTCCTGCCTCATTCCTGTGTGCTGGAGACCAATGTAAGGGCTTCACAGATGTCATCTCATTTAACCCATATGATCATGGGTGGAGGTATCATTATGACTTGCATTTCAAAGATGCAGAAACTGACGAACAGAGAAATTTGGTAAGTTAATCTGATTCATATGCCTTTTAAAAGGCAGATTGTGGATTTGAACTGATATCTCTCTCTCTTCCATCACACTGGTATCCATCTGAGACATCATTAAATCTTTCAACAACTCTGTGAAGTAGTGTATATTTAGCTTCACTTTCCATTTGGAAAAGCTAAGACCCAAAGAGACCCCTCAGGTCATATAACAGGCAAGAAGCGTAGGGTTCAATTCCACGTGTTTGGACTCCGAATATGGGACCCTTTTCATTACACTGCAGCTGCTGTATTGTATCAGAAGACACCTTGGCATCTGTGGAGCAAAGTTTGCTCCAAGAATGTGTGTGTGCATGCACACTTGTACACACACACACACACACACACACACACACACACGCGGAACAAGCCATGTAGAGACGCCAGAAAAAAACATACTACCAGTAAAACTAATTGCTAGACTCTAAAATTCCCTGGAATCCTTTGAAATTCATAAGTTACCAGAGTTATTCCGGAAAATGAAGTAAATTTGGTGGCAGGAACTGTGGCGCTCTGGTCCAATGTCCTTATTTCATTCTCATGAAATACAATGTTTTCTATTTAGGTCAGCAGTGTGCAAAACTAGCTGTGAGCAGAGGAAGACGGGTTGGGGCCTGCCCTTTGAGAATGCCAGGATCCTCAAGATAAGTTCAACACACAGGCGACTCCTGCCCAGGTTTTTGGTAAGAGAGCCAGGGGCAGGGGGCATGGAGATCAGTGGACACCACGAAGTCCCCAGGAGTGGCTCTCAGAACCATGGCTCCCTCCAGGCCCAGGGGGTGGTCCATCCTGTGCTGTAGCCTCACTTCTAGGGAAGCTGTTGTTGCATAGTCTCAAAGTCCACACACCGGACATCTTGAATTGGAAGATGTAGTTTCAAGCGTCTTCAACAACCTCATTGAAATCGCTTATTATCATTTTTTATTAGTAAAGAATATTTTAGTCCAGTTTATGGTCTCCTCTCACCTTGTGGCCCTGGAAGCACTAGACAGTAGGTTCTAGGAGAAAACAAATGGAGAAGAGCTCCCTTGAATCAGTATTCTTCCAATCTCCCTCAGTTATTCCTTCTAGTTCATTTCTTTCCAACACGTCCTCTCCCAGGGCCATGGGGCAGCTAGGACTGTCTAGCTGTAGGATGGGAGCTCAAGAATGCAATGGAAGAGAACCTTTGGTATTGTTAAGAGCACTGATTTTACTATCAGAGAGACCTAAGTTCAAATCCCACCTCTTTCTCTGCCTAAAGGGTGCCGATGTGACTTTGGTAAACCAATTTGTCTTTCCTAGCCATAGTCGCTTTCCTGCAAAATTAAGGTACTATTTCAGAACTTATGTTGTTTTTGTTGTTATGTGCCATGGAGTCGGTTCTGAATCATAGCGATACTGTACAGGGTTTCCAAGGCTGCAAATCTTTACTGGAGCAGAAAGCCTCATCTTTCTCCTGTGGAACAGCTGGTAGTTTCAAACTGCTGACCGTGAGATTAGCAGCCAGATTCATAACCACTACGCTACCAGAGCTCCTTTCAGGACTTATGTTGTTGTTGTTGTTGTTGTTGTTGTTGTTGTTGTTGTTGTTAGGTGTCATCGAGTCGATATCAACCCATAGTGACTATATGCACAGCAGAACAAAACACGCAATGGCTTCATGGTGGGGAAAGCATGGTGGGGAAGGGGTCCTACCAGGTCACTTGCTTCTCTTGATGCACTTGGGGCACCCACTGGGCAGTGAACAACCAGAGAGATACAGCAGCAAAGACAGGGCAACCCTTGACTCTCACACAACACAAATTTCACATAATGACCTGGTCTTTGGAACCTAACCAGGAAAATAAGTGAGGAGTGGGTATACAGCCTAGAAAACTCCATGGAGCAGCTCTTCTCTGTGACACGGCATTGCTATGCATCAAAGTTGATTCAATAATAGTACCTGACAAGATCGACAAAGCTGGCAGGCAAAGGATTCACATTCAGGTCCACTTGAATTCGAACTTTGTATTCTATAGTATTCGTATTCTATAGTTTCCTCTGCTTGATTGCCCTCGGATGAGGGGAGATGTAAAAAAAAAAAGATAAACAGAAGAAAAATTGGGACAGGCTTGGGGGAAATATTGGTAAAATTCGGACCCAAGGAAAGGGACTTTTTAGCTGGATTTTTAGCACATATGTCAGACACTGTCCTGGTGTGGTGCTGTGCATTAATGCAATGGCCTATAAAGTCAATTTGAACCACAAGGCTGGCTGTTCAAGCTCACCAGCCACTCCTTGGAAACCCTATACAGGGTCATTATGGGTTGGAACCGACTCGACAGCAGTTAACAACATGTCAGGCACTGTGAGCAACAACCTGGCATGTCCTTGGGATCTCATTTATTCCATAAGCACATCTGCCCCTCCTGGGGTGGAGAGCTATTCTGTATAGCTCATCTGTGTGCTGTGTTCAGACCAGCCAATGGCATCTTCCTGTTCAGAGTTGCTCTCTTCAGCCATTCTCTGACTGTCTGGCTTGTCTTTCCCTTCATATCGGAGAGTTCTGAATGCACAGGGTTAACATTCAACTTTTCACCTGAGAACAGCATGTGTCACTGCCCACAGCTGCCTTTCAATCACTTGTAACTTATATGTAATCACAGGAAGAAGGATGAGGCATGTTGGGTAGTGTCAGGTCCTTCCACTCACGGCTGTGACCACTGGGGTCAGGTGACATAAAGCCTGCAGAATCACTGACCAACCTCTTCTCTGGCCTTGGGATATCAATCTGCATCACCCACAACAGCTTTGGGTCTAAACACTAGTTTATGTGAGTCAGTTCTGACAGTTCTGCTTGCATCCCTACAAACAGCATCTTTTACTATCTTTTCCCACCCAGCATCAGTCCTGTCTTTGACAACCTTCTTCCCAAAATATGTAGTGAGCAAGACCTTTCACATAAAAAGGATACAGTCTGTAAATATCTCCTTCCAATCAGTGGAGCTATATGTTCTCAGGGGTCTCATCCAGTGAGCTCATAGTCTTGGGAGCTCTAGGCATCTTGTGTTACAGAACACCTTCCATTAGCCCATAGAAAAGTCCCCAGATAGACCACTCATCTGCCACCTCAGCTCCAAACTCTCTCTTAGATCCATGGGCCTTACCAATGCCCCAAATGCTAGCATCATGTAAATTCTAGACTATTCAACTCAACCAAAAAAGAAATAAGTAAAATACTCTAAAGGAATCAGGAAGACAGGATGCCATTAAGTGGCAATTTAAGCAAGTCAAAGCCATATTGCAAAGGAACCAACAAAGGAATAAATGTAAGCAGGGACTAGTAAACACTATGGCATATACTGGGGGCTCTAGAGAGGGGTGCATGGGGTGGAGGCAAGGGAGCAAAGGAAGGAGAAAAAGATCATCTGTATTTGTGGGGAATGTACACTGTATCAAAACAGAGTAATGAACTATATAGCCGTAAGAATGTGTTCCGCTAAGTCCATTGATGATGCATACTTTTATAGCTTATAAAAGATTCACACAAGCCCTGCTGACTTCATCTTCGCAACAAACCCAAAACCCAAAAACAAATGAGTCAATTCCAACTCATGGTAACCCCATATGTTTCAGAGTAGAACTGTGCTCCATAGGTTTTCAATGGCTGATTTGGGGGTGGTAGATTGCCCGGTGGGTTGCCCAGCCTTTCTACCAAGGTATCTCAGGATAGATTCAAACTGACAACTTTTCAGTTAGTAGTCGAGCTCTGAATCATTTGTTTAAGGTAAGTATTCCTGTGATCCCCATTTTAAATCTATATAAGTGAGAAGCTAAGAGCTATCGTACAGTTATGAGGTACATTGGCATAACCCAGATTCCCCGCCCCTACTTCTGCAGTCCTAGTGTGGTGCTGTAGGATAAGCACTGGACTGCAAGTTTGGTTTGAACTGCAAGGTCAGCAGTTCAAACTCACCAGCCACTCCTCGGGAACCGTATACAGGGTCACTATGAGTCAGAACTGACTGAGCAGCACTTAACAGAAAAAAACAAATCTTCTGCAGGCACATAGAATGTCCTATGTTCCATGTGGTAACTGCTCCTTGGTACCACTCACAGCCTGAGAGTCTTCACTGCCGGAGCTCCCTGGGGGCTCACTCCTGATAAGACGCTGTTCACTCTTTGTAGGTCCCGATAGGAACCAAGTAAGTAGGGGTGACAGAAGTCCAGGCCACACCACTCTCCTTGCTTCTCTACCCTTTATTCACCCTCTTCTGACATGCAACACTGAAGTTCCACAGAAATGGAAGTACACCTTGAATCAATGTTACCAACTAGATCAGAATGTTAAGACATGACTGTCCCTGAAGTTACTGGGGGTTTCTCACTGAATACCTTTCTTCTGAGGTTCAGTCCTCCTAACACACTATATGGCTTCTTTCTTATGCTCTTTCTTGTCTCTCTGTACCACACCACCACTCCCAGCAACCTACCCAGAGATCATTGCAAGTTACCTAGCACAATGGGCCTCACGAACATTATTGAGATGCAGGTTGTTCTGGGTACTTGGGTTTAACCAAGGAAATGAGTTCGAAGCAACCCAAAGCTTCAAAACTACCTGAGAGAAATTAGTGAGTCTGGTGTTCTATACGGTTTCACTATTTCCCAAGTTGGGTGAAAGCATAAAAGTGGGTGAGCCACTGAGAAATGAGAAGACTTCTTAAGGAAAGAAGACAACCTGAAGCCTATGTTAGATAGACATGTGGATGCCATCGATTCAACTCCATCGCATCATGACCTTATGTGCAAGTGAAGGCAACATCATTTTCATGATTGTCAGCAGGTGTACAGCATGTGACTACTGTACCAATGAATCTCACAGAGGGTCTCTTCCCCCTCAATGGTGCCCTCTAGTTCATCAAACATGATGTCCACCTTAAACAGCTGGTCCCTCTTGATGATGTGTCTAAAGCAAGAGACTCAGAGTTCTATTATGATCCACAAGATTTTCATTGGTTAATTTTTTGAAGTGATTTGATTGATTATGTGCTGTGGTGTTTATTCCAACTCATATAGACCCTGTACAAGGTTTACAGAGCAGAAATCCTCATCTTTCTTCTGTGGAACAGCTGGTATTTTCGAACTGCTGGCCTTCAGGTTAGCAGCCCGACTCATAACCACTATGCTACCAGAGCTCCTTAATGTTTGGAAGTAGGACGCCAAATATATGTTTGTCTGAAAGTTCTATAAAACCTATCCATCATTGGTTACCCTGCTGGTATTTGAAGTACTGCTGGTATCATTTTCAGAACCATAGCAGTACACAAACCAGATGGGTGTTGGAAGTCTGGTAGCGTAGTGGTTACAAATAGGGCTGTGAGTCACAAGGTCAGCAGTTCGAAACTACCAGCTGCTCCGCGGGAGAAAGATGAGGCTTTCTGCTCCCGGAAAGATTCATAGCCTCGGAAACACCGTTCAGGGTCGCTATGGGTCAGAACGGACTCGATGGCACATAACAACAACAACACAGGCAGCCAAAATCCACTTGAGAAAAACAATATACCATTAATATCCTGAAAAGCACTGAATCTTCTGGCTTTTATTAAAATAAGAAAAATGTTATCTGTATGTGAGAGAGAGTTGATTTAAGGGATCAGTAGTATTAATTCAGAAACTGAACTCAAGTCTGTTTTATCAAACTCTTGTATTCCTTGCCTTGATTATTCTGTCCCTCAATCACACACCAGGCTGTGCCGTATACTTACACTGACAACTGAGGCACCTCCAAATTATAAGTCCAGAAATAACATTGTAAAAGAAAGGATTCTTCAATCAAAAACTATCAGAAGTTAAAATAGATACATATATTTGACCTAGTTAAGAGTGTTACAAATACCTCTACAAAATTCTTAAGATTTTTGTATTGGTTGACTTCTGGCAAAATGAAGTTTTTTTATTCTAAGATTGAAGATATGTATTTTGTGTGTGCGTGACACTATGAAGATGGCGTAGGACTGAACAGTGTTTCATTCTGTTGTACATAAGGGTCGCTGTAAGTTGGAATTGACTCAAAGGCACCTAACAATGACAATCTGTGGATTCATCGGAACCATGTGTATTGCCTCTCCCTCTAACTCCCAGCAGGTACCAGAGGCAGAAGCAGAAGTAGAACTCTGATGTTTCCTGGAAAACACCTTTGCCTTGTTGTTGTTGTTGTTAAGTGCCATCGAGTCGGTTCTGACCCATAGCGACCCTGTACAGGGTTTCCGAGGGTGTAAATCTTTACGGGAGTAGAAAGCCTCATCTTTCTCCCGCGGAGCGGCTGGTAGTTTCGAACCGCTGACCCTAAGGTTCGCAGCTCAATTCGTAACCACTACGCTACCAGAGCTCCTTTGCCTTAGAGCTTACAAATTACTTTTAGATGTTGAACCATTATATCAAGTTTTCAAGCATGCGTTGATACATCTATGTTGAGTAATTTAAAATGCTGTTGTGGTTTGTCTATGCAATAGACACAGTCGTGGACAGTCTGTGGGGCAGCTCTACTCTCTGTCCTATAGAGCATCACTGGAGTTGGAATGAACTCAATGGCAGTGGTTTTTTGTTTTGTTTGTTTCTGTTTTGTTTTGTTGGTTCAATTAATATTTGCTCACATACAGTGGGTTGGGTAAACAAAATGATGTACACTGATTAAAAATGATCACTTATCAAATAAAATAGGAAAAAAACTGGGTTCTTTGGCCTCTCACAGCAAGAGAAGTTAGTATAACCTACCCTCTTGGGGTTAGGCATCTCCGAGGACCATCCCTACAGGTCAGAGAGAACTGGACAAGGTCAGAGCACACCCAGGTCACTCCACTGGCAGAACTCACTAAGTCAGATGGCTAGTGGGGGGGAGGGTACTTGGTTAGCAGCAAATAAACTGGTTAATTATAACAACAATCTGTCTCTAAGACACACATACAAAACTGTCTATGAGCTGGGAAGAATGTGATTAGAACAGCAAATGTGAATCTAGTCCCACAAAAACAAACAGCATGACTGAGCCATTTGGGCAGAATGCAACTTGTGCCATGGCCTTCCTCCCGACAGAGCTTTTGCTCCCACGTGTTTGTCCCTCTAAAAATCCTAGAAACAAGTGTGTGCAGTCTGCGTTAGAAGTGGTCCTCCTGGGTACTTGATGGCGGAATTCTAATGAACAGTGTTAAGGAGCTACATGGGGATGGGGAGGGCAAGAGGGGAACAGAGCAATGGGTATATCTTAATTTAATGAATTATGCATTGAAAATTGGTCACTATGAGTCCAAATCAACTCAACAGTAATGGGTTTTGTTTTCTGCTTGTGTGTGTGGGGGGGGGATTATATTTCAGGCAATTCAGATTAAGAACAGAAGGGTAATACAAATCCAAAGGTATACTCTGTTTCTCAGTAGCAGAATTTTCATAGAATTCAGCCACATTCTTTTCTTTTGCATTCTCTGTCAAGACCACATGGGACCTAACCCTATGGAGAACTTAGATGTAAACAAAACCAAGCATGGTAAAATGGCATGGTGGAGTGATGGAAGGAGCCATGCACTTTAGATTCAGACCAATAAAGGAAAGCATTAAATTCTTTCTCCTCAGGAGCTAATAGTCAGGGTATATCAAGGAAGGTTCCAGAATCCTAAAGTGAAACATCTGCCTCTGCAGACACAAAGCTGTTGTCCATTAATGAGAAAAAAAATATATTGATAGCCACACAGAATTTCTCCCAAAAGATAGAAGCAACAGGAGGTCTGTAATTACCCTTCCCTGAAGGTGGAATATTTTGATCGCTAAATTATGCTGTCTGGGATATTTTTAAACTTCTCAGTTAAAATGCTTTCTTAGTTAACTGTGCCACACTGGAAAGACATGGAAGGTGAGGTCACAAGTGAAAAAGACAGAGGAGTCTTCTTCTGTGGGATTCATCAGGCGTCACGAAGGAGACTGGTAATAGGTGAATATCCTGTTGCTAAGTAGGTTCAGGCCCGGTTCATAATTAAAGAACGGGATATTGTGTGGAGTTGATGATCCAGGAACGTGGCTGGGGCTAGAGCTCTATTAGGCTTTATGACTCAGTACACCAAACATGTCTTAGCTGCACCCATCCAAAAGAAGAAAAGAAACACACACACACACACACACACACACACACACACACACACATCATGCATGCCCCTCTCAAAAGGCCACCCACAGGCAGTGATGAATTTTCAAGGCCCAAACTAAGGGCCTTGGAATTCAATTAAAATGCTCTTTCTTGCTAAAAGCTTGGGATATGTAAATTGAGTGTCACTGGGCTTAGCTTCTGAAGTTGTTGAGTGCGTGGGTTGGGGGGGGGAGAAGGGGGCACCCCACAGGGCTAAGGGTGCTCAGCCAAGTCTGGAAAAGGTCCAGGCTGGACACAGGCTGGACATTGAAATAAAATCTCTGTTTTTCAGAAATGGCTGTTTCTTAATCATCCTGAAATGCTACCTTTTTTTGTTTGTTGTTAAGCGATGTTGAGTTGGGTTCCAACTCATAGCTACCCTGTAGAGGGTTTCCAAGGAGTGACTGATGGGTTTGAACCATTGATCTCACAGTTAGCAGTCCAGTGCTTATCCTACGGCCCCACACCAGTAAATGCTACTTGGACACTGAAAATACTCAAGATGTTTTGAGGTGTTGGGCATTGTGATGCCTACAGGATATTGTGATGTATAAAGCAACAGAAAATAGGTTAGGTAGGAAAACTGAAAAGAATTGAAGTTATTCCAAGAAATAGTAGTAGACAAAAATGTGTGGCTTAGTGGTAACTGCATGCTGAGATATATGGCAGAGGTTCAGGTCATGGCAGATCATCTTGGACCTAAGAAGATAGGGATTAAGAGAGATCTACAGCACCGGGAAAAAGGTCAAGAGTCAAAAGCTAGGAGAGCAGCCAGGAATCTGTTACTTGGAGCTCAAAGGATTGTGCAACCAAAAATGAAAGATGAAATCATGAAGCCAATCCAAGTTGTGAAAGTTCGTCAAGAACAACTCATTTAAAAGGGTGACCATAAGTCCCAATTTACCTGAGATAATTCCACTTTATACTTGCTGTCCCCTTTTGTTTAGCACTTGTTTTGGAATGTTCCTTATTAATCAATTGTTATTATTCATATTTGCATTAAAATGGGTTGGGATGAGTTTGGAGAATGACACTTATATCTCAGCTTCTGCTGTGTGAGAAATGTGTGGACACACTACATAGGTCTCACGTTACATCTGAATTACAACCAATAACCTATCCCCCTTTCCCCTCCAATTATCTTGTTTCAAGGGAGCCTTTTAAGGGAGTTCTTCCCCTAAAGAAGATATTGAGAAAATGGCTTATATACAAATAGCCTATTTTGGAGGTGAAAGAAAAACAAGTAAAGGAAAAAGGACTTGAAACAAGGAAGAGAAAGCAACAAATATAATGGATAAAATCAAGTCAACTACCTCTGAGAGCAATTAGTTGGGCAAACTCTGAGGGCTAAGGTAAAACACTTGCCTCCTGGTTACCCAATTGACAAGGTAAGAAAGCTTTGCTGAGAGTAAACAGCAAAGTATGGAATGGAAACTTCCTTAATCGCTAACCAAGAAAAAGTTCAAAAGTCAACCATCAGCTGGAAGACTGATGCCTACAGTTTTCTGGGATTCTCAAGGACCAGTATTGGAACACTGTCGGGCAAAAGGTTCAACAATCAACAGTGCTCATTACAGTGAGATGCTTCCTGAAGAGCTGAAGTCTAAACTTCAGATTAAACACACAGAACTGCTATCCAAGAGCATTGTGATTGTGCATGATAATGCAGGTTCACACATGTCTGCCCACACTGCTGACACTCTGCAAAAGCTTCATTTTGAGGTGTTAAAGCATCCTCTCTACAGTCCTGATCTTGTTCCATTGGACTTTCATCTGTTTGGTCCACTGAAAATAGCCCTTGAAGGATAAAAATTCACCTCTGATGAAGAAGCGAAGACAGTGGTGCATTCATGGATCATATATATATGGCAATACTGATCTAGTTGAAGGGAGGAGAAATTTTAGACAAGGGCTTAGACAAGGGCTCTGTTTCCTCATAGGACAGATTAGAACTGCTCCTTAGAGTTTTCAGAGACTATAAGTATGTATAGGAGCAGACCGTCTCATCTTTCTCCTGCAGAGTAACTGGTGGGTTTGAACCACCAACTTTGCAGTTAGCAGTCCAGTGCTGAGCCCACAGCACCACCAGGACTGCTTCTGTTCCCTCAGCTCCCCTTTATTTCTCCTAACCCCTATGTTTCTCTTCAGTCTCTTTGGGATTCTTAGAATGTGGGTTGAAAATCTTAGGTCTCGAATATCTCCAACCTCTGATAACATTCAGGTATTGTTTTCTACTTTGTCAACATTGTTAAGCAACACTTTGTCTTCCCCCAAACTAAATTTAGTTCAGTAAAATAGTCAAATAATTATTAACATGGTCCAAAGGTAAGAAAAGTCCTAGAACTCCTACAAAGTAAAGCTCTTTACTGCCCTCTCCCACCAAGAGTTTCTACTAGCTCCTAAAAGTGTCAGTTCACCTTAAAACCAGTCCTGTGGCCACGAAATTACTCCTAGATAGGATCTCTAGTCTGTAGTCAGAGTGAGAGCTGATAAAATCTGATGACAGGGTCCAGATTTGGTACTGGTAGTTGGAAGGTTGATGGCTCAAATTTGCCAAGTGCTCTGCAAGAGAAAGATGTGACAATCAGCTTCCTTAAAAAGTACAGCCTTGGAAACCCTATAGGGCACTTCTATTCGGTTCTCTAAAGTACTTGAATTCTGAATTCAACTTATGGCAATGGTTTGAAGGCTGTGTATGAGTGTGTAAACTGAAGGGAATCTATACAATAAAGAATAAATTTCATAATATGTAAATGTAAAAATAGATTTCACAAAGAAAAATCACACAAAACTTTTTGGTGTAGGGCCATCCAACGTGGAGGTTTAAGGAGCTAAGAGGACTTATTTCATACCAAAAACAAAACTAAGCTAAACTAAAGCAATTGCCGTCAACTAGATTCCAATTCAAAGCTAGTCTACATAGGACCAAGTATAACTGCTCCTTAGGATTTCTGAGACTATAAATCTTTAAAGGAACAGAGAGTCTCATCTTTCTCCCATGGAGTAGCTGGTAGGTTGGAACCACCAAACTTGCATCACAATTGAATTTTTGGCATCTCTGTCCTCAAAATGAAAAGAAAGAACTGCAAGCATCCATTAATAATTAGAACATGGAATGTATGAAACATAAATCTAGAAAAATTGCAACTCATCAAAAATGAAATGGAATGCATCAGGAACAATATCCTAAGCATTAGCGAGTCATTTTGAATCATATAATTGTACAGTTCATATGCCAGGAATGACAGATTCAAGAGGAATGGTGTCACATTCATCATTGAAAAGAACATTTCAAGATCTGTCTTGAAGTATCATGCTGTCTGTAATAGGGTAATATCTATTCTATGCACCTACAAGGAAGATTGGACAGTGTTTCGTTCTGTTGTGCATAGGGTCACTATGAGTCGGAACCAACTTGATGGCATCTAACAACAAGAAAGACCAGTTAATACCACTATCATTCACACTACACACCAACTACCAAAGCCAATGAAGAAGAAATTTAAGAATTCTATGAATTTCTTCATGCTGAAATTGATGAAACTTGAAAACAGAATATATTAATAATCTCTGGTGATTGAAATGCAAAAGTTAGAAACAAACATGAAGGAATGGTAGTTGGAAAACATGGCCTTGGTGGTAGCAATGACAGTGGATAGAATTTTGAAAGACCAAATGATTTCTTCATTGCAAATATCTTTTTCAACAACATAAATGATGACTAAAAATGTGGACCTCACCAGATGGAATACACAGGAAGCAAACTGAATACATTTATGGGAAGAGACAACAGAAAAATTCAGGCGAGAGACCCACTGCGGAATAGACCACCAATTGCTCATACGCAAGTTTAGGTTAAAGCTGATGAGTATTAAAACAAGTCCACAAGAGCCAAAATATGACCTTCAGTATATCCCACCTGGACTTAGAGACCATCTCAAAAACAGATTTGATTCACTGAACGCTAATGACCAAAAGACCATATGAGTTGCAAGATGACATCAAGAATATCATACAGGAAGAATGCAAAACGCCATTTAAAAGACAGAAATGATAGAAAACAACAAAGTGGATGTCACAAGAGACTCTGAAACTTGCTGTAGAATGTGGAATAGTTAAAGGGAGTGGATGAATGATGAAATAAAAGAGCCAAATAGAAAATTTCAAAGGGTATCTTGAGAAGACAAAGTATTATAATACAATATGCAAAGACCTAGAATTAGAAAACTAAAAGGGAAGAAAAATGCTCAGCATTTCTCAAGCTAAAAGAATTGGAGAAAAAATTCAAGCCTCAACTTGAAATATGGAAGGATTCTATGAGCAAAAGATTAAACAATGCAGGAAGCATCAAAACAAGATTGAAGGAATATACAGAGTCACTGCACCCAAACAGATTAGTCAACATTCCACCATTTGAGGAAGCAGCCAATGATCAAGAGCTGATGGTACTGAAGGAAGAAGTCCAAAGTACAACTGAAGGCATTAGTGAAAAACAAGGACCAGGAATTGATGGACTACCAATAGAAACATTTCAACAAACTGATGCAGTGCTGGAAGCTAGTGTATGCCAAGAAATTTGAAAGGCAGCTACATGGTCAACTGACTGGAAGAGATCCATATTGAGGTCCACTCCAAAGAAAGGTGATTCTACAGTATGCATAAGTTTACAAACAACATCACTGATGTCACATGCAAGTAAAATTTTGCTGAAGATATTTCAAAGATGGTTGTAGCAGTACATGGACAGTACGCTGCCAAAAATTCAAGCTGGATTCAAAAGAGGAAGTGGAATGCTGGCTATCACTGCTGATGTCAGATGGATCTTAGCTAAAAACAGAGAATACCAAAAAGATGTTTACTTGTGCTTTATTGACTATGCCAAGGCATTCGACTATGCGAATCATAGCAAAGTATGAATAACATGTGGAAGAACGGGAATTCCAGATCACTTCATTGTGCTCATGTGGAACCTGTACTTATGTCAAGAGGTAGTAATTAGAACAGAACAAGAGGGCAGTGCTGGTTTAAAATCAGGAAAGATTTGTGTCAGCGTTGTATGTTTTCACCATACTTATGGTGTGGCATTGAGGGTTAATGCGCAGGACTGCAAAGTCAGTTTAAACTGCAAGGTTGGCTATTCAAGCTCACCAGTCACTCCTTGGAAACCCTAGATAGGGTCACTATAGGTTAGACCTGACTCAACGGCACTTAACAACAACAAATTCAATCTGTATGCTTAGCAAATAATCTGAGAAGTTGGACTATATGAAGAAGAACATGGTATTAGGACTGGAGGAAGACTCATTAACAAACTGCAATATGCAGATGACACACTCTTACTTAATGAAAATCAAGAGGACTTGAAGCACTTACTGATGAAAATCAAAGAATATAGTCTTCAATATAGATTAAAACTCAGTGTAAAGAAAAGAAAAGCCCTCAGAAACAGATCAATAAACAACTTCACAATAAATAGATAAAAGATTAAAGTTGTTAAGGATTTCATTTTACTTGGATCACAATCAATGTTCATGGAAGCAGCAGTCAAGAAATCAAAAGGTACATTGCTTTGGGCAAATCTGCTACAAAAGGCCTCTTTAACGTTTTAAATATCAAAGATGTCATGTTAAGGAGTAAGGTGGGCCTGACTCAAGCCATAGTATTTTAACTGCTTCAGCTGCATATGAGAACTGGGCAGTGAATAAGGAAGACTGAAGAACTAATACATTTCAATTATGCTGTTGGCAAAGAATTCTGAAAGTACTATACACTGTCAAAGAATGAACAAATCTGTCTTACAAGTACAAGAGTGTCTCTTAGAAGAGAGGACAAGGTTTAGTTTTACATACTTGGGCATGTTATTAAGAGGGAACAGTCCCTGAAAAGGGACATCTTTCTTGGTAGAGTATCAGCATAAAAAACAATGGACTGCAACAATGGACTCAAACATGACAACAATTGTGATGTTGGTGCAGAACCTGGCAATGCTTCAGAGCCAACTCAACAACAACAGCATTCTTTAAAAAATCATTTGGGCTGCTATTGCATTGGGCAAAACTGCTGCACAAGACTTCTTTCAGGTGTAGCAAAGATATAAGTTTGAGAACTAAGGTGTGCCCTACCCAAGCCATGGTATTTTCAATAACCTCATATGCATGCAAAAGTTGGACGGTGAATAAAGAAGACCGTAGAAGAATTGGTGATTTTGAGTTATGGTGTTGGAGGAGAATATTAAGAGTACCATGGGCTGCCAAAAGAACAAACAGGTCTGTGTTGGAAGAAATGCAGCCAGAGTGCTCCTTGGAAGCCAGGATAGCCAAACTTCATCTCTCATACTTCAGACATAGTGTCAAGAGGGACCAGACACTGGAGAAGGATATTCTGTTTGGTAAAGTGGACAGTCAGAGAAAAAGAGGAAGACCCCAATGAGATAGATTGGCACAGTGGTGGCAGCAATGGGCTCAAGCGTAGCAATGATTGTGAGCTTAGCCTAGGACCTGGCAGTGTTTTGTTCTGTTGTGCATAAGGTCACTATGAGTCGGTACCGACTCTATGGCACCTAACAACAATCAGGTTGACCCAATACTGGGAAACCTAGAATTCACTCTTTCCTTCATTTCCTAAGTAACGCAATGGCAAATGATGTCAGTTCTGTTATCAAAGCATATCCCAAGTCTGTCTCTTTCTTTCTGTCTCCCTTGCCACTACTCTCATCCAAGTCCTGTCACATCCTAACCGGTATCCTTCATTCTATCACTTAGACCTATTACCCATTCTCTACCAAATAGCCAGAATATCCCTTTAAATAAAACCATATATTCTTCCACTGCTGAAAACTCTTCAGTGGCATCCCTTTCATAATTGAAATTCATGCTGTATCCTGGCCTCACAGGTCAAGTTTCTGAGAAAACAAAAGTTGGATGAAATGGCTCTTTGGCTAAGGGTGAGTCCTGGAGGAGAAATCAGCTGAGGGCTGCCAGCCACTAATCCTCCAAAAAGGTAGGGAAATGAGCATTTCAGTCCTAGAGAAGAGAGTTGAGTGACACACACCACAGTGATTCCTACTTCGTCTTACCTAGTCTTCTCTCCATCACTATACCACGGTCACTGAAGAGCACAATACAACAGTGGCCATTGAGTCCATTCTGATTCACAACAACCCCTTGTAAGTCAGAGCAGAACTGAGCTGCAGAGAGTTTTCCATGGCTGAACATTCAGAAGCAAGTCACCAGGCCTTCCTTCTGAGGTGTCTCTGGCTGTGTGCAAACTGCAAAACTCTTAAATAACAGCAGAACACATGAACCACTTACCTGCAGGTCACACTTAGTCACACCACTTACACGGAAGTCAAGCTTGGTCCTGTCTTAGGCCCTTTTCCATGTTTCTTTTGCCTGGAAGCTCTTCATCCACATCCTCTCAGAGTTGGTCCCTTCTTATCAGAAAGATCTCAGCTTAAATAACACCCACTATGGCTTGGGGCACTGTATGTAGGAATAGCACTGAACAGGTAGTTTGAATGGCAAGGTAGGTGGTTCAGTCTCACCAAGTGCTCCTCAGAAACCCTGTACAAGGCTGTTTTGAGTCAAAACTGACTCCATGACAGCACTTAACACAAACAGCATGATTTAAAAATCAGGAGAGGGCTATGTCTTTTCACCATACTTATTCTATCTGTAGGCTGGGTAAATAATCTAAGAAGCTGGACTGGATAAACAGCATAACCTAAGGATTGGAGGAGTCCTGGTGTGGTGCTGTGGGCTAATGCAGCAGACTGCAAAGTCATTTGAACTGCAAGGTTGATGGTTCAAACTCACCAGCTGCTCCTTGGAAACCCTATACAGTCTCGCTATGGGTTGGAATTGACTCAACTGCACTTAACAACAACAACCACAACATGGACTGGAGGAAGATTCATTAACAACCTGCAGTATGCAGATGACACAACCTTGGTTTCTGAAATTTACACCTCAACGCCAAGAAAACAAGAATCCTCACATCTGAACCAATAAGCACAGCATGATAAGTATAGAAAAGCTTGAGGTTGTCAAAGATGTCATTTTACTTGGATCTACAATCAATGTCCATGGAAACAGAACTGAAGAAATTAAGTGACATAGTACATTTGGGCAAATCTGCTTCAAGAGACTTCTTTAAAGTGTTAAAAGCAAAGATGTCACTTTGAGAAGGAAGGCATGA
Source organism: Chrysochloris asiatica (assembly GCF_000296735.1). Lineage (NCBI taxonomy): Eukaryota > Metazoa > Chordata > Mammalia > Afrosoricida > Chrysochloridae > Chrysochloris > Chrysochloris asiatica. The sequence continues at coordinate 13,878,067 of NW_006408525.1, forward strand.
CTGACCCAAGCCATAGTATTTTCATTGGCTTCATATGCATCTGAAAGCTGGACAAAGAATAAGGAAGACCAAGGAAGAGTTGATGCATTTAATTTATGGTGTTGGTGAATAATATTGAATATACTATGGACTGTCAGAAGAATGAACGCATCTGTCTTGCAAGAAGTATGGCCAGAACACTCCTTAGAAGCAAGGCTGGTGAGACTTTGACTCACTTAGTTTGAAAATGTTATCAGGAGGTATCAGTTCCTGCAGAAGGATTTCATGCTTGGTAAAGGGTCAGTGATAAAGAAGAAGACCCTCAATGAGTTGGACTGATACAGTGGCTTCAACAATGGGCTCAACAGTAATGACGAGGGAACAGGACAGGGCAGTGTTGCATTTTCAGAATTGATTTGACAACACGTAACAACAACAATAACATGATAATCCACTGGCCACTGAACCCAAAGTACCTCTCTAGGCACACTTATTACAAAATCCTGTTTTGTTTTCTTCATACCGCTTTCACTGCATGGCATTGCCTTTTTATTGTTTATTTCATTTCTTTCCCCAAAACTAGAATCTGCATGAATGCAGGACCCAGATCTGTGTCAGCCTGTGCTAAACTCTCCATACCTTTCTTCTCAGGAACAAAGAAATGCAAATCTTTCACACTACTACATAATGGAGTAATTCAGTTGTCTCCAACTGCTATCCTCAAAACATCCTGGAGCCTCATTCTGTATCCTTCAGAAATCGCCAACACGTTGAGAAACTATCTTCTTGTATTTAAGGAAGGCTCTATTTTTTTCCACTACCACTGTCTGGTGGAGGGAAACAGGCATGGCCTTCCAATTTAAAAACTAAAAATAGACTAACAAAATCGTTTACCAAATTGTCAACAATGATCAATAAAATTGATCAACCAATGAATTAGTTTGTTTCCTTTTCTCATTCTACTTTTCTGGCTGTCTGAATGTTCTACAAAGAACATGTATTAATTTTACATCCAAAAAAAAAGTAGAGCTATCTTAGGAAGAGAAACCAGCCAATTCTATAAAAGCTTCAAGTCTGACGCTGTGGCAATTTGACCCCTGACGTTTACTTGCACCATAGTAAACAATGTCTGAATACGTTGTACCGGAATAAATAAGATAAGAGGTGAAGCGAGGAACTGAGAATTCGGCAACAGTATTTGGAAATATCTTCCATGATTGATGGCAGCTGAAAGTACTCTGAGTTCTGACAGAGAAAGACAGACGAACCCTCTCTTTGGGTGCCTGCCCCAGGCTCCATTTCTTCCTGAGTACACAGGCAGATAAAATAACAGAAAGGAAATCTCTTTCAGACTAGATTTAAAAAAATCCCTTTTGCCTAAAATTTACTAAATGTGCTTTATCTCTTTATTTATGTAGCTCTTCTTTGCTTTTTCTTTATCAGAGTATTATATTATAGTTTTAATAAGCAGATCCTGCACCGACTTTCGGAGATTTATAAATGTCTTTTCTATTGGTGCTATTGTAAATGCAATTCCTTGTGAATTTTTGAATTCTCACTTTTTATTAATAGGATACAGAAATACAATTGATTCTTGCATGTTGGCCTCCTGTTCTCTAACACCTATTACTAGCTAACCTATGAGGAATTTAGAGATTCTTTGGGATTTTCCACATAAACATACAATGATGTCATCCACAAATAAGGGCAGCTTCATTTCTTTTTTTCTAATCTGGCTCCCTTATATCAGTTTCTCTTAGTATTTTATTCACACCCAGGGGTCTGTGTCTTACTGAATCAAAAATATCATGATCACAAATTTTTCTTACAAAACAGCATAGTGCAGACCTCAAGGCACAATTAGCCTTTGACCCCTGACATGGTTTTGACCGTTCTCCCTTGACTACAGTTAAATCAGTTCAAGGTCTGTCCTTCACTTTCTATCAGATCTATGGGAGGTTCTAAGTTTAAAGGCCAATTATTGCTTTCTCATTCTTGGGAGGCAATGACAATATTGAATAGGGTGCACACCAGAAAAATACCCTACTTCAAATGGCTCTTTCTTCTTTTTAAAACAAAATATTTTTTCTGGCATTCACTGGAGAAAACACATACTCCTATTTCTACGCACACGCATTTAAATTTTACATTCATTGGAAGAAATTTTACAAAATAAGAAATACTAAAAAAGAAAAATATCAAGATTATGCATAACCCCACCAAGTGGACAAACAACAGCTCTAGGACTCCTGGTGTGGTGCTGTGGTTTGATGCACCGGACCAGAAAGTTGGCTTGAACCACAAGGTCGGAGGTTAAAACTCACCAGCCACTCCCCGGAAACCCTACACAGGATCATTGTAAGTTGGAATCCACTCGGTGGCACTTAACAACAACAACAACTTATTTTATTGCATTTTCTTTCTTCCTGGATTTCTTCTATGCTTATGTTTCTGCAGTTAAGACCAGTTATCTTTTTGCTTTGCTGAGGTTTTTGGGTTTTTTTTAAGATTTTGTTTCTTTAAACAAACATTCCTGTAAAACAATAGGAAAAGGAAATACTTCATTTTGGGGATACAGAAAGGCCCAATGTGCTTATTTAATAATTTACATATATCTATATTTCTTTTTATTATTGTTGAGAATCTACACAGCAGTACAGGCACCAAGTCAGTAATTCCTACATGTATAATTCAGTGACACTGATTGTATTTCCCAAGTTGAACAGCCATTCTCACCCTTCTTTCCTAAATTGTGACCCCCTCATTATGCCTGGCATTTCCTATCTAATCTTTCAAATTGCTTTTACTCATCTGATCCTGTAAGGAGAGATCTTAAAGGAGCACAAAGCTCAAGACAGACCCTCTTCACTCTTCACTAGGTAAACTAGGCTATTGCTTTGGTTTTAGTATGACTTCAGGGGCTATGTTTTGGTTTAAGTGTTCAAGATTATTTCAGAGCAATAGTTTCAGGGGTTCATCCATGAGAATTTGAAAAATGATATTCTGCTCTGAGTTTTCCACTATTTGATCAGAATTCTTTGATAGTTACAGAATTTTTTTTATCAAAGTGTTCATGAGTAGTAGCTGGACACAATCCAGTTCTTTTGGTCTCATGGTAAAGGGAGCAGTTGTTCATCAAGGCAATTCTTAAAGTATTCCATATCGTCCTCCTATCCTGATTCTTCTTCCTCTGTTGTTCCAGGAAAATAAAGACCAACTGTTAGGTGGTTGCTTACAAGCTTTTAAGACCCTAGACACTATGTAATACACTAGGAGGCAGAACAGAAGCACAAAACACATTATTAGGCCAATTCATTGAGCTGTCCTATAAAACCATAACCTGAAACTTCCAAACCAAGTCACCAAATCCCATGAGGTGCTTGGTGAAACGTAAACAGCCTCAGTAGCAACTATGATTTTTGTTGTTTTTATTGTAAATACCTATCACACCATTTTTGCCTATTCAGTGTTTTGCAGGAGCACAACTTATTGACAGCAAATCTACCCTTCATCAATGTAATGTTTCTATCAGTATAAACTAAGAGTCAGAATCCCATAAACAAAAGCCCCTTTTTCTCCCGTCTCTTCCAGACCTGGTTACCACTAACAAACTTTGGTCTCTATTTATTTGCCAGTTCTTATCTTTTTATGTAAGTGAGATCGTACAGTATTTGTACCTTTATAATTAACTTATTGCACTCAGCATAATGTCTTCAAGTTCCATCCCTATTGTGGCATGTATCAAGACTTTATTTCTCTTACTGCCTCAGTAATATTCCATTCTATGCATGCATGTACCATATGTTGTTTATCCATTCTTCCATTGATGGGCATTTGTGTTGTTTTTACCTTTTGGCTATTGTGAACCATGCTGTAATGAACACTGGTGTACAAGTCTCTGCTTTCAAATATTTTGGGTGTATACCTAGCAGTGAAATTGCTGGATAGTTTTATTTTTACTTTTTTAGGAACTGTACCTTTTTTTTTTTTTTTTTTTACAATGACTATACCATTTGATATTCCTACTAGGTATGGATAAGGATTCAATTTCATTCTAGTGGAAATAAAATGATATTTCTTTGTAGATTTGATTTGCATCTCTCTTTGATGAGTAAAGATATTGAACATCTTTTCATGAATTTGGTGGCCATCTGAATGTCTTCTGTGGTGAAATGTCTGCTATCATTTTATGACTGAGTTATTTATCTTCTTGTTGCTAAATTGTGGAATTTTTATGTATATTTCAGTAAGTAGGGTTATTATCAGATATGACTTCCAAATATATTCTCCAGTGAGCAGCTTGTCTTTTCACATTTTTTATAAAGTCTTTTGAGGAACAAAATTTTTCATTTTTATGAGATCCCATTTATTTATCTTGCCTTTTTCTGTTTATACTTTTGTTATTATTTTAGACAATCCATTGTTAAAAACTAGGTCCTACAGCATTGCCCCTGCATTTTCTTCTAAGAATTTTATGGTTTTCATTTTCACATTTAGGTCTTTACTCTATTATTTGTTTATTTTAGTATATGTGTGATGCATATATCCTGTTTCAATTTCCTGATGTAGACATCCAACTTCCTCAACAAGATTCATTCAACAGGCTTCTCTTTCCTTATTGAATGGACTTAGAAACCTTGTCAAAATCAGTAGATTGTGTCAGTTTGTTTCTAGATGCTCAGTGCAATTTCATTGGTCAATGTGTCTATTATGATTTCAATATCAAGCTGTTTTGATTACTATAACTGTGTATTTCTAAATCAAGAACCATGAGTTGTCTTGCTTTGTCCTTCTCTTTCAACATCACTTTAGCTATTTGGGACCTCTTGCCAATCCACATAAAGTTAAGAATTTGTTTTTCCATTTCTATAAAGAGGATGTTGAAATTTTTACTGAAATTGTGCTCCTGAAATTTTTATTGAAATTGTGCTGAATCTATACATTTCTCTGGATATTATTGGCATCTTAACAATATTAAGTCTTCCAATCTATTGTCTTCCAATGTTAATCTTTCATGTTCCCATTAATTTAGATCTTATCTAGTCTCTTTCAGCTGTGTTTTATAATTTTATGAATTTTTCATATCCCTGGTTAAATTTATTACTAGATATTTTATTCCCTTAGATGTTATTGTAAAGACCAGATGTCTTTTTGTTTACTGCTTTTCAATGTTACATGACATCACAACTATTTTTTTAAACTAAAGTTCTTTTTCACCATTTTTAGTAGACACTAAAAAAAAAAAATCTATTAAATAAGTATGTCAAATCATGACTTAATTCCCTAATTTCTGGTCAATTCATTTTCAATGTTTGGGCTATCCTAAAACAAACATATTGCTTATTTTTGTTAGATACCATTGAGTTGGCTCTGGATCATAGAGACCCCACATTCAACAGACCACATGTTCAAAATACTTCCTGGTTCTGGACCATCCTCACAACCAGTGCTCTGTTTAGCCCATTGTTGTAGCCACTATGTCGGTCCACCTCATTGAGGGTCTGCCTCTTTTTCATTGACCCTTTATTTCACCAAACATGATGTCCTTTTTCCAGGATTGGTCCATCCTGATCATGTAAGTTGGGCAAAGCAAGTGAGTTAAAGTCTCATCATGGTGGATCCTAAGGAGACGGATTTGTTTGTTCTGCAACATGAAGTTCTATCAAATTTTGAACAGAAAAATATGAATTCCACATCTAGGTCTTCTGGTTTTAAGGAAATAAACATTTGAAAGCATAGGATAATATCCTTCTTTTTTTCTTCTAGTATTTTACAAACTTTGGATCATGCTACACATTTGTGCCTATTTCGCTTTTTTAGTTCACATTGCATCAATTTTCTCTGAATTTACAAGATTCTTGAGTGTTGGATATTTCATTTTTGATGACATTCTTATGAAAGTCTCTAGGCAGAAATTTGGTTACATTTTTATTATTCCCACAGGATAAAGGTAAGAGGAATGGAATAATTTAGTACAATTATCTGAACTTACACATATTCTTACATTGTTATCTCATTGTTTTATCTTTTCTTGTTCACTGGAGAAACTGGACGTTTTTTTTCATGGGCTTCTGGTACATCCTTTCCCTTTCTGATTTTACTTATATTTTAATTAAGATATTACCCTTTCTTGTCAGAACACAGAACAATCCCATTCTTTTAAACAATTTCAGAGTAATTCTTTTTTATGAATTATCCTTTTGTATCCTTATTTTTTAAAGGCCTCTATAGGTTGACAACCCATGTGTCTGCCCATGTATCCTACTGTGGTAGCTTACATGTTGCTATGATACTGGATGCTATGCTACTGGTGTTTCAAATCCCAGCAGAGCCACCATAGTAAACAGGTTTCATGCAGTAGAGCTTACAGATAGGAAGAAGGAATAAATGGCTCACTTTTGAGAAATTCACAATGAAACCCTTATGAATAGCACTGGAACACAGTCAGATATTTTGCACTAAGATGAGCTGCTCAGGTTGGAAGTCACTTAAAATATGACTGAGAAAGAGCTACCTTCTCAAAGTGGTTGACCTTAATAATGTAAATGGAGCAAAGCTTTCATTGCTGATGTGGCATAACTCAAAAAGAAACGGTTGCAAACATCAATTAATGAATGTGGAACTTACGAACTATCAATCTAGGAAAATTGGAAGTCATCACAAATGGAATGGTACACACAAAGATCAATATCCTAGGCATTAGTGAACTGAAATGACAAGTACTGGGAGTTTTCAATAAGACAAATATGATTTACTCTTTAAGAACGACAAATTCAAGAGGAATGGTGTCACATCTATCATAAAAAAAATTCAAGATCTATCTTGAAGTGCAGTGCTATCTGTGATAGGATGGTACCTATGATAAGATCAGTTAATACAACTATTATTCAAATTTACCAACAACAGCCAAAGTCAATGATAAAGAAATTGAAGAATTCTACCAACTTCTCCCATATGAAATTGATCAATCAGGTAATAGATATATATTGATAAATAGTGGTGATTGGAATGCAAAAGTCAGAAATAAAAAAGCAGGTTTTGTTGTTAGAAAATATGGCCTTGAAGACAGAAATGATGCTGGAGATCCCATGATACAATTTTGCAAGAACAATGACTTATTCATTGAAAATAGATTTTTTTCAACAACATATACAGTGACTCTATACGTGGACTTCACCAGATGGAGTGACCAGGAATCAGACTGAATACATCCGTAGGAAGAAAAGGTGAAGAAGTTCAATATCATCAGTCAAAACAAGGCCAGGGGCAGATCGTGGAATAGCCCATCAATTGCTCATATGCAAAGTCAGGCTGAAACTGAAGAAAATTCAAACAAGTCCACAAGAACTAAAATACTTTCTTGAGAATATCCTACCTGAATTTACAGACCATCTAAAAAACAGATTTGACTCATTGAATGCTAATGGCCAAAGACCAGAGAAGTTGAGGGATGACATCAAGAACATCATACAAGGAGAAAGCAAGAGGTCATTAAAACAGGAAAGAAAGGCCCAAAAGGAACATCCGAACAAAGTCTGAAACTTGTTTTAGAACACAGAGTAGCTACAATGCATGGAAGAAATGATGAAGTAAAAGAGTTGAACAGAAAATGTCAAAGGACAGCTCAAGAAGACAAAATAAAGCATTATACTGAAATGCACAAAGACCTGGAGTTAGAAAAACAAAAGGGAAAGGGCACGCTAAGCATTTCTCAATCTGAATAAACTGAAGAAAAAAATTCAAGCCTCAACTTGGAATATTGAAGAATTCTCTGAGCAAAATAATGAATGATGTACTGGACTACTAACAAATAAGGTCAACAGTTCAAATCCACCAGTTGCTCCTTGGCAACCCTATACAGGTCATTATGAGTTGGAATCAACTAAACAGCACTTAGTAACAATAACATTGCATTGGGAAAGTCTGCTACATGACCTCTTTCAAGTGTCAAAGAGCAAAGATATCACTTTAAAGACTAAAGTGCACCTAACCCAAGCCATGGTATTCTCAATCACTTACTGTGCATATGAAAGCTGGAAAATGAATAAGGAAGACAGGAGAAGAATTGATGCATTTGAATTATGGTGCTAGCAAAAAATGTTGCAAGTACCATGACTGCCAGAAAAAACAAAAAGCAGTACGTCGAGTATGTTTCTCTGTGACTCATGTACTTTGTCTCACATACTTTGGACATGTTATCAGGAGGGACCTGGAAAAGAACATCATGCTTGGTAAAGTAGATCAGCAAAAAAAAAAAGGAAGACCCACCAATGGGAAGGATTGACAAATGGCTGTAACAATGGGTTCAAGCCTAACAATTGGAAGGATTGGTGCAGAATCAGACAGTGTTTCAGTCTACTGTGCAAGAACAGACTCATGCACAACAAAATGAGTCAAAGCCAACTTGGCAACACCAAACAACAACAAGGAGTCCTATAGGATAAGCGCTGGACTGCAAGGTACGTTTGAACTGCAAATTGGCAGTTCAAAGTCACCAACCCTATACAGGGTTGTATGATTGGAACTGACTCGATGGCACTTAACAGCAACAACAACAACATAGGTTGATAAATAAGACATTGGCTGATTGATAAAATTGCTGATAGAATATGCTTTAATGTACTGAGTGGTGGTGGTGGTGTGCCGTGGCGTCAGTTCCAACTCATAGCAACCCTGTACAGGGTTTCCGAGGCTGTCAATCTCTATAGGAGCAGAAAGCCTCCTCTTTCTCCCATGCAACAGCTGGTAGTTTTGAACTGCTGACCTTGAGATTAGCAGCCTGATTTGTAACCGCTACGCTACCAGAGCTCCTTAATATATTGAGTAGTAGTTTTAAATGTTTTTACATCACAGGGCATCAAACTGGTTGGTTCTTGTTCTTAAGCAGCTGAATCCATAAAAGCATAAAAAACTTAAAACTGGAATGAACTTTTGAGATAGCTTGTTCTAATCTATCCTTATTTGATAGATGAAAAAGCTGAGGGCCAAGTTGGTGAAGCGGCTGATTTTAGTTCTCACAGGTTATTCCTAAGAGAACTAGAGTAATCATTAGATGTCTTCTGAGGCCTCCTCTGTCCACACCAGTGACATCACCTTGGCTATACAAGGAGAGAATGCAGTAAGTGTGAGCCACCCAAGATTACTCTTCTGAGGAAAACAAAAGGCTTAAAGAGTTTATAGGGTAAGTGAGGGAAGGTTGGTTAACAATCATTTTTTGTTCCAAGAACTTTTCATTGAAGTTGTGTTATTTCCACATAAAATTCAGGGTCAGCAAGATGGAGGCCCAGGTTAGCAGCTGTTGGTGCACTAGTCTGGGCTTAGAAATATGTTGGGGAGAGCCAAGTGGGGATAAAATATTGTTAGGGTCAGTGGAAAATGTCCAGTCCTTCAGCATTTCTTACAAGGATAAGTTTCTAAACAATTGGGTTATTTGTCTTTTTGTTGTTCAGTTGTCAACATTTTAAATGTTTTTGTTTTTTTTACATATATGTTTATATATTTTTTTCCCCCTTCATGTCTATTTTGTCAGTAATCAGCCTTTGAAACATTGGGAAAGAGCTAAAAGGAAATAGAAGAAAACAGTATCTGAGTATCAGGCATTCTATTTGACACAAGTAGTTATTTTCTTTGTTATATTGTTGTTGCTGTATGCCATTGAGTTAGTTCCAATGCATAGTGACCCTGCTTACGGTTTCCAAGGAGCAAGTGGTGGGTTTGAACTAACAACCTTGTAGTTAGCCATCCAGTGCTTGTCTCTTTCCCGAATGGAATGCAAATTCCTTGAAGGCAGTGGTTTTATTTTCTCACCCATGGCAACCTCAGAGTCTAGAACACTGTCTGGCTCTGGTGAGATGTTTAGCAAATATTTGATAACTGTTAGACAAATCAAACTCCCTCTGTTCAGGAAACAATTAGATGAAATATCTAGGGACTCAGGGTGCATAGTGATTACCAGAGCAGGAGAGAGGAGGACAGGGGAAGTGTTCCTGAGGGTGCACTGAGTTTCTGTGAAAGGTGATGTAGACATGGAAGCAGGCATTGGTGCTATTTACACAACAGGATGAACATAATTAGCATCACTGAATTTTGCCCATAAGTATGGTTAAATTGGAAAATGTTTTGTCTTATTTCTCTACAATTAAAACTTTTTCAATTAAGCACACACAACTAATGCTAAATACTGGCTACTTCGTTTGCATGGGTATTTTGTCTGTAGTCTTCTCATGTGACCCGCATCGTTTAGTCATGTCATCTACCTGTCCCTATAACCAAAAGGAACCATACCCACTGTCATCAACATGATTCCAAATCACAGAGATGCTAGAGAACAGAGCAAACCGGCCCAGAGGCTAAGGCTGTAAATCTTTACGGAAGCTGACTGACATCTTTCTGGCACTAAGCAGATGGTGAGTTCAAACTGCTGACCTTTCAATTAGCAGCCAAGTGCTTAATCACTGTACCACCAAGGCTCCTTAGTACTCCTATTGGTTTATGAAGGAGCACTAGTGGCCAGGTGTGCTAAGCATTGGACTGCTAACCAAAAGTTGGCCGTTCAAATCTGCTAGCTGTTCTGTGGGAGGAAGATGTGACAATCTGCATCTGTAAAGATGTATAGCCTCAAAGACCTATAGAGGGCAGTGCTACTCGGTCCCTACAGGGTCACTACGGGTCACAACTGACTCCGAGGCAATGGAGTGGGGGTTTATAGGGTTATGAATTTAGAGCCCCTTATCATCAGGTTTGGAATACTGCTTGGTTTTTCTCCTAAAGAGATAGGAAAGAACACTGAGTGGGAGAGGAGGAAGGGCGATGTAAACCACAGTGTAAATCTATTCAGATCCTGGCTCAGCCACTAACTCATTGTGGGCCCTATCCACCTTGGTTTCCCCATCTTAAAAATGGGAATAAGAATACTGCTTGTCACTTTGTTGTGAGAATAGTTGTTGTTGTTAAGTGCTGTGGAGTTGAATCCTACATCTGACTCATAGTGACCCAGTACAGGGTTTCTGAAGGAGCTCTGGTAGCATAGTGGTTACGAATCGGACTGCGAACCGCAAGATCAGCAGTTCGAAACTACCAGCTGTTCCATGGAAGAAAGATAAGGCTTTCTGGTCCTGTAACGATTTAAAGCCTCAGAAACCCTATGTAGGGTAGCTATGAGTCAGAACCGACTCCCGGAACATAACCACCAGCTGATGGTTGAACTGAGGAGCAACTGGTGAGCTTGAACTGATGACCTTATAGTTCAAACGACCTTGCAGTCCAGTCCAAATAAATGCCTACTACAGAGTCAATTGGAGTCCTGGTGTGGTACTGGGGGTTAATGCGCCAGACTGCAAAACTTTGAACTGCAAGGTCGGTGGTTCAAGCACACCAGCTGCTCCTCGGAAACCCTATACAGGGTCGCTATGGGTCAGAATTGACTCAATGGCATTTAACAACAAAGATAACAACAACAGAGTAGATTGCTATAAAAATGTTTGCTTTCATCCAAATACCTTGGCACCCAAGGTCAAAAGTTCTCAACCCCTCCTACCTCCATGAAAACGATAGGTTTTACTTTCTTACTAGTCTTTGAGACAATCTCAATGTGTAAGCTCACACTGAGATTTTAAATGGGGTCCACTCCAGCCTGCTTCCTCACAGTCTTCTCCAGATAAGAGATTTTCTTTTAAGTATTGAATCATATTATAATCCTATTTTAATTACTCTTGGGAACAGTTTTTGTATAAAGAAATCAACAAGTGAATTGCACGGACAATATACATGCATTACTTTCTGGCAATTTTTTCCTATTAGGGATTCGGCATGTCACCCTCTTCTCCCTCTCACTTTCACTTTGTCAATTATTAGTCAGGACTGACTGAACAGCACTTAACAACAACAAAGGTCTTCTTTATTCATCTAACATTTTTTATATGGTGCTATAAAAATGTGCATTTTCAGTCTCATTTTACAAATAGATGAGCTAAGACTTAAGGATGCTTTGAGAAGCATCTTGCCTAAAGTCATCATTGTTATATGTCATGGAGTCGGTTCCGACTCATAGTGACCCTGTACAGGGTTTCCAAGGCTGTAAATCTTTACGGGAGCAGAAAGCCTCATCTTTCTCCCACAGAACACCTAGTAGTTTCGAACTGCTGACTTTGTGGTTCACAGACTGGTTTGTAACCACTACGCTACCAGAGCATAGTATGCAATAAAGGTGAAGCAGTAATTTGATAAAATCTGATGCCCAGGAACCCTGGTGGCACAATGGTTAAGTACTCCACTGCTAGCCAAAAGGTCAGTGCTTCGAATCCTCAGCTGCAACGAGGAAGAAAAACCTGGCTAGCCTAGGAAACTCTACAGAGGCAACTCTACTAAGTCCTCAAGGTTACTATGAGTTCAAATCAACTTGACGGCACACAACAACATCATGTGACTCAAAAATCTCTTATATGCATAATGTAGTTCAATGTCTAGCAGTTATGCTATAGTGTTGTAAGTACAATTATATACACACACAACAAGACACTCACATTTTCCTCCTGTTGCTTTAGCCTATTTCAGTGCAACTTCTCGTATTAAGCTGACTTCAACAAGATTGCCTTATATTTGAACCAAGATAAGAATACACAGGAAAGGTTAAGAGGATAGCTTTGGTGATTTTGCAAAAAAAAAAAAATAATGCTTATTTGGAATTAGCACTTTTTCTTAAGACCAGATAAAGCTATGCCCATGTTCTGCCTGTTTATCACATAAGTAGATTAATTTTAATAGGCATATTGGTACATATTATTATTATTATGTAAATAGGTTTGAACCACTACTTTAAAAAGGAAACAATCTAATTTTCTTTGCCCGGTTCTTTTTCATTTTCTTCATGCTGGAAACAAATGAGCTAATATTGAATATGGGAAAGGATCCGAATAAGAAGCCTAGAAGCATACACTTTTAACCTTTCAATTAGAAGACCGAAGTGAGGAGACCAAAAGTAGGCAAACAAGATTATGGATACTAAACAGCTTAGAAGTGATGGAAGTTATACGGTATGAAAAGGGTGCTTATAATTATTCCACAAGACCTGCCAAAGGAGTAGAATAAGGATATTAGATTCGTCTCCCTGGGATCTATAGTCTTTATATGTATACATTTGTATGCAATGAAAGTACAAATTTTTATGAAAATGCCACAGTCCCACAATGAAATGGAGACCTTGAGAAGGTGCTGATACTCCGACATTGAAGGGACTCAAACAGGGCTGGGGATCCCAGTTGCAGTTGTCACAGAGGGCAGGCAAACACCCTCTGAGGGCAGGCAAACACCCTCTGAAGGTTCTATGAGACGAAATGGTCTCAGAGATTTCTTCCAGCCCTAAAATTCTACTATCCACACATGTGTGAGCATACATCTATGCCATTTTTGTGGTCTTCCTCCACTTTCAAAACCAGCTAGTTGACCCTAGTGATTTGATCCCCTCCACAACTAACCTGGCAAACTATTTCCCACAGGCCAAATCTGACCTGCCACCTGTTTTTGTGCAGGCTGCTGCTATTGAAGAATGATTTTTACATTTTCAAGTGGTCCAAAAAATACATATATCAAAGGAAGAATTATGCTTTGTGGCATGTGAAAAGTATATGAAATTCAACTTTCAGTGGCTATAAATAATGGTTTCTATATTGTCTATGGCTGCTTTTACGGTAGAACAGCACAATTGAGTAGTTATGACAGAGTTGTAGAGCCTTTTACTAAATATGTTTGCTACCCCGCTGCATTAAGTTGTATACAAGCCTTTCGAAGTCAGCGTTCTGGTCTTTGTTGTTTATCGTTGTACCAGAGCGGATTCAGTGTTGTCATTGAATGAGTAGATGAATGATGGAAGCTCATGTTCAGAATTTCTAGAAAGCCATTAAATCGGCTTATAAATAATTTCTTCTTCTAGAGACCAACAAAGGCTTCCATTATTCCTCCCAAACAAAGCAGACATACAGTCTACACAAATATGAGACTGGACCAGGGCTGATATTAAGACATAATGAGCTTGTACAGCATAATGACCAGGTTTTATTCTGATTTATCTGGGTCACACCTTACTAGCCATTACGTTTTAGAAATCACCCTTTGACACAATTACAGGATGTTACTCTAAAAACTTATGACTTATTCAGACTTTGCTGAATTCCCAAAATGCCTTGGGAAACCTTGTCTTTTCTTGTCTTAATAGGATGGTAAATTTAATGCTCCCTGGAGGAATAATTGTGGGGAATTAGTCTCTCCTTTCAACACAGAGAGCAAGCCAGCTCAGCAATTCGATGACATTTGCTGCAGGTTAGATGAATGTCAACACCTTGCTCCTCCCTCCAAACAAAGAGGACATTAATACACTAAGTCACATTTAACAAAAATCTCCCAAATATCTCTTCAGCAACATTTCTGGAAACTTATTTTAGAATGTTAAAATACTTTATAGATCTTTATACTGAGTTTCATCCCTCCTCCCATTGAATTTTTTTTGTTTTGTTTTAACTATTAGCCATACAATACTAATTATCCATCTGGCACTTGTAGCAGAGGAAGATTTCCAAGTTGCCTCCTCAAATTGAAGCTGTCAGGCTAAGAACTGACGACCTGAATGTTCTCCTCCAGCTTGGTGCTCTAATTAAAGTAATAAATACTGTTCCCTCCCTGGGAGAGTAGGCAGTGAGGAAAAATCTCTTCTGAACTGTTAGTCCCACTCTACAGTTTTAGGATTTAAATGGCAATTCACATGGAATAGTGGAGGAAACTGTATATGCAGATGGAAGAGGAAACAAAGGTAGGGAGATGGGAAGGGAAAAGACCCCAATAGGCAGGCAAGACCAGAGGAGGAAGTTGACAGAATGCCCTCTGAGCGTAAAATGGCTCATGAGTTTATTTATTTCTCATTAGTTGGAACGAGCCAGATCAGATTAGCAACTAGAAAAATCTCAATGATCATTGAAGGAAAAATAATTTATTAAACATTTTGTAAAGTTACTACAAAGGAGCTCTGGTAGCGTAATAGTTGCAATTGGGCTGCGAACTCAAGGTCAGCAATTTGAAACTACCAGCTGTCCCACAGGAGAAAGAACAGGCTTTCTGCTCCCTTAAAGATTTACAGCCTCGGAAACCCTGTATAGGGTTGCTATGAGTCGGACCGACTCCACCAGACAGACTCCACGGCACATAACCACCACCAAAGTTACTACAAGATCATTATAAACAATTTTAGCTACAAACAACAGTACAAAGAAGAAAGCTTTATTATATCACTTTAAATCTTCCAAGATTTATTTTTTTCCAAGATATAACCACTATTAACATTAAGGGGACCCTCAGTGGTGCATATGAAGTCTGACAACTTTCATCTTTTCTCAATTCATCATGATGGTATTTATTGCTCCAGTGGTAAGGATTTTTGTTTTCTTTACATTGAGGTGCTACGATACCAAAGATTGTAGTCTTTGATCTTCATCAGTAAGCATTTTAAGTATTCTTCATTTTCAACGAACCAGGTTGTATCATCTGCATACCGCAGGTCATTAATGAGTCTTCTTCTAATTCTGACACTATGTTCTTCTTCACATAATCCAGTTTCTCGGATTATTTCCTCAACACATAGATTGAATAAGTATTGTGAAAGAATCCAACCTGGTGCACAGCTTTCCTAATTTTAAACTATTCAGTGTCCCCTTATTCTGTTGAAATGACTGCCTCTTGGTCTATGTACAAGTTCCTCATGAGCACAATTAAGTGTTCCAGAACACTCATTCTCTACAATGTTGTCCATAGCATGTCATGAGCCACACAGTTGAAAGCCTTTGCATAGTCAATAAAGCACAGGTAAACATCCTTCTGGTATTCTCTGCCTTCAGCCACGATCCATCAGCAATGACCTCGTTCCATGTCCTCATCTAAATTTAGATTGAACCTCTGGCAGTTTTCTGTCGGTATATAATATATATAATGTTGCAGCTGTTTTTTAATCATCTGGAGTAAAATTTTTCTTGCATGTGATATTAATGATATTGCCTGATGATGTCTGCATTCTGTTGGATCACTTCTCTTTGGAATGAGCACAAATATGTACCTCTTCCAATCAGTTGGCCAGGTAGTTGTCTTCTAAATTTCTTGGCATAGTTGAGTGAGTGCTTCCATGTGCCGTATCAGTTTGTTGAATGATTTCAATTTTTGTTCTATCAATTCCTGGAGCTCTGTTCTTTTTTAATGTCTTCAGTGCAGCTTGAACTTCTACAGTAAAATTGGTTCTTGATTATATGCTACCTGTTGAAACAGTTGAACATCAACCATTTATTTTAGGTTCAGTGACTCTATGTTTTCCTTCCAACTTCTTTTGATGCTTTTTGCATCATTCAATACTTTACCCAAAGAATCCTACGGTATTTCAAGTTGAGGCTTGAATTTTCCTCAGTTCTTTCAGCTTGAAAAATGCTGAGCATGTTCTTCCCTTTTGGTTGTCTAACTGAAGGTCTTTGCACATTTCATAATAATATTTGACTTTGTCTTCTTGAGCTGCCCTTTGAAATTTTCTGTTCAGCTCTTTTAACTTCTCATTTCTTCCATTTGCTTTTGCATATGTATGCTGGAGAGCAAGTTTCAGAATCTCTTCTGACGTCCATTTTAGTCTTTTTCTTTTTTCTTGTCTTCTTAATGACCTTTTGTTTTTTCTTGCATGATGTTGTTGATGTCATCCCACAATTCTTCTGGTGCTTGGTCATCAGTGTCTAATGCATAAAATTGGTTCTTGAGATAATCTGTAAATTCGAGTGGGATTAAGCCAATATTTTGGCTCTTGTAGACTTGTTTTAATTTTCTTCAGTTTCAGCATGGACTTGCTTTTGAATCAGTGAGTCACATTTGAATCACAGTCTGCCCCTGGCCTTGTTTTGGCTTGTGATAGGGAGTTTTTTATACCATCTCTTTCCATAGATGTAGTCAATTTGATGTAGTCTGTCTTAGTCTGAAAGTTTAGCTGAAACCTGTCCACCATGGGTGACCCTGCTGGCATTCAAAACACCAGTGGCATAGCTTCTAGGATCACAGCAACATGCAAACCACTATGGTGAGGCAAACTGACAGACGAGTGGTGGATTCTGTCAATTGTTGTTGTTGTTAGGTACCATCGTGTCGGTACTGACTCATAGTGACCCTATGCATAACAGAACAAAACACTGACCGGTCCTGGACCAACCTCACAATTGTTGCCACACTTGAACCCATTGCTGCTGCCACTTGGCCAATCCATCTCACTAGGGGTCTTTCCTCCACCTTACCAAACCTGATATCCTTCTCCAGCGAGCGGTCTGTCCTGACAATATGTCCAAAGTATGAGAAACAAAGTCTGACCATCCTGGCCCCCAAGGAGCACTCTGGCTGTACTTCTTCCAACACAGATCTGTTTGTTCTTTTGGCAGCCCATGGTACTTTCAATATTCTCCTCCAACACCATAATTCAAAAGCATCAATTCTTTGTCAATAGAAACCTTCAATACCGCAACCTGAGGCTTGAACTTTTTCTTCAACTCTTTCAGTCTGAGAAATGTTGAGCATGTATATTTTCTTTTGGTTTTCTAACTCCAGATATTTGCACATTTCTATATATACTTTTCATTGTCTTCTTGAGCTGTTCTTTGAAAATTTCTCTTCAGCTCTTTTACTTCCACATTTATTCCTGCTGCTTTAGCTTCTCTACACTCAAGAGCAGGGTTCAGAGTCTCTTCTGACATCTATTTGGTCTTTTCTTTCCTTTATTTTTAATGACCTTTGCTCACTTCATGTATGATGTACTTAATGTCATTCTACACAACTCTTCTGGTTTTCAACCATTAGTGTCTAATGCATCAAATCTGTTCATTGGGTGGTCTCTAAATTCAGGTGAGATATATTTTAGGACATATTTTTATTTTCATAGATTTGTTTTAAGTTTCTTCATCTTCAGCATGAACTTGCATATAAATTTGAATGTCCAAATTGATGATCTATTCCTTCTACAGTTGGTCACTGATCTTGTTTTGGCTGATGAGATGGAGTTTCTCCATCTTCTCATCCCACAGATGTAGACAATTTGATTCCTCTGCATTCCATCTGGTGAGGTCCACATGTATAGTCACCTTTTATGTTGTTTACAACAGATATTTGCAATGAATAAATTGATGGTCTTGCAAAATTCCCTAATGCAATCTCCAGAATCATTTCTATCACCAAGGTCATATTTTCTAACTGTTGATCCTTTCTTTTTGTTTCCAACTTTGGTATTGTAATCACCAATAGTTATTAATGCATCTTGATAGCACTTTTGATCAATTTAAGACTGAAGAAGTTGGTAGAATTCTTCAAGTTTCTCAGCACTGGCTTTGTGGTTGGGACATAAATTTGAATAATAGTGGTATTAGCTAGTCTTCCTTGTAGGCATATGGATATTATCCTTCCACCCCTGGTTACCATCAAACAATGTTTCTTCTAGTGTGAACGCCTTTGACTTTTGTGAGTAACTAATTTCACTTAGCATAATGTCCTCCAAAGGAGCTCTGGTAGCTTAGTAGTTACGAATCAGGCTGCTGGCCTCAAAGTTGGCAGTTCAAAACTACCAGCCATTCCATGAGAGAAAGATGAGGCTTTCTGCTTCCATAAAGATTTACAGCCTCAGAAACCCTGTGCAGAGTCACTATGAGTCAGAACCAACTCCACGATACTTAACAACAACAAGAATGTCCTCCAGGCTCAGCCATATTATGAGGTATTTCCCAAATGTATCACTTTTCTTTAGCATTGCATAGTATTCTATTGTGTATATGTACCAAACTTTGTTTATCCATTCTTCCATAGATGGGCATTTGGACTGTCTCCATCTTTTTGCTATTGTGAGTTAGTGCTGTGATGAACACGAGTGTGCCTACATTTATGCATGCTCCAGCTCTTATTTTACTAAATATATACCAAGTAGAGAGTTTGTTGGGTGATATGATATTTCTATTTCCAACTTTTTGAGAAAGAGCCATACCATTTCCATAGTGGTTGTACCATTTTACAGTTCCACCAGAAGTGTATGAGGGTTTCAGTATCTCAACACTCTCATAAGCATTTGCTGTTTTCTCTTCTTGAATTTCGCTATTATTGTTGGGCTGAGATGATATCTAATTGTTTTGATTTACATCTCTCTGATGGCTAGTGTCCTGGTATGGGTTAATGCACATATGAGTTATAACTGACTCAATGGTACTTAACAACAACAATGGCTAGTAAGATTCCTGATGTGGAACTGCAGGATCAGCATGGCTGCAAACCACAAGGTTGGTGGTTCAAATCTACCAGCTGCTCTTTGGAAAACCTATACAGGGTCATTATGAGTCGGAACCAAATCAACGGCACTTTACAACAAAAGTGGCTAGTAATCATGAGCATTTCTTCATATGTTTGTTGGTCACCTGAATGTTTTCTTTGGTGAAGTGTCGTCTCATGTCTTCTGCCCATTTTATAATTGGATCATTTGTCTTTTTCTTGTTGAAGTGTTGAAGTGTTCTATAAATTTTAGAGATTAGTCCCTTTTCTGATATGTTATTGACATTATTTTTTCTCTAGTCTGTGGGCTCTCTTTGACTCTTTTGGTGAAATCTTTTGATGCGCAGAAGTGTCTAATTTTTAGGGTGTCCCAGTCATTTACTGTTTGTGTGCTTTCGGTTATGTTTGATAATGTATGTATGCCATTTGTCAGAGCCCCTAAGTTTGTCCTTGTTTTTCATTGATCATCTTTATAGTTTTAGGTTTCATGTTTAGGTCTTTAATACATCGCGAGATTGTTTATGCATATGATATGAGATGTGGGTCTTCTGCAAATGGATATCCACTTTTACCAGCACCATTTGTTAAAGAGACTATCTTTCCCCCTATTTAATGTATGTTGGTCTTTTGTCAAAAATCTACTGAATTTATGTGGATGGATTTACCACTGTTTCTCAATACTGTTCCATTGATCCATGTGCCTTTCATTATACCAGGGCCAGGCTCTTTTGATCATTGTGGCTATGTAGTAGGTTTTGAGATCAGGCAGTGAGAGGCCTCCTACTTTGTTCTTCTTCTTTAGTAATGCTTTGCTTATTTGGGGTCTTTGTATTTTTAATATAAAGTTGCTGATTTGTTTTCCATCTCTTTAAAGAATGATGTTGGACTCTGGATTGGGATTGCATTATACCTATAAATTGCATTATACCTATAAATTGCTTTGACTTTTTCACAATGTTGTCTTCCTATCCATAAGCATGTTAAATTCTTCCATCTAAGTAGATTTCTTATGATAGTGTTTCGTAGTTTTCTTTGTATAGGTCTTTTGTTTCTCTGGTTAGATTTATCCCTAAATAGTTCATCTTTTGGGTACCTATTGTAAATGGTATTGTTTTCATAATTTTCTTTTCAGAACTCTATTAGTCTAAAGCAATCCAACTAATTTTTGTATGTTGATCTTGTATCCTGCCACTTTGCTATATCTTTCAATTAGTTTCAATTATTTTCTCAGTGAATCTTTAGAATTTTCTATGTATAAGATCATATCATCTGCAAATTGAGTGTTTTACTTCTTGCCAATTTGGATTCTTCTGGTTTCCTGTTCTTGTTTCCTAGCTCTGACTTCCAGCACAATAGTGAATAGGAGTGGTGATAAAGTGCATCCTTGTCTGATTTCTGTTCACAAAAGGAATGTTTTCAGTTTCTCTCTGTTGAAAGTGAGGTTGGCTGTTGCTTTTATATGTTGTTATTGTTATTAAGTGCCGTCAAGTTAGTTCCAACTCATAGAAAGTTTGTATAGGGTTTCTGAGGAGCACCTGGTGGATTTGAACCATTGACCATGTTACTTGCAGTCCAATGTTTATCCTACCATGCCATACCAGGACTCCTATATACTCTTAATTATGTTGTGACACTTCCCCTCTATTCCTATTTTGTTGAGTATTTATATCAGGAATGGGTATTGAATTTTATCAAATGCCTTTTCTGTGTCAATTTTTATGATCATGTGGTTCTTTTCCTTTGTTTTATTTATGTGGTAGATTATGGTCATTTAAAATTTTTTCCTAATATTGAACCATCCTTGCATACATAGTATGACCCTCACTTGGTCATGATGTTTTTATATATGTATACATAAAATATATATAGTAGCCAATATTAGTCAATATTGGTTAATATTTTTTTGAGACTATGGGCCCAGATTTCTTTTCGGGGGGGGAGATTTTTACTGACCTAATCAATTTCTTATTTTGCTCTAGTTTTCTACTTCAGCTTGTGTTAGTTTAGGTAGGTAGTGTGCTTCTAGAAATTTGTTCAATTCTTGATTTTCAAATTTGTTGGCGTCCAATTCTTTATGTTGTTTTTATGTCCCATCAAATCAGTTCTGACTCATAGTGACCTCATATAGGGTTTCCAAGAGTGCTGCCTTTGAAGTAACCAGTCCAGTCCTTATCCTTGTGTGGCATCACCCTTTTCATTTTTTGTTTGTGTTATTTGCATCTTTTCCTTTGTTAGAGTTACCAGTGGTTTGTTGATTTCATTAATCTTTTCAAAGAAGAAACTTCTTGTCTTGTTGATTCTTTCTATTGTTTTTGTTTTCTGTTCCATTGATATTTGCTCTAATCTTCATTATTTTTATTCTTCTGGTAGCTGTAGGCTTATTTTGCTACTCTTTTTTCTAATTGTTGGCGATGTTGAGTTAAGGTGTTGTTTTGAGTCCTTTCTTTTTTTTGAATGTGTGTATTTATTGCTATATATGGCCCTCTGAGCTCTGCTTTTCTTGTGTCCCAAAGGTTTTAGTATATTGTGTTTGCATTCTCACTTGATTCAATTTTTTTTTTTTTTTAATTTCATTTCTTATTTATTCTATTACTCAGGACTTTTGAAGCAGGGTGTTACTCAATTTTCATGTATTTGATTTTTTTCCCCTTGATCTTCCTAATTTTATTGAGATCTGAGAAGACACCTTGTAATATTTTGAAGTTTTTTTAATTTATTGAGGCTTGCTTTGTGGCCTAGCATATGGTCTATTCTGAAGAATGTTCCACATGCACAGGAAAATGTATATTGTGTTATTGTTTGGTTGAGTGCTGTGTTAAAGTCTATGAGGTCATTTATTGATTATGTTATTTAGTTCTTCTGTGTTTTTGTTGAGTTTTTTTTCTAGTTGTTCTATCCTTCATTGAAACTGGTGTATTAAAATATAGTACTATTATCGTGAGAGGAGTCCTGATGTGGCACTACAGAATAATGTGCTGCACTGCAAGGTCAGTTTGAACTGCAAAGTCAACAGTTCAAATCCACCAGCCGCTCCTATACTGGGTTGGAACTGACTCAACAGCACTTAAATTTTTAAAAAATTTAAAAACAATTATTGTGAGGACACAGTAACTCAGTAGCATAAGTACTAGGCTGCTACCCATAAGATAGAACCTTTCATGGAAAGCATAGATACTTATTCTGCTTACATCCGCTTGTTCAATTCACCCTTTAATCATGATGTAATGTCCTTCTTTGTCTTCTAGGATGGTTTTTGTCTTAAAGTCTATCTTATCAGAAAATTTTGATTGCCACTCCTGCTTGTTTTCATTGCTTGATTTTTTTTTCCCCATTCTTTCATTTTTAATCTATTTTTGTCTTTGTGTATGAGGTAGCCTTCTTATAGACAGCATATTTTCTGATCCATTCTGCTACTCTCAGTTTCTGGACTAGTGTATTTAATCCATTTACATGCCTTGTAATGATTGATAGGTATGAATTGATTGCTACCATTTTACGGTGCATTTTGCTTTTTTGTGCAGTGCTGCTGGTTTCTTTGTTCCACATAATTTTCTGTGCTAAGTACATTTTGTTTGTGGGTTTCTTGTCATTTTCTTCATGGCTGTTGTTTTTATGTTTACTAAATCTTTATGATTTTCCACTTTTTAATTTTGATAAAGAAGTTTTATTAATTTTATTTGATATTTACCTTGTAGTTTATTAATTTCTACCCCAATTGAAAACAGTCCATTTTATCTTGAAATCTACTTGACTTTCTTGCCATTTGGAAATTCTGTAAACTGTTCCTTCTTTATGTTTTGCAATTGCCTTCATTATAAATTGATAGCTCTGGTTCCCTACTTTCAATCTTGTAAGTTTGTTTTACTTTGGATGCTCTGCCCCTCTGAAAGCCTACACAGGGTCACTTTGAGTCAGAATCGACTCAATGGCACTTCACAACATTGGCCTTCCAGTAGTGTTGTCAAGTATGTTGATCTTAGGTTGTTATCTGATTTTGTTGGCTCTTTGCCCAAAGAACACCCTTTAGTACTTTTTGCAAAGTTATTCTAATTATTATAAATTCCTTTAATTTCTATTTATCTGGAAATGTCCTAATTTTATCATCATATTTGAAGGATTTTGCTAAAGGTAATACAGAAATGGCTACAATTATACATTGACAGAGAACTTCCAGAGGTTCAAGCTGGATTCAGAAGAGGCTGTGGAACGAGAGATATCAATGCTGATGTCCGATGGATCTTGACTGAAAG
>NW_006408525.1:13902737-13936181 GCF_000296735.1 Chrysochloris asiatica
TTTTTTTAAGAGTTTTATATATGTCATCCTATTGCCTTACCTGTGAGTTTCTGCTGAGCAATGAGAGCTTAGTCTACATTTTAGATAGCTTCTCATTTTTCCAAATCTGCTCTCAGGATTCTTTCCTTGTCTTTGGTTTTAGAAATTTTGATAATGATATGTCTTGGTGATTTTCTTTTGAAGTCTATCCAGTTCAGGGTTCATTCAGCTTCTGAATGCTTATCTTCTCAATTTTCACAATGTTGGGGAAGCTTTCCTCCAACAACTTTTTAATAATTTACTATGTGTTTTTTTTTTGTTTGTTTGTTTTGCCTTTTCCTGTTCTGGAATTCTAATCACCCATAAGTTATTCTTCTTGATAATGTGCTAAATAAATCTTAGACTTTCTTCAGAATTTTTTCTTATTTTTCTTATTGTTCTTTTAGCAGTTTAGTGTTGAGAGATTTACCTTCAAGCTCATTCATTCAGCCTTCCATTGATTCAAATCTACATCTTTGCCCTTTCAATGTGTTATCCATTTCTGAACTCTCAGTGGATTTCTATCTGCAGATTTTGAATTGCTTTTAATTTTTTTCATTTCTTTTATGTTTGTTTTTGTAACATATCCCTGAATTCTTTTAATTTGTTTTGTTTTCCTTGCTTTTATCTACAGCTTTGTCGATCTTTCTCTTAATCCATTGAATCCAATATCATTTTTTTATTCTTTATCAAGTAATTTTTCTTACTCAAAAAGCATGTTGGTCACTTGTTTGAGTCAGTCAGTCTTGTTTCTTCCTGTGAACTAAGATAGTCTGTTGTCTTTGAGACATGTTGTGCTATGTTTGTATTTAATTGACAGTTATGTGTTGGTGTATTGTTTCCCTATAGGTGTAATTAGAGAATGGAAGCATGCACACAGGTATCCATTTGCCATTCATGTACCTCAGTGTAGGATAGGTTTCGTTGTGTCTCCTGCTGTCTATATTCATCAGGTAGTACAGGAGCTAGCATAGGTTCCTGCCCAGTGGATGGGACTGCAGATGGTAAGGTTGTGGCTAGACTATATGGGCATGGTTCTTGTCTCCTGTCAGGTAAGACCAGAAGAAAATACACTCAAACAAAAATAAACAACAACAACAAAAAAAAAAAAAAATGAGAGAGAGAGAAAAGAATAAAGGCAGGAAAAAACAGGCAGCAGCAAGATAAAAGAGTGTAATAACCAAAAAGAGAAAAAGGTGAAGGAAAATAAAATAGCAGAAGAGGGAAATAAAAAGAAAGTAAAATAGTAAACTAAACTACTGAAAAGGGAAGAAGAAAAGAAAGACACAAGAGAACAGTAAAGAAAAAAAGAAAGAGGAAAGGAGAAATGAGAAATAGAAGAAAAAGTGGTGAAAGAAAGGGTAAAAATAAAGGAAGGGAAAGTGAAGAAGGAAGAGAAAAAAGTGAAAGGAAAAATCTAGGGCAAACGCCATCCCAGAGAGAAGAAAACTGGGTGACTACTGCCAGTCAAGTAGTTCAAGAAGTAGGAAGGAAAGGGATAAGAAGGTACAGATCCCAGCCCTAGATGGAGTTTCTGTAGGCTTTAGTGTTGTCTATGGTCAGACACCCAATCCAATAGTAGTTTCTGCAGGCCCTAAGGGAAGCTGAGGTCAGGTTTTTGTTATCAGAATGAACTTCTTCAAGCCATGATGGTAACTTGGGGCAGGGCATCTGGTTGTAAGAATCCCTGCTAGTCTTGAGCTAGTGGGGGGCCGACTTTGGGCATTCTGCAGTTCTGAGTTCTCCTAGCATACGACTCACAATGTTGTGACTCCAATCTCTGTCATAGCAGAGCCTGTACTGGGGGTGGATGAGGGTAGGGGCTGGCCATGCCTCATCACCAGGAGAGTGTAGGGAACAAGAAAGAATCACACCTTTCTTTCAGGCCGCTGCATGGATCCAATGCTGATCACAAAAGATGGCCATGCTGAGTCAGGCCAGCCAATAGTTCACCAGTCTGCTCCTGTTTGGCTTCTTCTTCTACACAGTATTCAGTGCACTTCTCTGTACTTTCTCCGGGTTCCAGGATTATCATCTGTATCTGTTTCATTTGGTCTCTTGTTTTGTGTTGTAGTGAGTCTGTGGACTGAGTCTGCCTAGTCCCCCATCATGCTGGAAGACCTCTTGACGTTTGTTTTGGAACTATATTTTCACTCAAAATTAGAATTCTAAATTGATACTTCTTGTTTTGTTTTGTTTTTTCTCTTACAACAATTTTAACATGTCATTCCACTATCTTTTGGCTTGCGTTGTTTCTGAGAAGTGTTAGCTATTAATCTTACTGTTCTATTTGTGATAAATCTTTGTTTATTTCTGTTCTATTTTTCACTTTTTCTTTTAGGATTTTTCTGTTTGGTTATCAGCACTTTGTATATATTATGGATATATCTGGCTTTCTGAGCTTCCTGCCTTGAGTTTGCTATTTTTCATCCAGTTTGGGAAATTTTTATAAGCTATTTTTCAGATATTATTTTGCCTAGGTTTTGTTCCAGAATTCTGATTACATTTATCTAAAACTGCTTGATATTTCCCAAGGACACTGGGATTTTCTTCCGTTTTTGGTCTCAGTCTTCCCTCTTTGTGCTTCAGGTTAGGCATTTTTATGGAACTGTCTACAAGTTCACTGACTTTTTTTTCCAACGTGTCTCTCTGTTCTCAAGTTGATCTAACGTATATTGTACTTAATGTTTTATGTTTAGATCTACAATCCATTTTGAGTTATTTTGGTACAGGATGTGAG
Organism: Chrysochloris asiatica; assembly: GCF_000296735.1. Taxonomy (NCBI): domain Eukaryota; kingdom Metazoa; phylum Chordata; class Mammalia; order Afrosoricida; family Chrysochloridae; genus Chrysochloris; species Chrysochloris asiatica. The sequence goes on from NW_006408525.1 coordinate 13,905,496, forward strand.
GCATTGTTGGGGATCATGGTTTTGTCTCTGTCTGTACACTTGTTTCAGCACCATTTGTTTAAAAGATGGTCTTTTTCCCCTATAGAATTGCTTTTAAACCTTTGTCAAAAATTACTTGGCCATATGTTTGTGGATCTCTTTCTGGATTTGTTATTCTGCTCCATTGATCTATGTGACTGTCCCTCCACTTCTACCACACTGACTTGATTACTTTAGCTGTATGTTGTTGTTGTTAAGTGCCCTTGTGTCAGTTCCAACTCATAGCGACCTTATGCAAAACGAAACGAAACACTGCCTGGTCCTGCTTGTTATGTTTCAGTCCATTGCTGCTGCCACTGTGCCAACCCACCTCATTGGGAGTCTTATTTTTTTTGTTGATCCTCCACTTTAACAACATGATGTCTTTCTCCAGGGACTGGTCCCTCCTGAAAATATAGTCAAAGTTAAGAGAAACAAAGTATTTCACGTTCTGGCTGTACTTTTTTCAAATCAGATTTTTTTGTTGTTCTGGCAGTCCATGGTACTTTCCAAATTCTTCTCCATTACCATAACTCAAATGCATCAGTTCTTCTACAGTCTTCCTTATTAATTGTCCAACTTTCACATGCATATGGTGCAGCTGAAAATACCATGACTTGAGACAGGCTCACCTTCATCCTCAAACTGATACCTTTGCTCTTGAACATTTTAAAGAGGTCTTGTGCAGAAGCTTTGTGTAATGTAATCCATCATTTGATTTCTTGACTGCTGTTTCCATGAGTGTTGATTATAGATCCAAGCAAAATGAAGTGTTGGACAACTTCGATCTTTCTCCACATATCATGATGGCATTTACTGATCCAGTGGTGAGGATTTTTGTTTTCTTTACATTGAGGTGCAATCCATACTGAAGGATCTTCATCCATCTTAGAGTAAGTCTTAAAATAAATGCTATCATCCAACTCTATAACACTTTTTCCAAATTCTTTAAGTTATTCTAGTTCTTTGGCTATATATACATTTTAGAATCAGCTTGTCAATATCTACATCCTAACTGGAAGCAGAACTTTGCAAACTCATTTATTTTTGTGATTAGTTTTATTAGATAGGGCACATAGAGGCACCGGTTAAAGGAAAAAGTATACCTATGTAAAAAACCAGATAAACGACGGATGGATGATAATATGAGAAAGCAGACTGTATTGAACTACTGTGTCAACTGGATCCCAGTTCCTGGACAAAATCGAGACGGATTCCAAAACCACATCAGTTAAGATATTATAAAGAGAGAAGAGGATGGCCAGAAATGAAAATTATTTTTAAATGAGTGTAAGATTTTCCTTATAAAAGATATTAAGCTTTTCATTTGTTGTTCTAGGGAGAAGAACTGAAACTAATAAAATTTAGAAAGGCCTATTTAAGTCTGGAGTCTTCTTGTGGAACTGTAGGATAACCACAGGTCAACAGTTCAAACCCATATATAAAGTCAGTATGAGTTGGAACTGACTCGATGGCACTTAACAATTATAGTCTAAATTCATTCATTCTACAAATATGCTTCAATCAACATGCATTCGTTGTTAATGGAAAGGTTGACAGTTCAAACCCACCAGCCATTCCTCAGAAAAACAACATGGTAGTCTGCTTCTGTAAAGATTTATAGCTCTGGAAACTCTGTGTGACAATTCTACTGTGTCTTCTGAAGTCTCTATGAGTCAGAATCAACTAGACAGCAACAAGTTTGGATATTTTTGGTTTGTAACTTACAGTCCAGAAAGGGAAATTCTAAGGAAGATTGTAAGAACTTGATGAAAGACAAAATGTTAAGTTGTCAAAAGTGGGAAAAGTACCTCATGAGAGACTGAGTTCCCTGGCAGATTACAGTTGTTCAGTAAATTTTCAAGAAGATTCCCAAATAAGAACACAGTTGAGTCAGATGACTTCTGAGGTTTCTTCTCACTGTCAGATGCTCGATTCTTTAATCATTCAAATTATCCTCAAGGATTACCATGGACTTCATTATTAACAATCACTGGGCATTAAAATGGATTGATTTCTCCCTTGTTTGTCAAAAGATAGGGTCAGTGTCACTCCTTTCAATCAGTCATTCTATATCAATCATTTGGTTTCCTCCTCACACTCCTACATGTTAAAAAGAAAAGAAAACACTGCCATTGAGTTGATTCCAACTCATAGTGGACCTATAGGATAGAGTACACCTGTTCCATAGGGTTCGTGAGACTATAAATCTTTTTTTTTTCTTTTACGTTTTATTGTGAATTGAAGGAAGGTTTACAGTCAAGATCAATTTGACATTCAACAAATAATACACTTTGTTTCACCTCAATGATTGCAATCTCTTCTGTGGAACAACAGTTATCTGCTTCCTCCCTGTACCTCCTATTTCCCTTCCATCCATCTTTCCATCCCTTCTTGCCATTATCCTTAGGTACATGTGGCCCCTTTGATTTGGAATGACTGACCGTTCCATCATTCATAGTGAGCATGCCTTACTAGTGTTGTTGTTCCTCCTATATCCCTATCTATTGTTGGGCTGAAAGATGGTGTGTTTCTTTCCAGACCTAAGGGGTAGTCAAGGGCTACAGTCCCAGCATCCTCCAATCTCTTTCTGATCAGTAAGCCCTGTCGTTTTTTAAAAATCAATTGTGAGTTTTGTTCCACACCTTATGTCACTGTATCTAGGACCTTCTAATGTGATTCCCTTCAGAGCAGTTGGTAGTGGTAGCTGGGCATCACCTAGTTCTTCTGGTTTCAGAATTGTGGAGAGTGATGTTCACATGTTCCATTGGTCTACTGGACAAGTTGATTTCAAGCCTCTTCAATTCCCATCACTCTTCATTCCTCCACACTTGGAGAAACCAATAGCTGAATCTTAGACAAACACTCATTGGTGGTTTTTTTCCCCCAGATGTATGCCAAAACACTCAGGAATATACAATCACTCAAAAACCCAAAGGGCATACCCTGCAAGCCTGCCCCCACCACCTGGCTGCCAGCACACAGCCCCTCTCCGTCCATGAGTCTAGAGTCCCCAACCACTACATCATCATTGCTGGTGTCACTGCTTCTCTGAATGGGGCTCCACACTCCGCTCTTCTCCCTTGATGGTCCCAGGGTCCTCTGCTCCTGGACTGCAAGATCAACCATTCCCCTTTTTTTACCACAAAACAATTACCTTTATAGTTGCAACAATCACAATCAGTCATGATAGCAATTACTCACTATTGAACCACAAGGAGACTATAAATCTTTATGGAAGGAGACAACCTCATCGTTCTCCTGCAGAACAGCCAGTGGGTTCAAACCACTGCCTTTCTGATCAGCAGCCCAATGCTTAACCCACTGCACCATTAGGTCTCTTGCACATAGCACAGTGTAAACTCTGGCTACCTTCCACAGATCCTTTATGCCTTAGATGAACATCACTTCCTCACTCCCTGACCTCTAATGCTGAGTTTACCCTGCATGCATGGAGGGGCTATCAAGTTGATTTAAACTCATAGTAATCCGGTGTGATAGAATAGAATTGCCCCAGGGGGCTTTTTTTGGCTATAATTCTAAAATTTAAGAGCCCCTTTATATTTTCTCTTTAATTTTCTTATGCAGCACTCCCCTTGAGTTGTATAAGATTACACTCTATGTTTCTACAATGATCTGGGTAGTGTCCATGAGACTAAGGAGTGGGTGTGTTTACTTCACCACTTTGTATTCAAGATCTAACTCGGTGCCTGCCACATGATAAAATGCAATCAATATTTATTTGATGGTGATGATGAGTTGATTGAATAGGATACTTGGAGAATACAAATTGTTCATCTTCAAGTTATGAAAAGCTTTTTGAGTGACTAATTTAGTAGCTAAAATCCACAGAGAAAGGAGGGATTTCCCAAGGGTTGGGTCTTTTCATAGACTTCATTCTACTTGGGGGTATCTTTTTTGTGGTTCTTAAGTCCCATCTAATCATTCTGAACCTGTAGATCTTTGTTTCTGAGGTGAAAGCAGAAAGTCTCATCTTCTCCCAAACTATCCCCACTCCCTTGCCAGTGGTTGGTGGGTTCAAACCACTGATCTTGTGGTTTGCAGTCCAATACTTATCCTGCAAACCCACATCAAGAATGTCACAAGGGACTTAGAATTTTTCTAATGTCTCATTTGACAGAAGAGAAAACTTGATTCTACAGGGAAACAGGTTCTGGAAATGTATGAACCCATGAGTACACAGGGAGAATTTGAAGAGCTACTTTCTCAGAAATATTTTGGAAAATACACACACACATATACAAACAAAAACCAGCCTCTCAAATCTTTTAACTTAGGTTTAAAGTTTATCCCAAGCTGTTGATTCAAAGTGGCTAAAGATGGGAGAATGTGTGGGCCCATGGAACCAGTGACCTCTGCCCGAGCCCCAGCCCCCCATGTGCGCAAGCTCCCCAGGGGCCAAAGTGCTGAAGGACCCCACAGGGTCTGACGACGCAGAGCTGAAATGCTGACAGCCCTGTGACTGTACTGGTCACCACAGTAACTTTCCGAAACCTCCCACAGTGGGGGTGGGGGAGGGGAAACCCAAAATCCCAAATATAATTTAATTTCCAGAGTAAACATTTTCATGTAAAAATGGCCAAGGTTTTCCTCGAGGCGATGCTGCTTTCTTCGGCTTTACCACACTGCCCCCTGGAGCATTCTGCCGAAACCCTCTACCTACCGAGGCGGCTGCAACTACAGAGAATGTCAGAGGGAATGCAGATACAGATAGGTAAGGATCTAGACGCACCAATAGGAGGCAAGAGGATTCACCACACTGAGTTTCTCCCTCAGGTAGGCTGAATGCAAAAAATAAAAAATAGGATTAATGATGCGGAATGCTCACTTTCTCGGGGAAGACCTGTGAGCTAAGGGTTTGATCAAAATAAAGGATATCCTGAGAGAATGTGAGAGCCGAAAGGGTACCTAATCCAAAATCTCTCTCCTAGGGTCCTGCTTCAAGACCTCAGTAAAGCATGGTGTTGTTTTTAAAGTGCCTTGAGGTTAATTCCAACTCATTACAACCTCATGAGTTACAGAGCAGAACTGCCCCATGGGACTTTCTGCCTTTCTTTCCTTTTTTGTATATCAAGTATGATTAATTTTTTGTTTCAAGCGTTTTTATATTGGACAATAGGAAATTGAATCTAAGTGTCCCATTGAAATTTGTTGTGTTTTTTTTTTGTTGTTGTTGTTGTTTTGCTAAAATGTTATGATTGGTGTTTTACATATAAAATAAAAAGCATTCAGAATAGCCTGCTACATCAACTACTTTATATAGGGGGTACTGGCCAATTTTTTAATTAATTAATTTATTTTTCAGAGCGATAGGGAGCCAAGACATTACTTTTTTGAGTGTTGTTTTTTGCAATTGTTGTTAGGAACTCTTCTGTCATTTGTCACACTGCGGTGACTGCATGTTGTTATGATGTTAGAACCTATTATACTGCCACTATTTCCCAGACCAGCAGGGACCCCCGTGGTAGACAAACTTCAGTGGAGCTGCTATATTAAGACAAGCTAGGACGGTGGAACTGATGATCCACTGCAAAGCAACTAGGCAGTGAAAACCCTAGACATATCAAGGAACGTTGTCAGATACAGTGCTGGAAGATGAGTCTCTCAGGTTGGAAGGTGCTCAAAATATGACAGGGGAAGAGCTCTACCTTTTCAAATTAGAGCTTCAGGGACCTTGACATGCTGATGGGGCACAACTCAACATGAGAAGAAATAGCTGCAAATATCCATTAAAAATTAATTCCATCAGAATATGGAATGCACAAAGTAGGAATCTAGGAAAACTGGAAGATGACAGAGCTGAAATAGAATGCATAATGATCAATATCCTAGGTATTGTTGTATCTAGTAAGTCCTGTTGAGTCGGTTCTGACGCATAACGACCTGGTATAGGGTTTCTGAGGAGGCACTGGCTGAGTTTGAACTGCTAACCTTGCGGTGCAAACTGGCTTTGTGCTCCAGTGCTTATACTACAGTGCCATACCAGGACTCCTAGGTATTAGTGAGCTAACATTGACTATTTTAAATTACACAATCATATTGTCTTCTATGTTGGAAATGACAAGTTGAAGACAATTAGAGTTTCATCAATTATCAGAAAGAAAAAAAAGAAGATCTATCCTGAAGTACAATGCTGTCGGTGATAGGATAATATTCCTATGCCTACAGGGAAGACCAGTGAATACAACTAGCATGGTATTTTTTTTTTAAGTTTTAATTGTGAATTGAATGATAGGATTAATGGGAGAATATCGGTTATATACTCATCCTATCATATTTCATTTCACTGCAATGATTACAATGATGCATCATCATTCAACAGTATTTGCTTCTATTCCCGCTTTTTTTTTTTTTTTTTATATACACAAAAACACTCAGGAATATATAATCGTTTAAACAACCAACCAAAGGGCACATTCTGCAAGCCTGCCTCCTGGCCATCAGCACACAGCCTTTTTCTTTTCATGTGTCTAGAGTCCACTGTTCTATCTCTCCATGTCCTCATCTCTGCCTCCATCTCTGGTGTTGTTGCTTCTCTGGATAGGGTCCCACATTCCACTCGTGCTCTTCACCCTTGATGGTCCTAAAGTCCTCTGTTCCTGGATTGTAAGATTAACTACTCCCCCCTTTTTGTTACTGAAGGACCGTGCTCCTGATCAACAAAATGACATTGCAACTATACCAAGTGGTGTTGAATAAAGCCCTGCTTAAGCTTCCTCCAGTCTCTGGAAAGCTTAAGTCTTTATTACATCAAGAGACCCTTCCCCTGGTAGTTTCAGGTTTCAGGAAAATCTCCATAACCATGCCCATGGGAAGCTAACCAGAACTGTACCCGGGACCACAACACCTTAAATACCCTAGTCTGTAAGAAACAGGCGGGCTCTTGGTCTCTTTTGATGATTTAAACCTGCCTACTATTAAGCCAAATCTCTTTCCTTGTCTCTTTCTTTCTTTCTTCTTAGTTACAAAACTTCTACCTTTACAATTGTGATAATCACAATTAGTCATAATTACAATTATATACTTTTGAATCATTAAGAATCTTATCCCCATCTCTTTTCACCAGACCCATCTAGAAAAGATGAAAACTATTCAGTGAGGATTCTACCTTCCCCCACACATTCTGAAACTAATCTCCCTCTTGAAAACTTGCAAGCCAGTCACTTCATGCTTTTATTGCCCCCTCATTTTAGGTAGCCAATGTCTAAGTTTCCTGTCCCTATCAACCCTGTGTACAGAGTGAATAGGATTGATCCTTGATGTGAAGACTCCTTCCCTCTCAGTTGGTATTTTGAGCTACTACATCCGTAAGTATAGGTCAAGTTCATCAAATTGTAGCAATTTACACTTGTTTCATTATCAAAATTTTATCTTCCTGTAATCAAGTTCTGATCATCAAGCTAGGTCAAACATATACTATCTGTAAGTTTGGGTGCTCTTGAATGTCTCCCTTCACTTCATATCAGCTGGATGCTTCACTCTCACCTCTAGTCCTCCATGGCTATGTCTTTGTCCATGGGCTCATCAGTCCCCAGGTCTCACCACACTTCGAAACAACCAGCCCTTCCCCTTCTCTCTCTCATCTTCAGGTCGACAGAAGTCTATGGAAAGTGGTCAAATTCAGCCCAGATTTTCATTGCTGCCTTGCCACCTCTTCCACTCACCAGTAGACCAAAGTGGTCATCAACAATCTTACATTCCTGCTCATGTGTTCCCTGTAAATTTCAGTCTTAGAGGGAGTTTGTCCTGGAGGGACTTCACTGCTTGACTTGATGACTCCCTGGCAAACAACTTGCTTGTTCTTATGTTTTTGATTTTTCCTGCTGGTCTTTCTTTCAAGAAGTATCTTCTGTTCCTCTATCTGCTCCAGGTTGGTCTGCTTGTCCTTTATAGAGGGAATGTCCCACTTCAGAAGGCCCTGGATGGGAATCAGGATTCCACCTAAGAGTCTATACACTACAAAGGCTCTGCAAGAAGCCTATTTCACTGGGCAAGTTCTAGAACCCCTTTTAGGTGTTCCAATGAGTTATAGGCTGAAGACGGGCTTACAAGGTTCCTATAATCATATTGCCCAATATTCCTTTCAATCCTCATCATGTGTCTGTTTTTCAATAATAGGCAAGGGAAACCAATATTCATAAAAAACAGGCAAGCAACTTAACATTATTTCCCCTCTTTTACCCATTCAGACTATGCCTCAATCCCTGTATCACAGAGCCCTGTTGTGCTAAGGTTGAGCATTCATCACTATTTACCTCTGTCCCATTTAGCCCATGAAAGCTTGCCTAAGTGTTCTCCTATCAACTTTGTTCTTCCATTTCCCTCCCCCTTCTTGTGTATTGCCCCCGCAACCCCTGAACTATGATGTGTCTATCACCTACCCTGTACTCCACCGTCCCTTCCCTCTCACCCCTGGTAACAAACAAAGAATTTTTTTTTCCTTTTAGTATGGGTATATTTTCTTAAGCTTTTACAATAATGGTCTTAAGCAATTTGTTCTTTTGTGACTAATTTCATTCAGCATAAGGTCCTCAAGGTTCATCCATGTTATGTGGTAGCTTGCAGCTTCCTTTTTATTCTTCAAGTTAGCATAATATTCCATTGTGTGTAGGTACCAAAGTTTGTTTATACATTCTTCCATTTATGGACACTTAGGCTATCTCCATCTTTTTGCTATTGTGAATAGTAGCATAGTGGTTATGAGTTGGCCTGCGAACCTCAGGGTCAGCAGTTCAAAACTACTAGCCACTCTGCAGGAGAAAGATGAGGTTTTCTGCTCCTGTAAAGATTTATAGCCTCAGAAAGCCTATACAGGGTCGCTATGAGTCAGAACCAACTAAATGGGCACATAACCACCACCACCACCACCACTTAAATTTACACACCAGACGCTAATGTCTAACGTGATTTTTTACTAAACATCTGAAGTCTGAAAGTGATCAAGCATGCCATCAAGATGCATTAATAATTACTGGTGATTGGAGTGCAGAAGTTGTGATGTTGTTACTGAAGTTATCAAGGATTCCATTTCAACTGGATACACAATTTACTGTCATCAAACAGCAATCCAGAAATAAAATATTGTATTGCATTGGGCTCTGGTAGCGCAGTGGTTATAAATCGGGCTGCCAACCTGAAGGTCGGCAGTTCGAAACTACCAGCGGTTCCACAGGAGAAAGATGAGGTGTTCTGCTCCCGTAAAGATTTACAGCCTCGGAAACCCTATGCAGGGTCACTATGAGTCTGAACCGACTCCACGGTACTTAACAACAACAACATAGGGTTGATAAGAGTCGGAAGTGACTTGATCCTTGGTGTGAGTGACACTGTAGGATAAGAACTAGATCGAAAGGTCAGTTTGAACTGCAAGGTTGGTATTTCAAACTCACCAGCTGTTCCTCAGAAACCCTATACAGGGTCGCTATGAACCAGAACCGACTTGACCACACTTAACACACACACAATAACAACCACCACTTTACCAAGCATGATGTCATTCTCCAGAGACTGGTCCCTCCTGATAACATGTCCATACTAGTGAGTTGCCATAAAAGAGGTATTCACGGAGATCTGTGGGACTTACAACCCAGTTCAGAGTGAGGCAAATAGAAAGATTAAGAAAACTGTCCAGAGGACATGACAAATCCAGGTGGGTGCGAGGGAGAGGATGTTCTGAGCAGAGGAATTAAAATGAGCAAAGACACTGCCACATGGAACAGTGTGATTTATCCAGGAACTGAAGCGGGGGGAAAAGGTGTTCTGGCAGCAGGAAGAACATCTATGAGCGATAGAGAGAAGATGACTTTGGAGAGGTAGGAGGGAGAAAGATCAAAAAGATTTTGTAGTATTTTATAAGCCATCTGAATTTTATCCTAAAGGAATTAGGAAGCCTTGCATGCAGGCCATTTATTCTTAAACTAAGTCAGGAATCTTGGGAAAGGCCCCAGCACCCAAGATCAGAAAGACGCTAGACTGAGAGTTAGAGAAATCAGATAAAATGGCAATGAGAATTAATATCATGGGTAACTAGAATTATTTTTTCAGGCTATTGCCAGTGGCTGGGTTTTATCAATGTAGGAGGGGCCGGTCCTTGTAACACAATCTGTACTAATTTTTAATGTGTTTACTGGGTGACGACAGCATCGATGAATCAGCTTCTTGGGTTTAGAACATTCTCTTATGGACAGTAAGTAATTCCATCTTTTGTGTGTCTTCTCCTCTTTGGCAGGATGTAGTTGCGCCATATGCACTCTCTGGGCCGTCTACACTGCAGTTAGCCTGCTCTGCAATCACAATTCTTCCCAGGTTTATACAGAGGGTGAGCACTTTTTTCATCGGCCCTCTATAAAATTCCAGCGTCATTCCTCTGGTTTTCATTTGGAAAGAAAAGCAACTAAAGAATACCTTTGAAGGGTCTGAGATCCATAAAAAAGAGAGAGAGAGAGAACAACACTGACTGAAAATAGAACCGGAAAACTTCCTTGTTCATCCCCTTGAGGTCTTGTGCAGACAAGGAATTAGGATGCAACCTCACTGGCCAGCCATAAATTGTCCAATTTCTGCACGCCTCCAAGCTGACGCCAACCTGTCATCAAAATCTGGCCTTGATCTTTACAGTCTGGTTCTTCCCTTTTCAAACGAAAGCCTGGCTCTTTGCAGTTTCTTTCTGATTAACTGAGGATCTGGCTTTTCTCAAACTTCTGCCCATTCAAGAACTGATCTAACAATGTTAGGGTTCCCTGGGACTTCCAACATCTCAATGAAAATGAGGCAATGGAAAAACCATGCAACATAAACCTGTTAAACACTGCTCATTTACTTGGAGATTTGTGCACTTGTACTTACTCGAGGGTCATTTCACCAAGGACATCCCTGACCACTTTAATTAAAATTGCTAGCCATCCCCAGCCCTCATCCCACTTGCCGTGATTCTTGTCTACCTTTCCAATGTGATTTATTATACCTGGTGATTTATTATACCTGCTGTTTATGTTCTGTCTCTCCCCTAGAATGTAAGCTCCACAAAGACTTTATTATTGTTTACTGAAATATGTCAAGGATATTTAAAATGCCTGAATATAGTATGCATTCAATAAATGGGTTCAGCAAGCATTTATATATTTGAATATGAGCCCAGGTATGGTGCTATAACATAAATACTGGACTGCTAACCACAAGGTCAGCAGTTCAAGCCCACAAGTCATTCCTTCAAAACCCTCTACAGGATCACTGTAGATAGAACCGACTTGACCACACTCAACAACAACATATTTGAACATGCATTTGAAAATATATGGTTTTGACTACATGTGTTTGCTGAGTATATTCTTCTATGAATATATATATCAGAATATATGTATACATTAGAGTATATATCTTTCTATATACACACACACAATCATACCTATATCTCAATAAAGAGAGCAGATTAGATAGGTAAATAGCTAATTAGATAGGTTGATAGGTAAGCCAGTAGGTAGATAAAAATGCATTTTTGCTTACAGTGTTGTTGTTGCTAAGTGTCATCGAGTCAGTTCCAATCATAGTGACCCTTTATAGGGTTTCCAAAGAGCTGCTGGGGGGCTTGAACCACTGATCTTTCCATTCAAACTGACCTTGTGGTCCAGTGCTTACCCTACAGCGCCACACCACAGAACACATTACAGCAGAGCCTGTCTGAATAAGGACCACCATGTCCACGCTGCCAGACACAGTGTTTCTTCTTCACTTAATCAGAAGCCCCAATCTAACAATAAACTATGGAACCACTGAAGAGTGTTTAGAATTGGGGCTTTTCCAAGCATTCCAAGATGGTCTCTGTGTTTAGACCTCACCCAAAATCTGACAGTCCCTTCCTCATCTAGGATATCTGCCTAAGACCTAAAACTATCTCTCCTTAGAAGAGCATGAGCTCTTTTTGGTGGTTGTGCCCACAGGTGGCCTGGGGTATATCATCACACCGCCATGTGTAAAGCTAACTCCGTAAAAATGTAATCAAAGCAAAAGCCATGGTAAGACTTTTAAATTCAAGTATTCTGACACCTTTTCCTGGTTACCCAGCCCCACCTCACCCTTCTCACATTTGGCCACCCTAAGCCTTTGCTAGGGTAGAAATTCTAGAACTACATGGTTCTTCTTGCCTTGAATGAGCTACAGCCTACAACTAGTGTCCACAAGGGGAGCCTCTGGAGTGTCAAATGCTTGGGGTTCAATAAGCACTTTGGAAGTTTCATTCTGAACAGAGGCCACTAGTACCATGGGTGTCCCACTGTTTTTTCACCTGTGAAAAAGAAGAGCAAGACTACAAAATCTCTACAGGTCCCTGCTGAAAGTTCTCACATCATTCTGTGGTTTTAAATCAGCAGTGCCCCACACTCCCACACCCCGTCTGTCATACACATACACACATACCTTCATGTATCAATTACAGATTATTCTTCTCTGACCACATCATTCATGTCTGATAGTTATTCATTCATAGAAAGTATCATCTACACAGAAGCAGAGTCCTCTGTATAAAATTGTGGATTAAAATTAAAATGCAAGCTTTTCTCTTTTTTTTTTTTTTTTCAAATAAAGGTGCACAGAAGTACATTTTTCTCATTCCCCCCTGTGGAATCTACATATTCATGTTGCAATGAGTGAGTTGCTATGGTAATAATTATAGATTTACGTTAAGGGCAAGAAAATTAGCAGTAAGAAAACTGGTTTTATTTACCATTCAGCTATGCTCGCCCACATCCCCACCCCCACATCCTCTACCCTGAAATTCACCATGATTCCATGCTCCACGTGGACTTTGACTCTGGGCTTGGCCTGAGGGGTTACTTTTGGTGATTTTGGGTGGTCACATAATAAACGAGTCTGTTTCATCACAGCTCCCCATCTTGAGGGATTAAAATGACAATAACTCAATAGAAAGTCAGTAGTCTGGCAAGCTCTATTGTTGATACGCTTCGTGACCTTACATGAGTAGCAACATGACAGCTTTAGACCAAAGCCTTCCAGTTCCTCTAGCCCTCACATTCTGTGTGCTACAGTTGAAACAGCACAGCCTTCAGAAACACACCTGAACTTTAATCCTCGATCGGTACCATTTATGAGCTCTGTAATTGCCAGGAAATTCACCTTTCTGAGCCTCTGTTTCCTTATCTTGAAAACTGTTTAAGGATTATTTTCTTGATTGTAGTAGGGCCTGGGATGATGGGTATAAACATGTGATTCACATTAGATTTTCAATGTGGTGGTGGTGGTTAAGTGCCATGGAGTTAGTTCCAACTCATAGTGACTCTGTACAGGGTTTCTGAGGCTGTAAATCTTTATAGGAGCAGAAAGCCTCCTCTTTCTCCCGCGGAACAGCTGGTAGTTTCAAACTGCTGACCTTGAGGTTCGCAGCCCAATTCGTAACCACTACGCTACCAGAGCTCCTTAGATTTTCAATATAGAGCACTATTTATATGTTTATTTAGTCAATTTTCATTTGACAAATATGATTAAGGGCCTATGAGGCTCTGGGCTACAATAGCAAGCAAGAAATCAATATACAGCTTGTAATCTAGTGGGGAGAATACTTTTAATTAACTAAGGCAAACACACAACTCCAAGCACTAATATATAGCTATTGTAGTTGTTGTTATGTGCTGTGGAGTCAGTTCTGACTCATAGCGACCCTGTACAGGGTTTCTGAGGCTGGAAATCTTTCCAGGAGCAGAAAGCCTCATCTTTCTTCTGCGGAGCAGCTGGTAGTTTTGAACTGCTGACCCTGAAGTTAGCAGCTCGATTTGTAACCACTACGCTACCAGAGCTCCTTAATATATACATATGAAACTCTGTTTAAAGGATTTGACCAGATCTGAGAAGTCAAAAGATGCTCCCTGAGGAAGTGAAGAGTGAAAAAAGAATCTGAATTAACTAAAGGTCACTATGAGTTGAAACAGACTCCACAGCAGTTAACAACACCACATGGACCTAAGGAATGTGTAGAAAGCAAACAAGAACGCAACTGGAATTCGAAGTCTCTGCCGACTCCTTAATGAGATGTACCTGTCAGACCTTAGTGCTTGAATATCAACCACGACGACTCTGCTCAGTGCTGGCTGGGCCACATAGACACAGATGCCCACCGACATGGCTGGGTGGCACCTTCCGCTGGAGGACAAATTTCTTCCTGTAAAGGGGATAGGTTGCCTTGTATCTTCTTTATCCCACTCTCCCTCCCCCACCCCCAGCATTTCTGGTTCATTCGCTGTCCATTCTCCCTCTCTTAGTATTCTTTAGCTCCACAGAACACAGCAAACCAAGTCTCCTATGTTGTTGTTAGGTACCATTGAGTTGGTTCTGACTCCACAACCCTATGCACAACAGAACCATACACTGCCAGGTCCTGCACCATTCTCACAATTGTTGTTACCCCCTAAGTTTTTTTACTTATCTATTAGAGTCCTGGTGTGGTGCTGTAGGATAAGCACTGGATGCAAAGGTCAGTTGAACTGCAAGGTCGGTGGTTCAAACCCACCAGCCGCTCCTCTGAAACACTATACAGGTTTGCTATGCATCTGAACCAATTTGACGGCACTTAATAACAACAACAACTAGAAAAGAGGGGTGTATTTTTCAGTTCAGTAGTAAGTGAAGAGTTAACAAGTGAAGATGAAGTAAGACAGAGACTTCTATCAGACAGAGCAGCAGGGACAATGCCCTGTGGTGGGACAGAACATGGTACAGTCCGCCTAAGTGACTGAAGGTAAGTGAGAGGAGCTTGAGAAGCAGCTAAGACCAGGTGCTGGAGAGGCTTGAAGACCTTGTTAAGACAGTCTGTCTATATCCTGAGAACAAACGAGGTCAGTAGAAGATTTGAAGCAGAGTGGCTATACGATCCCATTTGTAGATGTCTCTGGTATCAAGCTCAGATTGGAGGGGAGCTGGCACAGTGAGTCCAAGCAGATGAGTGAAGAGGTGGGAGTCCTCCAGTCAAGAGAAGATGGTGGTTTCAGCAGCTGGTGGTGAGGGACAGATGAAGGGGCATGCAGGAAGTAAAATCAGCATCTTTGGTGAAGATTTGGAAGGGAAGGTGAAGGAGAGAAAGGGAGGAGAAAAAATACAAAGATTTAGTAGAAACTCTTGAAAGTTTTAACTGGTGGGGCACTGTAGGAAAAGTACTGGACTAATAACCATAAGGTCAGCAGTTCAAACCCACCAGCTGCTCTTTGGAAACCCTATACAGGGTTGCTATGAATCAGAGCTGATTAACGGTACTTAACCACAACATATATAAGTAACGAGCCCTAGTGGCACAACAGTTAAGTGCTGAGCAGCTAACTGAATGATCGGTGGCTCAAACAAATCCAGTGGCTTCTGGTGGTCAACTTTCAAAAAGACTGTAGCCTAGAAAATCCTCTGGGGCAATATTATTCTGTCACATGGGGTCACTATGGGTCAAAATTGATTTCACATTCTCTAACAAAATGTGTCCTGGTGTGGCTGTAATAGAGCCACTGCATTGCTAACCACAAGGTCAACGGTTCAAACCCGCCAGCTGCTCCTTGGAAACACTATACAGGGTAGCTATGAGTCAGAACTGACTTGACAGCCATTAACAACAACATGTAGACGTCACTGTCAGCTGTCAAAAATTTCAGAAAACTTTTAATGAAATTTAGCAAAGTCTAACTGTTAGTTTTCTTATGAAATGAGAATGCATTTAATTATAGTATTTTATTTTTATAGCATTTTGGTCACACTTACAAAGCATTTGTTTTATTAGCCCTAGTCCTAGACTACTAACTGCAAGGTCAGTGGTTCAAACCCACCAGCTGCTCCTCGGAAACCCTATACAGGGTCACTATGAGTTAGAACCGACTTGACGACACTTAAAAACAGTCTATCCGTGGGACGGAAGAAAGTTAAGTGGCATGTTGAACTAAGATGGGTATTTTTACTAATTGATTGCAACATAAGAAACCTAAGCAGAGGTTGAAGATATGCTAGGCACCTCTTCCTTTGCCTGCTATGTATGAGTCAGAGCTGATTAATGGTACTTAACCACAACATATATAAGCAGTGATCCCAGCTCTTGGTGAGAATGCTTTGGTTCCCATGGTGCAGACTCAGCTGACTCACCCCGCATCCCAGGGCAACACAACTGGTCCAATCAAATAGCACACACCCTTGTTTTACTTACTGATAATGGTCAGCTAGGGACCCTAAGCTGGAACAAGGACAACTTCCTGACAGTTAGGGCCATCGGGACAGAACACAGTTCTACTGGAGTTTCTTAGCTTTGCAGGATCTTCAAAGGCTGAGGCGAGCAGTGAGGAAAGCAGAGCTATAACAGGGAAAAAGGCAAATTTCCTCAGAGCGGCATTTTAACTCCAAATTCCAGCTGGTCCTGAAGTGGGACCACTCATGCATCCTGTCACTCTGTGAGCCCATAAATCCCCCAGGCTTGCTCAGCCGGGTTTCTGACCTTACAGATGAAACAATTTGGTAAAGTGGTCCTAATATTAAAACAGAAGTCCCTGGGTGGCACTCAGCTACTAACTGAAAGGTTGGCAGTTCAAACCCACCCAGAGGTACCTCAGACGACAGGCTTGATGGTATGTTCTAGAAGGTCACAGCCTTGGACGCAAGTCTACTCTGTTCACAGGGAGTCACTATGAGTTAGTATTGGCTCAATGACAACTAACAACAACAAGGCTGTAAGAGACAGTGTGGAGTCTCAAAACTTATTTTAAAAATGAGGAGGCCAGAAAAGGTAATAAATCAGTGAGCCAGCAGCAAAGTGGGCATCAAAAAATGAGGAACACAGGGAAGGCTGAAGCAAAAGGTTCCTGGAGATCACGGTAGGAGCTAGACATAGTGGGAGTCTGCAGGAAGCTAACATTTCATAGTTGCTTGGGGCAGTTTAATAGGCGAGAAAAAGTTAAAGAATACTGACTTGTCTAAAGCCATCAAATTGTTGTTGGTGTTGTTGTTAACTGCCGCCGACTCAGTTCTGACCCATATAGGGTTTCTGAAGAGCTACTGGTAAACTTGAGACCCCAACCTTGCAGTTCAAACCTACTTTGCAGTCTAGCGCATTAACCCACAGTACCACTCTGTTTTCTTCCTGGGTTTCTCTCCTAATTTTCTCCATCCTCTCTGCTCTACATTATAAGAACAAAAACAGTTGCTGTTAAGTCCAATTTATGGTGACCCTGTGTGTGTCAGAATAGAATTGTGCTTTGTAGAGTTTTCAGTGGCTTAAGTTTTCAAAAGGGGATTGTCATTTCTTTTCTTCTGAGGCACCCGTGGTGGGACCTCTAACTTCCAGGTGGTTGCCGGTAGGGAAACCATTATAGCCTACAGATCCTGGTGGCTGGACCTGTTCCACTGCAGACCTGGAGGCCGTAATCATTTTCTTCCATGTGGAAGGAGAGACAGAGATTGCCAGTGTTTGGCAAGAAGAGAGACAGAAGTGACAGGAGTTCAGTGGGTATTTCTGGCCCTGGTTTGAGTCTGTTCCTGAGACCTGCTGCCCTCTGCATTTGTATTCCAGGAGATACCCTCTTCCAATCTACCAAGGCCTTACGACATTTTCTAAGCTACTAGCTACAGTAGGTTTCTGTTATGTTGCTATTGTTAGGGGCCATCAAGCTGATACTTTATGGAAACAGACTTCCACATGTTTCTCCCAAGGAGACACTGAGAGGATTGAAGCCACCAGCTTTTCACTTAGCAGTGGAATGTTTAACCGTTGTGCCACCAGGGATCCTTATAAATAAGTTGCTGTTAGTGCCATTGAGTTGACTCTGACTCATAGCTGCCCTGGGTAGAGTTTCCAAGGAGCAGCTGTGGATTTCAACTGCCAACCTTGTGGTTTGCAGTCCAGTGCTGATCTTACAGCTCCACACCCATCAAAATTCCTTTCAATTTCTGATAAGGTTGTACACACTGAGAGCTGAAGGATCTGAAGGCTCAAACTGGATATTCTGGGATAACCTAGAGCTCGATGTCTTAAATTTAAAAATATAGTCCCAAAAAGTGGGAATTCAAGGCATCAGCAAGTAAGGGACAGGGTGTTTTGGAGGACAGAGAATATTCTAATGGCTTCTAAAATCCCATTATGTAAGGGAAGTCCAAAATCTTTCAGTGGTTCTCAAATTCAAGCATGAACCATAATCACCTGGATAACTTGTATAAATACAGAAAGCTGGGACTTGTTTTCATTATTTTCAGCTTCAGCATGAATTTGCATATGAGCAATTGATGGTCTGTTCCACAGTCTGTACCTGGCCTTGTTTTTTCTGATGATTTGGAGCTTTCCCATCATCTCTTTCCACCTATATAGTTAATTTGATTTCTGTGTATTCCATCTGGTAAGTTTCTTGTGTATAGCTATCTTTATGTTGTTTAAATAAGTTATATGCTATGAAGAAGTCATTAGTCTTGCAAAATTCAATTATGCAATCTCTAGCATCATTTCTGTCATCAAGGCCATATTTTCCAACTACTGAGCCTTCCTCTTTGTTTCTAACCTCTGCATTCCAATCGCCACTAATTATCAATGCATCTTTGATCAATTTCAGACTGAAAAAAAGTTGGTAAAGTTCTTCAATTTCATCATCACTGGCGTTAGTGGTTGATGCGTAAATTTGAATAATAGGGGAGTTGACTGGTTTTCCTTGTAGGCATATGGATATTATCCTATCATAGACAGCACTGTTACTTCATGACTGATCTTTTTTTTTTTTTAGTTTTTTGGTGAATTGAGTGATAGTTTACATGGAAGAACATCGGTTTTACACTCATCGTTTCATTGCAATGATTACAACCTCTTCCATGCATCATCATTCAATAGTATTTGCTTCTATTCCCTCTGTTTTTGTTTGTTGTTTTTTTTGGGGGGGGTTGTACACAAAAATACTCAGGAACATATAATTATTTAAAGAACCAAACGGCACATTCTGCAAGCCTGCCTCCTGGACGCAAGCAGAAGCTTTCTCTTTCCATGAGTCTAGAGTCCTTAGCTGTTCTATCTGTCCATATCTTCATCTCTGCCTCCATCTCTGGTGTCGCTGTTTCTCTGGATAGAGTCCCACATTCAGCTCATGCTCATCTCCTTTGATGGTGCTAGGGTCCTGTTCCTAGACTGTAAGATTAACTACTCCCCCTTTTGTGTTACAGAACTTCTACGTTTACTGTATTGATAGTTGCAATTAGTCTTCATGAATGACCTTGATATGTTCTTTTTGATGATGAATGAGACACCATTCCTCTTCAATTTTTCATTGTCATCATAGTAAATTATGTGATTTTCAGAATCAAAATGGCCAGTGCCAGTCCATTTCAGCTCACTAATGCCTAAGATATCAATGCTTATGCATTCCATTTCATTTTTGACAATTTCCAATTTTCCTAGATTCATATTTCATACATTCCATGTTCTTATTATTAATGGATGTTTACAGCTGTTTGTCTTCATTTTGAGTTGTACCCCATCAGCAAATGAAAGCCCCAAGGGCTTTACTACATTCATATCATCATGGTCAACTATACTTTGAGGAGGAAGCTCACCCCCAGTCGTATTTTAAGTGTCTTCCAACCTGACGGGCTCATCTCCTGGCACTGTATCTGACAATATTCTGGAGCTCTTCATCTTGTTTCAATATTCAATAATCTGGTACTGACAGTGTTCCACTCCTATTCAAAAGGTTTTCAGTGACTAAATATTTAGAAGTAGTTCATGTCTCCTTCTTCCTAGTCTGTCTTCATCTGGAAGCTCAGCTGAAACCTGCCCACGGTGGGTGACCCTGCTGGTATTTAAAATCCCCGTGGCATAGCTTCCAGAATCACAGCAACACACAAGCCACCACAGTACGACAAATTGACAGATGAGTGGTGGTCTCCCATGATGAAAACTGATGGAATGCAATCACCTCCGTGATGAGCTCTGCTATGAGCAGCCAATCAATTGAAAGGGAGTTTCCTCAGGGGTGTGGGCTTCTTCCAATATACGTGGACCATCCGGGAAAGGTCTTTGGCTTTTTTGCCGGATCTGGATCCTACATTTGGCTCATTGTCTGCCTTCCAGTTCTTTGGACTTGAGCCAGTGACCTGCTGCTCCTGGGAGCTGTTAGCTTTGGCAGCATTTGCATCAGCTTCCTACCCTCTTACCTGCCTACCTTGAATTCATTTGCCTTTGCAACCTGAGTTTGTCAGTCTCTGTGGCTGTATACATCAGGAGAAGCCTCCAGCCTGCCATCTGTATAACTCCATGAGCCATTTTCTTGAGATAAATATATACAAGGGGCCTTCAAAAAGTTCATGGAAACATTTATCTTTCAATTCCATTTTTCTCAAAAATTTTTGAAGCCCCCTCAGATATAAGCCTCACTGCTTTTGCTTCTTTAGAGAACCCAGACTGTCACTGGTGGTAGTTTTGTTAGCTACTTTCAAATCAGCCCCCAACTCATGGCAACCCTATGCAAAAATGCTGCCCAATTTTGTCCCATCCCCTCGATCAGTTGCAGATTGGTCCATTGCAACCTGAGGATTTTCACTGGTTATTTGGAAGCAGATCACCAAGCCTTTTATTCTAGCCCATCTTAGTCTGAACACTCCATTGAAACCTGTTTTTCATCAAGTAACACACAAACCTCCACTGAGATGCAGGAATACAGCCCAGGTCTCTTGCATGGAAGTGAAAATTCTGCCATTGTGCACATCTTACCATTTTATTGGTCTCACTGTTGTCATGTCAGTTCCAACTCTTGACAGTTCTGTGTCCTGAGTAGATCTGTGCTCTATGGAAAGTCACCAAAAATTGTCAGAGTAAACAGTATCACATGATTTTCACAACCTGAGGTGAAATCCATGTGAAATTGTTCACTATAGATAAGTAAGCACAAGAAAGTCTGTGCTTACATTGCTTATTGGATCATCCATCCCTAACAGCCAAACATTAACACCACCCGGGACTCCCATTTTACTGGTAGCCTAAGTCAGACCTGGAACTCCAGTGCAAGGGAATCTGGGAAATGTACTATTTAGGCTTTGATCTCTACCTTGGAAAAGCAAAATAGAAGGCTATTTGTACTAGCTGTTGAATAAGGTTATCAATAACAGACCCCACAGGCAGACCTAGTGCACAGAACACCTTGAAGTTATTTAAGGCGCAGAATTCTTTCCTTAAGAAGCATCTTGAGAGACTGGTGTTTGAGGCCACACACTTTCAGAAATGTTAATCCTGTTCTGCCTTCTTGTTGTTAAAGAAACTGATGCCCAGGGAGGTTGGTTGTTTGGCTGACACCACCCAGGAGTTAGCAGGAGACAGGGACAGAGGGACAGGGACAGGGACAGGTCTCTCCATCTGCAGTTACCTACCTGGACTTGCTACTTGCACTGCTCACTGCAGCTGTTCTCTTGGTCCCAATCATTCTCGCCTAAAAGAACTGCTTGGGATCAAAACCAAAGAAACGTCTTTTACGGAATCTTGAACTGAACTCCTGAATTATGCAACAATAGAGTAAGCTAATAAGCTCTCTTGAACCTCCAATTAAGTACCAGGATAATTATACCCTGGAGTTAGGAGAGCTGCTGAGATGGGGAGCATCAGGGTATCTGTCAGTAACTGAGTTGCTTTTTAAATCTGGCATTCCATTCTTTCCCCTTTCCAGAGGGCAGAGCAGGAGAGAAAGACAGTCACATGGTCTCAGGTTTCTTTGACAGCCTATAATTGATTGGATGAACGCCTCTTGTGCTTTGGTTAAAGGTAAAAGGTCTGATGCCCCTTCCCTACCAACTGGACTGGAAGAGACGGTACTCACAGCCAACAAGAAGGTTTTCTGTTGGGAACACATCTGCCATTGTATTACCCATTTTAATCTTGAGTCTTATTTTCCTCCTGCCTGAGCAGATCCACAGTTGCCCCCCAATGGCTGGTTCATGTGTTCTTGTTTGTGTCGTCGTTGTTGTTAGCTGCTGTCAAGTCACTGTCAACTCATAGCGACCCCATGTGTTACAGAGTAGAACTGTGATCCGAGGGTTTTCTTGCCTGTAATCTTTATGGAAGTAATGCTCCAGGACTACACCACCAGAGAGTTTGAACCACCAACCACCTTTAGGTTGGCAGTCAAGTGCAAATCTTTTGTGCCACCTAGGGACTTTGGTGTGTTCCTGTTGTTATTAAGTGTCATTGAGTCAGTTCCAACTCATAACAACCCTGGATAGGGTTTCTGAGGAGCTGCTGGTGAGTTTGAACTGCCGATCTTGTGGTTCAAACCAACCTTGCAGTGGAGTGCTTTCCTACAGCACCGCACCAGGCATCCTGGCGTGTTGTTAAGCATGTTTAAATGCTGTCCCAGAAAACCTCTTTCATCACAACCACCTCCACTTACCCAAAAAATAACAGCTTGTTTTCTTTGTCTTTCTCAGTTCTGCAGTAATAAATACATTTTTCACTGCTTAATGTGTTCTATTTATTATCATGTTATTCTACATTGTATCTGTGGCCCTCCTAACACTGTTGTTCAGTCCGTTTCGACTCACAGAGACCCTGTATAGGGTTTTCAAGGAGTGACTAATACCGACCTTGTGGCTCAAACTGACCTTGCGGTCCAGGGCTTTATCCTACAACACCACAACAGGACTCCCTTCTAAGCACTTCAGCTTATTAAAAGTCAAAATTATTGCTTCAAGAGTGGAAAGGAAACCTCTTTCAGATTCACAATAATGATGCTGTTATCTTTTCTCTTGGAGATCAGAAATTGATCAACAAAGTTTTATTTTTAAAGGGATGAATGCATATCCATGTTACAAGCTAAAAAAAAAAAAAGATAAATTAGTTGGTCAAGCTGATTGAAAAATAAGGTAGAAATCACTGACTTGCCAAGAAATTGAACGCAAATGGACATGTTCCTAGTCCATCAAAACAAAAAAATAACAAATTACAGTGCAGGTAACAACTGTCAGAAACAGACAAAAAAGGTAATTTAACCACAAACGAATCAACCATTCCTGCCAGACAACAGGTCTTCCTGCCCATGGCCCTCTCAGCAACTGCAGTACACTGGAAGTCTCTGGAAACCCAGACTATTAAATCAGGTCCTGTCAGGGTTGGACCCAAACATCCATATTTGTAAAGCTCTTCAGGAGTTCCCAATGTGCAACTAAGTTTCAGACCCAGTTTGTGGTTGATCATAGTCATGCTATTATCAATAACAGTTCAAGTTCAATGTAAATTCTTAGACTTAATACAACATGCCACACGTATTTGATATTATAGAAACACAGACAATAAAAGACACGCCTGAAAGACTTTACAAGTATAAAATACTTCACAAAATCAGAAGCAATTTCACATCTCATTTAATCTTCCCATTAGTCCTATGACTCACGGACTTGTATTGTAGATGACAAAGCCGGCACATTGTCTGGTATCACACAAGCATGAAGTGGGAAACCAGACACCAACCAAGACATAGCAACAGCACCTCAGAAGTTAGAAAGTTCTTCCACAGCCTTGTGGGGCATGTGGTGTGTGTTTTAAATTACCACCTTAACTGTGTAGATGAGAGAACTGAGGCTCAGCGGTGGTAAATGATTTATCCAAGGCCACATAGTCTAGACTTGAACTTTTACAGCCACCATCGTGAACTGTCCTGGTGTGGCGCTGTGGGCTAATGCATCAGACTGCATTTGAACTGTATCATCAGTGGTTCAAGCTCACTAGCTGCTCCTTGGAAACCCTATAAAAGGTCCACTATGGGTTGGAATCGACTCAACGGCACTTAACAACAACATCGTGAACTGTCTGACTTAAGAGGTGGAATATGTTGTTGTGAAGAGGCATCAAGTCAGTTCCAACTCATAACAACCCTGTATAGGGTTTCTAAGGAGCAGCTGTTGAGTTTGAACCGCTACCCCGGTTCAAACCAGTCTTGTGGTCCAGTGCTTTATCCTACAGCACTACTGCAGGAAGAGGTGAAGGAGAAGCACCAAAATTTTTTTCTACTCTTTGTCCCAACCCTTGATCAGAGGTGGATTACCCTACCAGCAAGCAAAGTTTACTGACTGTTCAGCACAGATTAGTAAACAAACACAGGAAAGTCTACCTTGTTCACTGAGTCCTCCATCCCTGTCAGGGATTATACATTTGAAGAGGCTTTGATTCTGTAGGAAGGTGCTGTGGGATTGGAATAGAGACAGATGCCAGTTGTATCTAGAGGTAGAATCCTTAATGTGGTAAAAAATGTGAAACTGATCACTGCAGATTATTAAGTAAGCATGAGTAAGTCCATGCTTACATTGCTTATTGGGTAACTCAACATTGCCTTTGATAGTATCTTGGGCAAATCTCAGAGCTAAATAAACATGCAGGCTTTACAAAGCTGACTCAGTCTCATCCAGTTTACAATGCAAACCTCATCCTGAATTCTCAGACTGAATACTGAGAACCCTCACTCTCTCCTCCTTCACCTCCAGTGCTAACTTTGCCCAAGGCCCCTGGATCTTCAGTCAGGAGAAGGGCTGAGGCCTGCTCTTTCATTCTTGCGACACATCCTCTTTCTGCGTGTCTTTCCACCTCCAACTGTAAGGGACTAAAAGGCAAGATGGAGGGGAAAGGGCTACTGGAACAAAGTCCCACAAGCTGAGTAACTTAAAGCAGTCTGGAAACTACAGGCCTGAAACCAAAATGTCACCAGTGCTATGCTCTCTCTGGAGGCACTAGGAGAAGATTGGTGTTACCTCTCCCAACTCCTAATGGTTATTGCTAACTGTTGACATTGCTTGGCTTGTATATGTATTACTCCCAGCTTCACCTCCATCTTCATATAGCTGTCTTTCCTCTCTGAGTCTCTCCTCTTCTTGTACTCATAAGATCCCCCATCAGATTGGATTAGGGTCCACTCTACTCCAAAGTGACATCATTTTAACTTACCTAAATACAGTGTGGTGCTGTGGGTTAATGCGTCAGACTGCAAAGCCATTTGAACTGCAAGGTTGGTGGTTCAAGCTCACCAGCTGCTCCTAGGAAACGCTTACAGGGTCGCTATGGGTCGGAATCGACTCGACGGTACTTTACAACAACAACAACAAATACATCTGCAAAGACTCAATTACCGAGTAAGGTCACATTCACAGATGTACAAACTGGGACTTGAACATACATTTTGGAGATACATAATTCAGCTCAAAATAGGCAACATAATCTGTGAGTGGGGCCTTTTCTGGTCCTATTTGGACAAAAGAAATAATGATTTGACAAAAAGAGGAGAGCGATTGATTTTTCAGCTCAGGAGCTGAGGTCACTGGGACCATCAAGTGAGAAGAACAGAGAGCAGTACCCTACCCCAAAAGGCAGTGACACCAGGGATGGAGACAGATACGATGATGTGAACAGATGGAGTGGCTGGGTACACTGGACTCAGGGAGGAAGAAGGGCTGTGTGCTGGCAGCCGGGGGGCAGGCCTGTGTGGTGTGCCTTTTGGTTGTTTGATGAGGCATGGAGGGAATTGTAATTATTGCAAAGAAACGAAGTCAGACAGGATGAGTATAAAGCTGATGTTCTCCCATGTAAACCTCACAATAAAAAATTTCAAGAAAAAAATCATGAATAAGTTTGTCTCCATGGTCTTTAGCTTTTTGCCTTCAGTCCAAAGTCTAAGGCAACAGAGGACCCATTTCAGAGCTTGTCCTTCATAAATCAAAGGGACTGAGAGTGCTGTGCTGAGACATCTTTTGTTCCCTATTCTTTGCTTTCTTCCTATTTCGGAGATGGCTACCTGCATGAGATACTCTGTTTCTTCAAATGGAGGCGTGAAAGAGGAAGATATTAGCATCACCGAGTCACCATCTGTTCTCGGCAGTTCCGCTCTAGCTGAAGGTTTGTTCATGTAAAATCTGCCAACTCTTTACGCTCAAGAACATCTGTGCTCTCCCCGCATTTGTCCATGTGCCAGAGGAGGCCAGGTGAGGCTGTTCTTGGACTCAGCTCTTTTCTAACTGGAGGAAGTACCTGTCATACTTCATACCTGTGCTACTTACTCACAATGCATCACTGTGTGTAGCCTAAAGAACCACCACAGGCTCTGAGGCCAGACACTAAGGTTCCAACTCCATCTTTGCCACATAGAGTTAGCTGTGCAATCTCAGGTCAGTTAGCTTTTCTGAACCTCAGTTTCCTCATCTTACACACTGGGGTGTGACTACTGTAAAGCATCTAGGTGCCCAACCATATTCCTTGGGTTCTTCCTTTCTCCTTCCTCACCCCACCTCAGCCGCCACGTGAGTGAAGAAGGGATTAGATGGGACTCTTCAAATGAGGCATCCTTGGTGAAAAGACAAGATGGAGGGATGAATGCGTGAACAGCTGCTGCTGAAGTCGTTGTTTGCAATGGAGTTCTCATTTGTTTTAAGTAGGTTTATTATGGGCACAGAGCCTTAGGATTTCCTATGAGGACATGCATTTTTCTTACAGTAGTAGAGTGGCTCTTTTCATCTAAATTACTTTTCTCACCCGGATGTCTCCTCCATCCCAGAACTTGGAAGGCTGTGATAGGCTGCTGGGGACTACCTCTGTCTTTGTAGCACACATGACTCTTCACCTCTCCTGGCAGTCAGGTGTTAAACCATCACTAGATGGCAGTAACATCTAACACTTAATTCTCTATGAACTAATCAAACGGCTTCACCTGTTTTTCTTTTGCAACTCTATTTCAAATAGCATTCATTTACCACAAAATCAAAGCATCCTTAAGCTTCTTTCCATTTTTATTTTGAAGGGGACTCTCGGAGAATCCCAGAATTTGAAAGACAGAGAATGGGCTTTTGTCCACCCACAAGTAACAAGCTTCTCACCAGGTTCTCAGTGCTCACATGAAGAGACTTCAGCCCTGCCTTGGACATGGATGGAAAGGTCCGGTATCTAGTACCATCTGTACTTAACGAAGATCACGTACTTGGACCAATTGCTCTTTTTCTTAAACAAGGAAATGGTATAAGCAGGTATGCAACACTTAACATCTATTGCAACAATATGCATCTGTGGTCCCATAGGTAATTTTTGTTTGGGGGGATTTATTTTGTTTGTTTGACTCGAAGAGAAGGCAGCTCTCTAATGGTTTTAAAATCCGTACTCTTGCAACACTGGGTCACAAGTTGGAGGCAGACAGGTAAGGCAGGGGCCATGGCTCTGGTGGGCAGTGAAACAGTGAAGAGGACTGGCTACCCTCTGCTCCCTCCCTCCCTGCTCCCAGCAGCAATGGTAGTGACAAGGATATGCAGAAGTGGGCTCCTGTACGGTTTTAATTACAGTGTTCACACAATGTCCAAATCATGTAACCTTCTATTTCACGTAATGTACCGTGGGCACTAAGCAACACCCATCTAGATTTCTTCTCATCTATGTGCCTGGTGCAGACGTTTCCCACTTTCACGTAGTTACCTGTTGTTGTTGTTAAGTGCCATCGAGTCGACTCCGACCCATAGTGACCCTGTATAGGGTTTCCAAGGAGCAGCTGGTGAGCTTGAACCGCCAACCTTGCAGTTCAAATGGCTTTGCAGTCTGGTGCATTAATCCACAGTGCTACACCAGGGCTCCCGATGCCCTCTAAATAAGCTTCTCCCTAACTCTACTTTAAGGAACTCTGGTAGTGTCGTGGTTACAAATCAGGCTGCTAACCTCAAGGTTGGCAGTTCGAAACTACCAGTGGTTCCGCGGGAGAAAGATGAGGCTTCTGCTCCCATAAAGATTTGCAGCCTCGGAAATCCTGTGCAGGGTCACTATGAGTCAGAACCGACTCCACAGTACTTAACAACAACAACCTCTACTTTCACTCCCTTTCTCCCACTTCAAAATTCATTTGATCTCCCAGCATTGGAATTTTTCAAGGCAGCTTTCTAAGAAGAAAGATGACATTATAGAAACACTGGAAGATCCTGGCAATAATGTGAAATCTACGCTATGTTCTGGGTATACCAATGGCCCTAAGGCTATAGATTCCAGAATGTTCCAAAATGGAGCTGAATCAGGTCTAGAGGCCACCTCAGAGACCTTCCAGAATACTAGTGGAGCCACAGCCTTGGTCTACACACCAGGGATTGGAGGGAAATATGAAAGTCAAGTCTGCCTAGCTCTAGGATTGGGGCCATATAACTTGAAGAATGACTAACAGACTCATACAGGTTGACACCAAAAGCATCCCTCATGACCACAAAGTGTCTCCAATTACTGATTTTCACTGTTTGAGACTCAGTTTTAGACTCACTCACATGATGGCAGGTGAGCTGGGATGGAGCAGAAATTAGCTTGAGACATGCACACTGAGTGTTCCTGGCTAAGAGACAGCTCTCGAGATGCCGGAAGTCAAGTCAGACTACATCTGTCTTCATCGTCATTTTGGAAATAGCTGTACCAACAAGTTACATGTAGTAAGTGAAACCTAGAACTAGACTATTGGACACTGGCCACTCGAACAAGTAGATGGGCATTCTCTCCAAGGTCTGATTCTAAGGAAAAAGGTCCAGGTCAGTAGCTTGTTCACTCAAGCTAGGATCTCCTGTTCTGGACTAGTGAGCTAGTGCACTTACTTGGTTGAACTAAGGAAAGGGCATCAAGTGTACAGCTCTGTCCATTCACCTGGACATTCACTGGGTGAATGTAAGGGAAGAATGTGGGAGGAAGGGGCTGTAACCTAAACTTACCCAATCAACTGTAGTCATCAATACTGTCAACAAATGCCAGATCTGATTGGCAGAAAGCAGTGTGGGAATCCCTCAGTCATCTGGGGGGTCACTGAAGCTTTGAATGTTGGCAATTAGATTAATAGCAACCTGGAATGGGGAGTCCTTCGACATTATCTGTCTTCATCAGGAGTAGTTCCGGTAGAGCTGAGTCAGCAACTGGTGTGCATCAGTAGAACCAGCTGTGACCAAGTGAGTTATAGACATAGGGAACGTAAGGCTGAGGTTAACCCAGCCTGTTAATATGTCCACGACAGTTACAATATAGGAACTCTGTTGGTAATTGCTTGGACTGGATTTCCCTCAGAATACCATTTCTTGCCACAAAGAATTGGTATAAGACATTGATATAAAACATTGGTATAAGACATTGGTATAAGACATTGGTATAAGACATTGATATGCACAAACAGAAGGAAGAGATGAGGAACTATCCTTTCACCTTGAAACAAAAAAATCTACATTTGTTGGTTACATCTTTAGCAAGCTCTGATTTGTATCTTTGCTTTCAAATTTTGCTTTTTTAGTGAATAAAAACAATTTGATGATGAGAAGACAAGGGGTCAGGGGAGGTCAGCTCCATGGTGGAAGCTTTAGTTCCATATTGATGTAAGCACCTCTTAATCTCTCATTTTTAGCCAGCCTCTGATCTCCATTCCAAACAGCAGGATGAAAGGATACTTTGCTTCCCTTGGGACTTGGATTCCCTTCCTTGAGTTGATTTGTACCCTCATTCTCAAAAGTCCATGACCATAACCATCTACATAGTCAATACCCCATTGAAAGGTTACAATTGACAAAGAATGTCTCTGTGCCTTTTTCCACAAGAGTATTCATGCTATGGCTTCTTTGACACTTAGATGATCGTAGGTTGTTTGGTCACCTTCACGCAAGAAGGGAGGGGGACAGTCAAGGTACTGATTCTGCCAAACTCTGTCAAACATCTTGAAACATTTTCCAACATTTAGAATTTGACAAGGTCCCAAGCACTTTTGGCTTTGGCCCCCCTCTTAATTGCTGAGCCCAAACAGAAAATGTAATCCATCTGCTTCAGAGTCATTTTCCCAAAACTCATCCAAATTTTCCTTGGTGAGAGCTATTTGATGTCTCTGTCTTCGCAGGCCTAACACCTTCCTGCTCACGTTTTGTTTCTTGGAAAAAGCAAGCAGACAGAGCCAACAGTAACAGGACTCCATTTCAAACACAAGTCATAGTCTGCAAAATCCGATGATGGGGTGCAGAGTCAAGAGACTCACTTCCAGGATTACAGCTCTGGCGCGTCGCAGGGGAGTTGCGAGTCTAAAATAAATGTGTCCTCAGAAGGCTGGTGGTGGTGGTGATGTTCCATGAAGTTGGCTCCAACTCATAGTGACCCAGCAAAGGGTTTCTGAGGCTGTAAATATTTACAGGAACAGAAAGTGTCATCTTGCTCCTATGGAACAGCTGGTAGTTTCGAACTGCTGACCTTGAAGTTAGCAGCCCAACTCGTAATCACTACACTACCAGTGCTCCTTCTGGAGAACATATTTAATTGAGGATTGATTCTGCTCCAACCCATGTCCAGCAGCTACTGGGAGCTGACACGCCACCACAGTTCCGAGGTGAGAAAGTCAGATTCAAAGACTCCACTCACTCTAGTGCTTGGTGGTTGGTCAGTATTCTGGTCAGAGTATCCACTTAATCCACCCCCATGGGCTAAATTCCAACTCACAGTGACAGTACAGGATAGATAGGGTAGAACTACCTCCTACAATTTCCAGGGCCATGAATCTTTACAGAAGCACCCTACCACATCTGTCTTCTACGGAACGACTGACTGGTGAGTTCAAACCACCAATCATTTGGTTAGTAGCCAAGCTCTTTAATCACTGTGCCACAGAGCTCCTAATAACTACCGAAATCTTTCACTAAGACCCTGTAAATCA
>NW_006408525.1:13936870-13940506 GCF_000296735.1 Chrysochloris asiatica
CAATCCATCTCCTTGGGGGTCTTCCTCTTTTTCACCAACACTCCACTTTACCTAGCATAATGCCCATCTCCAGGGACTGGACCCTTCTGATAATATGTCTGAAGTATGAGAGAAAAAGTCTCAGAATCCTGGCCTCTAAGGAGCATTCTGGTTGTACTTCTTCCAACATAGATTTGTTTATTCTTCTAGCATTCCATGATACTTTTAATATTTGTCACCATAACTCAAATGCATCAAGTCTTCTAAGGTTTTCCTTATTCATTAGCCAACTTTCATGTGTATATGAAGCTACTGAAAATACCATGCTTGGATCAGGCACACTTCTTCGAACTGGTATCTTTGCTCTTGGATACTTCAAAGAGGTCTTGTGCAGCAGATTTGCCTAATGAAGTATGTCGTTTGATTTCTTGACTAATGTTTCCATGAGTGTTGACAGTGGATCCAAATAAAATGAAGTATTTGCCAACTTCAATCTTTTCTCCATTTATCTTGATGTTATTTATTGGTCCAGTGGTACGGATTTTTGTTTTGTTTACATTAAGGTACAACCCATACTAAAGACTGTAGTCTCTGATCTTCATTTCAAGTTCTCTTCACTTTCAACAAGCATAGTTGTATCATCTATATATTGCAGGTTGTTAATGAGTCTTCCTCCAATCCTGATGCCACATGCTTCATATTATCCAGCTTCTTGGATTATTTGCTCAGTGTAAAGACTGAGGAAGTATGGTGACAGAATACAATCCTGGCACACACCTTTCCTAATTTTAAACCATTCAGTGTTCCCTTGTTCTGTTCAAAGGACTACCTCTTGATCTATTTACAGATTCCTCATGAATACAATTAAGTGTTCCAGAACACTCATTCCTCTCAATGTTGTCCATAGCTTGTCATAATCCACAAAGTCAAAAGCCTTTGCAGACTCAAAAGATACAGGAAAACATCTTTCTGGTATTCTCTGCTTTAGGCCAATCTGACATCAGCAATGATATCCCTCATTCCACATCCTCTTCTGAATCCAACTTGAATCTCTGGCAGTTCATTGTCAATGTACTGTTTCAGACATCTTTCAATTATCTTTAGCAATATTTTACTTGCATATGATATTAATGGTATTGTTTGATTATTTCTGCATTCTGTTGGGTCATTTCTTTTTGGAATGGGCACAAATATGGATCTCTTCCAATCTGTTGACAAATTTCTCACAGTTTTCTTGGTGGAAATGAGTGAGTGCCTCCATTGCTGCGTCAGTTTGGTGAAAGATTTCATTTTATTCCACAAGTTCCCAGGGCCTTGGTCTTTGTCTTCAGTGCATCTTAGATTTCTTCCTTCCGTGACATTGGTTCTTGATCATATGTTAGCTCTTAAAATCATTGAACATTGATTTTTATTTATTTTGGTGTAGTCCTTCCATCTTCTTTTGATTCTTTCTGCATCATTCAGTATTTTGCCCATCGAGTCTTTCAATATTGCAAGTCTAGACTTGAATTTTTTTCCTCAGTTCTTTCAGCTTGAGAAATGAGGAGCATGTCATTCCTTTTTGGTTTTCTTACTCTAGCTCTTTGTACATTTCATTATAATACTTGACTTTGTCTTCTTGAGCAGCCCTTTGAATTTTTCTGTTCAACTCTTTTACTTCCTCATTTCTTCCATTTGCTTTAGCATCTCTACACTGGAAAACAAGTTTCAGAGTCTCTTCTCACATCCATTTGATCTTTTAATTATTTCTCATTGTCTTAATGACCTTTCACCTTCTTTCTGTATGATATTGATGTCATCCCACAACTCTTCTGGTCTTCAGTCATTAGTATCTAATGCATAAAATCTGTTCTTGAGAAGATCTCTAAATACAGGTGGGATGTGTTCAAGGTCAGATTTTGGCTCTCATGGACTTCTAATTTTCTTCAGCTTCACCCTAAACTCACATATGAGCAATTGGTGGTCTCTTTCATCATCTGCCCCTGGCCTTGTTTTAGCTAATTTTCCACTGTCTCTTTCCACAAAATAGTCAATTTGATTTCTGTGTATTTCATCTGGCGAAGTCCATATGTATAGTCATCTTTTATGTTGTTTAAAAAAGGTATTTGCAGTGAAGAAGCCATTGGTCTTGCAAAATTCTATCATGCGATCTCCAGTTCATTTCTATCACCAAGACCATATTTTCCAACTACTGATCCTTCCTCTTTGTTTACAACATTTGCATTCTACTAAACAATAATTTTTAATACATCTGGATTGCATGTTTGATCAGTTTCAGACTGAAGAAGTTGGTAGAATTCTTCAATTTCATCATCACTTGTTTTAGTGGTTGGTACATAAATTTGAAAAATAGTAGTATTCACAGGTCTTCTTGGTCTTGTTTTTAAGTGATTTCGAGTTAGTCCGAACTTATAGAGGCCTTGGATAGGGTTTTCAAGGAGTGGCTGGTGAGTTTGAACCACTGACCTTGTGGTTGAATTCAACCTCACAGTTTAATGCTTATTCTACAGTGCCACACCAAGACTCTAGTTTTCTTGTAGGCGTATGGATATTATCCTATAAGGACAACACTATATTTCAGTATAGAGCTTACAATATTCTTTTTGATGGTGAATGTGACACTCCTCCTCTTCAATTTGTCATTCCTGGCTTAGTAAACCACAGGAGTGTCAGATTTAAAATGCCCAACACCGATCCATTTCAGCTCACTAATGACTAGGATATCGGTCTCTATGTGTTTGTTCCATTTCATTTTTCACAACTTTCAATGTTACATGATTGACACTTCATACATTCCATGTTCTGATGATTAATGGATTTGTACAGTTACTTCTCTTCTTTTTTGAGTTGTGCCCCACCAAGAAATGAAGGTCCCCAAAACTTTATTCCATTCATGACATCACAGTCAACTCTACTTGGAAGAGGCAGCTCTTCCCCAGTTGTGTTTTCAGTGCCTTCCAACCTGAGGGGCTCATCTTCCTGCACTGTATCTGCTATATTCTGGTGCTACTCATTATGTTTCAGTATTCTGGTGCTGACATTATTTCACTGTTTTTCATAATGTTTTCAGTTCCTAAACATTCTTGTTAGTTCACTGCTCATTCTTCTTAGTCTATGCTAATCTGGAAGTTCAACTGAAACCAATCTATAATAAGTATACCCTTATGGTATTTAAAATACCCCTGGTATAGCTTCCAGCATCACAACACCACGTAAGTGACCACAGTACCACAAACTGACAGACAAGTAGTGGATATACGTATATAACAACAGCAACATATATAATGGAGTGCAGTCGTTCTATAGGATAAGCACTGAACTGTTAACCACCAAGTTGGAAATACTAACCTACCAGTCATTCTGTGGAAGAAAGATGAAGTTTTCTGCTCCCTCAAAGATTTGCAACCTTGGATACCCTATGTTGTTGTTGTTAAGTGCCATTGAGTCGGTTCTGACTCATAATGACCCTGTATAGGGTTTCTGAGGAGCACCTGGTAGATTTGATCTGTTGACTTTGTGGTTCAAGCTGAACTTGTGGTCCAGTTTATTATCCTGAAGCAACACACCAGGACTCCTAGAAACCCTATGCAGGGTTGCTATGAGTTGGAAACAGCTCAATAGCACTTAACAATAACAACAACACATAACTATGTGTCT
>NW_006408525.1:13942259-13953588 GCF_000296735.1 Chrysochloris asiatica
AGTCAGAGAAAAAGAAGGCTCACAACATGATGAATCCGCACAATGGCAGCAGCAATAGGATCAAACACAGCAATGATTGTATTGTAGGCGCAATACCGGGCAATGTTTTTGTTCCGTTGTGCGTAGGGCTGCCATGAGTCAGTACAACTCAATAACACCTAACAACAACATCCATCCATCCATCTGTCCATCCATCCATCCATCTGTCCATCCATCCATCTATTTATACATCTATTTATACATCTATCCATCCATCCATCTATCTACAGGAGTCCTGGTGGGTGCTGTAGGATAAACACTGGACTGCTAATCACAATTAGAACCAAAGTCAATGGCTCAAACCCACCAGCCACTCCTCAGAAACCCTAGAGTGGGTCACTGTGAGTTGGAACCAATTTGATGGCACTCAAAAACAACAATATCTATCTATCTAGAAGGATCCCTGATCCTGCAGTCAATCATTGCTCTGCTACCCTCCCCCACTAGCAGCTCTGCTGGAGAAAGATGAGGTCATCTGCCCCTTAAATATTTAGAGCATCAGGAACCCTAAGGAGCAGTTCAAAGATGTCTCATTGGTTTACTCTGAGTCGGAATTGATTCAATGGCAGTGCATTTTACATATATATGGGAGAGTTTTAAAGTTTATGGAAATTTTCCATTATCTTTTAATTCCATTTTCCACAAGTTTTTTGACACATGCTTGCATATCTATTCATATATGTGTAAATATATATGAATATGTAAACATCATCCTTCTAATATCTATTAACAGTTCAAAAACAGATCTGCTCTTAGCTTAGCCTAGTTCTCAAGCAGCCAGCTGGTGAGAGGTTTGGCAGTCTTCCTGGAGAAAGACTCAATAAATGTAAAAATGAAAATAACAATGGAATTCTGGTAGCCTAGCGGTGATTAGTAGGACTGGTAACCTCATGGTCAGCAATTCAAAACTACCAGCTGTTCTGCGGGAGAAAGATGAGGCTTTCTGCTCCTGTAAAGATCTACAGCTTCGGAAATCCTGTACAGGGTCACTATGAGTCGAAACCAACTCCATGACACACCACCACATGTGTAAAAACAGTGTGTGTGTGTCTTAGTATAGTGCCTGACATTTAGTAAGCACTCAATTAACGAAAGTTTTATATTGTTACTATTTTTTGTGACATCTCTAATGAGATAATCCGTTGGTTCAAACTGCAAGGTTGACAGTTCAAGCTTACCAGATGCTCCTCAGAAACCCTACACAGGGTCACTATGGGCCAGAACCAAATTGACGGCACTTAAGAACAACGAGATATGTCATGTACCATACAATTTACCCATTTAAAACATACAATTCAATAGGTTCTAGTATATTCACAAGATTATGCAACCACCAGCATCAATTTTAAAACACTTTGTTGTTGTTATTGTTGTTAAGTGCCATTGAGTCAGTTCTGACCCATAGCAACCCTGTATAGGGTTTCCGAAGAGCAGCTGGTGAGCTTGAACTGCCAACCTTTGCAGTTCAAACGGCTTTGCAGTCTGGTGCATTAACCCACAACACCAAATTCCATACCTTTAGCCATCACTCCCCACTTCTTCCTTGTTAAGTGTTGTTAACTGCCATCAAGTCGATAACAACCTTGCAGTTCAAGGTCGGTGGTTCAAGCTCACCAGCTTCTCTTTGGAAACCCTATACAGGGTCGCTATGGGTTGGAATTGACTTGATGGCACTTAACAACAAGGGAGAAATGGGGAGTGATGGCTAATGGTATGGAATTTGGTGCTGTGGGTTAATGCGCCAGACTGCAAAGCTGTTTGAACTGCAAGGTTGGCAGTTCCAGCTCACCAGCTGCTCCTCGGAAACCCTATACAGGGTCCTATGGATTGGAACAGACTCAACGACACTTAACAACAATAACAAAGTGTTTTAAAATTTGACAATGGTGGTTACATAACTTTGCGAATATACTAGAAACTATTAGCCCTAGGCATTTCTGGTGTATTATTTGTCCTTTTGGATTTTCCTATTTTGGACATTTCATTAATGTCTAAATGGAATCACACAATATGTGATCTTTTGTGCCTGGCTTCTTTAACTTGTGTAATGTGTCAAGGTTGACCCACAGTGTAGCATGTATCAGTCAATACTTCATTCCTTTTACCTGCCAAATAATAATCAATTGAATGAATGTCCCACATTCTATTTATCTGTTCATTGGTTGTTCTAAATTTAAAGTTGTTTCCATTTTTTCACTATTATAAATAATGCTTATGAACATTCATGTATAAGCTTTGTATGGACTTATGTTACACAACAACACTACACCTGAGATTTGTTTCTGGACTTTCAAGTCTGTACCGCTGATGAATAATATATCTATCTTTATGCCAGTGTAACAATAGCCTGATTACTGTACATTTGTAGTAAATTCTGAAAGGGTGAGTCTTCCAACTTTGTTCTTTTTCAAGTCTGTTTTTCTACATATGTATCATGTCAGCTACAAATATAGTTTTATTACTTCTTTTCCTATCTGGATGCCTTTTATTTCATGTTCTTCCTAATTGACCTAAAACCCCCTGTACAATGTTGAGTAGCAGCGGCAAGAATGGACAGACATTCTTGTCTTATTCCTGATCTTAGGGGGAATGTGTCCATCTGAATACCATCACACTATTAAGCATGTTGTTGTTGTTGTTAAGTACTGTCAAGTCACTTCCAACTCATAACGACCCTGTATAGGGTTTCTGAGAAGCATCTGGCAGGTTTGAACCACCAACCTTGTGGTCCGTAGTCTAGTGCTTATCATATAGTGCCATACCAGAAGTCCAAGCATGATGTAAGCTGTGGGTTTTTTAAGAATGCCCTTTAGCAGGATGAGGAAGTTCTTGTCAATTCCCAGTTTGTTGAGTGTTTTTTTTTAATCATGAAGGGGTGTTGTTTTTATACAAAAATGCAGCTGTTTTCATTTTTACATTCTTTTCCTTGTTTTGGTGTCTTTCCAGATCCTGGTAGGACACCAGAAGGACATCAGGAAAAAGGAAGCTGTGGGTTGTCGTGCATCCACTCCCTGAGGTGCCTTCGGAGCCCGCATCTGCCACCGTCTCTGTCCCATCCACACTCCTGACCTGGTGTCCATCTTGTCATTCTGGCACGAGACACATCCCGACCACTTTGATCTGCTGCCTCGCTGCTCTACTGTCTCCTGGTTCTGGGGTCCCTGGCTTCCTGTCACTCTTCTTCAGGGTCCAGATCCCCTTTCTACCTCTCCCCAGGTGTCCTCGACTGCTTTGGCAGCTACTGGTGTTTGGAAAGCCAAAGGCTGTTTCCCAGCAGTGGAGCTTCCTTTTCACGCCTGTACCCAGTGGGTTCTACAAATATTTCATGAGCACTTTTCCTAGGTCAGGCACTGGGCTTGTTTAATCTCAACAATTCTCACAATAACTCTGTAAGGTTGTTCTTGTAATAGAGAAAACAGATTCCACGTGGCTAAGTCATCTGTTGGAGATAATATTCATAATTAGCGGCACAGCCAGAATTTCATTCTATTTGGTTGGAGCTAGATGAAGTGGACCCCTGTTTTTAAGTGTTGAACTAGAACTCAGGGGAGGAATCACTGGATTAGCTGGGAAACTGCCAGGGCTTTGAACCAGTTCATTCCAGTTCAACTCCCCACTGAGAATTTGCCTTTCCAGCCCACGTATACTGAATCATAATACATTTTTAACACAGTTCCCAGATGATTCTTAGAGATCGTGATATAATGCATAAAATCACCTGAGGATCTTGTTAAACTGTAGATTCTGATTCAGTACATCTGGAGTGGAAAGGCACAATCTCACCAGGGGGGGTCAAACCAGAATGAACTGGTTCAAAGCCCTGGAAAGTGATTTCTTTTCTCCTGTGTGGTTAGCTGCCATTGAATCTGCTCAGAATTTATGTAGGAGAGAATGAAATTTAGTGCGGCCTTGCGTCATCTTCATGATCAAGCCTCATTGTTGGTATTGGTTCTTTGTTGCAGATATTTTATCAACCCATCTCATTGAAGCTTACCTTCATGAAGGTTCCTATAGATCTGACTTTTGGCAAATCGTCCACCCTCATCCTCCAAAAGGCTTACCCAACCATCCACGTGTGGCTGAACCATACTTTTCCAGATATTGGTCCTTCTGTCTCAACCAAACTGCATCTTCAACTCAACGTCAAATTTTTGGCTGCCTGGCTAACTCCTGTTCTTGCTTCCCCGGGAATCCTTTTTCACCCCGCCCAGACTGTGCTCCATCCTCTCCTATATATACACCAGTGTTACAGTATCTCCTCCTCCCCACACTTGTTTCCCATTCCCCCTTCTTTCTTTCCAATGACCAATAAGTGATGAGCGCCTTCAGGGTAGGGGACATGGTTAGTTCTCCTCTGGACCCCAAGACCCAGCATAATTCCTGGCCCACCACATGTTCTTTCCTAATATTTCTTGAATAACTCATTGAAACCTTTGGGATGACCAATAGACAGCTGCCTTCACTGAATAAGAAATTTAAACCACCTTGCTGCACAACTTAACTTGCTCCACTTTATTCCTCCCAGGAATCTAAATTCTAAATGGGCTTTTGTTGTTGTTAAGTGCCTTCAAGTTGGATCCAACTCATAGCAACCCTGTAGAGGGTTTCCAAGACTGCAAATCATGGAGAGAGCAGAAAGTCTCATCTTTCTCCCATGTAAATGGTCTCACACTTGTAACATTTAAAGTTAAAGCAGTAAAACTGCATTTTCACCCTGCAAAACACAACACGCAGGCACCAGGTTACCGTAAGAGATAACCTTGGGAATGAGGATGATCCAAAGAGGAAACCAAAGACCTCACTGTAAACACAGTGCCCTGATCATGCGCTGGAAGAACTGACCTTTCTCAGGTACTTCTCAACATGCATGGAGGCACTGCCAAAACCAGGGACCACGTTTTGGTTAAATGCACAAAACATCCATTTCTTTAGCTATTAAACAAAATAGGAATTTGACCGTGTCTCAATGCCAGCTCAGGGAAAAGCAGCCAGCTACAAGCGAAGGGTGTTCTGGGCTCTTTGTGGCAACTCTTAGACCAAAGATTGAGCACAGCCACCCTTTGCTTTCTCCTCCAAGAGAAGGGTGCAGGACCAGACCCTGAAGCACAATGCCAAACAGCCCTTGAAAGACTTTTGGTATAAAACCTTGCCAGTATCCCTCCAAGCCCTGGTACATATCTTGGACTGAAGGCACACATGTTATTTTCATTTCAGTATGAATGCTGAACCACTGGGTATTTTTTCCCTGGGCTTTCTGTTAACTCTGTCTACAAAATGTGGTTTTAAGAAATATTACTCCAGCTCATTTATCTAACAGACCATACTGTGATCTGTAAGCGCCATCCTTCTTACAGCTTTCACATTCTATTAAAATGGGATCTTTTACCAGGAAATTTACTCAGACGGGAGAGTTCATTTGAGGTTGAAACTGTAAAGTGGCCAATTATCTCTCAGGCATTGGTTGCATATGATCTTTACCCCAAGCTTTGGAAATAAAGACAACATTTAGCAAACGTTCTGCTCCAAAGCTAATGTTTTGGAAAGATTAACAGCATGTAGGGAATAAATTACATGGTCTTTAGTGCATTTTAGTGTTATAGCCTGTTAACACACAGTGTGGTGTGCCAACTCGTGAGAGGGCTCCAGTCTTCTAAGGAATCGATTTCTGATTTGTTGAACTTATGGCATTGGTGTTGTATCTTGAACAGACTGAGAATACAAGGGGCCATGTTTGTGGGGGCTGACCTAAGGGAAGTTATGAATCATAGGCTGTCATTTCATTCTGATACCATCCAGGCCATCAGCACACCCAGGGTAGTGGCATTTGAGGCTTTTCAATTAGGGCTATCCAGTTTCTCACTTCATGGCCATATTGGTCTTAAGACTTGATCGTCCAATATACCTAGTACATATCATTAGGTATCTTCGAGTTGGCTCCAATGCATAGCAATCCTATGTAGAACAGAACTCTGCCAGCTCCTACACCATCCTCATGTCTGAGCTCATTGTTAAAGTCACTGTGTCACTCCACCTCTCTTAGGGTCTTCCTTTTTTTCTTTTCCTGAGCCTCTACACTAAGTACGATGTCCTTCTCCAAGGGATGGTTCCTCCTGATAACATGTCCAAAATTCATAAGATGAAATCTTGCCATTCTCCCTTCTAAGGAGTATTTTGGCTGTATTTACCACAAGGCTGATTTATTCATTCTTCTGGCAGTCCATGGTATATTCAATATTCTTTACCAACACCATCATTCAAATGCTTCAATTCTTCTTCGATCATTCCTATACCTTGTCCAGCTTTTGCATGCACATGAGGCGAGTGAAAACACCATGGGCCAGGCAAGGCCTACCTCAGTCCCCAAAGTGACATCTTTAACACTTTAAAGAGGTCTTCCGCAGCTGATTTGCCCAATGCAATACCTTCATTGGATTTCTTGACTTTGCTTTGCTGCCATGGACATTGATCGTGGTTCCAAGTAAACTGAAATCTTTGACAGCTTCAATCTTTTCTCCATTTGTACACATAACAAATTAACTTTGGAAACTTAGTAGGTACCAGGCTATTATGGAAGAACACTTACTGTTACTGGATGCCATCAAGTTATTTTTCACATGTAGCAACCCCATCTGACAGGGTAGAACTAACCCATAGGATTTTCTTCGTGGAAATCTTTATGGAAGCAGATTTCTGGGTCTTTGCCCCACAGATCCACTGGATGATTCAAACCACCAACTGTTTGGTTAGCAGATGAGCACTTAACCACTGTACCACCAAGTCTTCTTGAAAGAATAGTAAAATGCTTCGAATGATGTTTCATCTTATTTATATGAAATGTTTAAAATAGGCAAATCTGTAGACAGAAAAGAGCTTACTAGTTGCCTGGGCTTAGGGCCACGGAGGAACTGAGGAGTAATAAGAGGGATCTTCAATGTTCATGGAAAACTCCATTATCTTCTCTCTGCTTTTTCACACTGAAGCATGCAGCTGCCAGTGTT
The DNA here is from genome assembly GCF_000296735.1 of Chrysochloris asiatica. Taxonomy (NCBI): domain Eukaryota; kingdom Metazoa; phylum Chordata; class Mammalia; order Afrosoricida; family Chrysochloridae; genus Chrysochloris; species Chrysochloris asiatica. The sequence continues at coordinate 13,949,297 of NW_006408525.1, forward strand.
GTTGCTTTTTTGGTTAATGAAATGTTTTAAAATTGTTGATGGTGAGAGTTGCACAATTCTGTAAATATCCTATAAAAGCTACTGGACAATGCACTGTATATGAGTGAATTGTATGGTATGTGATTTATATCTAAACAAACAAAGCGATAAAGTAGAAAAGGGATCTCACTCTCACAAAAAGGAAAGAAAAACACTCTAATCTCAGGTGAAAACACTAAGACCTAGAACTGAATAATACAATGTGATAAGGGAATTCCAAAAAGTTGAACAGCCTTCAGGGTTAGGAGGAGTTCCTTGTTCTGTAGTATATTGTAAGTGCCATTGAGTTGGTTCTGACTCATATCGACCTTGTAGAGCTGGGTGGGGAATGCCCAGTCTGTGGGACACATAAGATCAGCAAAATCATTTGGTCTGTCTCTGCCAAGGCAGCCACAGTTTCAGCCATCACATTGTTGTTGTTAGGTGCCATCGAGTCCGTACCGACTCAAAGTGACCCTCTGCACAAAATGAAACACTGCCCGGTCCTGCGCCAACCTCACAATCATTGCTACATTTGAGCCCATTACTATTGTCACTGTGCTAATCCATCTTGTTGGGGGTCTTCCTCTTTTTCTATGACCTTCCACTTTACCAAACTTGATATTCTTCTCCAGGGACTGGTCCCTCTTAAAATCTGTCCAAGTATGAGAGACGCAATCAGGCCATTCTAGTTTCCCAGAAGCATTCTGGCTGCACTTCTTCCAATACAGATTGGTTTGTGCTTTTGGCAGTCCGTCGTACATTTAATATTCTCTTCCAACACAACTCAAATGCATCAGATTCAGTCATCTTAAGTATAGTTGTTGCTGTTGTTGTTGTTAAGAGCTCTCTAATCAATTCCAACCCATAGCAACTCTGTATAGGGTTTTCAAAGAGCAGCTGGTGAGCTTAAACCACCAACCTTGTGGTTCAAACCACCTTTGCAGTCCAGCACATTAACCCACAGTGCCACACCAGGATGGTGAGTTAATTAAAAGTTTGAACAAATATAGCAGGCTAATTTTTAAGTTGATAGTTTTGTATGGCCTGCAAATGGTGTTATAAATTTTGGCCTAAAAAAAAAAGGTTTCCACCCCTGATGTATAGGGCTTCCAAGAAGCAGTTGCAGCTGGTGGATTTGAACCAGATACATACCTGCTCTCTTTGACTACTGTTACCTAGTGATTTTTCTTCTCTGGACTCCTAACTGCAAGATCAGCAGTTCAAACTTAGCAGCCAATCCTCAGAAACCCTACATAGTGTCACAAAGAGTCAAAACCGACTCAATGGCACTTAGAAACAACAACTATATTAAAATCTAAATATAGGAGCCCCGGAAGTATAGTAGCTATGCATTGGGCTGCTAACAGCAAGCTCGATAATTGGAATCTGCCAGTCACTCTACGGGAGAATGATGAGGCTTTCTCCTTCTGTGAATATTTACTGCCTCCGAAACCCTTTACAGGGTTGCTATGAGCACACCACCACCACCCAAAACTACACTCGGGAGTCCTGGTGTGGCACTGTTGGCTAAGTACTAGAATGCTACCTCAAGGTCGGTCCTTCAGACCCACCAGCCGTTCCTTGGAAACCACATACAGGATTGCTGAGTTGGAATCAACTTGATGACACTTGACTCTTTGGTTTTAAAAGACAAGAGAACAAGTGTTGGTGGCTGAGGGAATGTAGGAGGAACCGTGCTCCAGGGAGCAGGAGAGCTTGTACTAGAAATGAAGTGCATGGTAAGATGGCAAAACACCTCTCTGGTGCAAGAACACTGAGGTATGCCGCTGGAGTTTAGCCTCTTGGAAAAGTCCCATGTGAACTGGGACTTCTCTGATAGCTGGCTACAAGCACAGGTATTTTCAGTTTTTTATTTTAAAGGCAGAAGGAAAGATGACTGTTGTTGTTTTTTACTTCTCTTTACAGGCTGAGAGGGGGCTCCTGTTACTATAGCTTGTCCATTCTAAAGATATTTCACCAGAATAGCAGCATCTCCACCCCAACTCGTCCCCTGACAATCCTGGGCAAAGGACGCTGGGATCTGAACTGCCCATTTAGTAAGTGGACAAGAACAGCTTGAAAGTTTATAGATTGCTCCATGTGCAAACAAAAGCCTAAGTTTCAAGCCACACCAACTGCTATAGAAATTCTGTAAGCAGAAGAAAAACAATTACATTTTGTATTTAGGTGTATTCTTATCTTTATTAGCATGAGTTGTTTTATTTAAAAAGATTTACCTATACCATAAGTGTACCTCCTGCCTGCCACCATGTTTTTCTGTTTGTTCAACCGATTTTCAATATTTAGTCAAAAGTAAAATTACCAGGCACATTAAGTGGAACCAATTTTGAATTTCATAGCCTTTTATTTGCGTTGTTGTTAAGTGCCTTCGAGTCAGTTCCAACCCATAGCGACCCTTTATAGGGTTTCCGAGGAGCAGCTGGTGAGCTTGAACTGCCGACCTTGCAGTTCAAACAGCTTTGCAGTCTGGTGCATTAACCCCCAGCACCATGCCAGGACTCCAACTTATGGACTATAAAAATCACTGTTCTAATGATTTTCAAGTGTGCAGTTTCATGGCCTTCACTACACTTACAGGGTTAAGCAGCCATCAGCACCACCTAGTTCCAACGCTTTTTACCTGATGCCTCTTACGTAACATTTCACATGTATTTTACATTTAAAATTGCTTTTATAGATTTTGAAGCAATGCTGGGAGTCAGCATTTTCACTAAAGTTTGTAGACCTCTGTGCTTCGTGAGGGATCTTGGTGTGGTGCTGGAGGATATACATTGAACTGCTAACCACGGGCAAACCTAGCAGCTGCTCCTTGGAAACCCTTTGCAGATAGGGTGGCCGTGATCAGAACGACATCATGGCACTGAGGACCAGCCACCATTTTGTGCTATCCTTGTTTCCTTCATCTTATAACCGGAGCATTGGTTGAACTGTTGTTAAGTGCTGTGGAGTCAGTTCTCATAGTGAGCCTATATAGGGTTTCCAAGGAGCAGCTGGTGGGTTTGAACTGCCTACCTTGTGATTCGCAGTCCACTGCTCATCCTACAGCACCACACCAGGAGTCCAGATTGAAGCTGAGGGTTACCTTAAAGAGATGGTAGGGCATGGAGAAGAGAGTCTCAGTCTTCTCTCTCCTCCTGGAGGTACCTACTATGTAAGCCCACCCCCTTGCTGACAATTTCGCCAGTTCCCTTTTAGAGTTCTTTGGAGCTAATGGAGCTCTTCTGTGTTGCATTTCCCCGGAAGATCCAGGGAGAAAGTGCTGCGTTTTTCCAGTGCATGCCACCACCCACCTTCCATGACAATGCACTGGCTTTGGGAAGCTGCCAGATTTCTCGTGTGGGACTTGAACCCTTGGCCTCTCGGGCAAAGGCTATGATGCTACCAGCTGAGTGACACAGACCTATTTCCTGAGTCAGTTACTAAACACACCCAGAGGTATGTGAGGCATTTCTTTTCGCCCCACGTCACCCTGTCTCAGCCTGGCTGCTGGCACAGAAAGTGCCCTCCCCTGGGAACAGTTGCTGGACTGCAGCAAGTGTTCAAAGTAGAAATCTGTTGGTCAGCTTTTTAGTGCATTTCTCTACCCTTGGGCTTCCTAACTTGAAAAGATCAAAAATAAAAATTCATTTTAATGAGCAATTTTGACCCCTCTTTGTCTTCTCCTTCCGCCACTGAACCATTGTTTTATTTGTAACTAGAGAGAGTCTTTAAAACATAACGTAGCACAAATCTACATTTCTCTCGATTTTCAGGTCTTATTCACTTCTGGAGCATGGTGGTTCTGTAGGATAAGCACTGGACTGCAAACCACAAGGTTGGCAGCCACTCTGTAAGAGAAAGATGAGGTTTTTCTGCTCCCACAAAGATTTACAGTCTTAGAAACCCTACGCAGCATCATTATGTGTCAGAACCAACTCAACAGTGCTTAGCAGCGACACACCCTCTAGAATAGAATGGACATGAATAAGCCCACCCTCTGGAATGGAGTTTAAAATATCAGAGTGGAATTAAAAGAAGACAAAAGATGCAATAGGACTGGATAGTCCGTATCTCAAGTATCTTCTGGTAAATGTCTTTAAAAACCATGAGGCAAAATGGTAAATGTTAACTCTGTTCTATTACAATGAAATAAACCTATGTAAGACCAAACAAACCCAGATCCACTGCCATAGAGTCAGTTCCGGCTCACAAAGATCTATTGATGTTGTGTGGTGGTGGTGGTGGTTATGTGCCATGGGGTTTGCGAGGCT
>NW_006408525.1:13954563-13956104 GCF_000296735.1 Chrysochloris asiatica
ACAACAACAACAACAACAATGCTAATAACAGAGTACAAAACTAATCTTCAGTCTTCCATTCCTTTTTTCCCTCCTATTTTGGTACTGAGAAATGATGGCGTTGGTTTAACTCTGTTCTCAGTCACTCCGGGAGAAGCTTCCACTCCCAGCGTTTGCTGTGCCAGCTCATTCTGTTCCAGAAAGGATGATTGACGCTACAACCACAGGATCCTTTGCGTATCTCAGTGACAGAGCTGTGAATTCCTGAAGGCTTGACAAGCTGTCCCACCTCCACTCTAATCTACTCCCGCTAAGGACTGAAGGAAATAGACTTAATCATATAGGGTTATTGGTAATGAGCCTGGGGCAGGCTGACCTCCAGACCAGGTGAGGCTGCCTCTTGCTAACTCCATCACCTGCTTCAGAGGCTAGCTGCAATTTTCCTAAATCAGTCTCATAACATGGAGGCCAGAATTGAGAATTGCAACTTTGGTTCAGTGGATTCTACTGGTCGTGTTGGCCATCTGACCCTTCCCTGAAACACCCCAAAGCACTTGCCTCACCCTTTGTCTTGGAGATTCTCCTGGAAACCTAGGGCAGAGGAAAAGGCTACTAGGAGAATCCAACTCAGTACTCCCAGGTTGTACGTTTGCCAAACTGTTGTTTAAGAGACTATGGTGATAAAAAGTCCCAGACTCAAACCTTGGCACCATCATTTGCAAGCTTGGACTAATGACTTAACATCTCTGGGCATCCTTTTCCTTATTTGTGATGTAGGGGGAAATGTTAGTGAGTGCCTAACATACAACCACCATCACCACCACCACCACAGACAGTTGTTGTAAGGATTAAGTGAAATGATACTTGCAAAGAGTTCCCACATTGCCTGGCATGTCATAGAACTCAGTAAACATTGGAAGTACAGCCAGAAGGCTACTTAGAATCAAGGATAATGGAGTTTTGTCTCATGTACTTTGGACATCTTATTAGAAGGGACCAGTTCATAGAAAAAGGCATCATATTTGGTAAAGTGGAAGGTCGGTAAAAAAAGAAGGCGACAGCTGTCAACAAGAGAGATTGGCACAGTGGCTGCAGCAATGGTGTCAGATATGACAACAATGATGAGGATGCTGATGGACCAAGAGGTGTTCTGTTCTGCTGGACATACGGCAGCTGTGAGCCAGAGCTGACTTAAGAGCACAGGACAAAAACAGCAGTAAAAGTTAATGATGATGGCTGTAGTTGTTATTATTGTCTTTATTATATTACCTGTCCATTCTTTATTCTATTCACATTAAAGTAATCTAGAAGCAGCTTGATGTAGAGGCAAGAACGGGGAACCTGGAATGACAACTCTTCTACTAGCTGAATGATACAGTCAAGTTGCCTTGCATATCGAATCTACTTCTGCCTCTGCCAAATACAGAGGCACGCCCACCCCCACAGGACCATGTTAAGATTTATTGTAATAAGACACAGGAACATGCTTCATGCATACTAAATAAAGTTAAAGTTACTATTTAATTGATTTTACCCATGTGTCAGAATTTGTTGTTGTTAAG
>NW_006408525.1:13956488-13961802 GCF_000296735.1 Chrysochloris asiatica
GAACTTGAACCACTGACCTTGTGGTTCAAACCAACCTTGCGGCACCGTGTTTATCCAACAGCACTGTTCAGTTAGTAGGAACCACTTAACCATTTGTGTCTCCCAGGGACCCCTTGGTGTATACTAAGTGCTCGGTAAATACAGGGGGAATTAGGACTTCACTCTGGGTCACTCCCCCAGCTTGTTCCTTTTGCACTTAGGTTTGAAACTAAAGAAGGCCTCCCACCCTTCCCTATGACACTCCAGCAGAGCGCAGCAGGACAGGGAGCCAAAGCATTAGCCAGCTTTTGGCAGGCTCTAGACAAGGGGTGTGATCACAAGACCACCATGCAGAGCTTCGACACGGGATGTGCAAATTATGCTTACTCAAGCTGGAATATCACCCAAGTGCATTTTGGAACCACAGTGACCACATCCCAGCTGGTCTGGGTAAGTGATGCTGTCCAGCCCAGGTTTTATTATTTTTATTTAAGAGTGTGGATTATCAAACAAGCAACTCTCTCCAGTCAGGCACTGTATTCAGACCCCACGTCAACACTTCCTTCTTTGGCAGCCAAGCGAGGCAAAGGTGCTTCAGAGACATGGTGTGGAATCTGGGGAGTTCTCACACTCCAACACAGGCTGGCAAGTCACTGGATCTCTAGGCCTCAGTCACCTCATGTGTAAAATTGGAGGATAATGGGAAATGCTGCAGCCACTACTGTCAGGATTAAGTGAGAGAGCTTGTGAAACATCGCTTGGGACAGAGCCTGGTACACAAAAGGTGCCCCACGTGGTGCTCTACAAGGTTGGCAGTTCAAACCCACCAGCTGCTCCTCAGAAACCCTATTGTTGTTGTTGTTGTTTAGTGCCGTGGAGTCGGTTCCAACTCATAGCGACCCTGTATAGGGTTTCTTTATCCTACAGTGTCACACCAGGATGCCTGGAAATGCTACACAGGATTGCTATGAGTTGGAACCAACTCAACAACACTTAACAACAACAGCTTAAAGATAATGATTATTGTGCTAAGAAAAGACACCCAGTTATCACTTTTGCTCCAAGAATTTCCTTTTGGGGACAAGACGGAGGGTCACAAAGGAATGATGCAGAGAGATTTGTAATACATGAACACTGAACATGATCGCTACAGTCTGGGGTGTTGAGAGAAACAGTGAAACCTGGCTTTGAAGGAAATTTAGGATCAAAGTCATGGGTCACAATAAAAGGGCATTGTATGGAAGGCAAGTAGCTTGGTAAAAACTTGTCCAGTCTGCTATGAAATCTTTTAGAACTCTAGAAGCTTGGCCATAATTCCACACACACAAAAAAAGTGTCCACCATTTTCAGACTATGCCTTAACTGCCTGATTTCACCTGCTCCAAACACCGACTCTTGTTCTTATCCTTCTAACCTCCTGGCCACTTACTGTCATGGCCCAGCTACTGTTTAACCCTAGTCTCATCCCATTAGCTCAACATAAGTTTTAGTTTTTAGGATTTGGACCCCAGCCACAACATATGAACAACGACAGGAGGAGAAAACTGTGGGACAAAACTTCAAATTCTTAAAACAAACTAAAGCATAGCAGACCTACTGGATTGGTTGAGACTGAAAGACTCCCCAAGACTATTGCCCTAGGACAATAACTGAGACAAAACTAATCCCTGAGGTCACCTTGTAACTAAATAACAGATTGGCTTACAAAATAAGAAATGCCATTTGTAAGTATACGCTCCTTTTTTTAAAAAAAAATCACCCATATGAGACTAAATGATCAACAATTACTTTAAAGTAAAGATGAGAATATAAGGGAGCAGGGAAACTAGATTAACTGAAACGGAACAACCAGAAGGGAAATAATGAGAATGTTCACATTGTGAAGAATGTAACCTATGTCACAAAACAACTTGTGTAGAAATTATTGAATGGGGCCCTAAACTTCTGTGTAAACCTTCAGCAAAACACACAAAATATTTCTTTTTTTAAAAATGCAAAAATTTTGACCCCAGGTTCTCTCCTGACGAAGGTTTTTTTCTAGTAGACTCTTAGAGAAGCATCCCAACAGACTGACCCAGATTCCTTGAACCCTTTCACCAAACAACACATCCAGAGAGCCCCTATCAAGCCTCATGAACAGGACTTGAGTAGATAGCAGTCAACTCTGCCATGTCCCTATGTTCAAGAGTAATGAAAGCCCATTCGAGTTACACACAAGGAAAGAACTTCCTAGAAACAGACTATTCAGTTGAACATTTCCCTTACCTCTGGTTGTCTGTGGATGGAAAAACCAGGGCTCTGGATTTGATATGTGGATAGACACCCAACTAACCCAAGAAGCATTCCCTGATTGCCCTCCCCCAATACCAACATCGGTTTGCTCGGTCTTCCTAGCACTTAATTATAACGCCTTTGCTTTTCCTGTTTGGGGCAATGTCATGCATCTGCCAATGTAGATTTCTAGATATTAACAACTTTAGGTTCATATGTAGCTGAGGCCTGTACATGGTATGTATGAAGAAAAGATACACGTATACCCAACAATGTTGTGTATGTGGCACTATAGGATAAGCACTGGACCACAAGGTCAATTTGAACAAGGTCCATGGTTCATAACTCACCAGCCTCTCCTTGAAAAACCATCACAGTGTCGCTATGAGTAAGAACCTACTTAACGACACTTAACAAAACATAACAAAAAAACTATAGCAATAGCAACAAAACCAAAAACATTCTGAGGGCTCTCTGAATTTGAGAAACAACCTGAAATCAGATATTGTAGGTTCTACTCTGGTAGCGTAGTGGTTATGAATCGGGCTGTGAACCGCAAGGCCAGCAGTTTGAAACTACCAGCTGTTGCGCAAGAGAAAGATGAGGCTTTCTGCTCCCATAAAGATTTACAGCCTCAGAAACCCTGTACAGGGTTGCTATGAGTCGGAACCGACTCCATGGCACATAACAACAACCATCTATAGGAGCCCTGCTGGCACTGTAGGATAAGCACTGGACTGCTAACTGCAAGGTCAGCAGTTCAAACTCACCAACTGCTCCATTGAGGAAGAGACTTATAGCTATCCTGTATAGGATTACCAAGACTGAAAATCTTTATGGGAGTAGACAGCCTCATCTTTCCCCTGTGTAGTGACTAGTGGATTGGAAACTCTGACCTTACAGTTAGCAACCCAATACTTGCCCCACAGCACCACCAAGACTCCTTCTGGGCCCATTAGGTGGAGATGAACCAAAAACCAAATCAAAACCCACACCTGTTGCCATCATGTCGATTCCAACTAATTTCAACCATATAAGACAGAGTAGAACTGCAAACCTTAACAGAAGCAGACCACCACATCTTTCTCTTGTGCAGAGGATGGTGGGTTCCAACCACCAACATTCTGGTTAACAGTCAAGCACATTACCAGTGAGCCACCAGGCTCCTTGGTAGCAGACCAGGGATGCAGAATTCAGGATTGGCCGGGGTTTTTGTTCACTGAGCATTGCTTAGAAGTTTCCTGGATACCACTGCTTGCCCAGGTGTTTATACATACAGTTTTTGCTCAATTATGGTTCAAGTCCAATTATCGTAACTGATCCATTTTAAACATACAATGTATCAAAAAATAAAAATAATAAATTCTTTTGTTCTCTTTGAGGAGGTGTAAACTTTAGCTCATTCTAAGTCTGATCTCCTGGTATTCATCAATTGGTCCTTCTTTTCAAACATCTGCCTTCAAGTTGCTTCACTTCTGTGGTACAGTGAATCATCTATTGTCTCGTCTAGCCATAGTCTGTAACTCCCACCAAACAATGTTTCTGCCCTGCTGGGCCAGCGTGACAGAAGGTGGGAGAAGATGCTGATAGGATGATATGATTCAGCTGTGGATGATAACAGAGTTAACTGCAATTGTAAAAATTTGAAACTCTAGCATGGGTTTAAAATGGGCCATTTCATAAGCAGGAGCAAGGATTTCACTACCATGAAAGAGAAAGAACCAGGAATTTACCACGTCCTTTGGACCCCAAGATCCCTGTGCTTTGAACTTTCTCAACCCAGGGATGGAAAGTCGAGACAGGGATAGGAGTGGCAAAGGAGGAGCAGCAGAACAAAGAACCAGAGCATGAGACAGAGCAGTGGATGTCCCAGCCCACAGAGCAAGTAAAGCTGAGAGACTCTGGGTAGGAAGCTTGCAGGCACTAAGTGGGAAAGCTAGGTCTGCTGACCCACAGAGCTAGAGCCGAGTGCCTTCAGGCTGAGGTTCATGGCCTAATGGTGTGTCCTATGGGCATTTATCAGCATCTGACTGGAACAACAGTGCCCTGAGCATTTCTGCCTCCAAACTGTAAACTGTTAGCTTCCCTAATAAATCCAACAACTGTCTTAGTATGATGTCTGAGTCCTGTGTGGCCACTGCAACAAATTATTGAACCCAGCCGCATAGTAGAGAGAGTTGTGGGAGGAATGCTTAGAGCCCCATGTTGTAGCAATTTCTCATTAAGGCCCAGTGCAATACTGATAAGGCCTTTACCACAAAAGATTACAACTTGCTAGCTAACATGAGTGATTTCTAATAACGTGCCAGCATCACAATTCTGTAAGCCTTTGGATGATCCTCTTTTTGTCAGGATAAAGTATTATGGGTTTAGGCCCATGCCGAAAAAGGAACCACAACCTAATGAGTACCTGTTAGGCGCCAGACTGTTGTTTTTCTATGTGTCATTTGTTCTTTGCAACAACTGGTAAGGCAAGTACTATTGCCTCCTTCTTGTGGATGAGTAAACTCCTCTTAGGAGTCCTGGTGTGGTGCTGTGGGTTCATGCACTGGACTGCAAAGTCGTTTTGAACCACAAGTTCATCGGTTCAAACTCACCACTCACACCTTGAAAGCCCTGTACAGGGTCGCTATGGGTTGGAACCAACCTGATGGCACTTAACAACAGAACTCTTAAGTAGTTTGCCTAAAACCATAACGTTTCTTCGTTAGGGTAAGAAAATGTTAGTCCTTCTTTGAGGAGGTGATGTTAATCCAAGTTTTGAAGGAGGTGAGGCACCTCAAATATCCTAAGGAAGTTGGCCCCGAGAAGGGCATTTCATGCATCAGATTTGGCAATATGGGGATGGAAGTGCCAAGACCTTAGAGACGTAAGACAAGGGCTCCAAAACTTGTTCTAATATCAATGGACTCTGACTTTGGAAAAACTACTTTGCGTGTCTGAATTTTACTTCTCTGCCTCAAGGTTGTTAAGGAGCTCTGGTAGCGTAGTGGTTACGAATCGGGCTGCGAACCTTAAGGTCAGCGGTTCGAAACTACCAGGAGCTCCGCGGGAGAAAGATGAG
>NW_006408525.1:13961902-13972826 GCF_000296735.1 Chrysochloris asiatica
AGCTCCGCGGGAGAAAGATGAGGCTTTCTACTCCTGTAAAGACTTACACCCTCGGAAATCCTGTACAGGGTCGCTATGGGTCAGAACCGACTCGACGGCACTTAACAACAACAAGCCTCAAGGTTGTTAGGAAGATTAAATGATGTGATATATGTAAAGCATCTATAAACAAGACCTGGAATTCTGAAGGAACTTAATGAATTTGAATTACCATTGCTATCAAAACCATTGCTCTTATTAACACTGTAATTATCATTATCACTAATACTTTGTAGAATTTGTGAATTTGAAAGTGCTCTGTAGAAGAAAAAAGTAAAACTAAATATGTTGCAGACCCATGATAAATATGATGGAGTTGAAAAATGAAAATTTTTAAATGAAATTTGACTTCAAAAAGTCGAAGTCAAGATAATTGCTGTACAGTTTATAATTGCTCAGACTCTCATCTCCCCCAGAATCTACTCCCTGAGAATACTGAGAGATGATACTTGAAAAGTGAAAAAGCAAACACAGTTCATCAATCTTTCCAGGCCAGCGTGTTTGCATTTATTGAGACCAACTCTGTACTTACTGCTCATTTTAATCCTTTAATCATTGGTTTCATGTGGAAACTTCAACTAAGTCAGGAAAATCTCCTACAGAGCATTCCATCTAAAAGTGGGAAGAGATCAGTCAGAAATTTACTCCCTTATGAAAAACATATGAGTACAGAGAAAAACACTAAACATTTAAGAATTTCTACTTGTGTCCAGATAAGGTGAGAAGGAGAGGAGAGTCCATCTTCAATCAAAAATGTACATATGGCTTAATGCATAGATGCCTTAGCAGCATCCTAGCCCTATCTAAGAATGGAAAAGAGATGAAGACACTCCAGAAAGCTGATGCTTAGCTTGTTGCTATGTGCAATCAAGTCCGTTCGGACATATACTTTTATAGGGGTTCCAAGAGTCAGTCCAGTGCTTATCCCACAGCACCACACCAGGGCTTGATGACAAACTTGTTGTTGTTGTTGTTGTTGTTGTTGTTAAGTGCCTTCGAGTCGTTTCCGATGACAAACTTAAACCAGTAGAAACCCTTGGTTCATGTTGGTTCCCAAATGCTTCTGAAAGTCAGTCCCTAATGAGCACTGTTGCTACAAACACAGCCATTTCCAAGTAGTAGTCACCGTGATGATGTTAATGACAAAACCCACTGTCACCCATCAGTGTGGTTTTATTGTCGTAAAGATTAGACCATCACTGACAACCCAAATGTGAAGACTCCATTATGGTGTAACGTCTGCATCCAAGGAAAATTCTGAAAGTCAGGAGGAGAGTCCACATCACAGTCACTGCCCTCCTCACACTCATTCTTCCCAGGTCCTGACATAACTGTATATAGTCCTGTAAAAGATCAAAGTTTGTTGGAGACTAAGAAGTGTAGGAGAGAGGGGGGAATGGAAGGGTTAACAGTGATAGGAAAATCACATTGGATACAGTTTCACAGCCTATTGTAATTGCTATAGATAAACTGTATACCTGTTAAAAGCTGAATTGGCAAAAGTTGTGTGATGGATAAATTTACAACAATGGAAAATATAAGAGCAGCTGTTGAAACCGCTATGTACAACCAAACACCTCCTGGGTTTGAAGGTTCCTTGGTTTGAAGGTTTAGGGTTAGGGTTTCATGGGACATCTCAGTTAATTGACAGAATAAAAGATTTTATGCTTCTGTTCTACCTCCTAGCTAGTTGTATAGTGTCTGGAGTCTTGTTGTTTGTTGTTAAGTGCCTTCGAGTCAGTTCCGACCCATAGCGACCCTGTATAGGGTTTCCGAGGAGCAGCTGGTGAGTGTGAAATACCGACCTTGCAGTTCAGATGGCTTTGCAGTCTGGCACATTAACCACAAGGCCATACCAGGACTACCTAAAAGCTTGTAAATAACCACCCAAGTCTCAACAATTGTTCTCCAATTGCCCAGAGCAACAGAGACAGAAGGTGAGTCAGGGAGAGAAAGAAGATATGGAACACGTGGCTAATGACCTCCACTAGAAACCTACCCCTTTTCCATGAGACCCAAGGAACTGGCTGGTACCAGGCCAGCTACCATTACTGAACAATTTGCTCAAAGATTCTCTAGAAGAATCCTGGTTGAAGGGGTGGGAGGGGGGGTGTAAATGCAGAACAACATTTCAAATTCTCATAGACTCCAGTCTGTCTGAAACCATGGTAGCTGGATGAATCACTAAAACTATTGGCTTGAGATCATCTATAAACCTTAAATCAAAAGTATAACCTTGAAATTTTCTTAAAACCAAATTAATATTCTAGCTTAACTGAGCAAAAATCATCTTCCCTGGACATTATGCTCTCTTAACAACTATATAGATCACATCAAAGTGATAATAGCAACTTGAAAGAGCTGATAGAAACCTTAGGAGGTGTTAGTTTACGTTAATGGGAGGAACAACTCAGAAAAGGACAAAGAGAATGTTGAACAACTTGAAAAATGTCATCGTCATTGAATTTTACAGTTGAAACTGTTAGATTGGTTTATGCTTTGCTATATATATTCTCAACAACAACAATAACATTTTAAAAAATTGTTCTATGCAAGTAACTAAATTTTTATTTTTGATGGGGGGAAGCTAACAAAATGTATCAAATAAGACTATTGCCTTAAGGTATGTAAAGAACAATTCTCTTTTTCTTCTAACTTGTATCTGAAACTTACACCTGTTTGGAGAGGATTTCATCATTTATAACAAGTCAGTTTGGTAAAACCTAGAAACATTGAAAAATCCTACTATACAACTAAGACTTTATTCTACAGACACACTGTACATGTTCACAAAGACGTACATTCAGGGAGACCAATTTTCTGCAGTAACAAAATAGAGGAAACAAAAGGCAGCTGGTTAAATAAATGTCTACATCTACTCAACTACATGGTATATACCACCTTAGTTTAAATACAGCAATCATATATTAAAATGAAGTTGGTCTCATAAAATGAGTTAGGAAATTTTACATCTATTGCTAATATCTGGAGAGATTTACTCGTCTAAGTTTGGTGCAGATTTTGACTTTAAAAATATGAAGAATTTACCTACAAGCCATAGGAGCCTGGGGTGTTCTTTGTGGGAAGGTTTTACATTAAAGGCCTAATATCTTTATAGCTCCGGGACCATTCACCAGGTCCTTCTACCTGTCCCTCAGGAAACTCCACTGAAGCTTGTTCACCATGGGTGATCTAGCTCTTAGTTAGTGCCATAACTTCCAATATCACGGCAACAGCAAGTCACCACGGCACGACAAACTGACAGAAATGGTGGACACGCGTGTACATGTATATATCTCTACTTCTGGTGTGGCACTGTAGGATCAGCACTGGACTGCAATCCACAAGCTCGGCAGTTCAAATCCACCAGCTGCTCCTTGGAAACCATATACAAGGTCACTCATTATGAGTCAGAACCGGCTCGACAGCACCTGTATGGGGTGTGTGTGCTGTGGTTCTGTAAGACAGACACAAGGTCAGAACTTTGAGTCCACCAGTTGCTCCAAGAGAGAAAGATGAGGTTTTCAACCTCACAAACCCTATGCAGGGCTGCTATGAATGGGTACTGACTCAATAGCATTTAACAAGTAAAATTTATTTAACTGACACAGGAAGTCCTGGTGTGGCTCTGTAGAATAAGCACTGGACTGCTTACTGATAAGCACTAGACTGCTAACTGATAAGCACTGGACTGCTAACTGATAAGCACTGGACTGCTAACTCACCAGCTTCTCCTTGGAAACCCTATACAGTGTCCCTGAGTCAGAACCGACTCGAAGACACTTAACACAGGAAGAACAAATCTCGTTTGGCAGAAGTACAACCAGAATGCTCTTTAGAAGCCAGGATGGTGAGAACATATCTCCACGTTTTGGCCACATTATTAGGATAAACCATTCCCTGGAGAAGGACATCATGCTTGGTTAAATTAAAGTCAGTGCCAGAGAGAAAGACCTTCAACAATGGACTCAAACATACAACAACTGTGAGACCAGCACCTAACAGCAACATCATCTATAATCACCAACTCCACCTTCTCCCACTCATTCATTGATTTTGACTTCTCACCTAGATGTCCCCAGCATCCTTCTTCAGGGATGACAAATGCCTCATCCAAATCTGCTGCCCTTTCCCTTCTTATACTCATGACAGGCATCAATTCTTTACTATTGGAGACTTTCCCAATATGTACAGATGCAGTTCAAAATCCTTCTCGGAGTAGCACTCCATAGAGACACCATTAGAACTGATAAGCAACCAAACTCTTCTGTCAAATCTTCTTGATCTCTGGTAGCGTAGTGGCTACGAATCGGGCTGCTGACCTCAAATCCAGCAGTTCGAAACTACCAGCCGCTCCGCAGGAGAAAGACGAGGCTTTCTACTCCCGTAAAGATTTACAGCCTAGGAAACCTTGTGCAGGGTGGCTATGAGTCAGAACCAACTCCATGTGGTACTTAACAACAACAACAACCAGATGATATGCAGATAGTATAAATTGTTCCACCAGAAATATATCGTTAAAGAGAAATCGGACCATACCATTATATGTTTAGAAATTTAGGAGAGCATCCTCTTTCTTACAAAATAAAGTTAACAACTTATTGATTAAGGGTATAAAACCTTTCACCATCCAACTTTCATGGAGATTTTCAGACTTATTTGGACAAATGCTTTTGGGAACACATTTCTCAGCATTGAAGGCTAAAAACATGAAAACATTTCCTTCATTCATGCTGTAGCATCTTCCTAAAATTCTCTTCACCATCCACCATTGGCCTGATTAACTTACTCATTCTTTCCTAGCTTTCTTTGGGGAGGATTAGTTTATTCCTCTTGGTCTCCAGAACAGTATTCTGAACCTTTAATAGAATAAATAGTGCTTTGCATTTATATATTTTTAACCTTTACACATATACCTGGTAGATCATTCTAGACAATAACTGTCCGTTCAGTGCAGGGACTCAATAAGGGATTTAGACATCACTACAATTATGAGGAGGAGGTAGGACTGGGCAGTGTTTCCTTCTGTCATGTTTAGGGTTGTTATGAGTCGGAACCAACTTGGCAGCACTTACTACCAACACTCAGTATCAGTCCAAAGATACAATGGAGTGGTCAGTCCTCCTGCAATTTAGGCACAGTATCAGGAATGGTTGTTTGTTTCCCTTTAGTCATTAATTCAAATATGTGTCAATTTATTGGATCACAGGTTGGCAGTTCAAACCCACCAGCTGCTCCATGAGAGAAAGATGAGGCTGTCTGTCCCGACACAGATGTGGCGTCTGAGAATCTCTACACAGGGTTGCTATGACTCAGGATCAACTCCATGACAGTGGGCGTGGGTTTTGCCTATGGGTTAGTCCCTGAGTTATATCCAGAGCAGGCCTCTGTGGTCCCTTCCAAAGCATCTCACTGAATCTAAAGCAACAGGAACCAAATGAGAACAACTCTAAGTAGCTTTTACACAGACTTTTCAACCTGTCATGCTGCCTTCCATGAGTGAAGGAACTGTAAATGAAGTATTTGTCTCTCGGAGAATTATGGCACAATTCTTGGCTCACCTTGATAAATATTGATCTTGTATAAATTACTCAGGAGAGTCAGACGATGGTTCTCCCGGTAACACACACACACAGTCCCCCACTCCCCTATTTACAAAGACATAAATCATTTATGAATAGAGCGCCACATGCTCTATGAATAAGTCTCTTGGATTCCAAGATGACTGATTCTCAAGTCTTTTTCTCATTTCAGTGCAGACCGAAATTTAAGCAAGCAGTCAGGCGACCTGAAGTTACAATGCCCTTTTGTTCACTGTGAGGTGAGAGATGCAGAATAGACTTTCAAAGGTAAGCAAGGCCTGTCTCAAAATAAACACCATTAAATGCTGCTGCACATTTGTGCCTTTAATGAAGCTGATGGCAGGGTGATAGTGCTTTAGAAACATCTCAGGTCACGTTCATTCATTTTTAAGGTTTAGTAGCTGGTGACAGGAGGAGGGTCAGTGTGTGTGTGTAACTGTGAAGAATTCATTTTCTTTAACTAGAGTTGATCCAAGACTTTGGTTTCATCTGGAAAGGTTGTGAATAACACAATAAGGAGTCTGTGTGTGGTGAGGAGTCATTAAATAAAGAGCCAAAGGGCAGTAAAAATTGGTTCAGTCCAATTCTTGTGGTAAGATTAATATTGGGAACATTTAACCTCTGGAGACTTCATCCTGAAGGGACATGAGTGAATAAAGAGACATACTGACAAAGTGTGTGGCCTCTTGGTAGGAGCGGAAATTTGTTATAAGAACTCACACAAAGGGTCAAAATGATGAAACATCTTGGGAAAAGCAGCAGAAGGTGGTTTGTTTTGTGGTACCTTGGTTTATATGATTTTTCCATCCTTTGAATCCTTTTTTTAAAATCCATTCCCAACTTTTTCCCATTCTGTACACTTTTGTCAATTTCAATATCTAAATTGCATTATCTTCCATGACATAAGAAATCCTGTTCTTATAAATATATGAACATAAAATCTTTAATAAGGACTCAGAGCCATATAGACAAAGAAAGTTATTAAAGATGCTTTATAAAAGAGAAATTATATACCACCAGATGCTCACAATAGAACATTGGTTACACAGATTAAGGAACATTTCTGCAAAGGACTAAAATGCAGCAGTTAAAAAAGGGTATCGATATAGATCTGTATCTATACAGACATAGATATACTAAATAAGGTTGTTGTTGTCATTAAGTGTCGTCCAGTCAGCTCTGACTCATAGCAAACCTGTATAGGATTTCTGAGAAGCTGCTGATAGGCTTGAATCACTTTACCTTGTAGTTAGTAGCCCAGTGCTTAGCCTATTGTGTCACATAATCTTGGTAGTAGCAATGAAAGATTAATTGAATATTCACTAGAAGTGAATGCAATTAAAATAAGCCAAGTCCTGAAGTGGAGTTGTAGGATAAGCACTGGATTGCTAAGCACAGGTCGGTGGGTTCAAACCCTCCAGCCGCTCCATGGACCCTATACATAGTCGCTATGATTCAGAACCGGCTGATGGCAGTTAACAACAAGAAGAGAATTACTGAACTGAATATTAGTAACAACGCAAGTGACTTGTACCCATTTTTAAATGTGGATTATCCCATTTCTTTGTAGATGTTGTTGCTAAGCACCATCAAATCATTTCCAGCTCATAGCAACTGACCCTTTATAGGGTTTCGGAGGTTGTAAATCGCTGTAGGAGCAGGAAGCCTCGCCTTTCTCCTGCAGGCCTGCTGGGCTAGTGGATTTGAATCACTGACCTTGTGGTTGTGCTTATCCTAAGAACCACTGCCTTCTCTCTTTGTATATTGTTGTTGTTCAGTGCCACTGAGCTGGTTCTGACTCATAACGACCCTGAATAGTGTTTCCAAGGAGTGAATGGTGGGTTGGAAACTGCCAACCTTGTGATTAGCAGTCCAGTGCTTACCCTACAGCACCATACCAGGACTCCTCTTTGTATATGTTGTTGTTACGTGCCATCAAGTCAGTTCTGGCTCACAGTGACCTTGTATAGAGTTTCCAAGGAGCAATTGGTGGGCTTGAAGTGCTGACCTTGTGGTTAGCAGTCCAGTGTTTATCTGTAGTGCCACCCCACACCAGGACTCCTGTTCCAGCAGTAGAGAGTTGAAAACGAAGGCTATAGAACAATATTTATACTGATTCTATTTAAAGCAAATGAAACAAAAGCATCATATCATGTATGATGGGTGAATCAAAAAGTGTTACTACTAGGGTTACAGTTCCTATATGCGTGGGTTTATTCCAAACAAAGCCTGTCAAAACTCATGTCTGAGATCAGCATATGGCTTCAGACAAGTTCTCTCAGGGATACACATGTCTCAGTCTCATGAAAGTACCTTCAAAAAGGACCCAATAACAACAATGCCATCCACGGGGCATGGATCAGGTCAGGTCAATTCAAGGCAGAGAAGTCAGCTCAGAGGTTTATGGCAACTGTTTTGGGAATTCCAAAGGGGTAATCTTAACAGATTTTCTCAAAGGAAACAGGACAAGCACAGGGGCTTATCAGGAAGTAGTTTCAAGAAAACTGAAAACTATATTGGTAAAAAAAAGACCAGAAAAGTTGTTCTGTGGGCGCTTATTTTCCCCCATCAGGACACCACACCTGCTGATTCTTCAAGGGTAGCAAGACCTGTCCTATGAGAATTTCACTCAGAAATCTGACCCCATCCACCCTACAACTCTTTCTAAAACGTGGAAAAAACAATGTTGTCTCCACAAGTTCCTTGGGAATTGTAAATGAGGCAGCACAAAGGGTAAGCACTTTATACATTGCGGTGCACTGTCAAATAACAGGTGTTCATGTATCATCAGTTCAGCTCCCTCAGTGGCACAAGTGACTAAGGGCTGAAAGACTAGCAGTTCAAACCCACCCACAGACACCTCGGAAGACAGGTCTAGTGATTTGCTTCCAAAAGATTACAGCCTTAAACACCCCGTGGAGCAGTTCCACAATGCACACCTGGGGTCACCATGAGTAGCATAAAGAACACAAGCAACAACAGACTGCTTGTGTATTTGTGTATCCTATAACATCTTAATACCCATGAGAGCAGGGACTATCACACTCAGTCATGAATTCAGTTCCATTATGCCATTGAGTCAGTTCCGACCCATAGCGACCCTGTATAGGGTTTCCAAGGAGCAGCTGGTGAATATGTATTCAATAATTTATATTCCATTGCTGAACAGCAGTGGGCCCCAATGTGATGACAATTGTCAGCAGGAGGAATGCAAGAGTTTAAGTGAAGAGAGGTAAATACCGTTAACCACCGGTACATGGAAGGGATTGTAATCATTGTAATGAAGCAAGGTCTGTGATTTGTTGAATACAAAACCGATGATCTCCTGTGTAAATCTTCACTCAGTTCACAAGAAAAAGTTTTTAAAAAAACAAAACAATTGTGAGGGTAGTGCAGAAGCAGGCAGTGTTTTGTCCTGTTTGCATAGGGTCACTATGAGTCAGAACCGACTCAGGAGCATCTAACAACAACATGCTGAGTAACAAACAAAACTGAACAAGAATAATAGCATCTTCTCCCACATGGAGTAAGGAAAACACTCAAGTGGTTAGACAATCAGCAGTGTATTAAGAGATTTCACAGGAGAATCAGGAAAGTCTTTCGGGTAAGTTTCACAGACAAGGACGGTAGAGAGACATTGAAGAGTAGGTCAGATCTTAAAAAGAGGAGAGACAGCAAAGAGCACTGAGAATATGAAAGATGATCACCAGACTGGGACTTCAAGGGTAAGAAGAAAGAGTGAATTAACAAGATCTTGAAGTTAATCATGTGCTTCATCCTCCCTCAGACTTGCTGAATCTCCAGGCGTGGGAACTCACCATGTAATTGTTGCTGTGAGGAAGTGCCGTCGAGTTGGTTCCAACTCATAGGGATCCTGTATAGGGTTTCCGAGAAGCAACTGATGAGCTTGAACTGCCGGCCTTGTGGTTCAAACCAACCTTGCAGTCCAGCGCATTAACCCACGGCACCATACCAGGACTCCCACCATATCATAGAAGATGCCAATAACAATGTCTTCCAAACAGCTCAGGCTCTGCAGCTATTAAGAGAGTGGAAGGGCTGACATGACCTTAATGCTTATTCAGAGAATCAGCGGACTCCAGGACACCTGAATCTACTTGACAAGAAATGTTCTAAAATAGATCACCTGAGAGTTGGAGTAGATGAAGGGAATGCAGGTGAAGAAGGGGGAGGTGGTAATTAGCCATGGAGTTGGTTAGGACTCATAGCGACCCTGTATAGAGTTTCTGAGACTGTAAATCTTTATGGGAACAGAAAGCCTCATCTTTCTCCCGCAGAACTGCAGGTAGTTTTGAACTGCTGACTTTGAGGTTAGCTGCCCGACTCATAACTACGCCAACCAGAGCTCCTTAAAGAAGGGAGGGAGGGGGAGAAGCATTGCTGTTTTTTGGAGTCAGGAATATGCTAGGGAACTGGTTAGATACATCACCTTAGCTATACCCCTGATGTGAAGCCAGAAAGCAATTGAGGAACAGATTCCAAGTGAGGGCATGTATAGGCATACAAACCCAAGTTATCTAAAAATCACGAAGCTTTGGACTATACAGAGAGCTCTGGCATTAAGGCAAATACATGACATTAAAAAGGTAGACTGCACATAAGTGAGTAACACAAAGGTTACGTTATTTCAGGACACAAGTAGCCTTTTGAAGTCATCTGGTAACCCTTCTCATTTTATGGAGAAAAAAACAGTTCATTCCAGTATAACCCTCTACTGAGAATTTGCATTTCCACTTCAGATATACTGACTCAGAATCTACATTTGAACACAATCCCTACTGAAGAATCACCTAGCATTTATAAGAATCACTTGTTGTTAAATGTTGTGTCCAGTCGATTCCAACTCATAGTGACCCAGTATAGGGTTTCCTAGGAGCAGCTGGTGAATGTGAACTGCTGCCTTTGTGGTTCAAACTGACTTTGCAGTCCAGAATATTAACCCACAGGGCCACATTACTTAGGGATCTCTAAGAATTACTGGGGATCCTTGTAAAAATGTAGACTCTGATTCAGCGTATCTGGGATGGAAATGCAAGCTTTCAGCAGGGGTTCTGTAATGCAGTGAATTCCTTAATAAGGTCATTCTGGCTGCAGTCTTTGTAACTCCCACCAAATGACTGAGTGATAATATACAAATGCAAAGTGCTTGTGGCCCACCAAGGGGATTGGATAGTTTGCTAATAATGTGAATAAGGTTCATGGCACCCTTGTAGGGGTGGGACCATATAAGGGTGGTGGTGGTAGTTACATGCCATGGAGTTGGTTCTGACTCATAGCGACCC
>NW_006408525.1:13973400-13997780 GCF_000296735.1 Chrysochloris asiatica
TGTCTTGATCAAAGAACTGTATGCTGAACATTCCTGAACCCGGATTGTAACCTGCTTCTTCCCTAACAAACCCCATACACGTGAATGCCACCTGTGAGATCCGTGTAATGGTGGTGATATTGGCCATAGAATCGTTCCGACTCATGGGGATCCTATATAAGGTTTTATAACCATCTGAAGGCAAATAGAAATAGAAGAGTTTGACTTCAGATGAGTACAATGGATGTGAGAGCTTGAGACAGGGCAGTTAGGGAAACCAGCCCTGGAGGGCCCCTTGGCAGCACCATGTGCTCACACACATTGAAAATTGTGTGGAGAGTGGGCCGTAATCACACTTCTCACACCTCCTTTCATGCAAGTAAGGAGTTGAATTTGCAATTTCAGCTATAAATATGAGTTGTTGTTGTTGTTGTTGTTGTTAATGCTGACCATAACTTGTCATAACTAACTGTTCCAACTCATAGCGACCCTATAAAGGGTTTCCTAGTCTTTAAAAAAATTTTTTTTGCAGGAGCCAAAAGCCTGTCTTTCTCCCATGGAGCAGCTGGTGGGCTCAAACTGCCGACTTTGTGGTTTCAAGTCCAGTGCTTATCCTACAGAGCCACCCTTCTCCCTATGAATATTAGCACAAAAAGTTAAAACAACAGCTTGTAAAGAAAAGTCTATACAATAAAACAGAGAGAATGAATTGAACAAACTGAAATTTTACCTGAGGAATTATACTTAATAAACAGCAATTAGAACAGGACTTGAGAAAAAAGGATTTACATGTTTTATAATATTTCTAATAGTAAGGTAAAGTCAATCAATGAAAGCAGCAGGGGGTTAGAATTAAGCACATGTAAAGTAAGAACGTCTCAAAGAATTATATTTATCCAATAATGAACTTTGCTAGCACATACACAAGTTCTAGTGCAGAATCTGTCCTATACTAAACAAAAACTCAGTTAAATGTATAGAAGAGTCCGTTGTCAAAACAGAGAATCTTAGCTAGAAAACCACTGAGGCAGCAGGAACAGAAACAAACACCCTACACTCACTGGGGCTGGCACATAGCAGATATACAACAATCAGTTGTCAAATAAATTTAAGCACCACCAGAGCAAATACATGCCCATCTTGTTCACTAACAGTAGAATGAAAAGCACGTTGTCCATTGAATTTCCATTCTAGTAAGAAGAAGCTAGTTAGGAAATATCTGGTGTAAGTGTAGGTGGTGATCATTTCTATAAAGAGAAAGAAAGATAGAAACCAGTATGGCTACTTTTGTTTTGTTTGTTGTATTTTGGAGGTGAGAGACAAATTTGGATAGAGTGACATTTATTTAATCAGAGACCTCCATACAGTGAGGCAGTGTCTTATTTATTGCTGCCTAACAACTTACCCTAGAGTTTAGGACTTTCTGTGTCCTGAATATGGATACAATATGTCTTCACTGAGTCCTCTGGC
The DNA here is from genome assembly GCF_000296735.1 of Chrysochloris asiatica. NCBI lineage: Eukaryota > Metazoa > Chordata > Mammalia > Afrosoricida > Chrysochloridae > Chrysochloris > Chrysochloris asiatica. The sequence continues at coordinate 13,974,850 of NW_006408525.1, forward strand.
CAACAGTCTCTCCCCCAAATTTTGTGCTGTTGAGTCCATTCTGATTCATAGTAAACCTAAAGGAAGGCATAGAATGCTCTATAGTTTCCAAATCAACGCACTGGACTGTAAGTTTGGTGGTTCAAGCTCATCAGTCGGTCCTTGGAAACTCTATACAGACTCGCTATGGGTGGGAACCGACTCGATGGCACTTCACAACAACAACAAATCTTTACAGAAGTAGATTGCCACAACTTTCTCCTAAGGAACAGCCGAGCTGAGTGCTTAACCAGTGTGTCACCAGAGTCCTTGTCAGGGTCTCTCACAAGACTACAATCAAGGGTCTGCAGGTCTACACTCATCCTAGGCTCCACTGGGAAGGATCTGCTTCCAGTCTCACATGGCGGTTGACAGGATTCAGTTGTTCACAGGCTGTTGGGTTTAGGGCCCTCGTTCCTGACTGGCTGATGGTCAGGGGTCACTTTCTGGTCCTTACCATGAAGACCCTTCATAAAGCAGCCCACATAGTACAACTTGCTTAATTGAGGGCAGGCAAGTGAGAAGAGCTGGGCAAAGTGGGAAAAATCAAAAGCCAAATCTTTTATAAGCAAATCTGGAATGTGATAACCCTCGTGTTTTAGTTAGTCTATTCTCCACATGCAGTCACCAGTGACAGTCACATACAGAGGGGGTGATGGCACGGGGCATGCAGGAGTGGAACGATGGTGCTACTTAGAAATGCCTGTTGTGTCACTGTGGGTAAATGCACTGGACTGCAAAGTTCACCAGCTGCTCCTCGGCAAACCCTACACAGGGTCGCTATGGGTCGGTACTGACGGCACTTAACAACAACTGTAGGCAGTAAGCCAGAGCAAGATCTTGGGAGAAAATTCCAGATGGAGGAACCAAGTACAGAGGCCATAGCACGTTTGACAAACAGAAAGAAGGCCACTGTTGCTGGAAATAAATAAGAAAAGGGAGATATGTTGTTGTTGTTGTTAGGTGCCATCAAGTTGTTACTGACCCATAGTGACTTTATGCGCAGCAGAATGAAACACTGCCTGATCCTGGGCCAACCTCACTACTATTGCCACGCTTGAGTTCATCGATGCTGCCACTTGGCCAATCCATCTCATTGGGGGTCTTCCTCTTTCTCTGACCCTCCATCTTACCAAACATGATATCCTTCTCCAGTGACTGGTCCCTCTTGACAATATGTCTGAAGTATGAAAGATGAAGTTTGGCCATCTTGGCCTCCAAGGAGCACTCAGGCTGCACTTCTTCCAAAAACGGATCTATTGGTTCTTTTGGAAGCCTATGGAACTTTCAATATTCTCCTCCAACTCCTTATTAACCGCCCAGCTTTCGCATCCATATGAGGTTATTGAAAATACCATGGCTTGGGTCAGGTGCACCTTAGTCCTCAAGCTGACATCTTTGCTCTTCAACACTTTAAAAAATTCTTGTGCAGTAGATTTGCCTAATGCAATATGTCGTTTGATCTCTTGACTGCTGCTTCCATGAATGTTGATAGTTGATCCAAGAAGAATGAAGTCCTTGACAACTTCAATCTTTTCTCCGTTGATAAGAATGTTGTTTATTGGTCCAGTGGTGAGGATTTTTGTTTTCTTTACATTGAGATGTAATCCATACCAAAGGCTGTGTTCTTTGATCTTCATCAGTAAATGTTTTAAGGCCTCTTCACTTCAGCAAGCAAGGTTGTATCATCTGCATATCGCAGGTTGTTAATGAGTCTTCCTCCAATCCTGATGCTACATTTTCTTCATATAACCCAGCTTCTCAGATTATTTGCTCAGCATACAGATTGAATAAGTATGGTGAAAGAATACAGCCCTGTCACATACCTTTCTTAATTTTAAACCATTCAGTGTTTCCATGTTCTGTTCGAACAACTGCTTCTTGGTCTAGGTACAGATTCCTCCTGAGGTCATTCTTTCTTCCTAGTCTGTCTTTGTCTGGAAGCTCATCTGAAACCTGTCCACTATGGGTGACCCTGCTGGTATTTAAAATACCGGTGGCATAGCTTTCAGAATCACAGCAACTCACAAACCACCACAGTATGACAAACTGACAAACGAGTGGTGGAAGGAAGATATGGAACCTGAAAAATAGGCAGGGCAGATCATATGATATGTTTTAGGTGCCAGTAGTTTGGAACTGAAGGAGCCCTGCTGGTACAATGGTTAAGCGCTCAGTTGCAAGGTTAAAGGTTGGTGGTTTGAACATATCAGGCATTCTCAGGGAGAAATGACCTGGCAAATCTACTCCTATAATGATTTACAGCCAAAGGAACACTATAGAGCAGTTCTACTCTGTCCTGTGTAGGTGTCCTGTGTCAGGTCACTATGTGTCAGAATAAAGTCCACTGTATATACACACAAAATCAACAATTTGAGTTTGATTCTGGGTGTAAAGAAAATCCCTTAAAGGAGTTGGTGGTGGTGGTGTTCTGTGGAGTTGGTTCTGACTCATAGCAACTCTGCATAAGGTTTCTGAAGCTGTAAATCTTTACAGAAGCAGAAAGCCTCAGCTTCTCCCATGGAGCAACTGGTAGTTGTAAACTACTGACCTTGTGGTTAGCAGCCTGACTCATAACCACTATGCTACCAGAGCTCCTTAAAAGGGTTTGAGTAGAGGTTAAAATAAACTTTCTTTCATGAAACAATAGTGACGGCAAGTAGTACGTTTTGTTTGCTTCCGTTTTACTTTTAATGGCCTATCTGGGGAGAGAACGCTGGCCACCCCAGGCCTGTGGGCCCATATTATTTTTTTAAAGTGTTTTATTTTACTGGTTCTTAAAACCCCAAAGTCTGTCAAGCTAGGGATCTATAGGGTGTTGATTTGGAGTCACAGATTTCTCTAGGATTTCAGTTCCCCTGTGACATTGAGCACCCTGTGGGTGCTGTGGTTAAAGTGCTAGGTTGCTAACTGAAAGGGCAACAGTTCAAACTCACCAGCAGCTCCAAGGGAAAAAGATGTGGTTGTCTGTTTCCGTAAAGATTTATAGCACTGGGGAAGCTATGGGGCAGTTCTACTGTTCTACAAGATTGCTGAGTTGGAATCAACCCAACAGCAAAGTGCTGGGTATTGTTTGGGGAAGAATGATTTGATTATTACTATTCACTGTAATCTATTACACTTGTCCCACTTCAACCTCAAGCAAAAGTGAGGAGAAACAAGAAGTTGGGATGGAAGCAATATGGCCGGCATGACTTTGTATATACACACCCACTGGAGAAGGTCTTCCTTCAGGGAGGCACAAGCGCACTTATTTTACTGATTCCTTCTCCGTAGATATCTGGGTCAGTTCATCTCAGCACAGAGCTGCCAGCTGAACTCTCCCCTGGCCAAGATGGTCTGCTGTGAAATCCTTCCCAGGCCACCTCGCCCAGTGATGTCAGACGGGGTGAGTGTCCTGCCAGCCCGCCCCTCTCACAAGATGATGTGCGAGGGGAAATGAATGCTGTCTCTGCTCAGGAAACATCTGGCTGATGGGCTCGTCCTCCTGCAGGTCACTGGCTGTTTTATAAGTTAGTGGAACTGAATAGGACAAGGAGACACCGTGCTTCGTCCTCGCCCCACTCACAAACTCAGCTGAGATGTGAGGAAACAACCTCCCTGGCTGACTCTCCTGGGACCAGGCACTGTGGCGGCACCGTCACATTTCCTAGCTTGTCATGGAAAACGAATGCTGTTTATGCAAGTTTAAAGTCGCTGGAATGGGACCGTGAGCCAACTTGTGTCTGGAGAGTGAAATCCTACGTGGACGCGTTCAGCAGTCCGGTCATTATTCAAGACCAGGTCTGAAATGCAGACCCTTAATGAAGTATCTTTTTCACTTCAGCTTGGAAAATTAAATGCCACATTCATTAGTAAGCAGAAGCCATGACCACTTAAAAACAGACCCAGCCCCTCACAAGCTGTTTGACATAAGACAAAAGCCGCTGTATGTCTTCTACCAAGCTCTAAGTGCAGTTTTTGTCCTGTGTGTTTTCCATTGGCTTTTTTCCCCTCAACTTATGAACCACTAGAGAGGGATGGAGTACAAGAGATAGGAGTAAATGAATTTGGTGTGCTGCCCACCCTTCGCCCCAACCTCCACGTGTGTCCCTGGAGGAATCAGGTTTTCTTAATGTTCAGAATTCCAGCCTGCCAATGAAAAGGCTTTCTTTTCTAGCTGCGCTGTGCCTGGTGCCTCCCTCCCCTCCCCTGTGTTAAATCAATAATTCCTCTCTGCTGTTAGGCCTTCAGGTGGAAGGTGGAAGTCCTTCAAGGGTGTTGAATCAGAATGAAAAGGGATAAAAGGTAATTAAATACAGCAAAACACAGAACTGAAAAATCAACGTTTACTAGTTAGAATTTGGTAGAAAATGGTGGATTGGATTGTATATACATTTTTTATGTGTGCCCATCTTTCTGGCACTGTTGTTGAGATCATGGGACTGTTGCTCCAACATTCCTTCCTTTCTTGCTTCCAAGGAGAGTTTTGATTAGACATGTGTGCTCTCTACATATTGAGCCCTGGTGTTGTGCTATAGGATAAGCACTAGACTGCTCATGGGAAGGTCGGTGGTTCAAACCCACCAGCAGCTCCTCAGAAACCCCACAAAAGTTCCCTGTGAGTCAGAACCAACTCAACAGCACACAACAACATACTGAATGCTTAGCTGGGGACGAGACAAAGTTCTGTGCTTTCTGGTTGTCAGTGCCATTGAGTCGGTTTCAACTCATAGCAACCCTGTATAGGGTTTCTGAGGAGCAGCTGGTAAGCTTGAACCACCAACCTTACAGTTCAACGGCTTTGCAGTCTGCCGCATTAACCCACAGCGCCACACCAGGAGCCCAAGTAAAGGAAAACCTTGATCAATAAATTAAATAGTGAAGACAATGTGGCAAGCAGACAGGGTGAAGAAACAGGGAAGAGACCGGGAAGTTACCTCTACCATGAGGACTCTTGGAGGAGGTGACGTCTGAACAGTCATCCACACGACATGAAGAGTTCTGGCTTGTGTGGGTCAGACATGAGGGAAGGGCATTCTGGGTAGAGGGAACTAGTACAACAGCTGTGCTACAGGAACCGCTTGGCACACGTTAGGAACAGAAGGCAGATCGGTGAGGCTGGAATGTGATAGTGAAGGTGGGAGAGAGAAGGGCCAGGACATGCAAACCAAACCAAAACCCAAAGCAGTTGCCATCAAGCAGATTCCAACTCATGATGACCCTGCATGTGCAGGATAGGGTTTTCAAGGCTGTGAACTTTGGGAAGCAGTTTGCCAGGCCTTTCTTCCAAGTATCTCTGGGTGGGTTTGAACTACCAACCTCTCAGTGAAGAGTCGATTGCTAACAACCACTGGGTTGCACCACCAGGAGCATGTTTGTTACTGTTGTTAGGTGCCATCGAGTCAGTACCGACCCATAGTCACTTTATGCACAGCAGAATGAAACACTGCCCAATCCTGGACCAACCTCACACTTGTTGCCACGCTTGAGCCACTTTGCCACTCCACCTCGCTGGGGATCTTCCTCTTTTTTCCCTGACCCTCCACCTTACCAAACATGATATCCTTCTCCAGTGACTGGTCCCTCCTGACAATATATCTGAAGTATAAGAGATGAAGTTTGGCCATCTTGGCCTCCAAGGAGCATTCTGGCTGCAATTCTTACAACACAGATCTGTTGGTTCTTTTGGCAGCCCATGGTACTTTCAATATTCTCCAACATGAATAGCAGAGAAACCATGTAGGACTTGGAAAATCAGAGTAGGGAACCTGAGGTTTATTCTAATGATTATGGGAATTTATGGGGGGGGGGGGTCGACAATTTTATTTTTAAGACCATCACTCTCACTGTGCATAGAGAAGCATTGTAGGAAGCAACAGTGGAACCATAGAACCAGGAAGACCAGCAGGAAACAAGAAGAGTGTGGAGCTATGTGGCAGCAGCAGAGATGGGTAGATTTGGAGTAAGTTTTAGAGCTACATCAATGGTGATGGATCAGATTGGGAGGTGGTTGGCTGGTGGGTTTACCATGAGCAACTGATTTAGCCTTAGTTTCATTTCCATCATCTGGGAATAAAGATTGTTCATCTCAGTTCTGTGGTGAGGAAGAAATTATCTAAGGCATGTCAAGTACTTAGCCTATGCCTGGCATATAGTAAACAGTCAACACATGATCGTCATGATCAGCTATGATCCCAATTACACATGTCTATCTGACTTCCATAAAATACTGGTAAAGGTCAAAGACCTCAGCCTTCAGTATGGATTGTACCTCAACAATCCTCACCACTGGAGAGGCCTTTGATAAATAGAGATTAAAGTTGTCAAAGACTTCATTTTGCTTGGATCCACTATCAACACTCATGGAAGCAGCTGTCAAAAAATCAAATGACGTATTGTACTAGGTAAATCTGCTGCACAAGATCTCTTTAAAGTGTTCAAAATCAAAGATGTCAGTTTGAGGACTAAGGTGTGCCTGACTCAAGCCATGGTATTTTCAATAGCCTCATATGCATGTAGAAGTTGGACAATGAATAAGGAAGACTGTAGAAGAATTGATGCATTTGAGTCACAGTGTTGGAAAAGAATATTAAAGGTGCCATGGACTGCCAGAAAAACAAACAAATGTGTAGGAAGAAGTACAATCACAATGCTTCTTAGAAGACAAGATGGCCAGACTTCATCTCTTTTACTTTGGACATATCTGGAGGGGCCAATCCCTGAAGAAGGACATCATGCTTGGTAAAGTGGAAGATCAGCAAAAGTGAGGGAGAACCCCCAACAAGATGGATTGGCACAGTGGCAGCAACAATGGGCCCAAGTGTAGCAGCAAATGTGAGGCTGGCACAAGAACGGGTGGTGTTTCTTCCTATTGTACATAGGGTCACTATGGGAACTGACTCAATGGCACTTAACATCTGACTTCCATAAACTCGAAGTCTTTGTGTGGTGCTGTGCGACAGGCACTGGACTGCTAACCACAAGGTCTAAAAGGTTGGTGGTTCAAACCCAGCAGTCACTCCTCAGAAACCCTATTTCAGATCCTTATGAGTCAGAACCTACCTGACGGCACGTAACACCATCTGACTTCTACTCTCCTATCTTCTTGTGCTGCTGTAGGTTGTTCCCTCTACCTGTAAAGGAACTCATTTCTCCTCAAGTTTTGCCAGATGTCTCATCAAAGTCAAGGTTCACTATAAATCCATTCTCTCCAAGATGTTTATCAGATTTGGAAAAGCCTAGTTTAAGATGTTGTTGTTGGTTAAGTGATGTCAAGTCGGGTCCGACTCATCACAACCCTGTATAGGGTTTCCAAGGAGCAGCTGGTGAGCTTGAACCACCAACCTTGAAGTTCAAACAACTTTGCAGTCTGACGCATTAGCCCTCAGCACCACACCAGGACTCCAGTTACAGAATAAACTGCTAAAAATAAGTAGCTAGACAGACAAATGTCATGGCTTAGATAAGAAAGCCCTTTTATTTCTCTGTAACAGTCCAGAGGTTTAAGGACTTACATCTTTAAATCCAAGTAAGTATTTGAATCCAATTCTTATGATTTGCCAGCCAAAAAAATGGGCCAGGTGAGTCCCTATCATTCTCTTTGATGATCCTGAACTGGAAATGACACGTATTTCTATGCTTATATGACATTGGCCAGAATTTACTTGCATGACCACACTGCATACAAGAGGATCTGGGAGGCCAGGCATTCCACTGAAACTCAACTACTCAGAAAGCTGGAGAGCAAAGATCCTGAGCCATGACTAGCCCTCTGCCACAATCTGCTAGTGCCATGTTATTCTTTCCTTTAGTGGAGCCTTTCTTTCAAGGTGCCTCAGGGTGGATTTGAACTACCAACTTAGTTAGAAGTTGAATGCTTAACTGTTTGTGCAATCCAAGAACTTCTCAGAGTACTTATTATGTACAAGAGCAAGTCAAAAAGTATTGCTACAAAACCATCCTAGAAACAGTTCTTTAAAAATATCTAAATGTGAAGCTGTTGTTTCTGGACACATGCTCCATCTAGGTGAACAATGTCTAAAGGTAGTGTTTCCAACCCTCTAACCCTTCTGCTAGTAGTGCAGTGGTTACGAATCGGGCTGTGAGCTGCAAGGTCAGCAGTTCGAAACTACCAGCTGTTCCGCAGGAGAAAGATGAGGCTTTCTGCTCCCATAAAGATTTACAGCCTCAGAAACCCTGTACAGGGTCGCTATGAGTCAGAACCGACTCCATGGCACATAACAACAACAACAACCCCTCTGCAATCTTCAGTTTGCACCTCATCAAAATGGCAGCTTTGGCATCCTCAAGGGACACAAATTGTGTTTCTTTTCAATGTCCTTTGTGTTTGGGGAACAAAAACAAGTGTGAATGGGACACTATCATGGCTGTAGAGTGGATGGAGTAAGGTTTCCCAATAAAATTTTCATAGGCCAGCACTTGATACCCTCAGAGACTGAGCAGGCACACTGTTGTTATAGAATAACATTCACTGGCCTTTTCCTCACCAATGCAGTGTTCAGTGTTCTTAAAACTTCTTCTTAATAAGCCCCTGTGGTCATCCTGTGTCATTGAGGAAATCTACCAAGATTATCCCTTTGGAATCCCAAAAAACAGTTGCCATAGCCTTCTGAACTAACCTCTCTGCCTTGAATTTCACAGGCCTAACAGACCACCTCAGAAGCCACTCTTTAAACATACAAGCAATTAGCAATATGAGTAACTTTTATGACACCTTCCTATATTGTTGGTTTGTTCTCTTGATCCTCCAACTTGGCTAATGCCCCGGATGTAAAAGTTCAAGTTCCCTTTATTTCACTTTCTTCCCACTCATCACCGTTCCAACAGGATGTCCACTGTCTTCTTCACTGGACTGTAAGCTCCTGGAGGGCAGAGACCAAGGCTATCTCGGGCATCCCAAGAACCACTGTGTCTAGCACCTTTCACGGATGGACTCCAGGTACCTCAATGCTTTTAAAGGTAATTCCCTGAGCCAACTGGGTGGTGCTACCAGAAACGTGAGAACCAAATGGGCGCTTCCTGCTTTGTCTCTTCCCAATCCAGCTGGGAAGCAGGATGTTGGAAGGGCAGGCATTACAGACAGGGACTCGGGCGAGGAATCTCAGTCAGGGAGTCATGCCAGAATGCACATGAAATAGGAACATTTTCAAGGGAAGTGACCTTCTGCTGTAACTTCTCAGTGCCAAGGTGGCCACTAACTTTAAATTGTTAAGCAGTGTGACTAACTCTCCTGTGGGAAAAAAATGTGGCATTAAATTTCAACTGAAATCCTAGCTCATTGCTCAACTAGACCCAGTTCAGAAGGCAGCGTTTCTGTGACATTAAATATAACCTGCAGCCACGCCAAAAAATACAGCCTTCACTAGATAGGAACTTGGGACTTTGCAGAAAAAGCCAATGGGGACCTGGGGAATCTAGAACCCCAAAAACATGCCTTGATGGGAATAATGTGGCCTGAATTGTTGGGGAATGAGTCTCCATATCTGGAATGGTTTAATCTTCTAGATTAGGGTCAGTCAGCCAATTCTCTCTAGATCACTGACTCCTTTAGCCAACATCTGCGATGTCCACTATGCATTGCCCTTGTTGGAGTTGATTCTGACTCCTGGGGACCTCATGTGTGCAGAGTAGAACTAGTCATATTGGACAAATCTGCTGCAAGAGCCCTCTTTAAAGTGTTCAAGAGCAAAGATGTGTCCCTTTGAGGATTAAAGTACACTTGACCCAAAATATGATAGTTTCAATTGCTTCATCTGCATGTGAAAGCTGGAAAATGGATAAGGAAGGACGTAGAAGAATTAATGCATGGGAATTGTGGTGTTGGCAAAGAAAATTCACCATACCGTGAAATGCCAGAAGAACAAACAAATCTGTCTTAGAAGGATAGCCAGATAGCTTCTTAGAAGCATAGATGCCAAGACTTCGTCTCGGATTCTTTGGTCATGCTGTCAGAAAGAACCAATCTCTGAAGAAGAACACCATGCTTGGAAAAGAGGAGAGTCAGCAAAAAAGAGAAAGCTCCAAAACAAGATGGAATGGCACCGTGGCGACAATCATGGGTTCAAGCGTGACATCTGTGAGGATGACACAGGACCACGCAGTGCTTCACTCTATTGTGCACAGGGTCACTGCATCTAACAACAACACAGGGTTTCAGGGCGGGGACCTTTCAGAAACAGATCACTAAAGCTGTCCTCCAAGACGCTTCCAAGTGGGCTCAAATTGACACCATTGAAGCTAGCAGTCCCGTGCTTACTTTAGCAGTAACCAAGGAAAAGAAATGATCGCAAATCACAAAAAGCTTATAATTAAGAAACATGTGTACACAAAATCAAACCCACAGGCATTGAGCTTGGTCCTATAGTAGAACAGAACTGGTTCAAAGGGTTTCCAAGTCTATAGACTGCTGCGTCTTTCTGCTGCAGAGCAGCTAGTAGGTTCGAACTGCCAACTTTTCAGTTAGCAATCAAGCTCTTTAACCACAGCTCCACCAAGGGTCCTTTGAGAAAGACAGACATAGCAAAAATAAGTAAAACAAAATGCTAGCAGTATGACACATGTTTACTTTAAATTCCAGATAATAACATCAATCCACGAAGGAAGACACACCTGAAGAACCAGGTGCTGCCCTAGACATTTAGTTCCACAGGTTTGTACCTCGGGCAGCTACTATTGGCTCAGGAGGAGTTTGTAGACTGTACTCTCTCGGTGCTAATGTCCCTCCACATCCACCCCCACCCCACAAAAAGAGTCTGTACCTAACATTTCTAGTTGACTTCTAGAACAGGAGGCATTTAATTTTAATCTAAAATTAAATTCCAGCTACGTTACTGAAAATTACCTATGTATGAGGAATTTACTTAGTTGCGCATTTCTATCTATGACAACGGCCATGTCTGAGGCAGGACAGACATACAGTTTACACAAAATCACAGGGGAGTGGTACAGGACCTACAAGGCAAGCAGACTGTTGTTTTTACTTGGCATGAGCCTGGGAAGATATAGGCTGAACTACTGTAATCAGCAGCCATCCAGCCACCAAATGCAGACCAATATCAAGGATAACTTTCAGAACAGAGTTAAATCTTATAACATGGTTTGAGCACTTATATCAACCCCTACCTGAGGCCCCACTATACTGGCCTTCCATGGATGTGTGTACAAAAATAATGCTTACATTCTCTTGAGTTAGGATGGATATCGTGCAAACAAAAGAGATCTTACACTGAACAGTTTAACAAAAAGAACTTGGAGGAAGTGGCAAAATGCCAAGTGTAAGTTGTCTGTATTTCTTCTTTACAGAATCCACTTTCCTTCCTAGAGAGAAATCATACAGTTGGAGGTATTGCAATATAATAAGCTCCCTCCTTGTGGCTTTATGTCCTGAGCTTCTATGTCCATGCACTGAGATTTGGTACCTTCACACACTGGTTAGATTTTTCTCCCTGAGATCACCAGGCTATGCCTTTGGCCACAGAATCTCTATCCCTATCAAAAGTCAGGAGAAAATAAGAGGCAACAGAAAGTCCTTAGGGTGGTGTCAGAGGTAGGCAACTTAGGTAGATTTCCTAAGAAAAAGGTACAGAGTTAACCAAGTCATTAAAACAAGTCTCCCTAATGGTGAATTATTATCCCTTCAACATGACCAAACACTCGGAAGGGAAATTCCTTTCAGTGCATACAAAGGCACTGTATCACGATGTAAGGCACAAAGCACCTTTTGCTAGCTGCCAGGTGCAGAGCTAGAGAGCAGGGGCAGACTTTACCAAGTGGCATACTGGAAAGGCAGAAACCGGGACATGGATGATAAGGAAAAGTGGTCATCCCACTACGTGCCCAGCCAGGCCTGAAATGTTCTTCAACGTTGTTTGACACCTTAATAGGGACAAATCGGAACCCAGCCTGACCTAGCCAACAGAGCAGTAGGCAAAGGTGAGTCCTTCAGCCCCAGGGCACGGAGAGCAGCTCTGACTGGATGCAGCTTCCATCAGTAAGAAATCACATTCTGGCAAGGAGCCAGCTTGCCCCGAGTGGTCATTCTTGGCATTTGTATTCATCCCCCACCCATCCATCCCCTCAAAATGGTACAATGGAATGATTGTGTTCCCTATTGAAGACTTCCCTTTTTTAAAAATAAACAAGCACAGGTTTCCCTAATCCTACCCATATTCAATAATGGTCCTGGGGTGGGGCAAGCGGGGAAGGAAGCCCAAGGGCAAGCCAGGCGGCCGCCCTGGATCACACACAGTCAGAGGGGACATGCTGTGGAGCAGGCCGGCTCTGAAGACAAAGGGAGAGCTAGACATCAGTGGGTCATGGTACTTCCAGAGACATCCGTCCACAGACACTGAGGCCCAGGCCTTTCCTTAGGTTTTCTTGAGGTAGTTGTGACAGGCTTTGGCCATGTCCTTCAGGAAGTTAGGGACTCCATTCTGCAAAGGAAAAGAGACTCTGTCAGTGGTATGTCCTCACAGCCCCTCCCTCGTGACTCCTTAGGGCATGGCGGGGGGTGGTGACAAAGATGGCTCTGGGAATAAGAAGTCCAGAGGGCACCCAACTGCATTCCAACAGAATGTCACCAGGGATAATAAGTGACAATAAGTAAGACACGGGACGTAGGTGAAACCAGATGGCAGGGCCAAGCATTTCATATTTTGTCTTTAGCAGTAAAAAGCTGACTGTTTTGAGACAACATATCTTGAAAAGAAAAAGCAAACACAGGAAATGGCCTTGAGCTGGGTTGTAAGGTTCTTCTAAGAATGTAAACGCGAGGACTTGCTGCACCGACTTTAGAAAATGGTAAGGATTTGGGAGGAGAGGGTTAGGATATATTATTATGGATTACGTATTAGTGTTGGATACTGTGCAATTCTGTCCCAAGCACTATCTTCTTTTAAATACTCCTAGCTCTGCTAGAGTAGTGGTTACGAGCCAGGCTGCTAACCTCAAGGTCAGCAGTTTGAAACTACCAGCTGTTCCTCAGGAGAAAGATGAGGCTTTCTGCTCCCATAAAGGTTTACAACCTCAGAATCCCTAGGCAGCACACCCCCACCACCACCACCACCGCCACCGCCACCGCTGTACGGAGTTGGTAATATTCATGTTTAGAGAAGAAGAAATTAAGTGGCTTGACTTGACTGCAGGCAGCTAGAAGCACAGTCGAGTTTCAAACTCACATCCGTTTCACTCCCCTGAGGGATCTGCTGTACCAACATGCCAACAGGTAGGTCCTGTGGTCGGACCAGTTGTTGTGGAGTTGGTTACCACTCATGGTGACCGCACGTGTGTCCACAGAACCTTAGGGTTTTCAGTGGTTGGTTTTTGAGGACTTGATCACCAGACCCAGTTAGCTCCCATCTTTCAACATTGGAGCTCGTTAATCATTTGCACTACCAGGGACTTACAAAAACAAGAACAAAATGCACACAAACTAGTTGCCGTCGAGCTGACTGTGACTCCTGCTGACTCCGTGGTGACACACTAGCGTTGCTCCACAGACGTCTGGGCTCAGCTGCCATCTTTACAGGAGCAGATCGCCAGGTCTTTCTTCTTCAGTGTTGCCGGGTGGGTTTAAACTGCCAATATCAATGTTGGCAGACAAGTGCAAACTATTTGTACCGCCAGGGACCTAAGTGAGCCCAGGATGCCAGACCCCTGGTGATTCAGGCTCTAATGTCGGTTCCCTCCCTTACTGGAAAGGACAGCAAAACCTAGAGTCCTCCCCCAGGTTTGGACGCAGTCTGTCTCCTCCATAAGTAGGCACAGGGCCAAAATGCATTACTGTTGTATGAAGAGCAAATGTATTGTCCAGAGGTTCCAGAGAGGGGTTCCGGAGGGGTCTCGGTGCACTAGAAGGGAGGGGCTGGCATTCTGAGCTAAGGAGTCTCTGTCTCTTGTCCCAGCCTCAGTCCTGGGTGTTGGCAAATCCAATTCCAACCCCAGTCACTCAAACCAAGCTGCTTCATAAAAGAGCCTCATTCCACCAGAGACAAAGTATCTCTTCAGCCTGACAGCCAGGGATTAAGTCAACAGTTGTCAAAGCCACTCTGCCCCCACCTGCCTCCTGGGATCTCACCTTGGCGGCCCAGTTAATGAGCCATGACGGAATCTGGCCACCCGGGTTATCAAAGTAATACATGAAGACTAGAGGGGAAAAGAAAGGACAATTCAGAAGGGGAGAAACTGTTTGAAAACTGTAGCAACCAACCGACTACGTAACTGCATATTCAGACCCAGAAAACATCGCATGAGTTAGAACTTAATTCAGGTACACTTTTCTCCTCCAGCTCATCTTACAGCATATTTACAGGCAAGTATTTCTGAATGCACAGCCATACTAGGCTGCTGTTTTTTAAACACCTGCCACTAGACGCTTGGAGTACTGGTGTGACTTTGTAGTCACACTCAACCATAAGGCCAGTTTGAACTGCAAGGTCGGTGGCTCAAACTCACCAGCCACTCCTTGGAAACCCTATACAGGGTTGCCAAAAGTCTGGGCCAACTTGATGACACTTAACAACAACTAAATGCTTGGATAGAGTCTCATTTATCGTTTTCATAACAACCATAAGAAGTTGGTAAAATTAATCCCATTTTATCAACGACAAAACAGAGACTCAGAAAAGTTACGTACATTCGCCAAGGTGACAGATTTTACCTAAGCCCTCAGGCCAGTGTAGCAGGTGTAGCCCAGGGCCCATGGGGCTGGGCCACAGGTAGGCAGGTCCCGAGTCTGGCAGCCGTGCTGAATGGGAGCCAGCCGAGGCTAGCCCCAGGACGAGCGTGAAGTGAATTTCTAAATCCTCTGGTTTGCTTGTGAAAGTCTGATTTCACCTGGACAATGCAAGTGTGTAAGGAATTGTCTGAGCCAGACTTCAACACCCACCTGGGGCTCTGGCCATGCTCCTGGGAGGAAACTCTGTCCCTGGTCTAGTGCCCCATGGCATTCATTCTCTGACCTCCAGGGGTCTCCCATTTCACACCCTCCCCCTCCTCACAGTCCCTGTGTGGGTGGTCCCAAGAAGCACTCCGGGTTTTACCTTTGCTCCCCTTCTTGCCATCACTCTCAATGGCCAGACTCTGTTTGTAGCGCTTCACCCGGATCACGCCAGATTTCTCAGCTAACTGAGGCACGGAGGTGCTCTGGGCCAGGATCACATAGACCTTCTGCCCTTCCAACTCCAGCTCTCGCCGCTGCCGCACATAGACATACTGCACTATCAGTCAAGGCGTGACATTGCAGACGTACAGAGAAAACACTGTCAACTTGAGGCACCAGGAAGATTCTGGCCTCCCACCTGGCTGTTTGTCCTTGGAACCAGAACTCCAAGTATCTGCCCCGTGTCCCTACTTACACTGCAAGATGGTGCCTCCTACCACCTAGAGTTATCATTTGAGTGCATGGTTACCTACCTGCGAGCGCTTTCTGGCTACTTTCAACTATGCAGTGAAACCAGAGCTTTTTTCTCCAATCAGACATGTGTCAGGGACATTTGTGAGGCTCAGTTTCCCTGTGAAGGACAAGGGAGGAGCACTATTTGCCCTGCCGGCTTCTTGGGGGCATTGGAGATCATGATGCCTGTCTTCTTTGTCCTGTCCTCATCCCAAAGCTTGAATCACTCACCTCTAGGTCTAAGAGACAGCCACTCCCATGTCCCAGGAGGGTAGATGGATACTTCTAATATTTAGCAGACAGATCTCCTCTCTGTGCTAACACTGGGTCACCAGGAATAACAAAGACACTTCATCTTGATCAACATTTGCAAAGCAACTGCTCTGGCTCAGGAACATAAATTAAATCCTAAGAGACAGTATGACCACTTATTCAGCCCTGACTGTAATGCACAGGACGTGTTCTACCTACAGCATCAATTTTGCTCCTTACACCTTGTGGGGTCAGTATCAGAGTCCCATCTTACAGAGGGCAAAACTGAGGCTCAAAAAGATTGGGGAAACCTGTGTCCATTCTCCCAGCCCAATTCTAGTTATGGAGCCTGAGAGTGAAGGCAGACCTGGTTCTAAAACCTGGCTGGAATTTCACGGCTGTACAAGCCTCGGCTCTAAGGTGTTCACCCCACCTCACAGCAGAGCTGCCCTATCGGGTGTCCTAGGCTTTCATCATGAGGGAAGCAGATCGCCAGATCTTTCTCCCACAGTATCCCTGGTTAGATTCAAAGGGCCACACTTTTGGTGAACAGCCAAGCTGCCCTGTTGTTGCACCACTAGGTGTCCTTAAAGTGTTCGTTACACTTTGAAATATTAGAATTTGGGGCAGCACATTAGAAGAAATTAAAAGGCTAGAACCCCACAGAGGTCACATTAAAGGTGAGACAACTGCACTTCTTATTATAAGCAGAAGTATAACATATGCTATATTAGAGAGAGGGAGGCCCAGCCCTCACTCCGGTACTTGCAGGGCTGTATGGACACTGGACTGTCTACTGTCCCCACTGTCCACTGTGTTTATGGATCGAGTTCTTAAGCGAGTCAGGGAAGAGATGTGGCTCCATCAGTGCTGGCTATCTGCTGTCAAACCTCCTACATGTACTACTTTGCCGCAAGTCTTGACCCACCGGGTCCTGTAACTCGCTCACGTTTCCCGAGGCTTCACCAAACACTCCAGTGTCCAGAGGCAACAGTTCAGATGGGATCAGCTAAGATGGGCTGGGAGGTGGAGAGAGCTGGATGTGGACGGGGCTCAGTTCCGATCCCTGCTCTGCCACCAACCACTTTCCCAAACCCAACCCCACTGTTAATGAGTTAACTCCAACTCACACAGCCCTATATACCATTATTATTTCACCTCCCTGGTTCCCACGTCCTTGACTGAGGGAGCTATACTAAACACTCTCCCAGGTCCCAAGTTCTGTGGCTCAGCAATGTCAAGCCCAGTGACCGCAATCACAGATACTCCATGTGGTCAGACCCAGGAATCATACTCCGAGGACCAAAGGCCACGTTCTAAGAAGCAGCAGCTCTAGCAGATCAAAGACAACGTTGTCTGCACCTGATAGAAAATTAGCTCTACCACCCTGCATCCAAGGAGCTCTGGTAGCGTAGTGGTTACAAATCGGGCTACTAACCACAAGGTCAGCAGTTCGAAACTACCAGCTGTTCCACGGGAGAAAGATGAGGTGTTCTGCCCCTGTAAAGATTTACAGCCTCGGAAACCCTGTGCAGGGTCGCTGTGAGTCAGAACTGACTCCACAGCACACGGCCACAGCCACAGCCACCCTATATCCAACAGTGGCCAAGGTATACAGGAACCCTCAGAAATCAAGGAATGGCGTGCCTATTGAGAAAGGATACATCTCTGTTGGACATGGGGAAAGGGTACTTCACTTCCCAGTAGACCACGGTCTCACCATCGCATTCTTTTTCATAGAGTTCTAAAGGAGAAGGAAAGTGTTAATGCACTGGGAAGCTCTTTGGCTTCACTTAACGAACAGCTTACTTATGATGAACCTAAAATTCTAGAAAAAGGTGGGTCAATTTGTTACCTTCTTGAAAGCTTGTTGATCAGGACCAGGGTCAAATGGACAGAAAAACATGGGGGTGGGGGTGGGGAGAGAAACACACCAACAACATTTGCCCATCTTATATTACAAACAAGATTCTCAGAACATAAGGCATCAAATAATAATTGTCAGAAGTTTTAAAATCAAGGTTACCACCAGATGTCACCAGAGTATCAAGAGCTTTGCTTCCAAGCCCTTTCTTCTCCTTCAGCTTTGACACATTGGTTACACCTAGCCTGGGACCACGGTGGGTCACCAGTCCAGCCCCTTTACATCTGAGTGGCAGGTTCCTGAGGCGCGGTGAGCTTCCTAAAGGCTAGCCAGTGGCAGACCTGTGACTAAACCCAAGTTTCTTGCTTCACGCTGTTCCTCAGCTACCAGTTGCTGTCAGCAGATTCGGGCCCTTGCATAGCAGAATCGAACTGTACTCTGAAGTTTTCACGGTTGTGATAGTTCAGAAGATTACCAGGCTTTTCTTCAAGATAGCCCTGTGTGGATTCGAACTATCAACTTTCCTTAGTAGCCAAGTGCTTGCACCACCCAAGGACCCCTGATCCTCAATGAGGGTCTACATTTTCTTAATTCTCCATGCTGTTTTCAGGTGCCATCAAGTCAGTTCTGACTCACAGCGACCATGTAAACGGTTTCCAAGGGGCGGCTAGTGAGTTATGTGTAGAAAACAGCAAACTTTCTGGGAGACATCAAAGAAACCAAAGCCACTACCATCGAGGAGAGTCAATTCCAACTCTTTTGTAAGACAGAAGAGAACTGCCCCATAGGGTTACAGGGCTATAAAGCTTTACAAAAGCAGACAGTCACATCTTTCTCCATCAGAGGAGCTAGTGGGTTTGAACCGCTGACCTTTGGGTTAACAGCTGAGCACTTATCCATTACACCACCAGGGAGAGATAGCAAAGGAAGTTAATGGGTGGCATACACTCCACCTCAGGCTTTGCCTCAAGCCGAGAGTACGCTTGTATCTCACCATTTAGAGAGAGTCATGTCCAAGCTGCTGAAGTAACCAAGGGAGCTCCCTGAGGAGATGCTGAGAGGAAAAAGAAATTATTTAACTTAGCATTTGAAAGAAAATCCATTAGAAGCAAACCATAGATTAAAAGAGTTTGCCAGCCCACTAGGGCCCCAAAAGGCTGAACACAGCGCTTGAAGAAAAGGAAAGGAGCGAGTGTCTGCAGCACGTGCTACTCAGAATTGGGAGTCCTGGTGTGGCACCACAGGCTAATGCACTAGACTGCAAGGTCGGTTTGAACCACAAGGTTGGTGGTTCAAACTCACCATATTCAGGGTCACTGTGAGTCGGAACCAACTCGACAGCACTTAACAACAACAATGATAACTCAGAATTGAATCCCCCTTTCTAGTGCCGGCATCTCAAGTTCCTTCAATCCCCCTTCGCTACTTCTTGGCTATATGCTTCAAGTCGACTGACTGTCCTGATTGCAGGGCTGGGAAACTGAGCCAGGCGGCCAGGGATGGCATGTCACCAGGGTCTCAGCTTGTCCTCCTGGCAAGTGACTGCTGAAAAGTGATGCAGCTCACAGAACACCCACGAGGGCCACAGGATCCCAGAGAGGACAAAGTGATGCTGCCCCACGGCCCAGACCCCATGACGAAAAGTATCAAGCGCTAAAGGCTCAACACTTGTTTCCTCCAAACTCAGATGCCCAAGCCATGACTGTAAAGCATGCTGCCTGCTTCTTCACAGCACTCTTTTCTAAACTGAAGACACACGTGCTTCTTCTTGACGGAATCTGTATCACATGATGCACCATGGTTGCTGAAGAGCCTGAAAGAACAAGGATTTGGCTTCTCCTCTGTACGGATAAGCCTCACAATCCCCCATAAACAGGAAGAGTATTTGGAAAAACACTAAGAACCCAAAGAGGCAGTGATGGTTCAGCCCTAGAATTCACACCTTCCATGTGGAAGACTGTGGTTCGATTCCTGGCCAGTGGCCCTCATGTGTAGCCCGCCATCCTCCTGTCAGTGGAGGCTAACACGCTGCTACAATGCTGAACAAGTTTCAGCGCAGCTTCCAGACTAAGACAAACTGGGACGAGAGGCCAGGCGATCTTCTTATGAAAAGTAACCAGTGAAAAGCTGATGGAACACAAAAGTCTGATCTGAAAACAATCCTGGGGCAGGCACAGGTCTGGGCAGCATTCAGGTCCATTGCCATGAATCATGGCAGCTAAACCAGATAACAACCAAAACCAGGGGAAAGTAGAATTCTCCATTCCCTGGGGTTACTTCAATGGTAGACAGTAAGTCTGGATCATGGGGTTCAAGCGTTGTTGTTAGAGAACTAAGTCAACATAGAAGAAACCAGATTCAAGAGTAGAAAAAGAAAGATGTTCTCTGTGAGATTATTTAAATTCCAGATGCAGCTGCCCAGGAAGTCAGAAACCCATGGACACTCCTTTTATTCTCTTAAGCTCCACACTTAGCTTTTTCTTACTCGCAACAACCAAGAGTCTCGACGAAAGCAAGAGTCTTCCTTTCAGAAGCTACATGCCCCTTTGTTAGCTTCTTCATTCTTCCCAGTCTCAGCTCCCAGCTGCAGAAGGACCCCCTATTTCATGCCTTCATAACTTCCCATCACTTACCGGGTAAAATCTGGAACCCATAGTCTAGAAGCCATATCAGACCCTCCAGGATCTGAACCCTCCTCTTGTCCTAGTTCTGAAGTCCACTACTCTAACCAACCACACAGCCCCAAGTTCTCACCCTTTTTGAACACAGCATGCTATTTCATTCTTTGCTGACTTACTCACACTGCTCCCTTGGCTGGGAATGCCCTTAAACCACTTACTCCCCCCCACACCCTCTCATGCCCTTACACAGATGTATTTTTGTCCATTTAGAAAACTCTGCCTTGATGTTCAAAACCAAGTTTAGATACCACCTCCTCCAAGATGCCTTCCATGACCACCTGAGTAGATGGGATAACAATCGTGAGAGTAAAGTCCCTCTCAAAGCAAACTAGACAGCAGATCTGAATATCTGCAGGCAGCAAGTCCAAGCAACAGTGATGGTACATTTCAGCTCAGGATTTAAACTTTTATGGCATAAATTTAAAATGAAACAAATATAAAAATAGGTATTACATCTGCTCCCTTGCCCTTCTTGGTGTTCAGGAGCTTCGTGGAGGTGGGCCAGGGGGCTCACGCTGGGAAACTGGTTGTGGTTGTCGATGTTATTGATCGAATCAGACTGTTGTTGATGGACTTTGCAACACTCAAGTATGGAGGCAGGCCAGATCTATCAAATACATGCAACTCACCGATTTCACCCTCAGGGTCCCACAGCACCCGCCAGAAGAATGCAGATATCAACATGAAATAAGCAACCACAAGGTAGGCCAAGAAGGTATGAAGCCAGAGCCAAAAAGCTGACAGATTTTGATTGCTTTAAACTCAGGAAGGCAAAGGAAATGAGGAACAGACACAGTATGAAGTTGAAAAGCCTCAAAGGGAGGCTCTTCTGAAAGCTTCTCCCAAGAAAACAACTGCCACACCTGCAGCAACAACTATAGCAAAGGTTCCAGGAGAGAAGGTGACTGCCGCAAGCAAGAAGGAAAACCTGCCCAGAAAGAGAAACCCACAGGCCAGGAGTGTGGGCCTCCCAAATCTAAGAAGGGTCAGGAAACTCCAGCCCAAAAAACACCTGCTCCAAAGGCAGAAGGCAAGGGAGAATAAAAGCATAGCAGTAACAATCGTTTGAATAAATAAGAAAGGATTCTACTTTCAGCTGATTAGAAAAAAAAGAAAGGTTGGTATCACTGAGCTTGAAGGAGCCTAGTGATGCAATGGCTAAGCCAAATGGTTTTCAGTTCAAACGCACTAGTGGCTTCATGGGAGAAAAGAGCTGGTGATCTGCTCGTGTAAAGATTATGGCCGAGGGAAGCATCTGGGATGTTTCTGCTGGATCACACAGTGTCACTCACTATCACTTAGAATTGACTCACTGGCACACAGCTTCAGTCACTTACCTTTAACATACTGGTCCCACTTTTTTCGGTAGTCTAAGTCCATATAGATATCTGCAAGTAGAGCTGGTGGACAATCCTCCAGGACACCAAAGACTTTATACTCATATAGCCCAGACTGCTGTAAAAACAGAATGAGTACAAACACTCACTTAGTTCCCAACTGGAGAGAAAGCTGGACTTTACACGCATATGAAAAATGGCTGAGAATGGAGTCTGGGCGATATGTACTGAGCACCTGTCTTGTAACCTTAGCGATACCAAAGGTGAAAAGTAGATGAGGCCACTCCTCTCAGGAACCTTAATATTCAGTAGCAGAGATAAGCTCAGGGACTGGCCTTAGAACTATCCAGAAACCTTGCGTCTAGATGTGGCACTGTGGGTTAATGCTCTGGCCTGCAATGTCAGTCTAAACCACAAGGTCAGTGGTTCAAGCTCACCAGTTGTTCCTTGGAAACCCTATACAGTGTTGCTATGGGTTGGAACCAACTCAATGGTACTTAAAAACATCTAGAAGATTTAAATAGCCTTTGAAAAGGGTTATGTGATAAGTGGGGTTACATGGGTGTCAGGTAAGACCTCTGTAAGATTAACATTTATCAGAACATCTTGTTCAAAACGTAAGAAGGAGCCAGCCATGAGAAGATGAGACATACCCAGTCCTGGTAGGGAGAGGTCCTTGGGTTGATGGGCTGGCATGCTCCAAAGAAAGAGGGTCAGGAGATCTGGAGTACTATGGGTGAGGCCAAGAGTGACAGGAACAGACGTCAGAGAGGCCGCTAGGGCCGGACCCAAAGGGCTTTGTAAACCAGTGTAAGGATTAGGCATATTATTATAATTGCTATTGGAAAACCACAGGATGCTCTACTTGGAATACATCCTCAAGGAATAAGAGCAGTGACATGAATAGATACATGTATGCCCATGTTCATCGCAGCACTCTTCACAATAGCAGAAAGATGGAGACAGCCTAAGTGGCCATCAACAGAGGACTAAACAAACTTTGGTACATACACACAGTGGAATACTACGCAACACTGAAGAATAACAATGAATCTGTGAAATACATTATACCATGAATGAACCTGGAGGACATTATGTCAATTTGGTTCCAAGGGTAGATAATGTGTTAACTTGGATGATAGGGAAAAAATAATAACAATAAAATAAAAAACCAAGGAAGGGGCTTGATGGCAGTTAGGGTAGAGGTGCAGTGAAGTTCGCTGTCAGCCATACCACAGAATACCAGGGAAAGCAGATCCAGGGCAGAGTTCCAAAACTCGGAACCACAGAGAGTATTTAAAAGGTTTGAAGGCTTATAGCTAGTGGAACTTGTAGAAAAATGCGTACTTTTGAATCTGCCGGGCTCAGACAACTTGTGTGAAACA
>NW_006408525.1:14019977-14034104 GCF_000296735.1 Chrysochloris asiatica
CAATTTAGATAATAAATTCTTGGGAATTTGAATAATTAAAAAAAAAAAAAAAAGAATTTTGCAAGACCAAGAACCTATTCAATGCAAATAGCTTTTTTCAATGTTGGTTTGCACCACAAGGTCGGCAGTTCAAATTCACCAGCAGCTCCTAGGAAACCCTACACAGGGTCACTGTGAGTCAGAACTGATTCGATGACACTTAACAACAACAACATACACGTGGACCTCACTAGATTTCATCCAATTGACTACATCTGTGAGACAAGACGACCGAGAAGTTCAATATCATAAGCCAGATTCCAACAGTGGAACAGACCATCAATTGCTCATATGCAAGTTCTGGCTGAAGCTGAAGACAATCAAAATACATCCATGAGATCTTCAGTATATCGCAGCTGAATTTAGAGACTATCTCGAGAATAGATTTGATGCATTTGAACATTAATTCTCAAAGACCAGAGAAGTTTTACATCAACAACATTATATATGAAGAAAGCAAAAGGTCATTAAAAGTCAAGAAAAGACAAAAGTGGGTATCACAAGAGACTCTGAAACTCACTCTTAAATGTAGAGGCTAAAGCAACTAAAAAAAATGATGAAGTAATGGAGTTGAACAGAAATTTTCAAAGGATGGCTCCAGAAGCAAAGGAAAGTATTATAAGGAAATGTGCAGAGATCCAGCATTAAAAAGCCAAAACAAAAGAACAAACACACATTGAACTGAAGAACTGAAGAAAAAAGTAAAGCCTTAACTTGCAAGATTGAAGGATTCTATGGGCAAAAAAAGAGTCCTGGTTTGGCGCTGTGGGTTAATGCACCAGACTGCAAAGCCGTTTGAAGTGCAGGGTCGTCAGTGGTTCAAGCTCACCAGCTGGTCCTTGGAAACCCTATGGGTTGGAACTGACAGGACCAGGACGGCACTAAAACAACAACAACACAGGTAAAGGAAAAAAACAAACAAACACCTGGAGTCCTGGTGTGGTGCTGCAGGATAAGCACTCTACAGCAAAGTTGGTTTGAGCCACAAAGCCGACAGTTCAATCTTACCAGTGGCTCCTCAGAAACCCTATACGGGGTCGCTATGAGTCAAAACCTACTCAATGGCACTTAATAAGAACAATATGGACAAAATACTGATCAGTACAGGAAAAATCAAAAAAAGATGAAAGGAATATACAGTATACCAAAAAGAAATGATCAATATTCAACTATTTCAGGAGGTAAGCATATGATCAGAAATTAATGGTACTGGAAAAGTCCAAGCTGCACTGAAGACATTAGCAAAAAACAAGTTCCAGGAACTGACAGAATTGAGATATTTCAACAAAGTGATACAGCACTATAAGCTCTCACTAGCCTATACCAAGACTTTTGGAAAACAGATACCTGGCCAGCTGACTGAAACAGATTCATATTTGTGCCCAACAGAATGTGTAAATTATGGAAAAATATTAATATCACACACAAGTGAAATTTTGCAGAAGATAATTCAATACGGGTTGCCGTCACACATCAACGAGAAGCTGCCAGAAATCCAAGTTGGATTAAAGAAGAAGACTTGGAATGAGGAATATCATTGCTGACTTTAGATGGATCTTGACTGAAAGCAGAGAATACCAGAAAGATGACTACTTGTGTTTTATTGACTACACAAAGGCATTTTACTGTGTGGATCATCAACTATGGATTATAAATCACCACTTCAAAGAATGGTAATTCCAGAATACTACTTCACTGTGCTCATGCAGAACCTGTACCTACAACCAGAGGTGGTGGTTCGAACACAACATGGGAATACTGTGTGGTTTAAAATCAGGAAAAGGGTACATGAGGGTTGTAATCTTTCACCATATGTATTCAATCTGTGTGCTGAGCAATTAATCCAAGAAACTGCTGAGCACACTTCTTGGATTATTTGGCTCAGGACTGGAGGAAGATTCATTAAGGTGAGATATGCAGATACAGCCTTGCTTCCTGAAAGCGAAGAGGACATGAAGCACTTGCTGACGAAGATCAGAGAAAAGACCTTCAGTATGAATTACAACTCAATGCAAAGAAAACAAAAATCCTCACAACTGGACCAAGAAACAGCATCATGAATGAAGAAAATACTTGACTCTTGTCAAGGATTTTATTTTACTTAGAACCATAACCAATGCTCACAACAACAGTCAAGAACTTGAATGAAGTATTGCATTAGGTGAATCTGCTACAAAAGACTTTTTAAAATGCTAGCTAGCAAAGGTGTCACCTTAAAGACTAAAGTGCACTTGACCCAAGCCCTGGTATTTTAAATCAACTCATAAGCAATGGACTGACTTGATGGCACTCACCACCAACAACAACATGTGAAAGCTGGGCAATAAATAAGGAAAAGGCAAGAATAATGGAAGCATTTGACTTATAGTGTTGGAGAAGAATATTGACTATGCCATCGACTGTCCAAAGAATGAACAAATCTGTTTTGAATGAAGTACAGTCAGATTCACTGCTCCTTGGAAGCAACTATGGTGAGATTTCATCCCTTATACTTTGGACATACTATCAGGATTACCAGTTCCTACCAGAGGACATCAAGTTTGGTCAAGTAGAGGGTCAGCAAAAAAGAGGAAGATCCCACCAAGATGGGCACAGTGGCAGAACAATGGGCTCAAACAGAACAATCATTGTGGCGAAGTTTCAGGACCAGGCAGTGTTTCATTCTGTTGTACACGGGGTTACTGTGAGTCTGAACTGCCTCAACAGCACCTAACAACAAGTTTAAAACCAGTCTGCCTTCCGCATGTTGGTGTTCTTGTTGTTAGATGCCATCTAGTTGGTTCAGATTCATGGTGACCTTATGCACAGCAGAACAAAACACGGCCAGGCCCTGAGCCAGCCTCACAATCACTGTTAAGCTTGAGCCCACTGCTGCCGTCCCTGTGACAATCCACCTCTTTGAGGGTCTCCCTCTTCTATGCCGACCCTCTACTTTACCAAGAATGATGTCCTTTCTCCAGGGACCAGGTTCCCACCTGATGATATGTCCAAAGTATGAGAGACCAAGTTTGGCCATCCTGGCCAAAATAAGGTTGTTTAAAAAATGTCCACCTTCCCATCAAGGTGTCTGTTAAAATTACACTAGAAACTGATTCTGCCAGCCCGAGGCTGAAGGAACCCTGGCAGCAAAATGGGCCAGCACTGGCTACTGCCTGAAAGACTGGCAGTCTCCTCCTGTAGATTGTAGCCTAAGAAGGCCTAGGGCCGTGCTCCTCTGTCACACCGGGTCCTTATGAGTCCAAGCCAACTTGATGGCACCTAACAATAACAACAACCCTAGACTTGGAGCTTCTTATTCAAGTTGTTATACCCAATAATCCTGGTACATAGCAGGCCTTCAGTGTTTGTAGAGTGAATAACTGCCAGCATGACCAAACCACAAATGCAGAGAGACCTCAGTTACTGGGACTCTGGACTGCGCTACTTCAAACACTTACAAATGAATACAACAAACCTTTCATAATACAGAGCAGAACAAATATGGAAAGTTGGTAAGAGGTCATATTTGCATTTTCTGCCAATTGAGAAGGAATAGTGAAAACATCAAAGGATTCCTTGAAGTTCTTTGTTTTCTAAATATTCAAGGGAAGGTATAAACAGGGCCACCACCAGCCTGATACTCATCATCAGGAGATTACCATTTCTGAAACAGCAGAGATCTATAGTAGGGCTCCATATTGTGGATATACTGTGGAATGACTCTTCCCCAAATTCAGCTAAACATCACTCAATTGTTATCCACCAAAACGGAGTAACTAGGAGTAACAGGAGGGAGACTGCCTCCAAAACCAAAGGTATGCCTCGAGAGAGAAATTTCTTTCACCTTCAGATTATCTGTTACAGTATCAGGTCCGCCATTTTAGGCTGTACCTTCCGGGTTCTTCCCTCTCCCCTCCCTTCAACTCCATTTTGTAATCCTAGGTTTCTGTTTCCCCGCCCTAAACTACAAGAGCACATAGTGTAAAGGGCAACATGGCTTTTGATAGGCCAGAGCTAAATTACCCCAGCAATGACCTATATAAGATCACTCCCTTCCCGTTGGCTCTCTCTTCTCTTCTGCCTCCTGCCTTCTCTCTCTGGCAGAGGTCACCTTCCTCTTCCTTATCCTGAATAAAAGTCTCTAGACAGGCCATCTGGTGTGCAGTGTGGTTGATGAGCAGCGCCGGGGTGTTTTTGCCCTTTCATTATCAGTTGTTGTTGTTACGTGCCGTGGAATTGGTTCGGACTCATAGTGATCCTGTATAGGGTTTCCGAGGGGCGGCTGTTGATTTTGAACCTCCGATCTTGCAGTTCAGTCACATTAACCCGCATAATATCAGTACTCTTCATTTATTTGGAGCAGTGTCTCATTCTTAGTACTATTGTAATTTTGGGCCCAATAATTCTTTGTTGTGGGGGACTGCTGTACATCAGAGTTGTTGTTAAGTGCCATCGAGTCGGGTCTGGTTCATAGCGACCCTGTGAAGGACTTCTGAGGTGTGTGTTTGAACAGGTGTGTATTTGAACTTCAGATGGTGTGTTTGAACAGCTGACTTTGTGGTTCACAATCCAGTGCTGGTCCTACAACACCACACCAAGAGTCTGTGAGAGAGTTTTACATAATTCACGAAGAGTTTTACAGGCATTGACAAATTTAATTTGAATTCCTCATTGCCTCTAAAACTGCAGAGCAGGATTTTCATTTGTTTCACATATGAGAAAATTCTTTGCAAATGTTTGATGTTTTAAAATATTAAGACATTTCATATTTAGTATATGAAATATTATAGTTTATGTAAGCTAAAGGACTCCTGGTGTGGCAGTGTGGGTTAATGCGATGGACTGCAAAATCTGTTTGAATTGCAAGGTTGGCAGTTCAAGCTCACCAGCCGCTACTCGGAAACCTTATACAGGGTCGTTACGGGTAGGAACTGGCTCAATGGCACTTAACAAAAATAATAAAAAATTATAGTTAGGAGTTGGTATGGTACTGTAGGATAAGCACTGGACTGCTAACTGCAAGGTAGGTGGTTCAAACCCACCAGCCACAAGTCAGAAACCCTATACAGGTCACTATGAGTCTGACTCGATTATACTCAGTAACAATGGTAAAAGTTCAATTAAGATCCCTGGTGATACTGTGGTTATGTGCTTGGCTGGTAGCCAAAGGTCAACAGTTCAAACCTTCCAGTCATTCCTTGGGAAAAAGATGGGGGCAGTCTTCTGCCACAAAGATCACAGCCTTGGAAACTGCCCCATGGGGTAACTCGACTCTCTCTTACAGGGTCCCCTATGAGTCAGAATCAACTCTAAGGCACTAGTGCAACTGCTTAAAAAAGCACTGCATAGATAACATCTTAGCTCTGCCATCAGTTTAGATAGGTAGAGAATTGTTTCATCCTTCTAGGCCTGCTTCTTCCATTCATGAAATGTGAGGTTAAGCCAGGTGAGCATTAGGACTCAGCCTGGCTCTAAGTCTATAATGCCAGGAAAGTTCAATTTCATTTATGTTACATGAAGGTGCCTTTGAACCTACTTGACATTCAGCTACTATTGCACAAACCATGGGTGACAGACCTCAGGTATCCTGTGTTTCACTGGCTTCCTAAAGCCTCGGGGAATGCCTTGAAATTCTCTTATCAACTCCAGGTCCCTTGGTGGCACAAATGATTAGTAGAGTTGGCTGCTAACACAAAAGTTAGAGATCAGAATTCACTCAGAAGAAAGTGCTTAAGAAGAAAGGTCTGGGGATCTAGTTCCAAAAATTCAGCCACTGAAAACCCTGTGGGGCACAGCTCTACTCTGACACACTGACATCACCGTGAGTTGGAATTCACTTGAAAGGAACCAATAATTCTTCCTACCCCTTTCATCTTGCTGCCTGAACCATAAAATTAAAGCCAATAAATTAAGTTGAACTTACAAGAAAGGGGTGACAATCAAAGAAGCCAGTTACTAAAATGACTGGCGATCCCGGCAGGCCCTTTCTTGCCAAGCCCTCACACCAACTTCTGTCACTGAAAGTCCTGTCGATTTTCTCAATCTGTCTACCCACCACCGCCACTGGCACCCACGTCCCCTGCAGGTAAGTGACTTCGTGCATGGTTCTACGAATCTCTACTAACAAACCACTTCCTCCGTGGGGCCAACGACACGAGGGTGAGATTGAATTTGGATAGTGTCCCAGCTCCCGCCAGGGAGACCCGCGCTCCTCGCAGCGCTGCTTCGGCCCCTCCAGCAAACCAGCCCTGGCCCCTCTGTGTCTGCAGCTCCGTCCTCCCCGCTAGGTGATTTGCCCCGGTGCGCTTCAGCCCCCGGCCGCTACCTGGTCCAGCAGCCGGTAGATACTGATGCCCAAAGTGTCAACCAGCAACTGCCAGTTGGCCCCGGCCAGCGCAGGTTGCTGGAGCTCGGCGCAGGCCTCCCGGAACTGCTCCTCCGAGAAGCCAACCGCTGCACGATCCATTCTTCCGCAGCCGTGGCTCCTCTGTCCAAACAGAAGGCCGCAGACAACGTTGTGTGAGCCCGGGGGCGGGGCCAGAGGGTGATTGGCAGTGAGGAGGAGACAGAATCTAGAGAGGCAGGGCCTAGGGGGTGGGTCTAGAAAGTGGGCGGAGTTGAGCAGGAGGTAAAATTGAGAGAAATTGGACTTCAACACACTTCTAGCAATTGACCCCTGGGAAATTTTTCAAGCATTTCCGCTCTGCCTTCCCAGGCTCCTAAACCTACCAATCTCTCAGATAATTCCCCTACCTTCTTCAGAGAACGGTAGACCTCAAAGAAGAGCTTGGAGGATACGGGGAGGTATTATGGGATGCACTACTGTAAGGGTTTTCTGAAACGACAATAGTGTTCCTGTTCCCTCGCCTCTAATAAAAAGTCTCACTTTTTTTTGTGATGCATTTAAAAGAAGGGGTAATCCATCACACCACCAAAGGGATCTATGGCACAAAAGTGATTAAGAAATCTAATCCAACCCATGTATCCAAAACAGAGGAGGAGTTATCATGTTGGAACTTCAAGATAATTTTGCCACCCTGGAAGGTGGAATATGATCCCAAAGGGATCAATGTGACAGCACAGGGTTTCTGCAGCTTGCGCAAATAAGATCTTTGTGCAATTCAAAGAACACTGTTCCTTTGAAGTCCCTCAAGTATTTTTCTATTTCCCATTGTGAGAAATTCTCAAGATGGTCCACCTTCAGGAATAAAGGGCTCATGAGATTGTGAGAGCAGACATAGGTTGTTCATTCACACCCAGGGATATGTAAGCAGGATGAATCGGGGGAAGGGAGGAACGAAATCTGTTCTAGGACTTTTGTGGTGGTAGTTGTGTGCTGTGAAGTCATTTCTGACTCACAGTGACCCTGCATAGGGTCTCCAAGGCTGTAAATCTTTATGGGAGCAGAAAGCCTCATCGTTCTCCCACAGAACAGCTGGTAGTTTCAAACTGCTGACCTTGAGATTAGCAGCCCAGCTCAACCACTACACTATCAGAGCTCCTTGTTCTAGGACTGTTGTTGTTGTTGTTAAGTGCTGTGGAGTCTGTTCCTACTCATAGCGACCCTACACAGGGTTTCCGAGGCTGTAAATCTTTATGGGAGCACAAAGCCTCATCTTTCTCCCGCGGAACCGCTGGTAGTTTCGAACTGCTGACCGCCCGATTCGTAACCACTATGCTACCAGAGCTCCTTGTTCTAGGACTAGGAACTTTAAATAAAAACAGACATTAAGACCATGGTCACCATTCGGGCTACTCTGGGGGGAGGTAAATGGGACATTCATGGGTAGAATTGTAAATGGGGAACTGGAACGGGACAAGGGGCTTTTTTGAGAGAGGGGAATAAAACTGTGGACTGGCCATGCGGCACATCTGCCCGTGTCTAGTGGGTTGGGTGCCCAATTTTGCAAAATCAAATAAAGAAAACCTCACTCTCATTCAAATGAGTCCAGACTAGATTACTTGAGCGTTTGTCAAGATCCATGTTTCTCACACCACGAGCGAGCAGCCCACACCTGACTGAATTAAGTCATTGTTATGTGTCCACGCATCAATTCTGACTCATAACAACCCTGTACAGGATTTCCAAGGAGCAGCGGGTAGGTTAAATATTGAAACAATGCAACAGATTCACTTGGCTGCCAATAAACTGTGGAAATCCATGTTCCCTAATCTGTAAAATGGAGTCCTGGTGTGGCACTACGGATTAATGTGCTGTACTACAAGGCTCGCAGCCTGGTAGCGTAGTGGTTGCAAATCGGGCTACGAACCTTAAGGTCAGCGGTTCGAAACTATCAGCCGCTCCACGGGAGAAAGATTTACTTCTACTCCCGTAAAGATTTACACCCTCGAAAACCCTGTACAGGGTTGCTATGGGTCAGAACTGACTCGACGGCACTTAACAACAACAACAACAAGGTCAGTTTCAACCACAAGGTTGGTGATTCAAGCTCACCAGCTGTTCCTTGGAAACCTTATACAGGGTCGCATAAATCGGAACTGACTTTATCGCATTTAACAACAACAATAATCTGTAAAATGGGCTATGAATTAGGCTATCAATTAGGGTTGAGAAGGGGATTAAATACAAAATAGTAGACATAAAACACTTTTGCAGTGTCTTTCTCAAAGTAGATATCCAATAAAAATGTCCACATGTTATACATGTCGATATTTAGTGTTCTCTTTTTGTACTGCAAGGAACGCCTTGACTTCACAGCAAACTCCACATATATGACAATTTGCAAAGAGAGAGAAAAGATCACAACTTGAACATGTTACTGCTTTATTATATTCAATACTGATTTCTATTTTATTGTATAGGGTTGGGGGCAAGGGACATTTTTTCTGGACTAAATGTGCAAGTAGTTATAGTCATAATTTCCCACTGTGTTGTTTTTTTTTAAATGCCTTAGAAGTTATAGGTCCTATGTCAAAGTGTATCTTATTTAAACTAAAATTCATTTGCTTAAAAAAATTTTTTTATCTATAACCACTGGCTATGAAAGAACTATTTCTAAAGTTTATTACTAAAGAAGGTTCTCTGAACTTGTAAAACCATTGAAGATGGAGGATTTTCATATGCCTTCAAGTATTTCCATTGTAAGACATACGTTTTATGAAGCTGCAGCTTTATCACTGTATTTTGTTGTTGCTATTAAGGAAAACCTTGCATGCCAAAGATTATGGGAGCAAAACACACTGACCAGATGGCTGGGGGAATGATCTAAAATGAAAAAACATGTGTGCCTAAGAATTATCTAGTAATAACAAACCTGAGCTTTGTTGTGGTGTCTGGATATGTCTCCCGCCTAAGACTATATTTAAAGTAGTATTGTAGTTAATAAAGTCACTCTTGACTGACCATCTCAAGTTTTCATTCCCCGACTGCCTCCGGAGACCCGCTCTTGCAGGCTGGTCCTGCAAATGGTGCCGGAGACCAGAGAAGATTCTTGACAAAAGAGAAACTAAAATTGTAAGTAACAGACATAGGGGAACCCTGAAAGGTAAGTAAGAAGAATTCGGTGGGATACCAAATGCAGGGCATGGCGCAGCAGGGCCATGGGTCAGGGGGACAGTAAATATAAATACTGTAGAACGATACTGTCCCTGGTTCCCCCGATGAGGGCCCCTTTGATTTGCAAACATGGAACACAATTAAAGAAAATTTTTTAAAGGTATCATTTGTTGTTGTTGTTATGTGTGGTGGAGTTGGTTCCAACCCATAGCAGCCCTGTACAGGGTTTCCCAGGCTGTAAATCTTTACCGAAGCAGAAAGCCTCATCTTTCTCCCGCAGAACAGCTGGTGGTTTCAAACTGCTGACCCTGAGATTAGCAACCTGATTCGTAACCACTACGCTACCAGAGCTCCTTAAAAAGGCACCATAGACAAAGAGAAAATATTCCGGCTGAGATTTGGACCTCCTGGTCTTTAGTTAATTTGATTTTGGAACCACTGCAAACTGTGGGGCAAAATATGGCCCCTAGTGAGCCTTTGTCTCGAGGCACTTCACAAACATTGTCTACTATAGAAAAGTGTACATTAGAGGTCACTAAGCAAGGGAAGCTGGTAGCATAGTGGTTACGAATAGGGCTGCGAACCTCAGGGTCAGCAGTTCGAAACTACCAGCTGTTCCTTGGGAGAAAGATGAGGCTTTCTGCTCCCGTAAAGATTTACAGCCTCGGAAACCCTGTACAGGGTAGCTATGGGTCAGAACCGACTCCATGGCACATAACAACAACAACAAGAAGCAAGGGAATATGGATTAGTGATACCATGGCAGCTGAAAGTCTCCTTAGAATATTAGTTTATAATAACGTAAATCAAGATTGTCAAGTAGCAATGAGACCTTATAGAGAAACTGGTAATAGTTTTGATTATATGAAATTGTGTAGAGGAATTGGAACAGAGCCCCATAGAGCGAGTTTACTTACACAGCAATGGCAAATTGCAGTTGCTGAATTTCAAGGGATTATTTCAATTCATTACACTCAATCTAAACTTTGAGATTTTTTGAAAACATACACCGTATGCAATCTCTAACACTGTCTTGAATACCCCCATTACAGGAGCAGATACCTCTTTTGTGGATGACTGGAGAAAAGCAAAAGCGGTTTATTGGGGTCCCACGGGAAGGGTGACTACCAGTTCCTTCACTTCTGCACAGCAGGCAGAACTTTTTATCCACCTTTACTTCAATTAATAGAATGGAAGGGAACGGGACTGACAGTTTTTGTGAATGACAACATTTGGCTGCCCAAGCCTTGGAGTGATAAGGGTCCACAGTTCCCTCAAGAAGAAGGACAAGAAATTAATTTGACTCTGGCATTTGATATCTTCCCTATCTGTTTAGGGGAAAGGAAACCATGTATAAAAATAGGATGGCAAGGTAGAATAATTGGATTAATGCGAAAACGACACAAGGCGTTTTGTATTGTTAGAATGTTTTACTTTTTATGAGAAGGAAACAAATGTGACTACAGAACAGAAGAATAATGAGAAAGAATGTCCTCGTATGAGTTATAACCGAATTGTTTCTGAAAAACTGAAATGGTCTAAATGTAGGGGGGAACATGCTAAAGTATTAAAAAATGATACAGTCAACATTATTGATTAGGGACCTCATGGAAAACTTTAACAAATTGTTCATTGGAAGAAAAGGCGAATGTTATTTGTGACTAACAAAAGTCTGACTTGTCATTCCTGTAAACTGTATACTTGTTTGAATCATATGCTTTATAACAAAAATATGTCTATTATCTTGTTAAAGGCTTGATTGGGAGTTTGGCTTCCTGTTAATCTAAGCAGACCCTGGGTACAAAGTGCAGAAATACATGTATTAATGAAAATTTTGGGTAAAGTGTTAAGTAGAACAAAAGACTTATTGGAACCTTGTAGCCATTATCCTTGGACTTTTAGCTACAGTTATGGTTGCTACAGTAGCAGAAGTGGCTTTAAGTCAAAGTATTCAAAATGCTGAATTCGTACAAGACTGGAAGCAAATTGCTCATCATTTATGGAATCAACAAAATAAATAGAGAAATTGTTTCTCAAGTATATGAATTGCAACAATCTGTAAAGTGGCTAGGAGAAAACATTGTAGCATTGTTGTTGTTATTGTTATGTAGCATTAGAATATAAAAAGTCACTGAAATGTGATTGGCCGTGCAACAATTTGTGTGACCCCAGCAGAATAGAATTGTAGTGAAATAGAGTGGCAAAAAAACAAACAAACAAACAAATCATCTATATGGTCTCAGAGGTAATATCTTTATAGATATAAAGAAATTAGCTCAGATGAGTCATACCTTTAAATAGTATATACAAATTAAACATGCTTCTAGTGTAGCTGAAACATTTCTTCAAGCCATTCAGGAATTTAACCCTAAGAATTGGTTTCATAATTGGGAAGTTCTATTATTGCTGGAATAATTGTGTTGATTCATGTTCTTGTTTTACTATCCTTACTCTGAAACTGCATACAGTGAAGAGTCAACTTTATGGAGAAATCACAAGGAGTGCTTCTGTTGCTTGCTTTACAAAAACGAAAAGAGGAACAGGAAGTGTGTGAAACCCACTCTGAGGCAGTTCTCAAACCAAGGAAGGCCTTGATGAGAACCGCAAGGAAAACCTGGCATGCTAAAGATTATGAGAGCAAAACACACTGACCAGATGGCTGGGGGAGTGATCTAAAATGAGGAGAAAATATATGTGCCTAGCTGCTATCTGGAGTCCTAGTGTGGCACTGTGGGTTAATGTGCCAGTCCACAAAGCCATTTGAAGTGCAGGGTTGGTGGTTCAAGCTCACCAGCTGCTCCTCAGAAACCCTACACAGGGTCGCAATGGGTTGAAATTGACTCAACAGCACATAACAACAACAGCTGTTAACTAGTACTAACAAATCTTAGCTTTGTTGTGGTGTCTGGATATGCCTCCTGCCTAAGACTGTACTTAAAGCGGTATTGTAGTTAATAAAGTCGCTCTTGACTGAACATCTCCAGTCCCCTGTTGCTTTCATTCCCCATCCACCTCCGGAGAGCGCACCCCCCTTGTGCAGGCTGGTCCTGCACCCCATGTTTCTCCCTGGAGGAACTTCCATTAAAGTATAAACACTTTTGGCCTCACTCCTTCATTCAGTCCTGCTCAGACGTGAAGGGACTTAAATGACTGATGAGTTTGGAAGAAGGGCCTGGGCAAGTCTGGATCGATTCTTTCTGACTCCACTTTTCTTGGAACTTGGCTGCTATAGATCCACATCTCCCCTAGGACACTGAATGAGTTCAAGAGGGTAGGCCCTGCTTCCACAATTGAGCTTTTCCAATGTTCCCTGTGCCTGCAGAGCAAGTTTAATTATGGGCGATTGTTGCTACTTTTGTTATTGTTGTTGAGTGCCGTGAACTCTGTTTCAACTCACAGCAACTCTGAATGATTTCTGAGAAGTGGCTGGTAGTTTTGAACTACCTACCAACCTTGAGGTTAGCAATCCACTACTTTTCCTACAGTGCCGTTGTTGTTCTTGTTGTTGCTAGGTGTCAGTTTCAGATCATAGCAACCACATCCACAGCCAAACAAAACTCTGCCTGGTCCAGAGTCACCCTCACAATCATTGTTAGACTTGAGCCCATTGCTGCCAATCCATTTTGTTGGGGGGTCTTCCTCTTTTTCACAGACTCTCCACTTTAGCAAGCATGATGTCCTTCTCCAGTTACTGGTCCCTCCTGATAGTATGTTCAAAGTATGAGAAATGAAGCTTCACCATCTTGGCTTCTAAAGAGCATTCTGGCTGTACTTCTCCCAACACAGATTTATTTATGTTTTTAGGAGTTCATGGTACTTTTAGTATTCTTCTCCAATACCATAACTCAAATGCATCAACTCTTCTATGATCTTCCTTTTTTTCAGTGTCCAACTTTCACAAGAATATGAAGCTATTGAAAATACCATGACTTGGGTCAGGTGAATCTTAGCCCTCAAACTGACACCTTTGCTCTTGAACACTTTGACAAGGTCTTGTACAGCAGATTTATTTAATACAATATGTCATTTGATTTCATGAGAGCTGATATTGGATACAAGCAAAATGAAATATTTGAAAACTTCAATATTTTCTCAATTTATCATGATGTTATTTATTCATCCAGTAAGGATTTTTGTTGTCTTTACATTGTGCAAACCATACTGAAGGATGCAGATTTTTATCTTTACTTATATTTGAAGTCCTCTTCCCTTTCAACAAGTAAGGTGATTTCATCTGCATATCACAGGTTGTTAATGAGTCTTCCTCCATTCCTGATGCCACATTCTTTTTCATATAATCCAGTTTCTTGGATTATTTGCTCATCATACAGACTGAATAAATATGGTGAAAGAATACAACACCGATACACACCTTTACTGAATTAAAACCACTCAATGTCTCCCTGTTCTGTTTGAATGACTACCTCTCGGTCTATGGACAGGTTCCTCATGAGCACAATTAAGCATTCCGGATTACTCATTCTCCACAATGTTGTCCATAGACTGTCATGATCCACACAGTCCAAAGATTTTGCATAGTCAATAAAGCACAGGTAAGCATCTTACTGGTATTCTCTGCTTTCAGCCAAGAT
>NW_006408525.1:14035474-14037650 GCF_000296735.1 Chrysochloris asiatica
CCTTGTAGGCGTATGGATGCTATCCTATCACAGACAGCAATATAATTCAAGATAGAACATGAAATGCCCTTTTACATCATAAATAGGACACCATTCCTCCATTTGTCATTCCTGGCATGGCATAATAAACCATATGATTGTCAGATTCAAATGGCCCATACAGTCCATGTTAGCTCACTAATGCCTAGGATATTGATCTTTATGTGTTCCATTTCATTTTGACACCTTCCAAGTTTCCTAGATTCACACTTAGTATATTCTCTATTCCGATTATTAATGCATGGTTACAGCTGTTTCTCCACATTTTGAGTGAGGTACCATCAAGTCAGTTCTGACTCATAGCAACCCTACATACAACAGATTGAAACACTGCCCAGTCCTGCACCATTCTCAGAATGTTTGCTCTATTTGACTATTGTTGCACTACAGTTTCAACCCATCTTACTGATGACTTTCCCTTCTTCAATGACACACTCTACTAAGAATGATGTCCTTCTCCAAGGACTAGTCCCCCCTAATAGCATGTCCAAAGTATGTAAGATGAATTCTCACCATCTCCCCTAGCTTCTAAGGAGCATTCTTGTTGCACTTCTTCCAGGACAAATTTGTTTGTTCTCCTGGTAGTTCATCGTGTATATATATATTTATGCAGCACCATATTTTGCATTGATTATTCTTCAGTTTTCCTTGCTCATTGTCTAGCTTTCACATGCATATGCAAATACCATGAAAACACCATTGCTTGGGTTAGGTTAACTTGGTCCTCAAGTGACCTAATACTTTAAAGAGGTCTTTTGCAGCAGATTTACCCAATGAAATATGGCAATTTCTTTGGGCAAATTTCTGATTTCTTGCCTACTGCTTCCATGAGCATTAAGTTTGGATCCAAATCAGATGGAATCCATTCATCAAGATGTTGTTTATTGGTCCAGTTGTGTGGATTTTTGTTTTCTTTACATTAAGATGTAATCCATGCTGAACACTATAGTCTTCATCAGTATTTCAATTTCTCTTTGCTTTCAACAAGCAGAGTTGAGTCATCTGCATATCTCAAGTTGTCTTCCTTTACTATCTGAAGGGCTGCCTATCTCAGGGTTGAGTCATCTACATATCTCAATAAAACACAAGTAAACTTCTCTCTGGCATTCTCTGCTTTCAGTCAAGATTCATCTGACATTAGCAATGATATACCTCATTCCATGATCTTATGAATCCAGCTTGAATTCTTGGCAGCTCCCCGTTAATTTATTGCTACAACCACTTTTTAATTATCTTCAGCAAAATTTGATTTGCATGTACTATTATTATCGATACCGCTTCAGAATTTACGCATTCTGTTAAGTCATCTTTCTTCAGAATGTGCACAAATACAGATCTCTTTCAATTGGCTAACCAGGTAGGTATCTTAACTGCTGCTTCCATGAGTATTGATAGTGGATCCAAGCGAAATGAAGTTTTTGAAAATGTCAATCCTTTCTTCATTTATTAAGATGTGATTTACTGGTCCAGTTGTGAAATTTTTTGTTTTCTATACATTGAGGTGCAACCCTTCTGTGATCTTTGATATTTATCAGTATTTTAAGTCCGCTTCATTTTTAGCAAGCATGGTTGTATCATCTGCATATCACAGGTTATAAAAGAGTCTTCTTCTAAGAAGACTTCTAATGAGTCTTTTTCTTTATGAGGAGGGCTAAAATTAAAAAGAATAATTAAAGTAAGTGTTGGTGAGGATATAGTGGAACTAGAATTTCCTTACATTGCTTGTGGGACTGTAAATATACAAAACAAAAATTATCATCAGTACAGGGATAAATCAGAAAATTTGTAATTAAAGGGGAAGATTTTAAGACTCCAGGAAACTGGCTGGTCAAGTAGACAAAAGATTTGTAAACATATGGGAGCCTTAAGCATATAATTCATGTGCTTGATCTAATGGGTATATATAGAACCCCTACATCCAATAAAAGGAGTCTTGCTGGTTAAGCACTTGGCTACTACGAACCAAAAGGTCAGCTGTTCAAACTCACCAGCCAATCCACAGGAGAAAGATGTGGCAGTCTGTTTCAGTAAGGATTACAGTCTGTGGAAATCCTATGGGTCAGGTCTACTGTGTTCAACTGGGTCACTATGAATCAGCATTGACTTAGTGGCAATGAGTTTATAGCTAATAAATAGA
>NW_006408525.1:14038115-14039920 GCF_000296735.1 Chrysochloris asiatica
TTGGCAGCCAAGCCAGTGTGAGGCAAGGCCCCAGGTGTGCCACACTGGTGAGCAGTTTTGGTGCCTGGATTCCCAAACCTACTACACAGCCACAGTAGTCATACCAGCCTGATCTTGGTCCAACGAAAGATACATACATCAGTAGAACAGAATTGAGAAGTCAGAAGTAGATCCATCCACCCACTGTCAGTTGATGTTTGATAAAGGGACAAAATGATTTAATAGGGAAAGAGATAGTCTTCAACAAATGGTGCTGGCAAAATTGCAAATCCATTTGCAGAAGAATGAAAGAAGACCCATATCTCACACCATATACAAAAATGATCTCAATGTGGATTAAAGACGTAAATGATTGTCAATGAAAATATAGGGACAAATTTAGGAGCCCTGATATTTGGCATAAACACACTATCAAACATAAATAAAAATCCACAAACAGAAGACAAAATAGATGACTGGAACCACCTAAAAATTAGACATGTATATTAAAGGATTTCACCAAAAGAGTCACAAGAGAACCTATAGGCTGAGAAAAATGTTTATCAATGACATATCAAAGAACTTCTCTCCAAAATTTATACAACACTTCAACACCTCAACAAGAAGACAAATAATCCAATTAAAAATGGGGAGAAGCTACGAACACAGTTCACCAAAAAGAAGATATTTTCATACACCCAACATTGACTCGTGATCATTAACCATTAGAAAGATGCAAATCAAAACAATAATGAGATATCAACATACTCCAGTATTAATAGCACTTCAAAGAAACCAGAAAGCAACAAAGGCTGGCAAAAGTTTTGGAGTGATTGAGACCCTCCTATACTGCTGGTTGGACTGTAAAAATGTTGCAAACACTGTAGAAAACTGTACGGTGCTTTCTCAAAAAGTTGCAAATAGAAATACCACATGACCCAGAAATCCCTCTACTTTGTATATATCCTCAGGAATAAAAATTGTGACACAACCAAATTTATGCACACCCATGTTCATTGTGGAGTCCTAGTGTGGTGCTGTAGGATAAGCACTCAACCACCAAGTTGGTTTGAACTACAAAGTTGGCAGTTCAAATCCACCAACTACTCTTCATACAGAGTCGTATGAGTTGGAATCAACACAATGGCACTTAAGAACAGCATGTTCTTTGCTGCACTATTCACAACAAAAAGATGGAGACAGTCTAAATAAATGACCATCCACAAAGAATGGTTAAACAAACTTTGGTACAAACACACAATGGAATATTCTGCAACATTGAAGAATTATGAAGAATTTTCAAAACACCTCACAACATGGATGAACCTGGAGAAAATTATGTTGAGTGAAATTATTCAATCACAAAAGGACAAATATTGCATGAGACCACTGTGGTAAAAAGTTAAGAAAACATTTTCTTGCTAAATGAAACATTCTATGATGGTTAGTGGGTGGGGCCAGAAATAAAGTGAATGGAGGTAAATATTGTTAACTGATGGTATGTGGAGTGGATTGCAATCATTGTAATAATACAAAGTGTATGATTTGTTATATGTGAGACTGGTGATCTCTTCTGAAAAACCTTTACTCAATTCACAATAAAAAGTTTTTAAAAATCTGACAAACTCTTTACTAATACTGATCACCTTGTAAGCCACAAATGATGTTTTCAACAAATATCAAATAATCAATATCATCCTCTCATAACAATGCAAAATTTAAAAAGAAGAAAAGAAACCAAAAATTACTAATCCTGCTCCCCACAATTGAAACTTTAAAACAAATTAAAAAGAAATACAAATATCGAGCGAGAGGTGAGGTGGAGC
>NW_006408525.1:14041261-14042383 GCF_000296735.1 Chrysochloris asiatica
CCAGATCAGACTAGAACAGCTACTGCAGAATACAAAATGCATCAGGTGCCAAGTTTCATCAGTAGCCTGAAATTTAGAACACATAAACACAAGCAATTAAAACAGAGAAACTATTTTATGTCTGTGTTATAAATCTAGTTTTACTTTGCAGATAAAAGAACTGAGTCACAAAGAGATAATATCTTGGGTTATAATTTAGTTATTCGGTTAGCCTCCCATCTTGTAACAGAGCCATAAAGACAGAGGGTCCACCCTATTCACTTAGCCTGCTCAGTGTATAAATAAATTAGAATACAAACATCAAGATTTGGGAAAGATGATGAAGACATATGAGGGGTTTCAAACAGTACATAGAAAGATTCCATTATCTTTTAATACCATTTCCTGTGAGATTTCTGAAGTTCATAAACAGTAAAACCTGCGAAGTTCAGAAGCTATTGGATAAGGCAGAAATCCGTCAATGAAGGAAACCTCAAATACAATAAAACCGTGAGAGCTGGAATTTGCAGGGATGACCTTGTTTTTCTAGAAAGTCTTCCGCCGTTGACGGGTGCAATCTTAACCACTCGTATCTCATAATTAGTAGAAAGCATTTTCATTTTACTTCTGACATGTTTGTGCCTTATATTTGTTCTAGTTTTCGCAGGTTTTACTGTCTTTTCACCTAGATCGCATCCTGTCAAAGTCAGCAAACTTTCCAAACCAGGAAAAACAAGGCCGTCCCGGCGAGTTTTGTCTGTCATACGGTTCACTGAACATTACAGGATTTGAAACGTAGGCAACAAATTGGACAGTTGAGAAATCTAGGTTTGTGTAACGCCTGTAAGGGATCGGAGAATAAATCTTCACCGCCACCCCCCCTCCTTTCCTTCCAGTAAGGAGATCCCAGAGATGAGCTGGATGTATTGTATTACTAAGTCCCTTCCGCTTCCATGACTAATCGTCTGTGAGAATCAAGTTCAAGCCTAGGGCGGTTCCGCCGATTCTAGGGTTTCACGTGGGTAATGATCCCAGAATGCAGAGCGAACGCTCTGGCCATATCTCTGTACATCTGGAATGCTCTTGTTATAGTGGGGATCTCAAGTTTGGGTTGGAGACCTGGCGGTGTGTTTCTTTATATAT
>NW_006408525.1:14042748-14094603 GCF_000296735.1 Chrysochloris asiatica
ATATATATATATATATATATACCTATGTACATAACATACATCTATATACCTACATACATGTGCACACTCCACTCATGTATATATATGCATATACACACATACATGTATGAACTCTTTGTGTATAGATATATTTCAAATTTCAATACATTTATTAGACAAGGCTAAGAAGTTCAGGAAATGGAGAAAGTCAGGAGACATATTTTCCAATATAGTATATTAGGATTCTAATACCTAATATAGAATATTAAATATAATAAATGTTGGCTGTAGTTTCTGGCATATATATAAAAATAAGATATTTCTATATGGGTGTTTACCTTTTCTTCAAACACACCTAAGAATGGAATGGAGCATACTGTCAACAAAGTGATGAAAACGTCTTAGTTATTATCAAACACCTTAAGGCAATTAGCTGCTGGACCATAGTCTCAGGGGACACCATGGTCAATTGGCATAACATAGTCCACAAAGATGATATTCTATATTCTACTTTGGTGAGTAGCACCTGGCATTGTAAAAGGTTATGAGTGGCCATCTACGGTGCAACTATTGGTCTCTTCATGTGCAGAAGACAGAAGAGTGATGAAAACTCTAGTTACTTGGAATAAATTAGTGAAATGTACTAATGGAACAAGTGACCAGCAGTCTCCACAACTCTGAGCCCAGAAGAACTAGATGATGCCCAGCTACCACTACCAACTGCTCTGAGAAGGATCCTGTAAGAAGGTCTCAGATAAAGTGGCAGGAAATGTAGATCAAAACTCAAAATTATTTTTAAAAGACCAGGCTGACTGGTCAGAAAGAGACTGGGGAAACCTGAGATTATGGCCCTCGACTAGCCTTCAGATCTGGAAGGGAACTCGTCTCATGGCCCAATTTTCAGCCAAGCAGTAGATAGGTCTATAGGGGAAACAACACCATGAAATGTATTTTCATGAAATTCACCATGGAATGGTCAATCATTCAAGATTAAAAGGATTACATTTACCTAATGAGAAAGTTGAGAAAAGATGGGAGGTGGGTGGAATAGAAATCAAGAACACAGAGAGAAAGTGGGATATCTGCTGTTGCAAGAAGGGGATTGTAATAATTGAGATTTTAAAAAAGGATATGACTTGTTGAATGTAAAACTTACAATCTTGTCTGTAAATATTCCCTTAATTCATAATAAAAAGTTAATAAATAAATTTTAAAAACAACAACAAAGGCTTGGAGAAAAAAACAACTTACAAAGAGCAAAGGTGTCAGTGTGAGGATTAAGGTGCACCTGACCCAAGCCATGGTATTTTCAATCACCTCATATGCATGTGACAGTTGGACAGTGAATAAGGAAGACTGTAGAAGAATTGATGCAATTTAGTTACAGTGTGGGTGAAGAATATTAAAGTACCGTGGACTTCCAGAAGAACAAAAAAAATCTGTGTTGAAAGAAGTACTGCCACTCTAGAATGACCTCATGCTTGGTAGAGTGGAGGGTCAGCGAAAACTAGGAAGACCCTCGAGAAGATGGAATGATACAGCGGTAACAACAATGAGCTAAAATGTTACAATTGTGAGGATGGGGCAGGACTCGGCAGTATTGCATCCTGTCACTCTGCTGTGCGATGAGCCAGAACGAACTAGATTGCATGTAACCACAACAAACTAGTCAGAACTGATTCAAAGGTACCTAAAAACAACACTTACATTTCTCCATATAGTCCAGTTTTCACATAAGGGTTTACCATAGACTTTCCTTGTGGCATTAGAAAGATTCTTTAAAGCAGTAACTTTGCTTTGTGACCTTCAATCACAGGTTGGAAAGAAATTTGACTTGTTCTAAACAGTTTAATCTGCTAATTCAGTAGAGACTTGTAGTGGGTAAAGGGCGTGAGGGAGGGCCAGAAATGATAAACTCATATGTAGATGGGTTGCTCGATAGGTTTCCTAACATAAAGGTTATTTTAATTTCCTTTAGCTTGTTTAGTTAAGGAAATTTCTAAAGGATAGTAGAAACATAAATGCCATTTGTCCAGAATTTATAGTGCAAAGTGATTGACATTATGTTATATAGAGAATCAATACATGAACTTGTAGTGGATAATGAAAAATAGCAATAATTGATTGTTGACTCTTTGCCAGGGACTGAAGTATACTTTATAAACAGTGTTTTCCTCTGCAAAACTGATGTTGACATGTTTTACCAGGCACTATAGATACATGCCTCAGAAACCCTGTACAAGGTCTTTGTGTCGGAACTGACTCCATGGCACATAACCACCACCACCACCCTAGATCCATAAATCCAGCCTTGATAAGATT
This sequence comes from Chrysochloris asiatica, assembly GCF_000296735.1. Lineage (NCBI taxonomy): Eukaryota > Metazoa > Chordata > Mammalia > Afrosoricida > Chrysochloridae > Chrysochloris > Chrysochloris asiatica. Next base: position 14,045,050 of record NW_006408525.1, read on the forward strand.
TGAATAAAGAAAAAGTCCACATTTGGAGATACTGGCAAATATCTCAGATTTACATATTGCTCCACAGTGTACAAAGTGCTTTTAGATTAATTATGCCACTTACTACAAAAACTCAGTGAAACAAATCCTTCTTTAATAATAAAGAAGCAAACAGGATATGTGGTCTATATTGTTGTTAAGTGCAGTTGAGAGTGAATTCCAACTCACAGTGACCTGTATAGGATTTCCAAGGAGTGCCTGGTGGGTTTGAACTGTCAAGTTTGTAGTTAGCAGTCCAGTGCTTATCCTACAGTGCCACACCAGAACTCTAAGAGGCCAATTGAGTGTAGCACAGTTAGCATTTCAGGATGTATCTGTGTATGAATACACTGTTGTTAATAACTTAGAAATCTTCAGACACCTGTACAGCATCATACCAAACACCCACTGCCAACAAGTTGATCACAACTCCAAACAACATTACAGGTCAGAGCAGAACTGCCCCATAGGATTCCCAAGGAGCAGACTGCCACATCTTTTACCCGCGGAGATGCTGGTGTGTCTGAACCACCAATGTTTCAGTTAGCAGCCAAGAACTTAACCACTGTGCCACCAAACAGCACCTTTGTTGTTGTGTTTATTAGGTGCCATTGAGCTGGCACTGACTCAGAGTGACCTTATGCACAGCAGAATGAAACAATGTCCGATCCTGGGCCAACCTCACTACTGTTGCCACAGTTGAGGCCATCGATGCTGCCACCTGGCCAATCCATCTCGGTGGGGGTCTTCCTCTTTTTCTCTGACCCCTTCATCTTACCAAACATGATATCCTTCTCCAGCAATTGCTCCCTCCTGACAATATGTCCAAAGTATGCGAGACGAACCTTGTCGCACACCTTTCTTAATTTTAAAACATTCAGAGTTCCCATGTTGTGTTCAAACAACTGCTTCTTGGTCCAGGTACAGATTCCTCATGAGTACAATTAAGTGTTCTGGAATACTCATACTTCACAATGTTGTCCATAGCTTGTCATGAGCCACACAATTGAAAGCCTTTGTGTGGTCAATAAAGCACAGGTAAACATCTTTCTGGTATTCTCTGCTTTCAGCCAAGATTCATCGGACATCTCATTCCACGGCCTCTTCTGAATCCAGCTTGAACCTCTGGAAGTTCTCTGTCAATGTATGATTGTAGCCGTTTCTGTATTACCTTTAGCAAAACTTTACTCGCGTGAGATATCAAAGAGATTGTCTGATGATTTCCGCATTCCGTTGGGTCACCTCTCTTTGGAATGGGCACAAATATGGATCTTTTCCAATCAGTCGGCCTGATAGTTGTCTTCCAAATTTCTTGGCAGAGATGAGTGAGTGCCTCCTCTGCTGCCTCAGTACCTTAGTCCTCACTAATATGCCACTGCAAATGAGCAGTTTTTAATAGCAATAATACCTCCCCCAAAACACAAACAACTTGGGAGACTCCCCTTTGAAAAATAAAACAAAATAGGATTTAACTTTATAATTCATATCTCTGGTTCCTGAATTAATTAGATTTAATTGTTTCCAAATGCCAATTTACTTACTGATGAAGATCAAAGACAACATTACCTCAATGTAAATAAAATGAAGATCATCACCACTGGACCAATAAACAGCATCATGATAATAGAGAAAAGGTAGAAGTTGTCAAAGACTTCAATTTGTTTGGATCCACAATCAATGCTCACAAAAGCAGCACTCAAGGAATCAATTGACATATTACATTAGGCAAATATGCTACAAAAATGTCTCTTTAGTGTTCAAGAGCAAAGATGTCAGTCTTAGGACTAAGATGCGCCTGACCCCAGTCATGGTGTTTTCAATAGCCTCATATACATGTGAAAGTTGGACAATGAATAAGGAAAGCCATATAAGAATCAATGCATTTGTATTATGGTATGGCAAAGAATACCATGGACTACCAGAAGATAAAAACAAATCTGTGTTGGAAGAAATACAGCTAGAATGTTCCTTAAAAGCCAGGATAATGAGACTTCATCACTCATTACTTCTGATGTGTTATCAGGAGGGACCAGTCCCTGGAGAAGGACATCATGCTTGGTAAAGAGGAAGGCCAGTGAAAAAGAGGAAGAGCTCCAGCAAGTTGGATAGACAAAGTGGCAGTAACAATGGGATCAAGCATAACAACAATTGTGAGGATGGATGGCGCAGGACTGAGCAGTATTTCATTCTGTTATACGTAGGGCCACTATAAGTCAGAACCAACTCAATGGCACCTAACAACAACAACAAATGTCAAATTGGAGAGTATGCAAAATGTGAAAAATAAAAGCAATGTGATGAGATTATATCCTAAATTTTTGTTTTTATCCTAAAGTACTCTCTCAAGACAAATAGTCTTGAGAGATGATGGTCTTTCTAAAGGAAAGTTGGAAATTCTGTGTCAGTCTTTTCCTTACTCCTCATTTTTCATTTTTACTGATCTAATTCAAATGTCAAAAAACCTTGGAGTATCTGTTTATGATGACAGAAAACTTGGCAAAGATACTACTGATTGTTGCATAACACAATTGATGGTACTCAATTGTGTATGTTAAAAAAACGTTGAATTGGTGAATGTATTCTATTCTTACAACACTGGAAGACGACATAACAAAACACCTTTTTGGATTAGCAGTGAGCAGCGTAAGACTCTCAGATCGCAGCAGAACTAACTGCCAAGTCTCATAATAGAGCCCTCTATGAAATCTTGCATGTTCAATATTCTCAAATAGAAATATTTTAGTGGTTAATGAACAGTACAGAAGTTCTCAGGAGCTGTCTTTTCTCAAATAATCTACATAAGACCTTTTTCAATAAAATTGTAATAAAATGTCGTTTCAGAAATGAATAGTTTCAGTTAGCCTGAAAAAGAATTTAATTGCTTCTTGGGGTTCAAAAAGAAGCTATTCATCATGGCTCTAAAATACAGATACACAGAACTCACTGTTTTAAAAACATCTCTTACATCTTTCAGATGAAACGTCCTAAAATCCTATACTGAAAGTAAATTATTTTAAGTTCAAAGAAAAGAACACATAATAAAATACTATTTTTAAAAAAGCATGCAGAATAATACACCAGTATTATTTATGGAGGAGTACTGGTATGGTGCTCTAAGAGAAGCACTCAGCCTCAAGCTCAGTTTGAATCACAAAGCTGGTGGTTCCAAGTCGTCAGCTGCTCCTCGGAAACCCTATAACAGGATCACTATGTGTTGGGACCAACTTAACAGCACTTAATAACAACAACTGATGTGGCACTGTAGGATAAATTAACCCCAAGGTTGGTGGTTCAAACCCACCAGTCGCGGTCCTTGGAAGCCCTTTACGGTGTCACTATGAGTCAGAACCAATTCAATAGCACTTAACAACAACATTATTTAAGAAAAACTCCATATGCATATGTAATAAAGGTATCAAGCCATGAAAAAATATTTTTTAAATGCAAGCTCAAAGATAAACCTAGTGGCACAGTAGCTAAGCTCTCGTCTGCTCACCCAAAGATCTGCCGTTTGAACCCATCAGCTGCTCCCTGAGAAAACGAGATAACAGATATCAGCACAATGACAACGGCGTTTTGGTAAGTTGCCTTGGAACTTGTACAGCAGGATACAATGGAGAGTTTTAGAATGCACAATTTGAGGTCCTGTTTATGGAGACAAACTTACGTTATAATTGTATGTTGTTGTTATGTGCCGTGGAGTCGGTTCCAACTCATAGCGACCCTGTACAGGGTTGCCGAGGCTATAAACCTTTACGGGAGCAGAAGAGCCTAAACTTTCTCCCACAGAACAGCTGGTAGTTTCGAACTGCTGACCGTAAGGTTCGCAGCCCAATTCGTAACCACTACACTACCAGAGCTCCTTTAAGCATATGAAAAAAATAAAGCTAATAATAATAATAATAATAATGCAAAGGGAAGGTTGGGCAATAGAGGTAAACTGTGCTGTACTAAAAAAGTAACAGATTGACTCAGGCTGGCTTTGGGGGATGGTCCAAACCTTCAAGGAGCATAGTAATCACTAGTTACTAAACTCCTTCACACATCATGCGCTCAAGTTTAAAATGAAAGCGCTAGACTGGACAGTTCCCAAGTTCCCTTCCGCCCCTAAAAATGAGTGTGTCTGAGACCAGAGACACGTTTGCATAGACTTTTGTGATTACTGAGTCTTTTGCAGTCTACGTGTTCGGGGCATGAAATGGTTAACAGGAAAGCCCTGGCCAGCTGCGACTTGAAGGGGGTTGGGGGTAGATACTCTGAGTTTCCATGTGACCAGGAGGGTCCCTTTCTGATGAACTCAATCTGGAAATGAATTCTTTCTGCTATAAAAAGGTGGAGGGAGAGCTCTAAACCATTCCACCAGAGGGGTGTGAGGGAGGGAAGGCACAGACAGCAAAGGAAGTCATAAAGCAGAGAGGCAGAGAGTAAATAACCTCTAAGGCCTTTACATAGAATGGAGTGAGAGACTCCCTGCTAGCACTGTGGATTTACAGCCAGTGCAGATGTCAAACCTGATCATTTCCTACCTTTGAGATGAAGGGTCAGGAAACAAGGAAACAGCCGTCCCAGCGCAGAGCCGAAAAGGAACAGAACAGTGTAAAGGGTACCACGGGCCCCTTTGGAAGGACACAGAAAATCAGGCATGGAAGATTCCTGACCTTCCAACACGCACACACAAACACACACATCTGCCTAATGTAGCAATGCAGTTAAGTCTGGTATGAAACCGACACCTGTAGTGTTTCCGAAGCAAGTAGTTCCCGGCGCTCCCTGGTATACAGGATATGATTGAAGGTGTTGTATTTTTTGCTATTGACTGCCATCGAGTTGGTTCCAACACATAGCGACCCTCGATAGGGTTTCTAAGGAGCGGCTGGGTGGGTCTGAACCGCCGATCTTTGGATCTTTTTCTCCAGTGTTTATCCTACGACACCATACTAGGTGTGAGTTGTTGTTTTTATAGGGTTTCCAGGAGCGGCTGGTAGGTTTGAATCTCTAAACTTGTGGTTAGTAGTCCAGTGTTTATCTTACAGTGCCACACCAATCCACACACAGGTGTGATGTTGTTGTTGTTAAGTGCAATCAAGTCAGTTCCAACTCATAGTGTCCCTGTTTAGGGGTTCCAGGGAGCAACTGGTGAGCTTGAACCGCCGACCTTGCAGTTCAAATGGCTTTGCAGTCTGGCATATTAACCCACAACGCCACACCAGGTCTCTGTATCATAGGCAGCAGGAATTTCAATTAAGGGAACTGTTTTCATCCCCAACACACACCATGTAATTTTAGACAGAGGGGAGTCTGTGGATGTTTTCTTCCATAGGCTTTGAGTTGGTAAGTGTGAGAATCTGAAGTGGGACCTACAGAATCTATGGACTCAATACAGAAGCACAGTGAGCTGGGAGGGGCAAGCCCTGAGGAAATCTAAGAGTAACAGGAACAGGAGCACACCCTCTAGTGGTTCCTAGAAAACCTGTCAAAATTCTCCATCCAGAAGCCTTCTTGGTAACAACAGCACCTGCTTCCTGTTCTAAGATACGGCATCCTTGGGGGAAATTTCCTATCAGCCTTCTCTAGAGTGAACTACTTCTGTGTCCTGTCCCATAAAAGTGTGACCTGAGGTCCCGGACTTACTGTCATGCCGGTTCTGCAGAAGGAGACTCCACAGGTGTGAATCATCGCCCTTAGAGCTGTACTTTCTACTGCAATTGGAAGCTTCCCTTTTGCACTGACTTTGGGGAGTAAGAGTGGAAATGAGTGTGCAGATACAGAAAGCCTCAAAGTTCTGATTGGGAACTGAAGAAAACCTTTGCCAGCAGTCAATCCCTGAGACTCCTACCTGTGGTGGTGCTCTACACATGGAAATAGATGAATATCCTCAGTTAGAGGTCAATGAATTGGCTGATAGATGCTGAACCAGGCAGTATTCTTTTTTTTTTTAACAAAAAAGCTTCTTTTAGTCGTCCTGGTGGTTGTGGGCAATGGTGTTTACTATTTTCCCAAGTTGTCTTGTCTGAGTTCTCTGATATTTTGAACCCAAATAGAAATATATACAAAACGAAAGGATGGTAAAGTATCTTCAGAAAGCACCTGATACTGACAGAGGGTACTCTGAGAGTTTGAGTGACTTACCCAAGATCACGAAGAAGATTCGAACCTAAATTTCTTCATAGCTGTTTTTATTGCACAACAAGACTGGAGAGTCAGAAACAGTTGATTTTGTTTAGGAAGACATCCAAAACCTTGCCCTGTAACCCTAGGGAGGGGGGAAAAAACATGATGTCACATTCATGTTATAAAGAAAGTTTTTCGAACTAAGTTTAGCTTAAGAAAGTAAACAGCAAAAAATAAGTCAAGGGAAAGAGATTCCCTTGGGACTGTTATATGCCCATCAAATTGGAAGTGATCCAGAAGTATTTATGGCAGCTTTACGGGTCTGTACCACCTGACTGGTACAAGTGGCCAATTGAAGCTCAAAATGCACAGATGGAAGCAACATCGTGTTCTAGTGTGTGGCCATACACTGTCTTGGGATCATTGGTTTTGTATTGCTCTTTGCAAAGACAATAATGCCTGTTTCCTGTATCGTTTATTTAAGTAAACAAGAAGGAGACAGCAAGGCATTTAAAGTCTAGCAAAGCAAGACTTTAAAAGTTTTATCTACAGAAAGAAAGCAAAGGATCTGTTCTCTACATTGTTCCATAAGATAAGTTCATAAGATAAACAGATCTATTTAGAACTCGGGTCAGGGAGGCAGATTGTTCTGTTTCCCATTACCCACCCACGTATTGGACATCAAAGACTTTCTAAGTAGATAAAAATGCTTTCAAACAGTTTCTTAGTCTGGTCCTCTTCTCAATCAGTGTACTAATTCAGAGTTTCTGGGGGAGCTCACAGCATGTTTTTTCCTGGCAAAACAATCATTTCAAAACCCAAGGTTTTATTTTAAATTGAGTATAGGCTCCTCAAAGGAGCCTTGGTGACACTGTAGGATAAGCTACTGAACTGATAACAGAAAGGTTGATAGTTCAAACCCACCAGCTATCCCACGGGAGAAAGATGAGGCTTTCTGCTCTCTTAAAGATTTCCAGCTTAGAAACGCTATACAGGGTCGCTCTGAGTCTATATTGACTTGGTGGCATTTGGCTTTTAGTATTATTATCATTATCAGTTTGTTGTTAATAGGCTCAGTAAGAAGTCCTCGTGTGGTGCTGTGGGATAATGCACTGGACCGCAAGGTCACTTTGAACCACGAGGCCGGCGGTTCAAATTTACCAGCTGCTAATTGGAAAACCAGGGTCGCTATGGGTCGGACCCGACTCGATGGCACTTAACAACAACAACAACAATTGGAAAACCAGCTCTGGTAGCGTAGTGGTTACGAATCGGGCTGCGAACCTAAAGGTCAGCGGTTCGAAACTACCAGCTGCTCCGCGGGAGAAAGATGAGGCTTTCTACTCCCGTAAGGATTTACACCCTCGGAAACCCTGTACAGGGTCGCTATGGGTCGGAACCGACTCGACGGCACATAACAACAACAACAACATACAGGGTCACTATGAATCAGAACCAACTCGACAGCACTTAACAACCACAAGGTGTCCTAATGGCCGCATTGGTTAAGCACTTGCTTGTTAACTGAAAGGTTGGCAGTTTTAACCTTCCAGTAACTCTGTGAGAGAAAGGTGTTCAAACCCACCAGCTGCTCCTCAGAAACCCTATACAGGATCACTATGAGTCACAATCAACTCAATGGCACTAAATGAAAACAACACGCTATCAAAATTAAGTTCTTCATCCTCCCACCTCCACCCACTCCTTATGCTGACCTTTCTGTCTCTACTAACAGTATCAGCAAGCTGTTAACTACTTGAGCAAACCACTCCAGTTTATCTCCCTTTGTTGTTGTTGTTGTTAAGTGCCATCGAGTCAGTTCCAACCCATAGCGACCCTGAACAGGGTTTCCAAGGCTGTAAATCTTTATGGGAGCAGAAAGCCTCCTCTTTCTCCCGTGGAGCAGCTGGTAGTTTCTAACTGCTGACCTTGCGATTAGCAGCCTGATTTGTAACCACTATGCTACCAGAGCTCCTTTGTTGTTGTTGTTATGTGCCATCGAGTCAGTTCCGACCCATAACAACCCTGTATAGGGTTTCCGAGGGTGTAAATCTTTACGGGAGTAGAAAGCCTCATCTTTCTCCCGCGGAGCAGCTGGTAGTTTCGAACCCAGCTTCTTAGTAACCTTCTAAATCTCCCTTAGTAACCTTCTAAATCTTAAGCTTTGCAGAGTCCTCCTTTTGTAAGAACTTCCCACTGTCCACACTTCCCAGTATCAAGTACCTCGTGTCTCTCACCTGGACAATCACAGGGGCTTTTCAGCTGGGTCCTACTTGCACTTTCCTTCTTTCCCATTTTGACACTTCCCAGTACATCCCAGCACTCAAACACACGAATGTGAAGACTCTTCATATGCATGACACACTGCTCTCAAAGTCCACAGTCCACATTGATGTACTGAAGAGCCCTCCTTAATCTGACCATAGCTATTTCCAGCCTTATTTTGATTCCTCTCTGCTGAACACTGGACTGCTAGCCACAAGGTTGACAGTTCAAACCCACCAGCAAGTCCTTGGAAACCCTATATAGTGTTGGTTTGAGTCAGAACTAACTTGACTGCACTCAGCAACAAACAACAACTGCCTGCCCTGTGCTTCCTAAACTTGGACCAAACAGGTTCTCAAAGCTTTCTGCAGAAGACTCACAGTTGCCTAAGCTACGCTTGTACACAGACTGTGCCTTCCTTCCCAAACTCTGATATCAAATACTCCATGAAAGTTTCCTGTACCTAGGTTAAAACTGATGTCATGTTCCCTGGACCTCCCATAACAATGCATTGTTTAGCAAGTTGTTCCTGAGTAGATTCCAGCTCACGATGACCCCAGTGTTGCAGTGTAGAACTGTTCTGTAAGGTTTCGTGGTTGTGACCTTTCAGAAGCAGATCAGCACACCCTTCTGTTGAGGTGCTTTGGGGTTGATTTGAACCACCAGCCTTTTAGTTAAGAGTCAAGCACTTAACCATGTGTGTCACTCAGGAACACCAGAAGTGCATGAAAGATTGCCACTGTCCTGTCCCTCTGGTTTTCCTGTCCTGAACTATACTGGTTTGTATTTGCTCAGCTAGAGAGCTAGAGACCTGGGGGCACTGTAGGTTAGGCATATACTACTAACCACAAGGTTGATGGTTCAAATCCACCAGCCTCTCCAAGGAAGAAAGATGAGTCTGTCTGTTCCAGTAAAGATTTACAGTCTCAGAAACCCTATATAAAATCATGATGAATTGGAAAATCAACTGAAATGGAAGTGGGTTTGGTTTGTGTTTTGGCATTCCAAAGTAATACTTTAGGTATCAGTGGAACTGAAATGCTTTTGAGGGCAGAGGGGTGGTCTTGGTGACCTCTGGAATTCCCACACTATGGTACAATCTTCACCTGATTTTGGTCTGTGTTGGTCCTAACCTACCCACAAGTCAAGAGTAAGCCAATTCTATTTCATTACACAGATGGATAAGAGGCAAACTATGTGGGTTAATCATCTTAGCAGTAGTAGATAACTCCTTTTCAGAGTGCTTTTTTCAAAACTAACCCTAATCAGACCATGGCACCCTGAACCAAAGAAAATGGGACTTGAGTTTCACACAATCTAATACAGAACAAGGAGCCATGGAGTCCTTTAGGATAACAGAGAAGACAATGCACTTGGACTTAGACCCTGGGTCTACTACTTTCTCTAGTAGTAGACCAAGGGCAAGTTACTTAGCCCACTGAATTTTAGTTTCTTCATCAATTTAAGTTGTTTTTTTAAAGTACCCAAGATACTGTGTGCATCATGGGTAGCTTAGTAAGTGTTGTTGTTCAGTCCCTCCAGTCAGCTCGGACTCACAGAGACATGTACAAGGAGAATAGAAGGAAACATTGTCTAGCCTTGCATCGTCCTTATTATAAAAAAGGTGGCATGGCATCATGTGACCTCCTCTAACCCCACAAAAGAGGAGAAGCGAGATGAACATCAACCCAAGGCCATTTCCTAGGAGGCAGAGGTCAGACACATCTGCTCTCTCTAACTTTTCGAACCAATTCTGACACCAGTCATTTCTCCCACAGCACTCTATTTCTCTGTTTGGGTTTGATAATGCATTGCAATGGCCACACGGAACTCACAGACCACACTCACAGTTACGGGTTTATTAGAAAAGTAACAGGCTACAATTCAGGGTCAGAAACCACTCAGGATACAGTTCTTTAGTCACAAGAGCTTCTTAGCCATCCCCATAGGCAGACCTCTCTTGCTCTGCTCTCAACTCCTCATCCCATTGTCTGCCATGTCTTGGCAAGTGTTAGAACGTAGTTTAGCACTGTCAATAAATGCCCAAAGGCACCATTACTGCATGAGTGATAAGCTTGGCCCAAAGGTGCTCAGTTCTCTTACTTTGAGGGTCAGCGCACCCTGCTATTTTGCTCCCAAAGCTGGTTAGTTGACTGCACTTTCTTGTACCCGTCTCCTGGTTCTGCTGCAATTTCTCTGTGGCTGCTTCTTGTCACTGCTCACTGCCTCACCACGTCCAGTGCTGCAGCTCCCTCTCCTTCTCTTGGGTCTAAGAGGTTCTCAGCACAGGGACCCTGGTTTTTCTTTCTTGATGGTACTGATGTCCCACATTTTCATCTCTAGGTTGGCTCATTTTACGTTTAGCAGGAATCCCCTAGTTAGGGTTCTCCATAAACCTTATTTGAATGGTACCACCCCCACAACAATGGCCTCAAATATAACAATAATTGTGAGGATGGTGCCGGGCAGGGATGTGTTTTCTTCTGTTACACATAAGGTCACTATGAGCCAGACTTGACTTGACAACAACCCCCACAACAATGCCAGGCACCTTAGCTATGTGATTAGCAATTGTTGAATCCCTGTGGGCCACAAGCTCCTTGTTTGCATTGTTCCCCTCAGTTATTTGGTGGGAGTTACAAGACGATAGGGAGAAAGATCATATAAAAGGATTCCATCTCACCCACTTAAAATAGTAGGTCTATTTGCACCCATTGCTGTAGCCACTGGGTCAATCCAGCTCATGGAGAACCTCATTTTTTTTTTTTTTTTTTCACTATTCTTCTACTATACCAAGTAAGATGTTCTTCTCCAGGGACTGGTCCCTCCTGACAATGTGTCCAAAATAAATAAGATGAAGAAGTCTTATCATCCTCACTTCAAAGGGACAATTTGGTTGAACTTCTTTAAGACAGTTTTGTTTGTTCTTCTGGCAGTCTGTGGTAGATTCTACAGTCTTTAGTAATAAGTATGAATGTGCCCCTTTCCTCTCCAGAATTGAGCGCATCATGTGGACCAATGCAAAACTAAAGAGCCCAGGTTCTGAAGTTAGGCCTGGGAACAGAGATATTCTGGGCATCAACCTGGTTTCGGCTGCCAAATGGAGAAAACAAGACCTACTTGTGAAAATATCCTCGATGCTGCACTGACCCAAACACAGACTTCAGAATCTGTGACTTATACCATGTTTGTAATTATGATAGGAAGTGCCAGGCAGCATGGATGCATTCACACTGTACCAGTCATTTAAGGCACAGGGTTTCCAAGGCTGTCAATCTTTACGGGAGCAGAAAGCATCATACTTCTCCCTCGGAACCGCTGGTAGTTTCAAACCGCCAACCTTGAGGTTAGCAGCCCGATTCGAATATGGAAGAGAGAAAAGTCAAGGAACTCTTCGAGAACCATCACCAAAGGTTCATTTTTAAGAAAGTTTACAATTTTGGGGGTGACTTTGAATCCCCAGCATCAGATTGATGTTGAAATGAAGAAATTGCATCCTGATTAGAAGTGACCTAGGGTCACACAGGGAGCCTAGTGGCTCTGTAGGATAAGCGCTGGATGTCAAACTGCAGTCAGTGGTTGGAATCCGCCATTCACTCTTCAGGAAAAAGATCAGGATTTCTGTTCTTGCAAAGATTTATAGCCTTAGAAATCTTATACAGATCACTTGACAACAACAACAACAGGGCCACACAGGAGTGCCTGGGTGGTGCAGATGACTGAGTGTTTGACTATGAACCAAAAGTTTTGTGAATCAAACCCACCCACCAAGAGGTACCTTGGGAAAAGGGCATAGCCATCTACTTTCAAAAGATCACAACATAGCATACGGAGAAAGCAAAGGATACAAAATGTACTTCTACTCTGCAACACATGGGTCTCCATGAGCTGAAATCAACTAGATGGAAATTCGTTAGGGTCACATAATGTGACATCATTAATATCACATTCAAGTAAAATTTTGCTTAAGATAATTAAAAAACCATTGCAACAGTAAATCAATAGAGAATTGCCAAACTGGAATTGTCAGACGATGTGGAAAGGGGTATCATTGTTGACATCAAAAGGATTCATTGTGCTTTACTGACTAGGTAAAGGCTTTGGACTGTGTGGATCATATTGCAAAGAATCGTGCTCACGGGAACTTGTTCATAGACCCGGAGGCAGTTGTTAGAACAGAACAAGGGCATACTGAATGGTTTCAAATCAAGAAAAGTGTGTGCCAGGGTTTTATCCTTTCACCGTACTTATTCAATCTGTATGCTAAACAAATAATCCAAGAAGCTAGGTTATAGGAAGAGCTGTAGTCATTGATCTTCATCAGTAAGTATTTTAAGTTCTCTTTGCTTCCAGCAAACAAGGTTGCATATTTTCACAGGTTGTTAATGAGTCTTCCTCCATTCCTGATGCTGAGTTCTTCATACGGACCACTTTCTTAGATTATTTGCTCAGCATACAGATTGTATGTACTAGTTCATTTCAGCACACTAATGGGTAGGACATCCATCATTATGAGTTGCATTTCATTTTTGAGAACTTCCCATTTTCCTAGTTTCATACTTTGTACATTCCATGCTCTAATGATTAATGGATGTTTGCAGCTGCTCCTTCTCATTTTGAGTTGAGCCATGTGAACAAATGAAGGTGCCAAAAGTTTTACTCCATCCATGTCATTAAGGTCGACTCTACTTTGAGGAGACAGCTCTTCTCCAGTCCTATTTTGAGTGCCTTCCAACCCGAGGGCTAATCTTCTAGCACTTTATCAGACAATCATTCATTTCTATTAATAAGATTTTCCATCATCAACTTTTCAAAAGTAAATCACCATCTCCTCTCTCCCAGTCAGTCTTACTCTGGAAGCTCTATTAAAACCTGTCCACCACGGGTGATCCTGGTGGTATTTTAAATAGTGGTGGCATGTTATTGTTGTTGCTAGGAGCCGCTGAGTCCATATCTACTCACAGTGACCTTATGCACACAGAATGAAACACTACCTGGTCACGCGTCAGTATCACAATTGTTGCTACACTTGAGCCCATTGCTGCTGACACTATGCCAATCCATGTCGTTGGGGTTCTTCCTCTTTATCACTGATGCTCTACTTTACCAAGCATAATGTCCTTCTCCAGAGACTGGAACCTCCTGATAGTATGCCCAAAGTATGAGAGACAAAATCTGCCCATCCTGGTTTCTAAGGAGCATTCTGGCTCTACTTCTTCCAACACAGCTTTCTTCACTCTTTTGGCAGTCCGTGGTATTTTTAATCTTTTCCTCCAACAATGTAACTCAAATACATCAATTCTTCTATGGTCTTCTTTATCTATGGTCTAACATTCACAAGCATATCAGGGTATTCAAAATGCCATGACTTGGGTGAGGCACATGTTAGTCCTCAAACTGACATCTTTGCTCTTGAGCACTTTGCTCTTGAGCACTTGAACAGCAGATTTGCCTAATGCAGTACATCCTTGATTTCTTAGCAGCTGCTTCCATGAGTGCTGGTAGTAGATCCAAGCAAAATGAAGTCTTTGACAACTTTAATACTTATTATGATGTGATTTATTGGTCCAGTTATGAAGGTTTTTGTTTTTTTTTACATTGAGGTACAACGCATACTGAGAACTGTGATCTTTAATCTTCATCAGTATTTTAAGTCCTCTTCACTTTCAGCAAGCAAAGTTGTATTATCTGCATATTGCAGGTTATATAATGAGTCTTCCTCCAATCCTGATGCCACAGTTTTCTTCATATAATCCAGTTTCTCGGATTTTTTGCTCAGCATATAGATTGAATAAATATGGTGAAAGAATACAACCCTGGCATACACGTTTCCTAATTTTAAACCATTCAGTGTTCCCTTGTTCTGTTCGAACAACTGCCTCTCTTGGTCTATGTACCAATTCCTTATGAGCACAATTAAGTGTTCCACAATATGCATTATGATGTCCATAGCTTGTCATGATCCACACAATTGAAAACCTTTGTATAGACAATAAAGCACAGGTAAACATTTTTCTGGAACCTCTGGCAGTTCGCTGTTAATGTACTGTTGCAGCTGTTTTTGAATTAACTTTAGCAAAATTTTACTTGTATGCAACATTACAAGTTGCATAGTTGTCTGATAGTTTTCATGTTCCTTTGGGTCACCTCTCTTTGGAAAGGGCACAAATATGGATCTCTTCCAAATAGTTGGCCAAATTTCTTGACATCCATGAGTGAGTGCCTCCAGTACTGCATCAGTTTGTTCAAAGATTTCAATTTGTATTCCATCACTTCATGGAGCCTGTTCTTTTGTAATGCCTTCAGTGCACCTTGGACGGCTTCCTTCAGTACCACTGGCTCTTGATCATATGCTTTGTACCTCCTGAAATGGTTGAGCATGGTCCATTTGCTTTTGCTATAGCAACTCTGTGTATTCCTTCCATTTTCTTTAGATGCTTTCTGCATCGTCCAGTATTTTACCCATAGAATCCTTCAATATTGCAAGTCGAGGCTTGACATTTTCTTCAGTTCCCTCTGCTTGAGAAATGCTGAGTGTGTTCTTCCCCTTTTGGTTTTCTAACTCCAGATCTTTGCACATTTCATTTTAATATTTGACTGTTTCTTCTTGAGCTGCCCTTTGAAAAGTTCTATTCAGCTCTTTTACTTCCTCATTTCTTCCATTTGCATCTCTACCCAGGAGAGCAAGTTTCAGTCTCTTCTGGCAACCAATTTGGGCTTTTTCTTCTTTCTTGTCTTCTTAATGACCTTTTGCTTTCCTCCCGTATGACGTTCTTGATGTCATCCTACAACAGTGTCTAAATGCATCAAATCTGTTTTTGAGAGGATCTCTAAATTCAGGTGGGATATGTTCAAGGTCATATTTTGGCTCTTGTGAACTTGTTTTCATTTTCTTCAGCTTCACCCTGAACTTGCATATAAGAAATTAATGGTCTGCTTTATACTCTGCCACTGGCCTTGTTTTCAACTGATGATATGGAACTTTTACGCCATCTCTTTCCACAGATGTAATCAATTTGATTTCTGTGTATTCCTGGTGAGGTCCATGTGTATAGTCATCTTCAAGATTGTTTAAAATATGTATTTGCAGGCTAAGAATCTGGAGAAATGAGCTCCTCTGAGTCAGCCGGCTTAATAAAATCTGAAACGCTGCTTCATCTCTCAAAAAAAAAAAAAAAATGTATTTGCAGTAAACAAGTCATTGGAGTCGCAAAATTCTATCATTCATTATCCAGCATTGTTTCTATCACCAACGACATATTTTCCAGTTACTGATCCTTCCTCTTCGTTTCCAATCTTTGCATTCCAATCACCAGTAATTATCAATACATCTTGATTGCATGCTTTATCAATTTTAAACTGATAAAGTTAGTAGAATTCTTCAATTTCTTCATCACTGGCTTTAGTGGTTGGTGCATACATTTGAATAATAGTTGTACTCACTGGTCTTCCTTGGACGCATATGGATAATAACCTGTCACAGACAGCTTAGTACTTCAAAATAGATTTTGAGATGTTCTTTTTGATGATGAATGTGATGCCATTCCTCTTCAATTTCTCACTCCCTGCATAGTAAACCATGTGGTTGTCAGATTAAAAATGACCAGTACCAGTCCATTTCAGCTCATGTTGCTGTTGTTAAGTGCTAGTTGATGGTTATGCATTCCCTTTGATTTTTTGATTGCTTCCAATCTTCCTAGATTCATACTTCACACATGCTATGTTCTGAATATTAATGGATGCTTAGAGCTGTTTCTCCTCATTTTGAGTTATGCCGCATCAGCAAATGGGGATCCAAAAGCTTTACTCCATCCATGTCTTCACAGTCAACTCTACTTTGAGGAGGCAACACCTCCCCAGTCGCATTTTGAGTGCTTTCCAACCTGAGGGGCTCATTTTCTGACAGTGTCTGACAGTATTCTACTGCTCTTCATCATGTTTCAATATTTAATATTCTGGTGCTATCTGACAGTGTTCCACTGCTATTCATAAATATTTGGAAATAGTCTTACTCTCCTTCTTAGTCTGTCTTAGCCTTGTAAGATCATCTGAAACCTGTCCATCATGGGTGACCCTGCTGGTATTTAAAATATCAGAGGCATAGCTTCCAGAATCACAGCAACATGCAAGTCACTACAGTATGACAAACTCACAGACCAGTGGTAGACTGGGTGCATAGCTCCAGCATAACAGCAACATGTAAGAACCAAAGTATGACAAACGGACAGAAGAGCAAAGAATAGCATATGTACATACATAGGATTGTGCAAAATACATGGGATGTATCAGGGCCGCAGGAGTTTCAACATAGATCCTGATTTTGAAACAAGGAAGTCAATTCTTTTAATCTGAGGCCAGAGTGACCACCATCAGTTCTTATTGAAGTGAATGATTTACTCAGCCTCCCTAAAACCCAATTGTGTAATTTGATGTCAACTGCTGTGTTTTGTATGTTTATGTGATCGTTCATAATCACCCACATCAAAATGCTTGGCAACCAGGGTTTGCATCTGAAATACATATGTTTTCATTTTCATTTCCATTTGGATTTTATGAGGTTCTAGTAACAGATTCTTGGTGTGGTGCTGCAGGATAAGCACTGGACATCTAACCTTAAGGCTGGCAGTTCAAACCCAGCAGCTGCTTTCAGAAACCCTATACAGCATCACTATGTGTCAGAACTGGTTCGACGGCACACCATAGTAACTGGAAATTGTCCACAAAATAGTAAAACATATATTTATAGCTGACGTGTCTAAGAGGAGTCCTGGTATGGTGCTGTAAGATAAAGCACTGGACTGTAGGGTCGGTTTGAACCTCAAGGTCACTGGTTCAAACTCACCAGCCACGCCTTGGAAACCCTATACAGGGTCCCTGTGAATCCAAACTGACTTAACGGCACTTTTCAACAAAGAAAAGTGCCTTGTTGGAAAAAAAAAAAAATAGAAGCACTAAAATCATGACCCATTATCCAAAACGAATGCACAAGCACAGACCACTTTCCAAAAGTTCATGATTTCAAATCCTAAATGTGGACACACCCTGAGAAGAAGCGCTGGGAAGGAGAAAAACTGGCCAGTTTCCCAATTCTTACTGAGTTCAGTTGGGTGGGATGATGACTGAGTTCAAAGAGCCGGGAGGAACTGGCATCTTTGGAACAGCAGGAAACTGGCCAAGTCAACCACACCAAGCAAAAGCAAACTGAAAGTAAATCTGGGTGAATAAATCATATGCACATGATGGACTCATCACAAATGCAAAGCTTGTGTGTTCCTAAAGGAGAAATGGCCAGATCTTCAGTAGCATATACTCAATGACAAAATCAAAATAGCCTCTTTTTCACCTTACAGTCTGAACCTTTATCTCCTACTGAAAGAAATGGAGCAAAATCTCCTCTTTGTCAGGATACTTGCCATCATCTCTGCCTTCCTCCCCACTCATCCTCACCCTCCACAGTTTTCAGTTTCTGATCTTGTTTCAGAGTGAAGCTAGGTTATTTCAAAGTAGGGGGGATTACTCTCCAGCAAGTGTTCTCCTGTGAAAGAAGGCCATCTCAGTTTCTAGGAGAAACTAGGAAATCCTACTCACAGACAACTCCTCCTTGCCCTTTCATGTTATATCAATTTGCCCTCACTTTGAAATTATTGAACCAACCCCTATTCATGACAAATTCATCACAATCACCTTCACTTTGGCATGTACAATATTTAAGTGACAGGAAAGGCTTTGAGCTTGTTCTTGCATGACAGTAAGGCTCAGTAAGAATGGTGTGGACTGGTTCCAATTTATCTACAATTGCAACTTAAAGACACATTGAGGAACAGATCTTGTTTGTAACCTGGGGACTGCCTGTCCCATCATTCTCCTGAAGAGCACTGAGACGACCACTCCCCTGACTTCAAGGAGACGCCCACTCAGGTACAAATTCTGTTAGCTTCACCATCAATCCAGTTGTTGTCAGTTTCACACATGACCACCTCACGTGTGTCAGATTTGAACTGTGCTCTATAGGTCTATCTGTTACTGGGTTTGTTTTTGTTGGTTTGTGACTTAGGAGACCACATGTGTTACCAAGAAGAAACCATAGAGTTTTCCCAGCTAAAATCTTTATGGCAAGGAGTGCTGGTGGTGCCATGGTTAAAGTGCTCACTAGTAGCCAGTGGTCCAAACCCACCAACTGTTCCACGGGAGAAAGATGTGGCAGTCTGCGTCTGTAAAGATTCCAGCCTTGGCGGACCTAAGAGACAGTTGTGCTGTATCCTGCGTCTGAGTTGATTAGACAGCAGCTTTGGTTTCTGGTTGATCTGTACGGATTACCAGGCCTGTTTTTACCCCGGTGCCTCTAGGTAGGCTGGAACCATCAACTCTTGGATTAGTAGTTGAGGTCAAACTCTTTGTGCAGTTTGGAACCTTATTCCTTAGGGTTTTCAATGGCTAATTTTTCCGAGGTAGATCTGCAGGATTTTTTCTGAGGCATCTCTTGGGGAGTCAACACCAGCCAACCTTTCAGTTAATACCTGAGTGCTTAATCATTGGCTCCATGCAGGCACTGAAATCAATGCTCTCTGCCTTTTAGTCCTCTTACTACTTGCATGTTACAGAGAATTAGACTGTTTTACCATTCTGTACCCACCCTAACACGCCCCCAATCTCATAGCAACACAGTAGAACAAAGATTAAAGAATTCTTTTTTCAGTTTCACAGTTTTATAGAGGGATAATATCTGAACTACGAATCAGGCTGCTAACCTCAAAGTCAGCAGTTCGAAACTACCAGCGGTTCCGCAGGACAAAGATGAGGCTTTCTGCTCCCGTAAAGATTTACAGCCTCGGAAACCCTGTGCAGGGTCACTATGTTCGGAACCGACTCCAGGGTACAACAACAGTCTCTGAACAGGGATTTCATGCAGAGTCGCCCATGAAAAGGAAACCCTGAGTAAGAATATAAAAAAAGAAATAAAGGAGGATAGTGTTTTTCAAGTTGTGTTCCATTTAATTATATACATGCACTACATTCTTATGGAGGAAAATGTAGGGCAAAATATAACAGTATTTAAGGCATTTCCTCTCACCAATTTTCTCCGGTCCCTTAAGTATTTTAAGCCTTGCTGAGTACTTTGCTCACGGTCCCTAGTTCCGTGATTTGCATCCCCCTCTCAGGGTAGTTGCTGGCCTGGCTGACAGCTGTCTCAGTCCGATTCTGGCTGGGAAAGGTAAGGATCTTTGCTTTGCTATTTGAAAGACTAGGAGAGAAATGTTGACTGTTTAAGCGGGGTACGGATTTAATTCCTGCATCGGGGGGGTTTCAGAAAAGTTCCCCAAACTTAAAGGCATTTCGTAAAGCCATGTGCTTTTAAAAGTAGCAGTGTGATTTCTTCTAGTGCTTGAAAGGAGGAGATCTACAAACAGCCAGTTGCTTTGTGATGAGGTTTTTGCATTTGGGATCAGGTATCCTTGGAAGGATCCCCAGGGATGTTTAACACCTTAAAGGCATTATCAGGTGGAAAAAAACATTCAAAGACTGCAGGCATGGACCACTAGGAACTCCTTTGGAATTTCAATTTGAAGAGATTAAGCGTGTTAAAGTTGCTTGGCAGTAGGTACCACGATCGAAGTCCCATTGCCTTGTAGTCATTTCTGACTCCTAGTGACCCTGTGGAGTCCTGGTGTGGCGCTGTAGGATATACACTGAACAGCTAACCATGAGGTCAGCGGTTCAAACCCACCTATTCCTTGGAAACCCTCTACTGGATGGCACAAAACAACTGTCGAACAAAGTAAAACAGCCCCATAGTGTCTCCAAGGCTGTAAACCTTTATGGAAGCAGATCTTCCAGAGTGAATACAGTATGTTCAAAGTGCCAAGTTTTCTGGTAGCAGTTCACT
Source organism: Chrysochloris asiatica (assembly GCF_000296735.1). NCBI lineage: Eukaryota > Metazoa > Chordata > Mammalia > Afrosoricida > Chrysochloridae > Chrysochloris > Chrysochloris asiatica. The sequence goes on from NW_006408525.1 coordinate 14,065,328, forward strand.
CTTCCAGAGTGAATACAGTATGTTCAAAGTGCCAAGTTTTCTGGTAGCAGTTGAATGCTTAGCCAGTGCAACACCAGAGCTCCTTGGTATAAAATCCATGGCCATACGTCGATTCCTGCTCATAGCGACCCTATACAGTGTTCCTGAGACGCTAAGTCTTTACAGGAAGGAGCCTCATCTTTCTTCCTCAGAGCAGCTGGTGGGTGTGACCCTCGGCCTTACTGTGGTTAGCAGTCCAATACCTAACCCACAGTACCACCAGGGCTCGTTTGATATAGTGATGTTGTTGTTGTTGTTGTTAAGTGCCATCAAGTCGATTCCAATCCATAGCGACCCTGTCTAGGGTTCCCAAGGAGCAGCTGGTGAGCTTGAACCACCGACCTTGTAGTTCAAACAACTTTGCAGTCTGATGCATTCTCCCAGAGCGCTAACTCAGGATTCTAATATAGTGATAGGTAGCTATTTTTCTGATACAGTTTCTGGATTATCCGAAAGTGTTTGACTTCTTTCTGTTTATTTCTAATCATCTGCTCAGAGTCTGGGGATACATGTGTATGGTGCTGGGAGGGGCTTCAAAAAGTTCATGGAAAACTGGAACTTAAGTATAATGGAATTGCTCCATTAACTTTTGAAGTCCCCTCATTTGTACCTAAGGAGCTCTGGTGGCATAGTGGTTACAAATCGGGCTGCTAACCTCAAGCTTGGCAGTTTGAAACTACCAGCTGTTCTGTGGGGGAAAGATGAGGCTTTCTGCTCCCGTAAAGATTTATAGCCTCGGAAACCCTGTGCAGGGTCACTATGAGTCAGAACCGACTCCAAGGTACTTAACAACAACAACAACCACCTATGTACCTATATACCTAGGTAGGAGCTCAAATGCTATTCAGGAGAACTAAGAACTAGGGGGAAGGATGTGCCTGAGCATACTTAAGAAATCTACATGCTAAAGGAGCCCAGGTGGAAAAAGGGGCTTGCCATTGGCTACTAACCCAAAGGTTAGTGGTTTGAACCCACCCTTAGGTTCCATGGAAGAAAAGACCTTTCAAACTGCTTCCTGAAATTTTCAGCTGAGAAAACCGTGTAGAACAGGTATGCTCTGCATACATGGGGTTGTTTTGAGTCTGGGTTCTACAGTGTTCTTCACTGTAGATCCATCCCAGGCACACCTTTGAGAAAAGTGCCTGTCTTTTCCTGCCTCTCTCTGGAAGACAGCTTACTCAAGTAACTTTGGCTTTGGTAACAGGATAGCATACCTCCAATAGGATAAAGTAGTATGCAGAACTTCACTGGAGTCTTGGGGTGACATCTTTGGGGAAATGGCCCATGCCTAGGAAGCAGAGCAGAATTGTTCTCAAAGACTACAGGTTGTGGTGGTGGGGCCTGCTGCTGCTTCTTCAAGGAGCTTCTGAAGGACCTCCAATTTATGCGGTGAGTGGCCCCCCCAACATCACCATTTCCCCCCAGCAGGCAGCCTTGGCAAATGCTGAAATACCCTGTATCTGGAGTATCCTTGATATTAACACCATGTTCCAGCAGTCCTCAGGGAGGGGGAGGGGCGACTCTTCAGTTCCCACATGTGAAAGGTGAGGATGGTGGCAGCTGAGGGTCTCCAAATCCTACCGTCCTCAGCAGCAAGGACTCGCGGACTTCTAGTTTTATTTTTCAAAAGGAAGAAGTTCTATCTCTGGCTTCTACTCTAAAAGAGGACCTCTGTTCCTTCTCCCTTTGAGACAAAATCATCAAGGTGTTGTCACCGGACAAGCCTGAGACGAGTGGGTTATTATAGAACAGAAGGGAAGTGTTTGAGAACATGCGAACCCTCTACCAGCAATCAGAGAAATCTAAAAGCAGAGAGTAAGAAAGAAAAGGAGCCCTTTTAATACTTAACTTGGATTGATAGACTTGTTGCATTAATTAAAAGCGATGAATAAACTTGTATAAGAAACCCCGGAGGCGCAGTGGATTATGCATTGGGCTGCTAACCACAAGGCCAGCAGTTCAAATCCACCTTGGGAGATGAGGCTTTCTGCTCTAGTAAAGATTTACAGCCTCAGAAACCTTATACAGGGTCATCATCAGTCGAAACTGACTACAAACGCACTACTACCTCCACTAAATTTGTGCAGATTTTAAAAGTGGGGTAGATGAATTTTAGGCAGATAACCAGTAACCAACTGCTGTTTGGTCCATTCCAACTCATGTTGTTGTTAAGTGCCATCGAGTCGGTTCTGACTCATAGCAACCTCTGTATAGGATTTCCTAGAAGCAGCCGGTGAGTTAGCACCGCCAACTTTGTGGTTCAAAACCAACCTTGAGGTTAAGTACTTTAAAATTTCAAGTAGATTTTCTGTTAGAAAGTATAAACCTATAAAGCCATCTGGGACAGGGACTAGAGCTTTAGTTTTACTGTTTGAAGTGTGATGTGTCATGCCACATATGTTAATGAGGGGGGTTGTATACTGTCTAGTCAGTGCTGACTCATAGTGACCCTGTATAGGGTTTCTGAGGCTGTAAATCTTTATGGGGGCAGAAAACCTCATTGTTCTCCCATGTAGTGGCTGGTGGACTGGAACTGCTGATGTCAAGGCTAACAGCCTACTTCACTCACTCTGCCACCAGGGCTCCTTTCACATATATTATAAAGTTTGAAATAGCTCAGGAGCAGCATCACCTGGGAGCTTGGTAACAGACCTACAGAACCAGAATCTACGTTTAGCAAGCTCCCCAGGTGACTCCTGTGCCCATTAAAGATTGGGATTCAAACTTAGGGTTTCTCTTTCTGTGTGACCTTTGTCAGATTACTTAACCACTCTGAGCTTCCTTTTCCTTCTTCATACACTAGTGAGAATTACTGTTGGCACATGTGCATTGCTTAGTATTAGTACCATGACCATAGTTGTTGTTGTTGTTGAGTGCCGAGTCTATAGTTGTTGTTGTTATGTGCCACGGAGTCAGTTCCAACTCATAGCAACCCTGTACAGGTTTTCCGAGGCTGTAAATCTTTATGGGAGCAGAAAGCCTCATCTTTCTCCCACAGAACAGCTGGTAGTTTCGAACTGCTGACCCTGAGGTTCTCAGCCCGATTTGTAACCACTACGCTACCAGAGTCTATAGTAGGTGCTCTGTAAATGGAAGCGAGGATAATGATGATGAGGATGATTCCAGCATTGCCACAGTTACTCACTTCCTAGCACAAGAAGTAAGCATTAATATTTAAATGAAGATGGCTGGATTTCCCCCTTCACCACCAACATTCTCATCTCCCGCACTCCCACACTAGTTCCTAAAAAAATTAACATCAAACTCAGGCGTTTTGAAGCATCAGATGACTATCACTCACATATAAATAAAGAATACTGGGGAGACCTAGGAATGTGGGGTGTTTTTTTTTTGTTTTTTTTTTCCCCTGGCTTTGAGGCGGCATTCAGCTGCCTGATGACTTCACAGCTGTTCCTGCCGCCCTGGAGTGCCTGTCCCCCCTGGGCTCAGTCTCTTCAGCTGGGTCTGCTTCTGAAAATGCCTGATGGCGGGAGGAAGATCTGGAGGTTAGCTGGGAAAAAATGAGTAATGCTAGGCAGTGTGCTTAGTCAATGCTGCAAGAGAAAGAAAAGTAAAAGCTAGGTCCCGTCTGTAGGGACTCTAAAACGATCCTGCCTTATCATGTCACCGAGCAGAGCTGGGAAAGCCAAAACTCAGAATCTGCTGGCAAAGAAAAGTAAGAAGGGGGGAAAAAAAATGACAGGGAGGGACAAACCGGAGGGGGAGGGAATAAAAAGAGAGGGAGGAAAAGACAAGCGTCATTTAGAAACAGAGGCAGAGAGGAAGAAGATAGAGCCCCAGGATCTAAACTAAAGCAGATAATAAAGTGTTTTTCTCTCTTTTCTTTCCCCCAGAGGAGATCCCTGTCCTGTTACTTATATTGGCAGAAGTACTGTTACAGGCTCTTTCCCAGAGGTTGACCGAAGAAGCTCCAGAGTTGCTGTTGATTTCCTCACTAAACCAATTGGTTTCCCTGGTAATGGATGGCCTCTCTCTGAGGTATGTGTGAGTAATTTGGAGACCCAACTTCGTTTTGGGGTTAGATCAAGTCTTAGTGTTGTGGTGAAGATTCTTTTTCAGGCATAATCTCAAATATCCTTTTATTAGCCACGCCAGTATTCCCTGTATTATTCAACAGCAGTGATTAAGTGATTTGGTGGCTAACAATGACATGCAGATAGGCAGTTTTCACAGTGATAAAGTGGTTTGGTGGCTAACAATGACATGCATATAGGCAGTTCTCACATTGTGGTATTTTGACCTCCCCAGCAAGAAAGAGGCAGTGAGGGTGGATTGAGGCTACATTTGTTTGCAGTGGATGTTTCAAATGTTAGGGATATTAATCTAAGTGAAATGGTCTTGTATAGTTTTAACTCTTTGGGTAACTACAATTGCTCAGTATGTTTCTGAGCAGCTAGGGTGTTTTTCCAGGGTAGAGGAGAGGTTTCACTAATTTCTCACAGACAGCATTCCAAACAAATGCTTTGGGATGAGAGGCTCAGGTGTATCCTGAAATACTCATTTTAGGAATATTTGGAAAGGAACATCACAGCAAGTTTTACGCACAAGAAGGATATGTGGGAGTGTTAAGAGGGGGAGGAATCTGTCAAATTTTAATGAAAATTGAGCATGCTCATTTTTTAGTACCCCTGATATCAGAATTATTTTATTGAGTTCAATAGAAAGTTTATGAATTGACAGCTAATACGTGGGGGCTTCAAAAGTTCATGGAAAAATGGAATAAAACGTTAATGGCATTCTCCCAACCCACTTTTTGAAGCTTCCATATACTCAAGCTAAGAACTGATAGTAAGCTCTTCAATGGTAGGCACAACATTATCTCCTACCAACCTCTTGCATCTTCATTTCTTTTTCCTTTTTCAAATGGATAAGAGGATGTTGCCACATTTTAGGTCACAAATCTGAGCCTTGTTGCCACTCAGTTTGTACTGAACTTCTCCCGCCCCCATTAGGGAAGTAAAAAGGTCCCAGGGAGTTTGTTTCATAGTAACACTATAAAGACACTGCCAGTTGTACCCTGGCTGCTTGTTTGGACATTGATTTCGGAGGCAGTGAATGAGTAATCGCTTGGAAAGAATGCACATGATACACAGCAACATTGGCAGAGTCATAAGTTGCTATGAGGTGTGAAACTGACTACCCAAAGTATTGTTTACAGCATACTCTCTTCTTGAATGAAGCTGTCTTTGGTTTGGGATCCAGGCTTTTCTATGCGTTTAGTGGTAAGAGAAGCGTTATCAAAGCTTGTAAAATAGTTGTAGACTACAAGGGTATAGTAAATAATGTAAAGTACTCCCTGGTTTTTATATCTTCCCTTTATATTTATCAACCTTATCTTTTCATCCAGTGCAATAAGAATGCAACCAATTGGGGTGGAGGAGTTGATTTTTCTGGAAGAGAATCTGGTGGTGTTTCCCCAGCCCATGGGTTGCATGAGTTGGGGTCAATTCCACAGTTGCTGTTTAGGAGTCTCTGCGTGGCACAGATGGTTAACATACTCTACTGCTAACCGAAAGTTGGCATGCACCCAGAGATGCATTGGAAGAAAGACCTGGTGATGTAGTTCTGAAAAATCAGGAACTGAAGACACAGGGAGGAGAGTCCGAGTTAAAATGAATAGATGTAAATATCGTTAACTGATGGTACATGGAGGGGATTGCAATCACTGCAATGATAGCGTGTTGATAGGATTTTTTGAATGTGGAACTGATGTTCTGCTCTGTAAACCTTCACAATAAAAAGTTAAATAAAAAGAAAAACACTATGGAGCACATTTCTACTCAGACACACATGAAGTCATAATGCGTTGGACTTGACTCAGGGGTAAGCACTTTTCACTCCCACCTACATTATGCATCCTGATCCACTGAGCCTCTCTCTGGCTTCTTCTCCACAGCTTTCACCTGGGTGATGTCCTCCTGATCTAGTCTCTGAACCCCACTAGGAAACTGCTATAAAACATGACTGAAGAGCCCATAAAGGAGATGCTGGGAACCTCAAAGCCTCCCAAGCCAGTGTCAACGGAGAAAAGCTCCAACAAAGAAGTGGTGATCACTATGGTCCCCCTGGTCAGTGAGATTCAGCTGACGGCGGCTACAGGGGGCGCCGAGCTCTCCTGCTACCGCTGTATCATCCCGTTCGCTGTGGTGGTCCTCATTGCAGGCATAGTGGTCACTGCTGTGGCTTACAGCTTCAACTCCCATGGCTCCATCATCTCCATCTTCGGCCTGTCCCTGCTGTCATTTGGACTGTTTTTGCTAGCCTCCAGCGCCTTGTGCTGGAAGGTGAGACAAAGGAGCAAGAAAGCCAAAAGACGGGAGAGTCAGACGGCTCTCATGGCAAATCAGAGAAGCCTGTTTGCTTAGACTGAGAGTGACCAAATGGGGTGGGTGGCTTGACCCAGGACCAGTGTATGCGCTCATGGACTTGGCAGTGGACTAGAAGAATGGGGTGAAATCGAGGGGGTTCTCCCTTTTATAGATTGACTTGCGTATACTTTAATGACAAACTTAATCTTAAGGGCTATTTCTAAGACTGGAAAATTAGCTTTCTCTTGATATTAAATATTTGGGGGGTGGTATGAGAGATCACAGTATTAGGCAACACTTAGTTAACATGGAAAGTAGCCAAGAAAAGATCAGAACATAAGCAGACAGTCTTGGCATACCAGAGACCTGTCTTCAGAAAAGATCACCTACACTCTTGAGAAATGGTATCATCAAATACTCTGTTGAAGGTCAAAATTGCCTTGGACTTTGCATATGTCTTTCAGATTCTGTGATCACTTTTTTCCCCCAATAAGTTGATTCTCTGGCATTTGTTTTTATGTTTCACTTTCAGTAACTCATCAATGGTGGTACTTTTCCTTGATGAATCAACTAATATTTTTTAATATTTTAACATTTGACAATTTTAGATTCTTGTGGCAGAAGATCTAGAAGACCATTTTAGATGATCAATGTATCAAAAGTCCAAAAAAACTAAAGGTATAGCTAAATGGTATAGCTCCCAGAGGACATGGGGAATTAAATTAATGTTAAAGTAATCTAATATAGCACTTTTGATGATTTTTATATAAAAGTTTAATGTATATTTCATTCAAAATAATAAATACTCATTGCTGCTGAAACTTCTTAAATGGTGGTTTGGTTTCAGTTATGTTTTATTGTAGATCCGAATGCCCTTCTTCTCTTACTTTGGTGGTAATACCTCAATGATATACTTATCAGATGGGCATGCAGTTGTTTCTTTTGTTGTATCATGCTTTTTTTCATGCCTTCTGGAAAATAGTACATTCTAAAGGATTTCTGGTAGCATAATGGTTACAAATCAGACTGCGAACCTCAGGGTCAGTAGTTCAAAACTACCAGCGATTCAGCGGGAGAAAGATGAGGCTTTCTGCTCCCATAAAGATTTACAGCCTGGGAAACCCTGTACAGGGTCGTTATGAGTCGGAACCGACTCCATGGCACATAACAACAACAACAACAACATAATTAGGAGTCCTGGTGTGGTGCTGCCAAATAATGTGCAGAACTGCAAAGTCAGTGTGAACTGCAAGGCCAGCAGTTCAAACCCACCAGCTGCTCCTCGGACACCCTATACAGGGTCCCTATGAGTCAGAACAGACTCAACAGCACTTAATAACATCAACATAATTAGGAAATCCTTTAGAATAAGTGCCTAGGATCTGGACTTTATCATAGGTATCGGGAGTCCGGGACTCCTAGTATGGCATTGTAGGATAAGCATTCCACTGCAAGGTCAGCAGTTCAGACCCACCAGGTGCTCCTTGGAAACCTTATAAAGGGTCACTATGAGTTGTAACTGACTTGACAGCACTTAACAACACTGTAGGATAAGCAATAGACTGCTAACCACAACGTCAACAATTCAAACCACCAGCCGCTCCTCAGATCTATGGTCACCATGAGTCAGAACCGACTAGCTGGCACTTTAACACACCCACACAAAGGTGTATTGTGTGTTTATTGAATCTGGCATCATCCGTTTGCTTAGGACACATTTTGAGTACCAACTGTACACCAGGCACTAGGTAGCTTCTCAGACTACTTAATTCATGTTTAATGGAGTAAAAAGTGGTTTGCGGCTTGAATTCTCTGAGTGTTGTTGTTGTTGTTGTTAAGTGCCGTCAAGTCGGTTCCAACCCATAGCGACCCTGTATAGGGTTTCCGAGGGTGTAAATCCTTACGGGAGTAGAAAGCCTCATCTTCCTCCCGCGGAGCGGCTGGTAGTTTCGAACCGCTGACCTTAAGTTTCGCAGCCCGATTCGTAACCGTACTACGCTACCAGAGCTGTTCAAAAGCTGGAACTCTATCCCATAACTCCAGCCTGATAGATCCTTGGTCCCTGTAGTTTCAGTCACATTAAGCTAGAGCCTAAGGATAGGAAGGAGCCCTGGCGTGGCACTGTGAGCTAATGCTTCAGAATGCAAAGTCGTTTGAACTGCAAGGTCAATGGTTCAAGCTCACCAGCTGCTCCTTGGAAACCCTATACAGGGTCATTATGGGTCAGAATTGATTTGATGGCACTTAACAACAAGGATAGTAAGACATAAAGCCTTTCTTAGAACTTGGCAGGGGGCAGGGGATACCTAGTGAAAAAAATCATGGAACGATGCTCTGTGCAGGAATGGAATTCAACTTGGCAAGAGCCCTCTGGCAGTTTTGGTGAGTGGAAACACCTTCCCCCTCCTTGCCTGTTCTGCCTTTGAAGGTTAGGTAGTGATCCCCTACAGGCAGTTGTTGCTAAGTGCTGTTGATATGGTTCCAACTCATAGCAACTTTGAATAGGGTTTCCAAGGAGCATCTGGTCGGTTTGAACCACTGATCTTGTGGTTTACAATCAGTGATTATCCTACAGTGCCAACCATAATTATCCGAAACTTGTGCAGATCCACACTCCTTCCAATCAAATGCAAGAAGAGCTTGGGATTGTGTTTATTTCAAAGGGAAGGAGTCCGTGCTTTGATTGACACTTTCTTCGGCTCAGAGATATGCCAAAGCTTCATTGTGTTAGAAATGTCTTAGCCAAGGGTTCAAAGGTTTCCACAATTGTATCCAAGCTGATATGTCGAGTTTTCACTCTCACTCCAAGCCTACCAGTGACTTTTGAGCCAATTCTGACTCCTGGTAACCCTGTATGTCAGAGAAGAAAAGTACTTCATAGGATTCTCAGTGGTTAATTTTGTTGGAAGGAGATTGTCAGACCTTTCTTCCAAAACACCTTGGGTGGATTCCAGCCTTTTCTTCTGTGAGTAGTTGAGTATATTAACTGTTTGTACCAGCCAAACCAACTCCAAATTCACTGCCTTCGAGTCAATTCTGACTCACAGCGACTCTCTGCAAGGTTTCTGAGACTCTAAATCTTGAAAGGAGCAGACAATCTCTTCTCCCAAGGAGTAGCCAGTGGTTTGGAACTGCTGATCTTGCAGCCCATTGCTTAACCCTTGACCCCTCAAGGGCTCCATTTGTACTACTCAGGGACTCTCATGTCAAACTTACAAACTCCTTATGAGTTAACTAGAGCAGACTGTATACCTGTCCCTGGTCAGACTTTAGTTTTCCTTCCTCCAAGTTTGTGCAAATCTCTGTTCTTCCCTCCTTAATGCCATCGTTTTCACCTTCTTCTCAATCTATCTAAATCTGGCTTCCCAGGAGAGTCTAACGCAAGTACCACCTCCTTTTGGAAACCCTTCTTTTTATCTGAATGTAACTGTTCTCTCAGGGGTCTTTAGTTAAGCTCTGATGTCACTTTTCCTTTTCTGTGAGGTTATCAAGGTGTGGCACTGTAGGATGAGCACTGGACTGCTAGCCACAAGGCACTTTGCAACAATAACAAAGCTCCTTGAACTCATGAGATGAATCTTATTCTTTAATCTCCCATGATGCTTAATGTAATGTCTTATATTAGGTAGGAGTCCTGGTGTGGCACTATGTGTTAATGAGTCAGACTGCAAAGCCATTTGAACTACAAGGTTGGTGGTTCAAGCTCGGAAACCCTATACAGGGTTGCTATGGGTCGGAATCGACTCGATGGCACTTAACAAAAACAATAAGGAGCTCTGGTAGCATAATGGTTATGAATCAGGCTGCTAACCTCAAAGTCAACAGTTTGAAACTACCAGCTGTTCCACAGGAGAAAGATGAGGCTTTCTGCTCACGTAAAGATTGACAGCCTCGGAAACCCTGTGCAGGGTCGCTATGAGTCAGAACTGACTCCAAAGCACACCACCACTAATATGTTTGTGTTAAAAGAACCAAAAAGCAAAACCAAAAAGTGAGTGGTTTATCAGAATTACAGTCTATTGGTTCTAATCTCTTCAAAGAGAATACTTTCTTTACAAAGCTTTCAAAGTAGAGTACCCCTCTTGACCCCTCCTCTATAGTATATACCAAACTTAGATGAATATTTGCCAGGGTTCCAACTGTTTCATTCTGTTTCATCCCCTACTGAGAATTTGCCTGTCTGTCTCAGATATACTGAATCAAAATCTACATTTAAACAAGATCATCAAGTGATTCTTATAGATCCCCAGGTGATTAGTATTTCTCATACATTAAGAACCACTTTGGGATCTTGCTAAAATGTTAAATATCTGGAGTGGAAATGACAATTCTCAGCAGGGAACAGAACCAGAATGAGCCAGTTCTCAAAGCTCTGGTATTTAGTACAATTGCTTGTCTTTAGGTCATTGTTGTTGTTGTTGTTAAGTGCCATCGAGTCGGTTCTGACCCATAGTCACCCTGTATGGGTTTTCCAAGGTGCAGCTGGTGAGCTTGAACCACCAAACTTGTGGTTCACACGACTTTGCAGCCTGACGCATTTGCCCACAGCGCCACACCAGGGTGGCACAAATAGTTTTCACTTGCCTACTAACCTGAAGGTTGATGATTGAACTACCCAGAGATTCCATGGAAGAAACACCTGGCAATCTGACGCCATAAAGATTGCAACCAAGAAAGACTTTGCAATAATTCTACGCTGTAACACATGGGGTTGCCGTGAATTGGAATTGACTGGAAGGCAACATATTTGGTTTGCTTGGTTGGTTGATGTGTACATCTCTTGTAATAAATGTTGTTGTTGTTGTGATCTGCTGTGGAGTCGGTCCCGACCCTGTACAGGGTTTCCGAGGCTGTAAATCTTTATGGGAGCAGAAAGCCTCATCTTTCTCCTGTGGAACAGCTGGTAGTTTCGAACTGCTGACCTTGAGGTTCGCAGCCCGATTCGTAACCACTACGCTACCAGAGCTCCTTGTAATAAATAGGCTTTTCGAAATGCTTGAAAAGTAAATTCTTGAATTGCTTCAGACCACCAGGGGGCCTCATGCTGCTACCTGAGTCCCCAAAGAAAGACCATGGAATTACATAAATTATAATGACTGAAAATGGGATCATATTTAGCGATAACAATATCTCTCTGGGATGTGAATAGTTGGAGATCTTCCATTTGGCCCACCATACACACCCCTAAACTGATTCACAAAGGCTGCCTCAGGCTCCTTCTAGAAGGGTGAGGTTTGGCTTGCCCACAGAGCTTCCAGGCACATGAAAGCATGCAGACCCCTGCAAAGTGGCAGAAGACCAAGGTACTTTTCACACCATGAGTCCCGACTCCCACAATGAAGAAAAAGCCACACATGAAGCACCATCATACCATTATCTCATAGACATGTCTGGTGTGGTGCTACAGGATAAGCACTGGACTACTAACTGCAAGGTTGGCACTTCAAAACCACCAGCTGCTCTTGGGAAACCCTATACAGGGTCTCTATGAGTCAGAACCGACTCAACAGCACGAAACAACAGCATGTCTTTATTGGACAAGGGCAGTCTTTAACAATTACTCTATTATACAGAAATACCAAAGTAGTTCTAGTGGCACTGTGGGATAAACACAGGACCCACCTGTCACTACATGGGAGAAAGATGAGGCTTTCTGCTCCCATAAAGACATACAGCCTCAGAGACTATTTACAGAGTTGCTATGCGTAAGAACCAAGTCTATGGCAATGCATTTGGTTTTTCAGTAGCAATAAACAAAAGCCAAACCCAACCCACTGCCATAGAGTCGATGCTGACTCACAGCGACCTACATAGGGTTTCTGAGGCTATACCAATCCTTATGAGAGCAGAAAGCCTCATCTTCTTAAAGCAGCTGGTGGGTTTGAACTGCTGATGAAGTTAGCAGTCCAATGTTTATCCTAAAGCACCACCAGTGCTCCTATATAGAGATAACCCAATCAAGCCCACTATCACTGAGATGATTTGGACTTATAGCGACCCTATAGAGGGTTTCCAAGGCTGCAAACCATTGCCGAAGCAGAAAATCTCCCAAGGATCAGCTGGTAGGTTTGAACTGCCAATCTTGTGGTTAGCAGTCCAGTACTCAGTCTACAGTGCCACCAGGGAACCTTATATGGAGACAAGCAGGGATTAAATGTATGCATATTTATGAAGCCTGCATCTATGTATTAGCAAGCTATCCTGGCCCCAGCCCAAAGGATCAAAACCTATATACCTCTAGCCCTTGACAAGATTCGGCTATATTAGAATTTGTTGTAAGGTGTTTAGTCATTCTGGTGTCACGCTGTAGGATAATGCACTTGACTGCAAGGTCTGTTTGAACTTACTACCTGAATCTCTGTAAAACAGGACTCAACTGTACCTGATTTTTTTTTAATGTTTTATTGTGAATTATGTGATAGTTTACATGGGAGAATATTAGCTTTACATTCATCCTAGCATATATATCGTTTCATTGCCATGGTTACAATCCCTGCAACCCTGCCCCCCGCCGCCGCCCCCCCCTCCCCGTCATCAGCACACAGCCCCTCTCCCTCTCTGGATCTAGATTCCCCAGTCGCTCCATCTCTCCACGTTATCGTGTCTGCCTCCATCTCTGGTGTCACTGTTTCTCTAGGTAGGGTCCCGCATTCAGCTCTTATCCCTTGATGGTCCCAGGGACCTCCACTCCTAGACTGCAAAGATAATCACTGCCCTCCTTGCTACAAAACATCTACCTTTATGTTTCCAACCCTCACAGTCAGTCCTGATAACAATTATTCACTATTGTACCACAAGAGACCTATCCCGATCTCCAACTGTACCTGATTTTACTCAATATTTTCCACTGCACTCTGATGCTGTTGTTGTTGTTAAGTGCTGTTGAGTAGGTTCCAACTCATAAGGACCCTGTATAGGGTTTCTGAAGAGCAGTTAGTAGGTTTGAACTGCCAATCTTGCAGTTAGCAGTCCTGTGCTTATCCTACATCACCACGCAGGTTGTTGTTGTTGTTAAGTGCCATTGAGTCAGTTCTGACTCATAGCAACCCTGTGTAGGGTTTCCAAGGAGCAGCTGGGGAGTTTGAACCTCCAACCTTGCAGTTCAAACCGACCTTGCAGTCCAGCTCATTAACCCACAGTGCCACAATGAGGTTAGGAGTACAGATACCTACTCTGCTCAGAAGATAAGGAAACTTTTGTTTTTCTTCTTCAGAGACCTTCAGTGACTTACTCAAGCAAGGTCTCACAGCCATTGAGTCCCACCTAGCACCAGGACAAGTAAGTTGCCTAGGTATTGGTGTTACTCCAGCTTTGTACTTTATCATAACTGATACCATTTCCAGAATGTCTCTTTAGGAGCGGGTTCTAACAATACTTTCAAAAACATTTAGCTGAAGTGTAATATACATTAAAAAACTGTAGAGTACAATTAATTTTCACAAACAAGCCTATGGAGCCAGCACAAATGGAATATTATCAGTTTCCAAAGCATCTCTATGTTCACTGTCAGTTCGGCTCTTGCCAGAGGAAAACCTCTCCCGACCTCTAACACATAAAGCAGTTTTGCTTGGGTTTTACCCTATAGAAACAGAATCTTATAATGTGTATTTTTTGTGCCTGGCTTTTTTTCTGCAATACTAGGTTTTTAAGGTTCATCCATACTGTTGTATATAGTAAAAAATAGTTCATCCGCTTTGCTATGCATAAATCCCCTGGAAAAATATACCATCATTTATTTCTCCTCTGCATGGGTATATGGAGAGTTTCATGCTTCTAATGACTAAAACGAGTACTGTGGGAGAGGAACCAAGATGGTGGACTAGGCAGATATGCTACTGAGACCTTTCGCAACAAGCATAAAGGAGACCATACGAAACACACACAGATGCTTATCCTGGGACCCAGAGCCTCAGAGGGAAGGATGGAGATGTGGATCCAACAGTTACTGTTGGGAGATGCTGAGCAGGGGTGGTGAAGGAAGGAGACAAACTGGTGAGTGTGGCCTGACAACACAGATTCATGCCAGGGACTGACAATGGAAAGGTGTGTTTGTGCTTATTCCCCAAGCTTCCCTGGTAACCAGCGGTATGGCCAACCCCTAACTTCATCTACCCCCAGTGCAGCCCCTGCTGTCCTGCTGGTTAGAGCTATAAAGCTGTGAGGTAGGTGCTAACTGTGCCCCCCTAGTCACCTAAATTCGAGCAGGCTCTGCTCCAGATATACAGAATCCGCCTTGAACTGGCCAGAGCCTCCAGGGCCGGCTGCTCAGGTGGCCTATAGGAACTCCAGAGTCCTGGTGTGGTACTGTAGGATAAGCATTGGATTGCTAACCACAAGGTCAGTGATTCAACCCACCAACTGCTCCGCGGAACACAAGGTCAGTGAATCAAACCCACCAACTGCTCCGGTAACCACAACTCCATATAGGACTGAGACAGACACTGCCACCTCATTCTCTCTCCCCTCCCCCTCCCACCACCTCAGTACTTCCATAATTAACAGGAGCTCCCCAGAGTTTTCTCTTCTCTGGGTCCAACACCGGTACTGTTTTTTGATCATTTTTTTCTCCTTTTTTGGTTTTTCTTTCTTAATTCTTTCTTCTTCCTCTCTCTACCTTCCCTTCCTTTTTTTATATCTTTTCTACCTTTTGCTTTTGTTTTTCTTTTCCAAGCTCTTTTTCTCTTCTCTCTCTCTCTCTCTCTTCCCATCCAGCTCTTTCCTTACTACTCTCTAGTCTCTTTATCTCTCCAGCTTCCCTCTTCCTGGTTTTGTCAAGTGCTTTAGTGCTTGTTTTCGTTCCTTTTAAATTTTTTTGCTCATATTTTTCTCCTCTATAAATCTATTGTACTGTCTCTCTTTTCTCTTCTTAGACTTTGTATTCTTTTTTCTTTGTTTTTAACTGTACTTTTTCTGTTTTATTTTCCTTTATGATTTTATCACTATTATTTGATTATTTGCTTTGTTTATTTTGTGTGTGTTTTCTCATCTTGCTCCACCACGAGGAAATAGAAACAGCAATCAAAAACCATCAGGGGTGGTAATATTAATCACTGACAAGAAGGACTTTAAGTGAAAACCCAGCATACGCAACAAAGGACATTATATCATGATTAAAGGCTCAGTTGAGGAAGAGGACAGAACCATAATAAATATCTATGTTCCCAATGTAAGAGCCTCAAATAGAAATCAAACTCTAATAGAGGTGAAGAAAGAAATAGACAACTCCACAATGATAGTTGTTGTTGTTGTTGAGTGCTGTCAAGTCAGTCTGACCCATAGCAACCCTGTATAGGGTTTCTAAGGAGCGGCTGGTGAGCTTGAACTGCCAAACTTTCAGTTCAAACAGTAATAGTAGGTGATTTTAATTCACTACTTTCAATGAAGGACAAAACAACTAGAAAGAAACTTAACAAAGACACAGAAGAATTAAGCAACACATGTAACCTATGTGACTTCTAAATCTATATAGAGAACTTAACTCAACAACAGCACAATACACATGCTTCTCCAGTGCATGTGGAACATTATCCAGAAAAGATGACAAAGGAAACCTAAATGAATTTAAAAACATCAAAATACTACAATGCATCTTCTCACAATGGTATAAAATTATATTTCAACAATCAAGGGGGGGATCAAATACATGGAAACTGAATAACACCTGCCTGAAAAACCTTTGGGGGGACAGCAAAAACAGTGCTCAGCATGAAAAAGAATTATACCCCAACAAATTTGAAATTCTAGAAGAAATGGACAAATTTCAAGAAACACATGACCTGTCTAAACTAATACACACTGAAGTAGAAAACTTGAGCAAACCTATAACAAAAGAAGAAATGGATCAAGTCATAAAAAACTCCCAACAAAAAAAATCTGGGCCTAGATGGCTTTACTGGTGAATTCTACCAAACATTCAGAGAAGAACTGACACCAATTTTACTCAAATTATTCCAAATATAGAAAAGAATGGATTGCTCCTGAATTCATTTTCTGAAGTAAGCATAACCCTGATACCAAAACCAGGCAAAGACATCACTAATAAAGAAAATTATAGTCCAATATCCATCATAAACATAGATACAAAAATTCTCACCAAATTCCTTGCCAATAGAATCCAACAACATACATATATATGTAAATAATGCATCATGATCAAGTGGGATTCATACCAAGTATGCAGGGATCATTCAATACTAGAAAAACAGTCAATGTAATACACCACATAAGCAAAACAAAGAGAAAAACCACATGATCATGTAAATTGATGCAGAAAAGGCATTTGACAAAATTCAACACCCATTCCTGATAAAAACACTCAACAAAATAGGAATAGAAGGGAACTTTCTCAACATAATTAAAGGCATATATACAAAACCAACGGACACCTGGTGTGGCACTGTAGGATAAGCACTGGCTGTGAACCACAAGGTCGGCAGTTCAAACCCACCAGATGCTCCTTGGAAACCCTCTGCCAGGTCACTATGAGTTGGAATTGACTTGATGGTACTTAACAACAACAACTACAAAACCAGCAGTCAACAGCACTCTCATCAGTGAGAAATTAAAGTCATCTTCCTTACAAACAGGAACCAGACAAGGATGCCCTTTATCACCACTCCCGTTCAGTATTGTGTTGGAAGTCTTAGCCAGAGCTATGAGGCAAAAATGGGAAATAAAAGGTATTCAAATTAGAAAGAAGTAAAACTCTCTTTGTTTGCAGGTAATATGATCCTATACTTCGAAAATCCCAAAGACTCAACAAGAACATTTTTGGAATTCACTGAAATATTCAGTGAAGTGGCAGGGTATAAGATCAACAACAACAAAAAATTTTGATTCTCTTTAGATTCCCAATAAAGAGAACTCTGAAAAGGAAATCAGGAAAATATTACTACTTATGATAGCAAGCCAAAAGATGAAATACTTAGGAATAAATCTAACCAGAGAAACAAAAGACTTATACCAAGAAAACTATAAAACATTACTACAAGAAACCAAAAGAGACCTACCAAAATGAAAGAATATACCATGCTCATGGATAGGACGACTTAACATTGTGAAAATGTTAAAACTACCTCAAAAAATCTATAGATATAATGCAATCCCAATCCAGGTTCTAACATCACTGTTTAAAGACATAGAAAAAATAATCACCAACTTTATATGAAAAGGAAAGAGACCCCAAATAAATAAAACTTTATTAAAAAGAAGAACAAAGAGGCTTCTCACTTCCCAATCTCAAAACCTATTACACAGCCACAGTAATCAAAACAATCTGATAATGCCACAACAAAAGACACATAGATCAATGGAACAGAATTGAGAGCCCAGAAGGAAATACATCCAGTATTCTCAGTTGATCTTTGAGAAAGGATGAAAACATATTACATAGGGAAGAGGTAGTCTCTTCAACAAACAGTGTTAGCAAAACTGGAAATCCATTTGAAGAAGAATAAAACAAGATCCATGTCTCACACCATATACACAAAGGAACTCAATGTTGATTAAAGACCTAAATGTAAAACCTAGAACTCTAAAGATAATCAATGGAAAACTAGGGACAAAGTGCCGCTCTGATGCATGGCATAAATACACTATCAAACATTAACTAAAAACACACAACCAACAAAAGACAAAATACATGACTGGAACCTCCCTGAAATTAGTCACTTATGTGCTTCAAAAGATTTCACCAAGAGTAAAGAAAGAACCCACAGACTGGGCACATTTTTTGGCAATTACATATCAGCCAAGGAGCTACTGTCTAAAATTCATAGAAAATGTCAGTACCTCAGTAAGAAGAAGAAATGGGCAGAGTATATGAAGAGACCCTTCGCCAAAGAAGACATCCAGGTAGCCAAGAAACATATGAAGAAATGTTCATGATCACAAGCTATTAGAGCAATGCAAATCAAAATAACAGTGAGATATCATCTTTCCCCAGCATTAATAACAAAGTTCAAAAAACCAGAAAACAACAAATGCTGGAGAGGGTGTGGAGAGTATGGGACTATCCAACACTCTTGGTGGGACAGAAAAGTAATGCCACCACTGTGGCACACAGCATGGCACTTTCTCAGTAGGTTGTAAATAGAAATGCCATATAATCCAGAAATCTCTCTACTTGTATACATCCTCAAGAAATAAGAGACATGACACAAATACATACGTACAGACCCAGATTCATGGCAGCATTATTCACAATAGCAAAGAGATGGAGACAGCCTAGATGCTCATCAGCAGATGAATGGGTGAACAAACTTTGGTACATACTCAATGCAATATTACACAACATAGAAGAATAATGATGAATCTGCAAAACACCCTATAACATGAAGGAGGACATTACACTGAGTGAAATTAGTTGACTGCAAAGGGACAGATATTATATAAGACCACTACTATAAAACGTCAAGAAAAGGTTCTCATTCTGTGATGGATACTAGGGGTGAGAGGGAAGGGAGAATCATTCACTAGATAGAGTATAGGCTTGTGCTAACTCAGGTGAAGAAAGGAACAGAGTTAGAAAGAAAAGGAAGGGAGGGAAATGGAAATTGCTTTATTTTGTCATGGAAGGGAAACAATGTGTATTTATTCCTCATTGGGGCAAACCATTGGGAAATTTCCTGCAACTGAAAATAAGGAAAGAAAAGAAGGGAAAGTAAAAAAGTAAGACAGAGAAAAAGAGATTTGTAAATGGATAATGGTGATGGTTAGGCAAGATGCTGCATGTGATTGGTATGGCTGGATTTTATATGTAAAAATGGTTGAACTGACAAATGTTTTTATATATATTGCTACAAAAATAAAAATGGCTATATTAAAAAAAATTTTAGATGGCCCCAAAGATCTCAGCATCCTGGTGTTTATACCCTTGTATAATCTTCTCCAGGTGTGGCGCCGTACGATCAGCACTGGACTGTGAAGCACAAGGTTAACAGTTCAAACCCAGCTGCTCCTTGGAAACCCTATACAGGGTCTCTTTGAGTTAGAACCGACTAGATGGCACTTAACAACAACAATAACTTCCTCCAACATTGTTCTAGCTTTGGTCTGTGTGACCAAATAAAGTATGTCACTTCTGAGATGAGGGTCATAAAAGATGCTGGTTGGTTTTGTTTAAAAAAAGAAAGAACTGTAGAACACATGGTGAATTGTTAGTGTTTATATCATTGTGGTGTTTTACTTCATAGAAAAATAGGAGACAATTTGTCTTTCCAAAACCCAACCCAACCCATTACCACTGACACTGATCAACACCTAATAACCTCCAGTATACCAGGACACCATGGTATTGGTTGGATTATCTTAATGAGCAATAATTAAATTTACAAGACTATAAATTGAGAGGAGAAAAAAAGTATTCGTTGGAGAGACACTGACAATAAAAATAACAAGCTTGTTAGCGAATCTGAAATACGGCAGGGTATGGGAATTGCTGATTTGGGTCAAGTCCCCTCAAAGACTGGAATCTTCTTTATCCATTCATTTGCTCACTCATTCACTTGTCCACTCTTTTCTGAGCATATATAATGTGCAGTGCATAAAGCAGTAAAAAGCTAGCCAATTAGGTTTGGAGTCTATCAACTTTGGATTTGCTCTAAAATAGGAACAAAATCCCGCGGTAATTTGAACAGATACCTATAAAGGTATTGGCTATAAAAGCAATCAGAGTGCAGTCTAATCTGCCCTTTATCAATTTCCCCTCCCATAGAGAACAAAAACAACAAAACTCCTTTGGGGTTAAGTCCATTGCAATTTATGGTGGCTCCGTGTGTTGCAGAATAGAGCCATCTGTGAATGTTCAGAAGCAGTTCACCAGCTCTTTCTTCCAAGGTGCCTCTGGGTGAGTTCAAACTGCCAACCTTTTGTTTAGTAGCTGAGTGTTTACTGAGCCACCCAGGGACACTTTTTCATTTCTAAGCTAATCAAAAATTGTATAGGCCATGGCTTGATGTGTGAGATTTAGTCTCATTGCATTAGTTGTGACACATTGGTAAATTAATGAATCAGTAATCATTGAGACTATTCATCATCCAGCCCCTCAAGGGACAGTCACAGACTAAGAATGTCCTTTGGCTAGGAACCCTGAGGAATAGTATGATTAGGGGAGATAACCCAAGCAGAGAAAAACTTGAGAAAACCCTTTTTTAAATTTTTTTTTTTAACACTCTACCCAGTGACTGGAGTCCTGGTATGGCGCTGTATGATAAGCACTGCACTCCAAGGTTGTTTTGAACTGCAAGGTCAGTGCTTCAAACGCACCAGCCACTCCTTGGAACCCCTGTACCGGGTCACTATTAGTCACTTGTAAAGTGATGACACTTTACAAGAACAATCCTGTGAATAATTCTCCCTTTCCATCCCACCCCTAGTAACCATCATAGAATGAAAACCTTTTCTCGACTTTTTACAGTAGTGGTCTCATACAGTATCTGTCCCTTTGCGATCAACTCATTTCACTCAGCATAATATCCTCCAGGTTCCTTCACGTTATGGGGTGTTTTGCAGATGCATCATTATTCTTCCATGTTGCATAACATTCCATTATGTGTATGTACCAAAGTTTGTTCAACCATTCATCTGCTGATGACCATCTAGGCTGTCTCCATCTCTTTGCTATTGTGAATAATGCTGCCATGAATCTGGGTCTGTACGTATGTATTTGTGTCATGTCTCTTATTTCTTGAGGATGTATACAAGTAGAGAGATTGCTAGGTCATATGGCATTTCTATTTCCAACCTTCTGAGAAAATGCCATACCGTGGTCTACAGACAGTGTTGTATCATTTTTCAGTGCCATCAGCAGTGTATGAGGGTCTCATAAACTCCACACCCTCTCCAGCATTTGTTGTTTTCTGGTTTTTTGAACTTTGTTATTAATGCTGAGGGAAGATGATATCACATTGGTGTTTCGATTTGCATCTCTCTAACAGCTAGGTGTCCTGGTTGATGGCACTTAACAACAACAACAACAATGGCTAGTGGCACTGTAGGATAAGCACTGGATTGCTAACTGCAAGGTGAGTGACTCAAACCCACCAGCAACTCCTTGGAAACCCTATACAGGATCACTTTGAGGTGGAGTTAACTCGAAGGCACTTAACAATAACAATGAGTAGTGATCGTGAGCATGTCTTCATACTTTTGTTAGCTGCCTGCAAGTCTTCTTTGGTGAAATGTCTGTGTTCTCTGCCCATTTGTTAATCGGGAGAAAGTCCTCCTTGTTGTTTTTATATGGTATGGATCATCCAGCACTGAGTCACAGTGGATCTGACACCTACTGCTCACAGAGCTTCAAGCATGCTCACTGGGAAGCATAGGTTATGTCCAAAAAAAATAGAATTACCCTTTTGCTCCAACTCAGCCTCCTATCAAGAAAACCACACAGATGATTTTCCATTTCAAGTTCAAATACAGAATGGATCGCTTCTTGTTTAGCTTGACTGGAGTAGGTAACAAGAGTTCAGAGACTGGCAATGTGCCAGTCATAAATCAGCTGTGATCATATTGTTACATGAACCCAGAAAGGAAAAAAATAATAATAATAAATAGAAAAGAGGAAAAGGGAAGCGCCAGAGAAATCTTTTGGGTAAGTTTGGAGAAGCTGTGATGACAATCACTAGTATCTCAAGTGTCGCCTTCCAGAGAGTAGGGCTGTTTGGACACAGGATTTGTGTTGCTACACTCCTCTGCAACTAGACTCTATAATAAAAGTGCTTGCATCAGAGGAAGGCTGACAACACATTTTAACACTTTCACAGTTCTAACTTAATCATGGCAGGAAGCTCTGCTGCTACTGGGAGCACAGGTTGCGTCACTAGGAACATCTGACTCTAGGATCTAGTGTCAATCACTTTGCTTAAGGTCATTAAAAAATACTACGGTGTCCCCTTACAACATAAAGGCTTTGCCTGCGGGACAATTAAGAGGAAGCACACAGCATGATAAATAATTGAACAGGTGGATTAAAGAAATGTCTTTCCTGTGCAAAATGAGAATGCTGATTGGCAGTTGTTGACCTTTGGCCTGTCTTCCTCCACCACTCAGGGTTCTAAACAGTTGGATGGCTCTTCTTCTCTACTTTGCCTTTCTTGGTTATTCAAGGAGTCTCTTTGGCCTCATGGAATCAGACAAACTCTAGACAAAGGCAACACCTCAGAAGTTCCTGAGAATGGTTTTCAAGGGAAACCTACCAGTGACTGATGTTGTAGGGAACCATCGAGGGAGTAGAATAGCATTATGGACTGGGTTTGTGCTGGGCAAGCTGGGCTGTGGGCCAAATGGTAAACCCATCTGCTTATTGGATTTAAGAAATGATCTATTTGACTTGCTGGCGCCAAAGCCCTTGTAAAACACACCTTGCGTATCTCTTTATTGCAGTGTCTTCCATATGGCTTCTGATTTTCTTTTCCTCCTAGAATGACAAGCGTTTAAGTCTCCAGAGAGTGGACAAAGAGTGCCTGATTTACTATGGCATTCATAGTAACATACATGTTGTTGTTGTCAAGTGTCATCTCGTTGGTACTGACTTGTAGTCATCCTGTATAGGATTTCCCAGGCTGTAAATCTTTATGGGAACAGAAAATATCATCTTTTTTCTTGAGAGCAGCTGGTAGGCTCAAACCACTGACCTTGTGGTTAGCAACCCAGTTGTTATCCTAGAGCTGCTCTGCTTCCATGGAGCCATGCACATAGCTTTGCTTACTGATGCCAGGGGAAATAATTAACACTAGAGGCTTCTGGTTTCTCTCAACTAATAATCGTCCACCAAGAGATGCTTTAACTAAAGACCCACTGCCATCCAGTTGACTGCAACTCATAGCAACCCTCCGTAGGATTTCTGAAACTATCGCTCTTTATGGGAGCAGATAGCCTCATCTTTCTCCCATGGGGTGACGGATAGATTTGAACTTCTGATCTTGCAGTTGACAGTCCAATACTTAACCCACAGCACCACCAGGGCTCCTTATACATACTTTTAGAGAAAGGAAAAGAGAGAGGGGAAGGGAGGGGAGGAAGAAGAAAGAAAAACAACAGACAGAGAGCCCTTTGAAAATAGGCCACCATTCTGGTTTTTATTTGAAGACTACCTACCTATGCTATTTGAAATCCCCAGTGTTTTCAAATAGTTTGAAGACTACCTACCTATGCTATTTGAAATCCCCAGTGAAAATACCTGGAGCTTGGCAGTTCAGCTACCATGCATATTTTTAAATGGTTACGGAAGGAGTCTGGGCAATGCTCAAGATTCCGAGGTCAAACTGTGGAGAATACTTGAGATTTGCTAGTCAGACAGATGCCCTGTTTAGCCAAGCTATATTAAGGAAAGACAAGGAAACAAACCAGGGTGATAAGAAAGGCAGAGGAAACATCTAAATTAAGTTTCTTATTTCTTAAAACTGAAAATTAACCACCCTAGAATTGTTTGGAGGCGTAGCTGGATTTCAAAAATGAATTGTGTTTTGGGAAATTTCAAGTATATTCAAAATGAGAAAGAAAAGTATAACGAAGGCCCAGGCACCACCCAGCTTCAACAATAATCAACTCATGGCTAGTCTTGGCTCATTTATTCTCCTCCTGTCCCCACAGTCCCTGCCCCAGCTCCTACGCTCCAGCAGATCAGGGTGGAGTAAATCCTACACATAATGCAACAGATCACTGAAGCTGCAAAGGTAGGTTTAAGGCATTTGACTTAGCAGCATGTTCATCATTGAACTTAAGATGGGTTAAGAATTCACTTTAAGGAGATATTCAGGTAATGTTTAAACAAACTTTCCTGAATTTTTCTAGTCACCAAACGTTGGTTTCATATTAGCTTTGTAAAACTTTCCTTGGTGGTGGTGACCAAGGAATAATGATTAGACAGTAAGTTATATACAGATACTACTTGCAGGAGGCGGGGCTCTGGAGAAACAAGGATGGAATGGAGAGAGTGTAATTGAGAAGGGTGCAGTTACCCTGGAAAGGGTGAAAATGTAGTCTGAGATTACAGAGGACGAGCAGCATGGACACCGGAGAGCTTCTGACAGTTACTACCCGGTAGGCAGCCAAGGCAACTCTTTGATCTTCAGTCTTCAGGCCATATTATTCATCTCCCCAGAGGGCTGCCCTTTCCCTCTTTGCACACCCAATCCAATCCGGAATCACAAAAGGGCAAGGAAGGTTGGGAATGAGCATCCAAGTATGTTAACTTCCCAGGGCAGCTCTGTGGTTCTGCCTTGGAAGCTGCTTTCTCATCTATGAACTGTGGGGACTGGATGTACCATTTCACTTCATAGTCACTGTGTTTGTGGTTGTGCCATGGAGTCAGTTCTGACCCATAGAGACCCTGTATAGGGTTTCTGAGGATTGGTTTGTGGGTTTGAACCACCAACCTTGCAGTTAGCAGTCCAGTGCTTATTTTACAGCACCACACCAGGAGTATATGTAAATATAGTCCGAGTCAAAATAGAAATCATGATTCTGTATAAGCAGCTTTTTTTATTTTGTGTTAAGATTAATCACAGAGAAAAGGTTCCCCATCCCTGCTGCATACAAAGCATGGTTGTAACTGCTGGGAGAAATTAGAAGTTGAGCAGCAAATGACTATTGGGCTCAAAGAGTTTGCAGTGTAGTAGGAGTTTTCAGGCAGGTACACATGGCTGTGTCATAATTTAAACACACACACAAATACACAAGAAAAAGAAATATGTATGATGGAAACAGAAATACTTATCAAGAGAATAAGATGAAGATGCAAAGGAAGGAACCATCTCTTGTGGATGGGGCTTGATGAATAAATCTGGAAATGAACAGCATTTGACATGCCCTTGTCTTGGCTCTCTAGTGCTGCTATAACAAAAATACCACGAGGCTATGACTTCAACCAACAGAGATGTGTCCTCTCACTGTTGAGGAGGCTAGAAGTCCAAATCCATAGTGCCAGGTCTAGGGGAAGGCTTTCTCTCTATCAGTTCTGGAGAAAGGTCTTTGTCTCCTTTCAGCATTTGTTGACCTGGTATTTCTTGGAGATTTCCATGGGTCTTGGCATTTACCTTCCCCTGGATTTAGGTCCAAAGTCTGCAAAACACTCCCTGTTTCTTTGTTGCTAGTAATAGGTCCTTCTGAGTTCTGTTTGCTTGTTTAATATCTTCTTTTTTTTTTTAATCTCAAAAGAGACCGATTCAAGATATCAACTAAACCTATAGATTGTATCTGACATTAATATCACAGAAGTTTTACAACACACAGGATAATTAAATCAGACCAGGACTGATGACATCACAGAGAATGATTACATCATAATCGATTTCATCACGGAGGTGATTATACCTCTTAACTACTAAACCTCTGAGAATCCTGGCTCAGTTAAGTTGACACAAAACCTTATTCATCACAGACCTTGAAGACAAGGCAGGAATTCGATAGGTGAAATCAGAGTTAGGGGAAGGAATCATTTCAGGAAAAAGGGAAAGCTAGAGAGAGAAAATATATATATCACACACACATAATCAGGTGGTACATGAAAGTTCAGGGAAATGTACATAGTCCAGGGTGGTGGGAATGGAGCAGAAGATGACTTACAAGGCAAGTGAATTCCAGAAGGCAAATAAAGAAATACCTCCAAGAGGCTTAAATGCACAAAATCTGAAGCCAATTTGCCTGGGTCTGAATCCTGAGCTGAGGGACAAATCACTGAGACCTTGAACTCAAGGTCTTTGTCTATGAAATCAACATATGAACAGCACCCTAAGATTGTGCTCAAGCACATGACATAGTGTACCTAAAGCTTCTCCTTTGGGTGTGTTATAAAAGTACTTTGGGGAGCACAGTGACTCTGTAGATAAGCACTGGACTGTACACCCCAAGACCAGCAGTTTGAGCCTACCAGCTGCTCCAGAGAAGAAAGATGAGGCTTTTTGCTCCCACAAAGATTCTCAGCTTCAGAAAACCCTATACAGGGTTGCTATCAATTAAAACGGACTCAATGACACTTAACAACAAAAGAATAACAAATAAGAGCACTTTAAACTGACTACTATGCCAGAAAGCCAAGACCACTGAAGTCTACAGGAAGTTGGGGTGGGGATGGAACATAGGCAATCCCTCTACCTACCCTGATGTAAGCTGATCCCAGACATATTTGAAGTCCAGAAACTCTCGGGATAAAGATGAGAGTCTTCTGGCTGCCTGCTGTTCTGCTGCTGGTGAGACAACAAAGCTATGCTTAGATAGAAATCATGTTTGCAGTCCCAGGGAACCTCAGTCAGTCACTGCACTGCATTGAATGGAAAGGCCACGTGCAGGTTAATAGGTGGTGAGGGACCTGTGTTCTGAAGTCATGGCAGGAACCTTCCCATTTTAAATTTGCTGTTTTGGAGTCCTGGTGTGGTGCTGTAGGAAAAGCGCTGGACTGCTAACCATAAGGTTGGCAGTTCAAACCTACCAGTTACTCCTTGGAAACCCATTGTAGCTTCACTATAAGTCAGAACTGACTGGACAGCACTTATAAAGAGTCTCCCAGCCCTCTCTTCATTAAACACCCAAGCCCCAAGGTCAAGGGCACTTTCCAATTGACAAGATCTCCAATGTGGAAAGAAATGGGGTACAGGCAGAACAGCATCACTAATGGGGATTTCAGAAGACTTAACTCATTGTGTCAACATCTCTCCATGGTCCTCTTCGATATCAGACTACACAGTATCCTTAGTAATAATGATTACCAGTTTTGGTCATAGAGGAAAACCAAACACTGCCATTCGTTCCGACTCACAGCACCTCCATATATGGATTCTGACTCTAAATCTTGACAGGAGCAGACAACCTCATCGTTCTCCAGAGGAGAGACTGGTGGGTGTGACCCACCAACCTTGAAGTTTGCAGTCCAGTGCCTAATCCACAACACCACTAGGTCCTTTAATCATAGCAAAGTATGGGATAAATGTGTGAATCGGTTACATGTAATAGTTCTTTTGTTGTTTTTTAGTGCTATCAAGTCAGTTCTGACTCATAGCACCCCTGTATAGAGTTTCTGAGGAGTGGCTGGTGGATTTGAACCACCTGCCATTGCAGTTCAAACTGAACATGCAGTCCAATGCTTATCCTACAGCACCATATCAGGACTCTTAATATTTCATAGATTGTTCGAATATCAACAACAAAATTGTTTCATAAAAGCTTTCTACATTGAACTACAGCATTATTCATTCCTTTAATAGTAACTGGGCGGAAGCCTTTTAAAAAAATTTTCTCCTTTAATTGATATTTTATTCTCAAAATAGTTACTGAAATAGGTTAAAAAATACTAATTACTACAATATTGTAAGTTAAAATGCCAGAAAATTTGACAAACTTAGTGACTATAAAAAAAACCTCAGCAGTGCATTCTTGGAAGCATGTGCAGACAAAACCATGTGATTTGCACCGTCACTGCAATTGGGTGATAAAGGCAGCTTGGACAGGAGTGCTTTATACAATTCAGAAAGTAAATTAGATAGAGTTTTAACCTTGTAAGTGTACTGATACATGTAAGCTGGACTTATGAAAAATATGTTTGTTGTTATAACTAACTACAGGATATTTTTATAAAGAATATTGATTTCCTGCTGAATCACTGCACAAAAATTATGTACACAGTCATTTTTGTGTCTTCTAGTGTGGTCTACACACCCCCATCCCCACCCCACTCCCCTAGTGATACCAATGATAGGGAGAGTTTGAAGTGTGGTTGACCTGTTGATGAGAATGGATGGATCACCTCTCTGTTCCCTCCCTTTCCCAGGGTTATAAGATCCTTTCCCCTGGAAGGGGTGGAGTGAGAGCTGATGCCAATGAATGGGTCACAACTGGGTGTCTCTCCCTTCCTGAAAAGCCTGGCAACATCTCACGTAACCATTGTGATTGGGAAGAAAGCATTCACAAGGATGATTATCTAATCAGGGAATTATTAGCCTTGGTTCATAAGACAAGCATTAGAGGACTCTTCCAAAATCTTATAGAAAAAAAGGCCCAAGTCAGGAAATAAGGGTGGTACCTACAACCTGAATAATTGTTATGCACAAAGACTATTAAGATTTGGGGCAATTATTTAGAAATAGTCATCTACTCGATGGCACGTAACAACAACAACAATAAAATTGGCAGGTATTTACCTTGAACATTTACTCTATGAAAGGCATGCTGCCAATTTCTCCTATGAGGTTTTCTTGTTTCAAGTCACCATACCATCAGATTCAATGTTTCTCAAGTCATGGTCTACGGATTGAATTTGAAACATCTGAGTGTTTTAGATTTCTGAGTCCCATTACAGTTTCTAGGGGTGAAATGCTGGAATCACATTAAAATATATATATATATTTAGAACAACTTCAAGCATAAAGTAAAGAGAAAGAAAAAATAAAAGTAAAAAGAAAGTGATGAGGGAAACAAGAAAAATATAATGACTGGCCATGCACCTATCACACAGCTTTAATGATTATCAATTTAGGATCAATCTTATTTAATTAACACTGCCGCCCAAATTATCTTAAAGTAAATCCCAGAAAGTAAACATTTCGTTTGTAAGATTTTCAGCACGAATCTCTAAATGACAGACATAAAACACCAAATGACGATATCACTTTTAAAGATCTCCTTTATATCAAATAACCAGTTAGTGTTCAAATTTCCCTGATTGTCTCTCAATTTTTTGAGTTAGAAACCAAATAACTTCCTTCCTTGCACTTGGTTGAGACATCTCAGCTTTCTCTTACTCTTACACCACTCTTTTAGATTTCTGAGTTCCACCTCGAATCTATGGCGTCACAATCTCTAGGGGTGAAATGCTGAAATCCCATTTAAAGAAACTAGGTTACCTTTCTCATGGAGGTTTTTGCTATCTGTACTTTGCTGGTTGCATCCTTGTGGTATAGCTTATCATATTCTTTT
>NW_006408525.1:14097942-14104255 GCF_000296735.1 Chrysochloris asiatica
TTACAGGAGCAGACTGCCTCATCTTTCTCCCGCGGAACCGCTGGTAGTTTCGAACTGCTGACCTTGCGGCTCACAGCCCGATTCGTAACCACTACGCTACCAGAGCTCCTTTGAGTTGACATAATGTTCCCCTATTTTATAGGTGAGGACCCTAACACTCAGCGATGTTACATTTCCCCCAAGTTCATGCAATACTCAAACCACAATAAGCTGGCTTCTGAATTCTTCCCACATTTTAAAATCCTTTTTATAACTGAATCCGGAAGCAGATGTAGAGACCAGAGAAAATACACCGAGTCCTCACTTACCGACATGATTGCAGTCCAAAGACCAGGTCATTATGCAAGTTAGCCTTCCACTAGGCGGAGAAGGAGGACAAAAACACAGAGGAGGCCGGAGCCCAGACCCTGGGAACTGTGTGCTCTGGACCCCAAGTCCAGACTCCCTGACTCTGGCCACTCACAGGCCCTTCATGGAAGGGTTCCCTCAAAATCTGCCTCAGTCGGCGCTTTCACACAAAAAACTACAACCATGTCTCCCAGTAGGGATGCAACCGACAAAGGGCCTTCTGGAGAGCTGGCTGGGCCAGCTTCCAACCTGTCAGTCCTGGGTGGCTCTGAGGGCTGTACAGATAGATCATGACTGTCTTCGCTTAGTGGAAAGCAGGCTGGGAAACTAAGCACAAGTTGGAAAGTTACAAAGGCTAGTTCTGGTCAACCACTAGAGTCCTGGTGTGGTGCTGTAAGATAAGCAATGGATTGCTAACTGCAAGGTCGGCGGTTCAAACCCAACAGCCACTCCTTGTAAACACCATACGGTATCGCTGTGAGTCGAACCTACTCAACTGCACTTAAAAACAGCAGCAAGTGACCCCATGTAACACAGCACAACTACCCCAACAGGGTTTTCTAGGCTGTAGTTTTTACTAGAGTCCTCATGTGGCATTGTGGGTTAACGCGCTGGACTGCAAAATTGGTTTGAACCGCAAGGTTGGTGGTTCAAGCTCAGCAGCTGCTCCTAGGAAACCCTATGCAGGGTCACTATGGGTCAGATCGACTTGATTGCACCTGACAACAGCAGTGTTTACAGGATCAGATCAGGTCTTTCTTACACAGAACAGCTGGGTGTATTTGAAAACCCCAACCTTTCAGTTAGCAGCTGAACAATTAAAGGTTGCCACACCAGGACTCCTTTCAAAAGCTAGTATTCATAGGGAACTATGAGACATTGGGTTTGAGGAGAAACATTTCCGAATTCGGGGGATCCTACTCAGTTCTGTGTCAGTAGTGGAATTTTACTGCTCAGGCTCTTAAAATGAATCTGAGCAATAACGTTTATTGTGATTTATTGTAACATTCTCACAGATTATTACTTATTGTATTAGAAATGTGCATGCTTAGTTATCCTATTAACTGACCGTTTTAATTCTGCCTCTGACTACCAAGGGACCCTGGTAGTGTAATGTTATGAGTTGGGCTGCTAACCACAAGGTCTAGCAGACACTCTGTAGGAGAAAGATGAGGCTTTCTGCTCCTATAAAAATGCACCACTATCATGAGTCAGAACTCACTGAAGAGCACATAACCATCACCACCACTACTAAATGACTCTGAGATTTCCTTGTTAAAGCCATCTGAAACCCTCATGGCCCTCATCTCCCCACTCTACAGTGGCATCATGGTCCTTCTGCAAAGTTCCCAGTTGCAGGTACATTGGTCAGGAAATAGAGGTGTGAGTTAAGCCCCTTTATCCCCTTGCAAGGCCATGAGAGTGCTTGGAATTTTGAGGCCTGGGTAAGGATTTGCTTCATCCAGCTAAAACAATCACAGGATTCAGACTGGAGTCAGAGGGGGAAAAAAATCCATCTGCCCCATTCAGCTGCTTCTCCATTCAGGCTGGGGGGGGGGAGGGGGTAGTGGGTGGCTTCGTTTTCAAATGTAGTTAGCAGCATTCCTGGAAAACTGGCACATTGCTAAGCTTTCTGGTGAACTTCTTCCACCTGTCATGTTGGGCCCTGGATGGGTGCCAGGACAGGCAGGAAATAATAGGCTGCAGGATACTGGTGTGTGGCAGTGGCTCCGACCCTCCCATTCCTGAGCACAGATGAGCTGGAAGCCTGCAAGGTGTCATGACCACAGTGCAAGACCACAGAAAGACAGGCTGAGGGAGGGGTTGACACAGAGGGGATGAGGAGGTTTAACTCACAGTGGGGCCTCTCCTTGAGACTACAGAACTGTCCCTGCAGGAAAATGGCCCTGGGTGATGCTCAGACATCCCTTTGTTCTCTCTTACCTCCTGCTAAAGCATTAGGCTGAGCCTCAGATCCCAAAGAGAGCTGCTGGAGCCTCTCCCACCTCCTCCTCCCTGCTTCCCCTGGCCTCCCAGGTGGGTCACAGAACCCACTACAATTACATCAACTGGCTACAATTACATAGAACTTCCCATTTCAACTCCCAGACTCTTGGACTTGCGTTTTGTTTTGTTTTTCATTTCCAAATGATTTCCCTTTGTCCAGATGGGTTTCTCCCCTCCCCACCCCCACCTCCTTTATCCCTGTCAATTTTAATTTCCTATTTTCCACTAGTAGGTTGCAGGCAACGAAGTAGAAGAAATATAGATTCCCAAGGAACTCTAGTTAGTGAAGACCACCAACATTGGACAAGTTGGAAATATTTAGACAATCAAAGAACTCTTAGATATCTGGGAAGTCATGTGAAAGTGTGTAAAATCACTTTAAAACTGGGGCACCTGGCATGACAAAAAACGGACACAAGTCTGAATCAGCATATATGTACATACATGTACAATAATGAGCAGATGTACTGTGCTTACTTAAGACTATGATATAAATGTTGTGTTCTCTGAAAGAATACTTGTAGACAAAGTTCTAGTTTATGGTTAAACAAATAAGAATGTTCTGGAAGTAAATGACAAGAACCCCCTCCCCTCAAAAAAAAAAAAAAAAAATTAAAAAAATTTGTGTGAGATTGTGACTCAGAAAAATTTCTTACAATTTGCTCCCAGAATGTATTTGTGACTGATACGTAACCCTCAAGCATCCTGGGTTAAGAATCCTTATCTCCTTTTGGATTTTATATCTCCTGGTATTTTACCAAGTGTTACCTCAGCTTCTGCTATAACAAATGCTTTCCCTCCTTACAGAGTTCTAGCTATATGTGACTCTGACAGAAAAAAAGGGGAACTTTCCAACCATTCCTCCTCTTTGTGGGTATTCTTCTAGGCAATTCCATAGGAAATGATGGAGGGGAATAAGCATCTAGCTATGGTGACCACAGGTGTTGTTCACAGAGTCTTATTACATTGTGATATTAGCAAGACAACAGGCCAGAGAGTCTCCTATTTTAATGTATATACAAATCACCAGAAGATCTTTTAAAGATGTAGGTCAGGGTGGGGAACTGCATTTCTAGCAAGTTCCCAGATAATATTGATGCTGCAGAGTCCTAGTGTGGCGCTGTGGGTTAATGTGCCAGACTGCAAAGCCATTTGAACTACAAGGTCGGTGGTTCAAGCTCACCAGTAGCTCCTTGGAAACCCTATACAGGGTCACTATGGGTCGGAACCAACTCGATGGCACTTAACAACTAGTTTTCAGAGCACACTTGAGGAGCAAGGCTACCTAGCAATTTGCTTCTCTGAGGGAACGTGGATAACAAAGCCAAGTTAGGGAAGGAAGTTTTCATCTAAGTCAGAGGATTGTGGAATGAAGACTAATTAGGAGCAAGGAAACCAGGGCTGGAATCCAAGTCATGCAATAAGCAAATTGACTGACTTTGGACAAGTATAATCTCTCTATAAGCTACAGTCAGAAAAAGTTAAACTAGGTTTTAGAATTGCCAACTTTTTAATATATATAAATAATACCAAAGGGTATTCTTTTTAAAATAAATTACTTATTTTGTTTTGGTTGTTGAAAATATACACAACAGAACATACTTGAATTCAAAAATTTGTACATGTATAATTCATTGATAAAGTTTACATTCTCCAAGTTGTTTTTATTTCCGCTCAATTTTACCTTTAAGTTGGACTATGGAAGTCAGAAATATCTTCCAACTCTGTATCCCCTTCAAATTGATTTTGGAGAATTCTGAAGAAAGCTGGGTTGTTGAAACCTAAAGGAGACTGCATCTTAGTTTTCTAACCATGTTCACATTCACTCTATTATTTATCTCGGACACTATTTTAATAAAAAAATGTTTTATACCACATATAGCTTTTCAGTTAATATTGTTTTCTCATTGACAAACCAACCACATTTTCATAAACATTTATCAGCAGCTAATGAGCTCATGCTATGAAAACTGCCTTTGCTTTGCTCTTTTCTATTTCTCCTTCTACCATATTGTTGGTATTAGGTGCCATTGAGTCAGTTTGAATTCATACCGGCTGAATTCACATGGTTTTGGCTGCCACTGTGTGAATTCAGGTCATTGAGGATGCTCTATTTTACTCAACATGATGTCCTTTTCTGTGGATTGGTCTGTCCTAATAACATGGTTACGAATTGGGCTGCTGGCCGCAAGGTCAGCAGTTCGAAACTACCAGCTGCTCCGCGGGAGAAAGATGAGGCTTTCTGCTCCCGTAAAGATTTACAGCCTCGGAAACCCTGTACAGGGTCGCTATGAGTCAGAACCGAATCTACGGCACATAACAACAACAACAACAATAACATGTCCAAAGACACTGAGATGAAATCTTGCCATCCCTGCTTCTAAGAAGCCTTCTGGCCATACTTCTTTCACGATAGATTTGTTTGTTCTTTGGGCGGTCTATGATATAGTCTATATTCTTCATCAACACTATAATTCTTTCTACTGTTGTTGTTAAGTGCCACTGAGCTGGTTCTGACTCATAGTGACCCTGTATAGGATTTCCAAGGATCAGCTGGTAGGTTTGAACCACCAACCTTAAATTAGTCGTCCAGTGCTTATCCTACAGTGCTATACCAGGACGCCTCTTTCTACTATGTTGTTGTGTTGTGTTGTTGTTAAGTGCCGTCAAGTCGGGTTCCAACCCATAGCAACCCTGTATAGGGTTTCCAAGAGGCAGCTGGTGAACTTGAACCACAGGCCTCCTGGTTCAAGTGGACTTTACAATCCAGAGCATTAACCAACAGTGCCACACCGGGAGTCCTCTTTCTACTATGTTGTTGTTGTTAAGTGCCATCGAGTCTACTATAGTCTACGTTATTTTACTTTCCTGGGTTGTTGTTGTTAAATGCCTTGGAGTCAATTTTGACTCATAGTTACCGTAGCTGTATAGGGCTTCCAAGGAATGGCTAATGGATTTGAATTGCCTGCCTTTTGGTTAGCAAACCAGTGCGCATCCTGAAGCGCCACACCAGGACTTTCCTGGGTAGTTCTTTTTGTTTTCCCATGTTGATACTCAATGACATCAAGTCAATCCCAACTCATAGCAACTCTACATGACAGGCTACAACTGCCCTGTGGGTTTCCAAGGCTGTGATCTATAGGGAAGCAGACCGCCATTTCTTTCTTCTGTGGAATAGCTGGTGGGTTCAAACAACCCACTTTTTGGTTAGTAGCCAAGTGCTTAATCACTGTGCTTCCAGGGCTCCTTGTACATTTCATTATTTCAGCTTCTTTGTTGTTGTTAAGTGCCTTCAAGTCGGTTCTGACTCATGGTGGTGGGAGGGTGGTTGTGTGCTGTGGAGTAGGTTTCTACTCATAGCGACCCTGTACAGGGTTTCTGAGGCTATAACTCTGTACAGCAGCAGAAATCTGCCTCTTTCTCCTGCAGAATAACTGGTAGTTTCAAACTGCTGACCTTGAGGTTAGCAGCCCAACTCGTAACCACTATGCTACCAGAGCAATCCTGTATAGGGTTTCCAAAGAGCTGCTGGTGGGTTTGAACGGTCAACCTTGTAGTTAACAAACAGTCCAGTGTTAATCCTACAGTACCACACAATTTCTGGAGTCCTGGCATAGCACTATGGGTTAATGTGCCAGATTGCAAAGCTGTTTGAACTGCAAGGTTGGTGGTTCAAGCTCACCAGCTGCTCCTCAGAAACCCTATGGTTGCTATGGGTCGGAACCGACTCAACAGCACTTAACAACAACAACAACAACAACACACTAATTCTGCTTAGGTATATCCTTTTAAATGAGTTTTTCTAGACTCTTTACTATAACTTGTCTTTCAGGAAGGGGAATGAAAAAACTGGGGATCAAAAAAGTATAGAGAAGAGAACAAACAAGATGGCGGATCAGGTGGACATGTAGTAAAGAGCTCTGCCAACAACAACACAGAATACCCGATCAAGCAGGCT
>NW_006408525.1:14107220-14147183 GCF_000296735.1 Chrysochloris asiatica
AGAGAAATACTTTTAACTGATGGTATATGGAGGGGATTATAATCAATGTAATGAAACAAGTTATATGAATTATTGAATGTGAAACTGATGATGTGCCCTGTAAACTTTCACTCAATCCACAATAAAAACCTTAAAACAACAAAAAAAAGTATAGAGAGGTGTCCTGTACAGTCTTTTGGTTTCCTCTTTTCTCTTCTTTTTTTCTATCCAGATAAATGCTCCACTTTCACTTGGCAGAGATCACTAGCTCAGCAGTTTTCATTCCCTTCTTTTAGACATCAGACATTGGCTGTGCTACACCTGCTTAGTGCAGTGGAAAGAGCAGCTCTGTGACCCTAAACAAAGTTGTGTAAGCCATCTGAGCCTCGGTATTAATCACCCATTAAATTGAGACATGCTTCATGTGTTTTTGTGAGGATTATTAGTGATAAGGTAGAGCGCTTGGCACACACCAAGCAGAAAAAAAATAATAATAAAAGGTATCATTTGCATCCACCTCCTCTTAGGAAAATCTCCCGGGTGATTTTTTTGTTTATCAAGGCAGTCATTGGCAATCTCCTTCCACAGAAATCCCTGCCAAGGTCATGTTCTCTACATGGGAACTGTTTTTCCATTCATACACTTTCTCCGCACAACGTTTATGTGGCATGCCTCTGACCGTCAGCTCCACCAGCTGAAGCTCTTCTCCGTCCAGAATGAAAATGACAGGGCAGTTGTATCTTCCCTGTCACCGTGCTATTTTTCATGTATTTCACAGTCCAAACCACAGATCTGTCAGCTAAATCTTTTGTATGCTTCCCTAATCATACCTCTTTAGGTGAGTTGTAGTTTTTCATAAAGTCACATGATTTTGTCAGTTGGCTGCCCTCTTTTTTCCACAAATGTGCTTCAAACTAAGTTCAGTTTCTCTCTTCTGGGTATTTCTATCAAACTTAATTCCAAGAACTCGATCCTAGTGTGGTACTGCGAGTTAGTGCGCTGGACTGTAAAGTTGTAGTTCAAGCTCACCAGCTGCTCCTTGGAAACCCTAACCAGAGTGGCTATGAGTTTGAACCAACTTGACGGCACTTAACAAGAACAACAAAATTATTGGCTGCATGACCTATATCCTTCCAAGTTAAATCAATTATCAGCATCTCTGCCAATAAAGCAGGGACTAAGTACCTTGAGCATCAAATCCTTATAATGATAAATCGACTTAACCTTAAACCCAATGTTGCTGAACCGGTTTCAACTCAAAGCTGTGAATCTTGATAGAAGCCCATTGGCACCTTTTTCTCCTGAGGAGCTGTTGATGGGTTCGAACCACTGACATTTTGGTTAGCAGTTGAACACTTAACCAGTGTACAAGGTTCTTGTGGCCTTGTCTAGGACTCTGTATAGACCCTGTATAGGACTCCTTAGCTGCTATCGAGTTGCCCTCAACACATGGCAACCTTGAACACGATGGGATGAAGAACTGCCCAGTGTGGTGTGTTATGCCACAGTTGGTTGTGTATTGAACTGTTGTCATCTGCAGAGCTTTCACTGGCTCATCCCCAGCCTTCTCTTCTTAGTTCATCATACTCCAGATGTTCCTCTGAAACCTGCTCAGCATCATAACAACACACAAGCATCCATGGACAGTAGCTGCAGGTGAGGTGTTTTGACCAGGATTTGAACCTAGATCTCCTGCATAGAAGGGGACAACCCTGTCACTGACCCACCGTTGGACTCATTGAGACTCTACAAGGAAAGGATTTGCACAAAGGCTGTCTATTTTTATAACAAAAGTTGTATTAGCAAACCAACCCACTCGTTTGTATATTGCCTATGATCACTTTCTTGCTATGATGCCAACGTTGAGTATATGAAGTAGACATCGTATTGTTGTTGCTATTGTTAAGTACTATAGAGTCGGTTCTGACTCAAAGTGACCCTGCACAGGGTTTCTGAGGCTGTGAATCTTTATGGGAGCAGAAAGCCTCATATTTCTCCCATGGAATGGCTGGTAGTTTCGAACTGCTGACCTTGAGGTTAGCAGCCCGATTTGGAATCACTACACTACCAGAGCTCCTTAGAGACCATTGTTGTTGTTGTTATGTGCCATGGAGTCAGTTCTGACTCATAGTGACCCTGCACAAGGTTTCTGAGGCTGTAAATCTTTTGGGGAGCAGAAAGCCTCATCTTGCTTCCACAAAACGGCTGGTAGTTTTGAACTGCTGACCTTGCTGTTCACAGCCCGATTCATAACCACTACGCTACCAGAGCTCCCTCAGAACCGTGATAGAAGATTCTTATAGAAGATAAGAGTAAATAACATTAGTTCTTCCTAAATTTTCCTTCTGTGAACTCTCTTGTTTTTAGTTTGTTTGTTGTCCCTCCTTTTTTGTTTTCTCCTCTGTCCCACACTATTTTCCAGCACGGCCTTTCTTTTTCTCTTCTTCAAGCATTCTATTCCCATGTGACACTGTGCTCCAAAGCTGAGCAGAAAGAAACTTCAGGAATCTGCAGGTGTGGAGTTACACTGTTGTGCTGTTGAACTGATACCTTTTTGGTTTCTTTCCAAAATCCCATCACTGACGATGGCCATACAAACTGTTATGGATTGACTTGTATCCCCACCATCACCCCCACCTCTCTTAAAAAGATATGATGACATTTTAACCCTTGTACCTGTGACCTTGTTTGGAAATAGGGTCTTTGGAGATATTATCAATTAAGTTGGTATAAAGTCATACAGAAATAAGGTGAATCCTAATATATGTGGCACTATAGGGTCAGCCCTGGACTGCAAACCACAAGGTCATCAGTTCAAACTCACCTTGGAAACCTTAAATAGGGTCGCCATGAGCTGGAACGGACTCGACGGCACTTAATAGTAACAACAAATTCTCTATATGAAGGAGGTCTGGTGGCAATGTAAAGTAAGCACTGGACTGCTAACTATAAGGTCGGTGGCTCAAACTCACTAGCCACTCCACAGGAGAAAGATGAGGCTTTCTACTATGATTCAGAATCAATTTGATGGCAATGACTTTGAATCCTATGTGATTGGTCCTTATAAAAAAGGAGAAGATGCCTAGAGAGACAGACAAAGGGACACCTGGAGCTACCAGAAACTGGGAGAGAGGCACAGAACAGATTCTCCATCCAAGCCTTACATGACTTACACCCTGATCTCAAACTCCCAGCTTCCCCAAGTGTGAGAGAAATGTCTGTTTTTATAAACCACCCAGTTTGTGGTGCTTTGTTTTGGCAGCCCTAGCAGAATAAAACACAAACCTTCATAATCTTTCTCCTCCTTTTTCCTTCTCATTTTAATCTATATACTGGCATCTCTCACTCTCCCCATAGCTCATCCAAGGCACCATGTTGCTGCTGTTTCAGTGTGCGCCATTCACCATAAAAGTCACAAACTTTTGAAACTGAAAAGGCTACACGTAGTCTTCATTATCCCAACTTCCCTGAGTGATGAGAATGAAGTTGAGAGAGATTAAATGACTTGTCCAAAATCACAAGTCAGGTTTCATACTTCCTTATTTTGCATTCTTCCTAGTACACTAGTGTTAACAGTAGTAAGTTCTTGTCCCAAAGAGCTCTGGTAGTGTAGTGGTTACGATCGGGCTGCGAGCTCAAGGTCAGCAGTTCGAAACTACCAGCTGTTCTGTGGGAGAAAGATGAGGCTTTCTGCTTCCATAAAGATTTACAACCTCAGAAACCCTGTACAGGGTCGCTATCAGTCAGAACCCACTCCACAACACACAACCACCAACACTACCACCACCAAGTTCTTGTCCCAAATTCTGAGGTAAAATAGCAACAAGCAATTTTTCCCTGTGACGCCATCCAGTCTGATCACTTGAAGGAAGTTTGTAAATAGCCAGGTAGTTGTCCCAGCTACTGGACTATCAATAGATCATTTTCTTAAGGAATTTCACAGACTAGATCAATTGCTTCCTGATGCACAGACCCATCAGAAACCAACTAGAACTCAATCCTGAAATAAAGGAGAGGTTAATACCCACGTTGGAAGTAGAAAAATTAAAGGTGATATTTTAACTGTGAAATATAAAAGAGTTATGGGGCTTTATGACTTTCATGTGGTTTTCATTTTACATCACTATGTCTTTTAAATATCCGTGTTCCCAAGAGAAATCATTCCTCTTAAGAAATGATGGCTCTGTAACCCTCTTGTAACCCACAAAATGTCACATACTTATCACCATCATTTCACAGTGACTTTGGTATTTTACCTCCTGCTGCAAAATCATCACCCATAGTACACTGGAGCCGGATGCCGTCATTTCTCTATCACCAAGTTTGAAGAAAGATATGAGTGTTGCTGTAAGGCTTGATCCCTTTGAGTTAGGTCTGAGGAAGAATAGCCACCCACCCTAAAAATGTCAGGACTATTAGGGGCAGAGTTATCTGGAGTAGGCCCCTCAGGGACTGCCTTGGCTGGGGCATGATCGACGTGTGGTCTTCTAAAGCGGTGCTGTCCACTAGGGCAGCCACACGTCCTATTGCAGTGATTAAAGTTGAATTAAAGAAAGTCAAATTCAGTCCTTCATTTGCATTCACCACAGTCGGTGGAAGTGCTCAAAGGCCACACAAAGCGAGTGGAGACTGTCTTAAACAGCACAGATATGGAGGCTTTTTATTATTGCAGAAAATCCTTTTCAACAGTGCTGTTAAGAGGAAGGCAAGAGAGAGGGATAGATGGAAACCTCTAACAGGACTAGATGCAGCACAAGGGGGAGCTTGAGACATCGTGTCACTGAGGCGGGGAGAAATTCTACTCTCATCTCAGCCTGCTCAAAGATGTGCGATCTGAACAAGTTGGTCATTTTCCTTCTCTATAAAAGGCAGGAACAAATAGGCAATGCTTTCTTCATAGGCTTGTTTTGCAGATTAAAGGAGATAATGTATGCCAAGTGTTTGTTGTGGTTACGTGTCATGGAGTCAATTCCAACTCATAGTGACCCTGATTAGGGCTTCTGAGGAGTGGCTGGTAGGTTTGAACCACCAAACTTATGGTTAGCAGTCCACTACTTATCCTACAGCGCCACACAAGCACACACTTAAGAAATGTTAGTGATCCTTCTGAGGGTGAGACTGTTTCTTTGAAAAACTGCTGCACGTGAGAGCTTAGACTTATCATGTAACTAACTGAGCTGTAACTTATAGCTTAGACTTACAGCTGAGCTCACAAGAAGACTTTCAGGGCATTGGTAATTGTAAAAAAAAAAAAAAAAAAAAAAACTTTTAAAGGGGATCGTTATTAAGCAAGAAGGACAAGTAAAGAGATCCTACAGTTGACCAGCACAAGACCAGAAAGAATTTCAATAACCTGTAGGCAACAACAAAATTAACTTATGGCTTAAACCTGTGTGTGATGGTGGCGATTGTATACTGTTGAGTCTGTTTCCGCTCATAGGGACCCTGTTAATCTTTATGGGAGCAGAAAACCTTATCTGTCTCAGGTGACACACTTAGTAGATTCCAACTGCTGAAACCTATGTGCTGTTAATACATTAATACGAGCCCAGGCTCCTGCTAGCTTTTTGCCTCGCCAATCTCCATGTGTGGTTTCATTGCTCATGGTTGGGGTCTGTCAGTTTCTGTTCCAGCTGACAGATATCTGTCAGAGTCCATCCATATCCCTGGGAGGATAAAATGGATTTCACCTGTTTATATAGAAAAGGCATCTCTTCATACACCTCCTCCAACACTTCATTTAGCAGAACTCTCTTCCACACTCTGTAAGGAAAGTGCAGGAAGGGAAATGTCCAATGTTTGTTTTAAACTGAACCACAGGAAGGGTACAAATTGGCAATACTTTCTTCAATCTTTGAGCCCATATTTGAGCATTTTTAACCCACAAAAAGAAAATGTCATGTGGTTCAACCTAACAGTTGGGCACATTACCACCCTGAACACAATTTGGGTTCTGCTGGCAAGGATGAGAAAGATCACAGATATATTGGGCAGGCAGCTTCCAGTATCTGCCACATCCTGCTCCAGGCATCATATCCAAAACTGAGTCCATGATCTCTACCCCAACACAAAAAAACAAACAAATAACAACAACAACCGAAAGAAAAGAAAAGAAAGGGCTTTACTCCTATTCTAGTAAATAACAGCACCAAACCCAGCTGTTCAGACGCAAAGCACAGGAGACATCCCTGAGTCATCCCCCTACTTCATCCCCTGAAAGCTTGGCAAAGCTACTTTCTAAACATTTTCCAAGCCCATGCAATAAATTTGTAACAAATCAAAAAAGTTTTCTCCATGATAAGCAAGTAGGTGTTAGGTTTAACTAGTTAAAACAATCCATACTCTTAGGCTGAACTAATGATGGTCTAACTAGAAACAGTGCCATCTTGTTCCATCACCGATGTGTTATCTAACATCTGGCCAGGAGCATCTCCCTAGAGGACCCAGGAAGATCATTTTATCTCTAATATATCTTGCTGACTCCAGACCACAGAACCCCACTGTTGTTGAGGGATGAAGTGGATGTTGTAAGTGATGTAGAAGTAAGTCTCTTCATTCTTTCAAAAGGAAACCTCCAGAGAATTATGAGTCAGTGTTGTCATTACCACATCTCTATTAACTAGTCTTAGCCTGGCACATAGTGTTGTTAACTACCATGGAGTCGGTTCCAACTCATAGTGACCCTGCACAGGGTTTCTGAGGCTGTAAATCTTTATAGGCGTAGAACGCCTCATCATTCTCCTGCGGAACCACTGGTAGTTTCAAACTGCTGACCTTGAGGTTGGCCCGACTCGTAACCACTACGCTACCAGAGCTCCTTGGCATATAGTAGGTACTCCAGAACGATCTACTGGGAGTTGGGAAATGAATTCAAGACAAAAAATAATGGGCATTGCTCTTTCTAGTGCTGGAACATTGTTTCTTATCATTCTGGTTCTTCACAAGAAGATTCTTCCTCTTGCTAATACCTGGGACGCCTTACATTTATCCCAAGATGGGAGTTACATGGATAGTTCTAGCCTTACCGGGACTTGGGATCCAAATTTCCTGCTATTATGACTTAGAAAATATGTCCTAGTTTCAACATTGCCGGACCACTTGTTACTATGGAAATGAAACATGCTTTGTAGTTTTGTGAATTTTTGAAGCTTACTCGATCCTTCTGAACTCCAGTGATTGCAGCCACAGAATGGGGTTAGCAAATGGCTGCTTTGCGTAATCATTGGTATAAGTCCATGAGATGTTGTATGAGAAGTTCTAGTGGTCAGGGATTGCTCACGGGGTGACATTTGGGGGCAGAGTGTGCCAGGCAGAGGAAAAGGCAGGAGGAACACCCTTAGGCAGGAATGAGCTTCCTGTTTTTGCCAAACACAAAATAGGCAAAAATGGCTGATATGTAAGAAAAGCTAGGGAATGAGGTCTGTGATGAACAAAGGGGCCAAATTATGCAGAGAGAGACCTGAAGGCAAATAGACTTTAGACAAGTTGGATTTCATAAGTGCCCTGGAGTTTTCATAATGCTGCTTCAATTGCCATGTGAAGAATGTGCCATGCGGGGAGGGGGCAGGGGGCAGGAAGGGTGGAAACAGAGACCAGCTGGGAGTCAGTTCAGTAGCCTGGATATGAAGAGGGGAACTTGACTAGAGTGGTATGTGTGGAGATGGGAAGAAAAAAAAATGAATGAACTGAGGATATCTGTTTGAAATAGAGTTGAAGAGACTTGCTAGTGGGTTGGCTGGGCAGGCTGAGGGGAAGAAAAAATCAAGGACAATGTCTGGCACTGAGATGGTACCAAAAGTCTAGCTGGAGGTAATGAAGTTGGTTCACGTTATTAGTGAACATTTCGTTTCATTATTTTAAGTTTACAAAACTGTCCCTCCCTCACTTATTATAACCTGTGAGGAAGTTATTATAATGCCTATTTAATAGACAAGGTAACTCAGGTTCAGAAAGATAAGGCACTGACTGAGAACACTGCTCCCCATTGGGAATTTGCAGGGAAACGGTCAGGTTTTCCATAACACTTGCTTAGTGTGGGCTTGATTATCTTGGCTTTACTGGTTTTATTCATCAGTGAAATATACCC
The DNA here is from genome assembly GCF_000296735.1 of Chrysochloris asiatica. Classification (NCBI taxonomy): domain Eukaryota; kingdom Metazoa; phylum Chordata; class Mammalia; order Afrosoricida; family Chrysochloridae; genus Chrysochloris; species Chrysochloris asiatica. The sequence continues at coordinate 14,115,286 of NW_006408525.1, forward strand.
AAACCAAACTAAACCCACTGCTATTGAGCCAGTTCTGATTCATAGCAACCTGATTGGACAGGGTAGACCTACCTCCTAGGCTTTCTAAGGCTGTAAATCTGTCCAGAAGCAGACTGCTATAGCTTTCTCCCACAAAGCAGCTGGTGGGTTCCAACCACTGACCAGTCAGTCAGCACTCTTAAATACGCCATTCCAAAGTGTGAAGGATTATACAACAAAAAACGCTTAACATTGCCCTTAATTTCCTCTATAGCAGAATGCAAAGGAATACAACAAAACTATACAACGTAGGAATTTTGTTCCAGAATGAGCTGATTTTTAAAATCTTGTTGAATAGCTTTTTTTGATGACACATGAAAAAAGGGTGCAAATATTTGCCATGAAAACAGTCATGTGGACGGCAGAGAGAGGGATCTCTTCTAGTCCCATTACACACTTGTTGTTTGGAGGGTCTGTTTACAGCAGCCTGCACCGTGTTGGAATCTTCCACAGTGCTCCATGAAGAGGTGCTGACATCTATAAATCATCGATACTCTTCTGCACGTGTGTTCAGTAATTATGCATAAAGATCCAATAGTGCTGAGTCAGCCTCCTTTGCCCCTCCCCAGGGAACCTCATGAGGACCAAACCAAAACTCTACTCCTACAACTGGCAGATCATTCTCGAGAGCCATTGACTTCTCCTAGTCATCCAATTACATTATTCAGCCCAATATGTAATTTGTGTCCACTATATATATGGTGTTAATGAGTCTTCCTTCAGTAGCTATGAGTCGGTACTGACTCGATGGCACATAACACCACCAACAACATATATATGGTGTGGTGCTGTAGGACAAGTGCTAGACCATAACGTTGGTTTGAACTGTAAGGTCGGTGGTTCAAACTCACCAACCGCTCCTTGGAAACCCTATACACAGTCACTATGACTTGGAACCGATTCAATGGCACTTAACAACAACAACATATACACTGAATCAGTATATATGGTTTGGTGCTGTAGGATAAGCACTGGACTGCTACCATAAGGTTGGCATTTCAAACCTACCAGCAGCTCCTTGGAAATCCTATACAGGGTTGCTATGAGTCAGAACCAACTCAACAGCACTTAACAACCAAAACAACATACAATTTTTATAGTGCCCTCATCCCTAGCTATTGTTTTTACTCTTTCTAATCACCATTAAATGTCTAAAACGGTACACTCTCTTTAAATGTATATGCCCATCAAATAACGCCTATTTCACCAGGCCCCCACAGGCTGAGGATTCATTCCTGAGAGTTTTGTGGTCCATACCCGGGAGCCAAGGCCCAAGGATCTGCAAAACTCTTCCCACAATTGCGTTATTTTCTCAACTCTATAGAATTCAAAGGAGGAACAGATTTTAACAGAAGGGTCTGTGGTAGTGGTAGTGTCTTACAGATCCAAGATGAGGATCTAAGAACACCCTGGGATTTTGGCGTTTGAAATTTAGTAAGTCATTGGTGACTTGAATAAGAACAATTATTACAAAGATAGATTTTAGTGAATTCATAAGAAATAAATGAGTATGTTATTGTTGTCAAGTTATTTCGAGTCGGTTGTGACTTGTACTAACTCTCTCTAGGGTTTCCAAGGAGTGGCTTGTGGGTTTGAAGCCCTGATCTTGGGGTTAGCTGTCCAGTGCTTATCCTACAGCAACACACCAGGACTCTAGACGAGTATATACATACAAAGAAAGCACACTAATGTTTTAGACACTTACTGGTAATCAGAAAGAGTAAAAGCGATAGCTAGAAAGATGTTGTTGTTAAGTGCTGTAGAGTCAGTTCTGACTCATGGAGACCTTGTATAGGATTTCTGATACTTTAAATCTTTACAGGAGCAGAAAGCCTCATCTCTCTCCCATGGAGTGGCTGGTGGGTTCCAACTGCCAACCTTGTGGTTCCCAGTCCAGTGCTTAATCTATGGAGCCACCACATACCCGACTAGAATGATGCACTGTATTAAAAGCAAACCATTTGACATTTAGTCAGCCTGACGATGACAACCTCATGTGATGACGCACACAGTAGAACAGTGTTCCATCGGGTTTCCAAGGCTGTGACCTTTTGGAAGCAGATTTCCCAGGTCTTTTTTCCAGTGCCCCTCTGGATGGGTTTGAATCACCAACCTTTAGGTAGAAGTCAAGCAATTAACCACTTACACTACTTGTTGCTAGGTGCCGTCAAGCCAGTACCGACCCATAGCGACCCTATGCACAGCAGAACAAAACACTACTATGTGAAAGGAAGCTTTTACAAACAATAACTAACTATATTTGTAAGTTGAGGGGAAGTAGCCAATGAGATTGGAAAAAAGTTGAAAATATAGACACCAAAGGCTATAGAACAGTTCTAAATTTCTACATTATTACAGTGGATAGAAAGCATGGCACTGTAGGAAAAGCCCTGGACTGGTAACCACAAGGTTGGTTGTTCAAACCTACCAGTCACTCCTTGGAAACCCTATATAGAATCACTATGAGTTGGAACCACTCCACAGCATATAACATCAGCAACATTTTTCTAGACACTGCAATGTGGTCATTTGTTGATTCATATCTACAAAAATACTTGAGCTGCTAATTCTCAACTGTCAAGTCACAGAGATGTCTTTTCATGTCAAGTTGCTGGAGAAAATCCAGTCACTTCACACACTTGAATGAGATTTCTGTTAATGAGGAGTCCTGGTGTGGCGCTGGACATTTCTCAGGTTTGCCTCAGATCTTTTCGTTTCTTGTAGCAATAAGAGACTCCCAAGGATAAGCTGGGGAGCGTGGTAGCTCCTTAGGATAAGCACAGAACTGCGAACCACAAGATTGGTGGTTTGATTATACCAGTTGATCCATGGAAGAAAGATGAGGCTTTCTGCTCCTGTAAAGAGTTACAGCCTCAGAAATCCTGTGCAGGGTCGCTATGAGTCAGAAGCAACTGGCTAGCATTCAACAACAAGGAACAGCTGCTATCATAATCTCCAATTCTTTGAGTCCTGTTTCAGTGTGACCACAAAGACAGGCCCCTGCTACTGCTTACATTATCCAGCAAAAGACCATTTGGGTGCTGAAATTATTGTTAATTTCAATGATTTGTCAATACCATCAGGACAGTATTCCTAACACTAAAATCATAACTGACATCAAATTGGTCTCTTCTCTGCCTTCAATTTTGGCTTACCATTTGTCTGCATGCTTATCACATCACATAGTGAAAGAATTGAGGAATTGTCAATTGTACATTGATAGACTCTTTCAGAATGTCTTAGATCTGGTTTTTAAAATAACAAGCCAGCCCCAAATGAAAGGACATCTGAGTGCTCCTTTTACAATGCAGCTGATAACATCAAACATTCATTTGATTTTTACTAGCATATTGGCTATTGTAGCATCTTGGATTTACTGGATATGGGATTCCTATCCAATGTCTTCTCAATTCCCACCAAGTGATTGAGTGGGACCATATAAATAAGGTACTCTAAGACTGGGATTAGTTTTGCCATCCAGCTATGTTTAAAAGGAGCCATCTCAGAATCAGGAATGAAAGATTCTAGGACTACCAAGAAGAAAGAACTTGAGTAGAGTGTGAGATCGTCGTAGGAAAGTGCTGATGGCAGAGGCAACGTGGAGAGACAGAACAACTGTAGGCTCTCAGCCTATGGACTTAGTTAAGCTGAGTGCCTACAGGCAGGGACTGGCTAGCAGAAGGTACCACTTGGACATTCACAGACTGACTAGAAGAGCTTTGTAACACTTGCCTGAGCAGGGCAGAGGCCAAGAGGCCACATGGCTGAGAAGCTGAAGACAAGAGTGAGGCGTGTCTGACGGGAGAACTGCTGCATCCCGAGTTGATTATGATCCTGAATTGTGCCCTGCTCAAACCCCTAATAAACTCCACAATTCTGAGTATCATTATGAGCTCTGTGTGGTGGTAGGATTACAGAATCCAGAAGTGAAGCAGAGAGTCCTGTGGGAGGGATGGTTGGGTTAGAAGAGGGTAAAGGAGGTTGTAGGGTGGAAGCATGTCTGACCTCTGCTTCACAGAAACTGGCCTTGGGCTGATTTTGAGTTGGATTCTTTTTCCCCCTTGTGAAGCCAGGGGAAGTCAGACATTGTCGGGGTTTGCCCTCTATATAGTTGTCACGAGTGTTTGGTTCATGAGGAGGAGAGATCAAGCGGCGATAGGGATAGTGAAAGAATACACAGACAAACAGAAGGAGGAAGACAATGAGGCATCCCAAAGCCAGGGTGGATACATCACTGGTGGGCAGGCTTGGGACTATAGGCATCATGACCTCTTCAAGCAGCAACTCGCTGCCCTGCAATCTTTACTGCATGCCTTCCAACCAGTAATGCACACCTGGGGAGGCTCGGGCCTCTGCTTTATTCAGGGGAGGAGCTTCACACCTAGCTGGGAGGGACTTAGGCAAGGTACAGCTAGCATCAGTACTTTTCCAGACATTCAGATAACTTTACATCATACTTCGCTGGTTCGAATCCCAGGCCAGCAACTTGGATTCTCAGGCCCAATTAACATATCTATAGCCCCTGAGGTCAGTTGGGGGAAGGTGAGAGTTCTGCAGGTGAATGGGCTGCACTTGGAAAAGGGATTAGGGAGGATGGGTTCTTTGTCTATAGAACAAAGAACCAAGAAGTAGCTAAGATATTTTTAGTTAATCCTTTTGGAGAAAGGCTTGACCTTGCAACCTTTAGTCTTAGGCTTTAGGAAAATATCACATTTATCTGTGGATTCTCAAAGGCTCCGTGTATTAATTTAATACATATAACTGAATATTAAAATGAAAGCAATTTGCCATTAACTGCCAGTGGCCTCATTTGTTACACTCGGCCCTAGAGGGCCTCGAACCTCTGACCAGTCTTACAAGGTCCGCAACAAGACATGGCTCCCACACAGTGTTTGCAGCTATTCTTATTACAATCTTTAGCTCTCCTGTTGTGCCTTAGGACTGATCATTGGGTGAGGTCAAAAGTTCTTCAGGGTTGACCTAATTGGATATTTTCTCTATTTCATTACTTTCTGAGTTATAGGGTCATTTTTTAACAATGCTTTATTTTGTGGCCTCAAAGGTAAACAACATTTAGGTGTTTTTTGACATTTTAATGTGTTCCAGGTATTAGGTCCTGTTTGAAATGAAGAGATTATTTTCTTTAACAGGCTGAGGTTTGGTTTGTTGTTGTTAAGTGCCATGGAGTTGATTTCGACCCATAGCAACCCTGTCCTGGGTTTCAAAGGAGCAGTTGGTGAGCTTGAACCACCAACCTTGAAGTTCAAACGACTTTACAGTCTGAAACATTAGCCCACAGCACCACACTTAACTCTAAATTTGGGGAAGGAAAACAATAATTATACTACAGCCTTCTACTCCCAACATTCAGTGACTATACCCATTGCGTACCTTTTAAATTCTGAACTGGAACATAAATTCTTCTGGAAGGCAAGTACAACTGATTTCAGGAGAACGTTTAGCCAATTTAGGGTGGCAGCCTGTGCTATATTATCCCAGTTTAATTTTAAGTTGTCCACACACTCCAGAACCTTCCCCTTATCTGCAGAGATTACCTGACCTAGCACAGCACAAAGATATCAGAGGTGAAATTTTTGGACCCAGAGTTCAAAAGTAGATCACAGTGAACCAGAAACACCCACTAAGTTGTAATCTAATCAACCTGCACGCTTGCTCAAGCTTCAGAATTATCAAACTTGTCATTGCCGCACAAAAGCTGCTGTTAAATGTCAATCTTTCTATCACCAACAGGAAAGCCTACTTCCATATTGTTTACGAGTCCAGCTTTGGAAAATCTGGTCTTAATCCCAAACTAACTTCCTCTGTGATAATTGCTAACATAACAGTAGAACATATTGACCTTGTTAATAAAGCCCCCTTTTCAGAAATCCATCAAATACCAGCTGCATCCCTGAGACAGGTATCTATGTACGCAGATGCCAGAGGCTATACTTCTTGGGACCCAAACCAGTCCATAGAGTGTCTCCCATAGATGAGGTAAGTGATTTGAACTACAAATTGAGTTATAGTCTGGACTCACACTTCTCATCACTCACAGTCTGCATTACATCTGGAAACTATTGAAATGATTTTATTCTGATAAAACTGCTGCTGGGAAACTGGATTCTGATGTTATAGAAGTTTATAATGAGGTGAGCCAAGGCCAGGTTAATCAAGCCAGCCAGAGGTCTCCTTTATTCTTTGTCTTGGCATCAAGGGTTTGCTGTAAACACAAAGAAGGACTGAATTGTAATATAGGAGTTATCCTTGCAAATGTGCTTCCTTCAGCACACTGTGCAAACCTCTATCATCAGTGCATTTAATGGAAGGAATGCTGGTGTGAAGTTTTCACTCCCTTGCCTTTTCTTCCCATTAATCCTTCATTCCTTGACACAATGACTATTACATTCCCTCAATACAGTGCCTGACCCATAAGAGGTACCCAATATATGTTGATCAAAAGAATAAAAGACTTTAAAAAGCCTTACTGTTGTGAATAAGGTAAAGGTACACAGAGTATTGTATCCGTTTTACATTGGACAATTACTTCATCCTTATCTTGTTTCGTCTCACTGATTACAAGTTCCTCTATGTGACCTCACTTTCACCACTTCCTCCCTATATTTCTTGTTTCCATTCCTTCTTCTTTCCTAACAATTCTGAATTGTGTTGCTGTTGTTAAGTGCCACAGAGTCAGTTTGGACTCATGATGACCCTATATAGGGTTTCCAAGGAGGGGATCGCCACACCAGGATTCCTTTCTGAACTATTTCCCTGGGTAAATGCTTCCCTTTAGATCTTAAATTGTGGAATATCCTAAGGTGTGCATACCTCCATAGTGTTATTGTTCCCCTTATACCCTTATCCATCATTTGGCTGAAAGGGAGCCACTGGGGTGAGTTTCATTTCAGACTTTACCTGAAGAATGAAGACTCTTTAGAGGGCAGAAAGGACCTGAATTCTGGACACTTTTCAACCCCTGAATCCTGACAACTTTCCAATAAAATTGTGAGTTGCAAGATAATATTGCTACAATATGCATATTGTTCATCAATGAGTTCATTGCTGGAATCAGAAATTACAAGTTTCTGGTTTTACCCTCAAGAAATAATAAAAATCCTTTTTTTTTCATTCCAGGAAATGATCTTCTAGGTTCAAACATATTCCACTGGGTTGTGACCTAAGTCTGCAAAAGCTGATAGAAAGAGCCAGACCAGGCTCACCAATTGTTGTTGTTAGGTGCCATCCAGACGGCTCCAACTCATAGCGACCCTGTACACCCCAGAACGAAAGGCTGCCTGGTCCTACCATGTCCTCACAATTGTTATGCCTGAGCCCACTGCTGCTGCCACTGGGCCAATCCATTGTGTTGGGGGTTTTCTCTTTTTGGCGGACCCTCCACTTTACCAAGAACAATGTCCTTCTCCAGGGACTGGTCCCTCCTGATAACATGTCCAAAGTATGAGAGGAAAAGTTTAGCCTTTCTGGGTTCTAAGGAGCATTCTGGCTGTATTTCTTCCAACACAAATTTGTTTGTTCTTCTGACAGTCCATGGTACTTTCAATATTTTTCTGCAACACCAGAACTCAAATGCATCCACTCTTCTATTGTTGTTGTTGTTGTTGTTAAGTGCCGTCGAGTCGGTTCCTTCTATAGTCTTCCTTATTCGTTGTCCAACTTTCACATGCATATGAGGTTATCGAAAATATCATGGCTTGGGTCAGGCGCACCTTAGTCCTCAAAACGTCTTTGCTCTTGAACACTTTAAAGAGGTCTTGTGAAGCAGATCTGCATAGTACAATACATCATTTGCTCTCTTGGCTGTTACTTCCAAGATTGTTGATTGTAGATCTGAGTATAATGAAGCCTTTGGCAACTTCAATCTTTTCTCCATTGATCATGATATTATTTATTAATCAAGTTGTGAGGATTTTTGTTTTCTTTACATTGAGGTGCAGATCATACTGAAGGCTGTAGACTTAGATTTTCGTCAGTAAGTATTTGAAGTCCTCTTTACTTTCAGCAATCAAGCTTGTATCATCTGCATATGTTGTTGTTGTTAAGTGCTGTCAAGTCAGTTCTGACCCATAGCAACCCTGTATTGAGTTTCCAAGGAGCTGCTGGTGAGCTTGAACTGCCGACCTTGTGGTTCAAAGTGACGCTGCAGTATATAGATTGTTGTTTATGAGTCTTCCTCCAATCCTCCAAGCCACATTTTTCTTCATAGAGTCCAGCTTCGCAGATTACTTGCTCAGCAAACAAACTGAACAAGTATCTGAAAGAATACAGCCCTCGTCCACATCCTTCCCTGTTTTAAACCTTTCAGTATCTCCTTGTTCTGTTCAAATGATTTCTTCCTGTTCTATGTACAGGTTCCTCATGAGCACAATTTAGTGTTTTGGAATACCCAGTCTTTGCAATGCTACACATAGCTAGCCATGATCCACATAGTCAAAAGCCTTTGCATAGTCTATAAAGCACAGGTAAACATCTTTTTGGTATTCTCTGCTTTCTGCCAAGATCTATCTGACATCAGCAATGATATTTCTTGTTCCATGTCTGAATCCAGCTTGAACCTCTGGCAGTTCCCGGTCAATGTCCTGCTGCAGCCACTGTTTAATTATCTTCAGCAAAAGTTACGCGCATGTGACGTTAATGATGTTGTTGGATTCTTTCCGCATTCTATTGGGTCACCTCTCTTTAGATTGGGCACAAATGTGGATCTCTTACAATCAGTTTGCCAGATGGCAAACTCTTGATATAGATGAGTGAGTGCCTTCAGTGCATCATCAGTTTGTTGAATGATTTCAATTTGTATTCTGTCATTTCCTGGAAGCTTGGTTTTCAACAATTCATTCAGTGCAATTTGGACTTATTTCTTCAGTACCATGGGTTCTTGATCATATGCTACCTCTGGAAATGGTTGAACATCAACCATTTCTTTTTGGTCCAGTGACTCTGTATACTAACTTCTTTTGGTACTTTCTGCATTGCTCAATATTTTGCTTATGGAATCCTTCAATAGACATGTAATTTCCCCCAAGAATATTGTGCAAGAAGATTCACCACATTCCTTGCTCATTCATGGGTGTGGAGGAAGATCAAACAGTCTAAACCATGCAGTGGACTAGCTATCAAGAAACCTAGACCCTGGCTACAGCTTTGCCTCATGCTCTTTGTGATATTTACCTGTCTGTGCCTCAGTTTTCTCTCTGAACAATGAGTGGTAAGAGGTGGAGGGAGACAACCAGATCAGGTGTTCTGAACCTCGAGCCCAATCCTGTGCCTCAACACATCTGTGATCTTCCTCTAATTATAAACAAACACATACCTGCTATGTTTCTGACAAGAGGGTCCATAGCTTTCAACATTTTCAACAAGCTCATTGAAAGGCAAAAATGTTACCATGCTGTGGATTAGATGCTCTAAACTGTCATAACACGCTTCTCTCCCCTGCAGATGGCTGTGGCCTTCTTTCAGAAATGTCTGGCTGTTCTTTGGTGCTTCGTGAGTTTATGAAGATCCTGAGCATTTATATAACCAAGGGTTTCCTTTGTTTTTCTAATTTATGAGTGTGAAGTAAGGGGGAAGGTGGGCTAGGATTTTATTTGAGAGGGACTCATTATTCCACATTTATTGTGTCAAATCTGCATGAGTCATAAGAAAATGCTAAAGGTTAGGACTTCTAAGAAAGGATAACTAGAGATCTGGAAAAAGAGAAGGAAACGTTTATTGTATGCCCAATTTGTGCTGTTTACATTTTTTATTGTGTGCACTTGTTGCTTTTATTTTTTAGATGTGTTTTGCATATTCATTTACTCTTAAAAACAGTTTTTACGAGTAGATCTGAATATCAATAAAGGAGAATAGTCAAGAATTGGAGTCAGCATGAGTCAGAATCAAAGCGAAGGCAACTAGCACCAAAAACATAATTAAGTGAAAAGAGTTACAGATTAGTAATAGAATAGTAGTAGTAATAGAATTTAATTTTTAAATTCTGACTGACCCATAAATTGTTGACCAGGACTTAGAAACACACCTTCATGCTCTTTAATGTGTTACAGCATATCATTTTACTTTTATACTTCAAACAACTAAGATTTTTTAAAATGATAATAAATGATCCTCAGATATATATATATATACACACACACCATGTATTCTCCCATAAATTCCATACAAACATCAAAATAGCTAATACTGGGCCAATTTCAATGGAAATCAACTAGGCTGCTTTCGCTGCTCTGGGCATGCATATAGTCACCACAATGCAACACAATCCTGGTGAATCTACAGTCCTGGTGTGGTGCTGTGGGTGAATGTGCTGGGCTGCAAAGTCGCTTTGAACAGCAAGGTTGGCAGTTCAAGCTCACCAGCTGCTCCTCAAAAACCCTATACAGGGTCACTATGGGTCGGAATCAACTCGGTGGCACTTAACAACAACAACACCATCCGTCTGTCAGTTAGTCGTATTGTGGTGACTTGCATGTTGCTGTGATGCTGAAAGCTATGCCATGAGTATCTCAAATACCAGCAGGGTCACCCAAACTAAGTAGCGCTTCCAAACTAAGACAGATGTTGTTGTTAGGTGCGAGGTTTAGCAACCTCCTCACAATTGTTGCTGTTTGAACCCATTGTTGCAGCCAGTGTGTCAAGCCATTTTGTTCATGGTCTTCCTCTTTTGCACTGACCCTGCTCAATTTATTTTACTACTTATTAAAAAACAGTACGTCTCTATATTTAGTAGGTTTGAACCGCACAGTCAGCAGTTCAAGCTCACTAGCCACTCCTTGGAAACCCTATACAGGGTCGTTATGGGTCAGAACTGACCTGACAGCACTGAACAACAACTGTGGTGGTTGTTGTGGTGCTGTGGGTTAGATGTTGGGCTACTAACCATAAAATTTAAACCCCACCAGCCACTCCACAGGAAAAAGATGAGCTTACAACCTTGGAAGCCCTCTATAGGGTCACTGTGAATCAGAATAGACCCAATGGAAGTGGGTTTACTAAATGCAGTATCCCCGAAAGCCCTCACAACACACCCCATTCTACAGGAAAGAAAACAGACACTTTGCAGTATCAAGTGTCTGCTCAAAATCTTAGGCTCTATGATGGTCCCCCTGGGCTTCAAAATGTCTGCAGTGTTCCTGACTCAGAGGGGAAAATATGATGTAAGCCCACTCCCTCCCCTGCTGAAAATCACACCCCATGAAATCCCCTTCAATGGCAAAACAAAGCATGGGTTTTTCTTTCTGCACAATAAGGATGCTTTTGAGACCTGAAGGGGGAAAAAGAGAACATGTCAAGATCCAGTCTCAAGTACAACGCTGTTGGCGATAATATTCATACGCCAATAAGGAAGACCAGCTAATATGATAATATTCAAATTTATGAACCAATCATCAGTGCCAAAGCTGAAGAAAAGGAAGATTTTTTTATCAACTTCTTCAGTCTGAAATTCATCAAACAATAATCAAGCTGCATTGATAATTACTATTGATTGAAGCACAAAAGTTAGAAACAAAGAAGGATTGTTGTTGTTTTTGTTAAGTGCCGTCGAGTCGGTTCCGACCCATAGCAACCCTGTATAAGGTTTCCGAGGCTGTAAATCTTTACGGGAGTAGAAAGCCTCATCTTTCTCCCGCGGAGCAGCTGGTAGTTTCAAACCGCTGACCTTAAGGTTCTCAGCACGATTCGTAACCACTACGCTACCAGAGGCAGAATAGTAGTTGGAAAAGATGGTCTTGGTGACAAAAAGGATATCAGAGATCTCATGATAGAATTTTGTAAGATCAGCTTATTCATTTTCAATACCTTTCCAACAATATAAACAGCAAGTATACACATGAACATCCATCACCAGATGGAATACACAAGAATCCAACCCACTACATCTGTGCAAAGAGCCCACAGAGAAGTTCAGTATCTTCAGTTAGAACAAGTTTAGGGGTTGACTGCAGAATAGACCATCAATTGCTGATATGAAAGTTCAAGTTGAAGCTGAAGAAAATTAAGACAAGTCCACCAGAGCAAAAGTATGACCTTGAGTATATCCTACCTGAATTTAGAGACCCTCTCAAGAACAGATTTGATACACTGAACAATAAGGATCCAAACCAACCTAAGTTGTGGGGTGATATAAAGGACATCATACATCCAGAAAGCAAAAGGTCATTAAAAGGACAAGGAAGAAAGTAAAGACCAAAATGGATGTCAGAAGAGACTCTGAAACTTGCTTTTGAATGTGGAGTTTTTAAGTGAGTGGAGTAAACGATGAAGGAAAAGAGCAAAACAGTTTTCAAAGGGTGTGTTGAGAAGACAAAGAAAAGAATTACAATAAAATGTGCAAAGATCTGGTGCTAGAAAACCAAAAAGGAAAAGCACACGTGGTATTTCTTAAGCTAAAAGAACTCAAGAAGAAATTAAAGCCTCGAATTGTAATGTTTAAGGATTCTACAGGCAAAGTATTGAACCACATAACATTCAAAAGAAGATGACAGGAATAAACAGAGTCACTGTACCAAGAATTGTCTATGCTCAAACATTTCAGGAGGTAGAAAGAAGTCCAAGCTGCACTGGCAAGAAACAAGTCTCCAGGATGTGACGGAATACCAGTTTAGATCTTTCAACATGCAGTAGCAACAATGAAAATGTTCACTCATCTATGTCAAGAAATTTGCAAGACACTACTTGGACAACTGACTGAATGAGATCCAGAGATGTGTCATTCCAAAGAAAGGTGACCCAACAGAATGTGGAAATTATCAAACAATATCATCAATAACCCATGCAACTAAAATGTTGCTGAGAATCATTAAAAAACAATGCAAAGCTTTAGGAGAAATTGTGGGCAAAAATTTCTAGAGCCCTCTGATGAGAGTACCATAAAGGGGCAACAAGAAAATTGAACAAAGAGAAGAGCTGGGAGATGTATTTTTTAGAAAATTTCCCTTTCAGCTCTCTGCCTCAGAAGGAAGACTAGCTCTGGGAATTTTGGTGAACATAATCTAGACAGACTGCCAAGCCAAGAATCATTTGATCTTATGTTAACTTGGGTGAAGGGGAAGGCAATACACAATGTCCAATAAGAGGGAGGTTGGCAGAGGAAAGATGGAGGTGGTGGAAGACACAAGGAAGACTGCAAGAGTTAAAGTGAACGGAGGTCAATACTGTAAACCAATGGCACATGGAAGGGATGACAATCACTGTAATGACACCAAGGGTATGTTATGTTAAATGTGGGACTGATGATCTGTTTTGTAAACCCTCACTCAATTCACAAAAAATGTTTGTTTGTTTTTTTGATCATTTAATTTAGAGGAGACTGTCTTAAATGGACACCATGACATGAAGTACACATTCAGTTCTTGTTTGTCTGTGGTAGGAGCTGGGATAAGCAGGGAGGGAGAGCAGGAGAGAGAGTCAAGCCTAAGAAGAGGAGAAGGTTACCAGAGGGGATAGCAGACAGTGTGAAATAGGAAGTTGAAAACGGAGATGATGGTGATGGTGACACTGTCCCCGTGGCAACTGGAGCTGACCCGGATAACAAGTCCAGGCACGTCATTACTCATGAGTTGTAGAGTTATAGCCTGATATTTCCACACACTGTAGTAAGGTGGCACTCTGACCATCTGGCGGAGGACATTTTGGGAGGAGTCAGTCGGGGGCAGGGCAATGTTCCCAGAAGCATTCATTTGAAGAAGACATCCTTAGTGAGCTGAGTGAGAGCACTGACAGGAAGTTCCTCAAATAGTAGCAGTAAAGGTGATCAAAGAAGTTTGACTTTAGGGGCCTGCCTACCTTGGAAACAATCCCCGGTGTCCTACTGATGGCTCTCTTGACAGCTGAAATTTGTACGCAGTAGTGCCCAAGGTTATTATCCATATTTACCTCAGTTTTTTTTTTTTTTTTTATTAGAAATTATACTAGAAATCCATATTTACCTCAGTTTTTAAATTAGAAATGATACTCCATTAGTTTGTTTGCTGGACTTTATAAATGGACGAACTGAACTACAACATTGGTGTCCAGCTTTCTTCTACAATCCTGAGGTTCAAAGCAGGTTGTAGTTTCTGATGGACGCCTCATTTCTAACACTGACTCGGGGTATCCAGTCACAAAAGTTGCTTGCCCTTGGTTTCCCACCTGTGAAAGGAAACTAAGATTTATTGACATAACTCAGAGGTGCTGGGAACAGTAATGATTCTTATAGAGCGTTCAGAAGGGAAATAGAAAGATAATCCCATTTGATCCGAAAGATTTCCAGAAGAATCTGTTGCCAATGCTCTCTAGGTATCATCAACCAAAGCATTTGGAATTAAAATACTTTAGAAGAAAGAAACCGCACTGGCTCATTTTACTGCTGAGTATATCAGGAGAAGCATCTGTTTTCTATCCTCAGTCACTTCTTCAGAGAGTTCCTTCTTCACCAGAAACAGCTCTGCATTTTGCCTTCACTTTTTATTTTATTTTGTCCAAATGGGACTCGTCTCTGGGCCCCACCCTTTCTCCACTACAACTTTTGGCAGCCCCTCACCACAGAAGTAGAGCAAAGGCAGAGGCTGTAACTAATTCCTCTCATGTAGCTCTGGCTCATACCAAGGCAATGGGAACAATCTGTAATGAACAAGGGACAAAAACCAAGTCTGATGACACGGAAACAAATCAACCAACCAGGGAGTCTTTCCTTAAATGGATTCCTAAATTTGTTCCACTGACCATAGAACAGAGGCTGAGGCTCTTTGTCTCCTCTGAGAGAACTTAGCAATCAGGACGAGAGCTGTGGTCTGGGGAGCAGAGTAGGTACTGAAAGGGTATTTAAGGCAGAAAAAGGGCTATCTTTGATCTGCCCCAGCAACTTTCTCCCAGTTGATTCCAGTTTTAGAAAATGCGGGCTATATTCCTATTGCAAAGCAGATCTTTAGAATTATCTTGTGGTAACTCTAGAATTTGGGGTTTTCATAAAAAGTGGAGTGAGTCTTCTGAGAGACTAAGAAGATTCCTTTAGATCTGGAAGTTCTGTTGGACCCAAATCAGCCAAGTTCCAGAGTTTATTTGATCTGAACTTGGCACTCAGAAAGATCCAGAAGTCTGTATTCAGAAATAGATCCTCTTTTGTTCTTCTGTGGTGTTGCCTTCAATAAGCATTCATTTTAAAAACATCTCAATTAGCTTCGGAGTTTCTAAAAAGAAAACACACTCTGAAAAGAGGAGGTTAGCTATTTTTGGGGCTAGTGGGTGTGTCACTGAGAAGTAGACTCCTGAGGACGAGCCAGAAACTGGGATTCTGGGAAGAAGGCAGAGTGGCTCTAGGGGTCCAGGGTCTCAGGATCATATTAAACAGGAGCGCCTCCCCTCTCCCTGCTTAGAACATCTACCAAGGGCCCTTGGCACTATGTATATATAAATACATATTATATATATTGCTGCTCACCACCATAGTGTGCTGGACTGCAAAATCTATTTTAACTACAAGGTCGACAACTGCTCCTCAGAAACCCTATACGGGGTCGCTATGGGTAGGAACCGACTCGATGGCACACAACAACAACATGGTTCCCATCCAGTCACCTATGACTCATGATGTCCCCATGTGTATCAGAGTATACCTGAGCTCCACAGGGTTTTCATTGGCTGACTTTTCATAAGTCAGTTATTAGGCCTTTCTTCAGAGGTCCCTGTGGGTGGCCTGGAACCTTCAGCCTCTCAGTTAGCAGTCCAATGCTTAACCATTTGTGCCACCATGGACTACACCAAAACAAAGGGGACCAAGAATTCAGAAACCAGAAAAGCCCTGTGAGCCCATCACCTTCAGGTCTGCACAGAGGGGACACAGGTTCACCCTCAAACTCCATACCCTCCTTGTTCTTCAAGTCCCCCTGCAAACCTAGTGAATCCCCCAGTGGCATTCCATGCCTGCTTCTTGATGCCTCTCCAGCTTCGCTGAAGGTGGAGACTTTGCAGGGCTGTTAGCGGAAACTAATCAGGGCTCAACTCAGAAACCTGGGAGGAATGCAATCCTAGACCCTGGTCAGGAAGGGGGCAAGCTTCTAGATGAAATTGTCTGGTGCCAGCCTCTGCTGAAGTGTATTTCTGAGCACAGTAACAGGAAGGAGGACTGGAGCAGAAAGGGAGGAAGGGAGCTGAAGATAAGAATGGGAAGAGCCGTGAGAAGCTGGAACAGAAAGGAGAGACAACAAACAGAAAGTGGAGTTGAGTATATTGTTTCTGTTATTCTTTCAGAAACCTTAAAGCTGTTTTAAGAAGTTGCCTGTGGGGGGGGAGGGGGGAAATCATTCCCACTCCTTCCATACACAGAGTGGACGGAGATGGGCAACTTGGACATTGGATACTCAAATGGGGAGGGGGGAACTACAAAGGCAAGAAGTGACTGGCTTACAAGCTTTCAAGGGGGAACCTAGTACTAGGGAGCATGGAGGAAGACAGAATCTCCAGTGGATACTATTCAATCTGTCTGGGCAGAGCAGATGAAAGGAAACACAGATGGGTAACTTGCGATACTGTAGTGAAGAATGCTTATCAGGACGGATTATGAGGGTTGGAAATGCAAAGGCAGATATTTTGGAACAAGGAAGGGAGTGATTAATTCTACAGGTTAGGAGCGGAGCTATCTGGGACCATCAACGGAGAAGGGCCGAGAGCGGGACCCTACCCAGAGAAACAGAGGTGCCTGAGATGGAGACAGAGACGATGACGTGGAGCAATGAAGCGGCTGGGGACTTTGGACCCAGAGAGGGAAAGGGACTGTGGGCCGAAAATTGGGGGGAGGAGGGGAAAGTGTAGGGGGCAGGTTTCTGGGATATACCCTTTGGCTGGTTGATGATGCACGGAGGGGATTGGAACCATGGCAATGAGATGATATATGATGGAATGAATGTAAAACTAAAGTTCTCTCATGTAAACTACCATATAATTCACAATAAAACGTTAAAAAAAATGCTCCAAGAGCGAAAACAGATTCTGAGTTCATTGTAGCCAGTGTTTGCATTTGCACCCTGAGCAGGCACAGGGTCACATCCTTGTCATGTGAATGCTGTGAAGAGGCTGGAGGGCGTGGCTTCATCTCCTGACCATCAAAGACATGTTCCAGGACACTCCATCCATTGTGCTACGTGTACTTCCCAGTCCTCAGCCAAACGCAGCTGGGTTTGGACGCAAGGACAGTGTTGCAGCCTTAGATTTCCCTCATCAGCTTTTCAACTAGAAACTCTAGGAAGAAGCCTCCAAACTCTCAACCAGATGTATATGTCTGGCTTGGCTTTGCTGAAGCCTCTGTATGCCTTTGAACTTCAAATGGCTTCCAGATCTTGTGTGAGTAACATTCAACCAGAAATGCCTGGGGCTTCAGGAGATAAAGGCTTCAGTTACAGAGGTTAAATAGCTGCTACTCTCCCAGGTTCTTATCAGTCTCCCTCTGTCTCTCATATACACAGTGTTGGTGGAGCAGGGGTACCACATTGAGACCCTTGGCCATCTCTAGGTTCTCAGACATCTGTGATGTTGGGCAGACTCCTGGGTAGGGACCACCAGGTAATCTGCATTAAGTCTGTAACATACCAAAGGCTGATTTAAGGACAATTGCTTGTGGTTGTTGGATTCCTGGTTGGCACTGTGGGTTAATGCACAGTTTGAGCCGCAAGGTTGGTGGTTCAAGCTCAACAGTCACTCCTTGGAAACCCTATACAGGGTTACTGTGGGTTGGAATCGACTCAACGGCCTCTTGTTGTTGGTAAGTGCCATCGAATCGGTTCCTACTCATCTTGTTGTTAGATGCCATCGAGTTGGTACCGTCTCATAGTGACCCTACGCACAACAGAACGAAACACTGCCGGATTCTAGGCCAACCTCACAACTGTTGCCACGCTTGAGCGCATTGATGCTGCCACTTTGCCAATCCATCTCACTGGAGGGCTTCCTCTTTTTCTCTGTCCATCCACCTTACCAAACATGATATCTTTCTCCAGTGACTGGTCCCTCCTGACAATATGTCCAAAGTATGAGAGACAATGTTTGGCCATCCTGGTCTCCAAGGAGCATTCTGGCTGCACTTCTTCCAACACAGATCTGTTGGTTCTTTTGGCAGCCCACGGCACTTTCAGTATTCTCCTCCAACACCATAACTCATAGTGACCCTGTATAGGGTCTCTGAGGAGTGACCAATGGGTTTGAACGGCAAACCTTGTGGTTAGCAGTCCAGTGCATATCCTACAGCACCACACCAGGGCATACCGATGTTGTTGTTAAGTGTTGTGGAATTGGTTCCAACTCAAAGTGACCCTGTAGAGGGCTTCCAAGCCTGTAAATCATAGCAGGAGCAGAAAGCCTCATATTTCTTATGCAGAGTGACTAAAGGACTCGAACCACCAGCTTGTGGTTAGCAGGCCAATGCTTATGCTACAGAACCACTATGCTCCCTACTGCTACTCGTCCTTTAATATTATGCAAATCTGAGTTCACTTTGAAATGACTGAACTGATCCCTCTTTGTGACAAATTCTTCATCATAATCACCTTCACTTGCGTCACGTGCAGATTTTACATCATGGAAAAGGCTTCGAACCTTTCCTAGCACTTAGGTAAGGTGACACAAGAACTGTCTGCGTCTGTTCTGACTTACCTACATGTCTGTAACCTGGAGACTGCCTGTATGTGATGGTGGCTCTCAAAGGCTCCTGGGAAAGGCTTGAGGGAGGTGCTTTACCAGAAACAAAGCCCCAGTGTTGAAGGGGGCTGGAGTTTATGAGTGCAGCACCAGGTCTGTAGTTTGGATGTTTTCCCTGTGAAGAGAGATGCTATACAGAGTAAAACAAAACAAAACTGAAAGAGCTGTTTATACTAAAAGTCTGCTTTGGTTAGCCTCTAAAAAACTGTAAAGCTCAGGGGAGGGGGGCGTTCTGCCCACAGTGAGAACACAGATGAGCTAAAGAAGGCTGTGGTTAAAGGCCTAAATGAATGTCCACTATTATATGTTGTCTTCACATCTGGAGAAACCAGAGGGACCTCAAATGGCCTAATCACAAGTTTTTCTCCCTACTCTGCTCCCATGGATAAGGCAAACCAAAACAAACTCATTGCTTTCAAATGGATTCCAAGGCTTAGCAATCCTACAGAGCAAGATAGAGCTAGCTGCCTGTAGGGTTTCCTCATCTGTAAGGCTTTGTAGGAACAGATCCCTGAGTGTTTTCTCCCATGGAGCTGCTGAGTGGATTTGAACCACTTACCTACTTGTAAGCATTTCATCATCGACTCACCAGGGTTTCTGGTAACCTCATTCAAACCCACCAGCGGCTCCATGGAAACTCTATGTATCAGAACTGACTCCATGGCACTTAACAACACCAAGTTAGCTGTAACATGATTGGCAAGAGTTGAATTGAGGGATACTCCGTGAGAGATCGTACAGGAAACAATTTGTGAAGAGTAGGAAGGAGCACCAAAGGTAGGTGATCCTGGATCCAGGAAGGACCTCGCTAATCCTCTGCATTGGAGGGAACTTCACATTGATACCAAGGTTGAAGAGGAAACAGAGGCTGAGAGAGATGATAGAGGAAAAAACTTCTATTTTATTCCATGTATTTATACATTCAATTTTGATTTTCATAAGTACTGTTGTTTTAAGTGCCAGTCAGTCAGTTTCAATTCCAAGCAACCTTGTATAGGGTTTCTGAGGAGCAGCTGATTGGTTTCTGAGGAGTCCTAGTGTGGTGCTGTGGGTTAATGCACCAGACTGGAAAGCCATTTGAACTGCAAGGTCGATGGTTCAAGCTCACCAGCGGTTCTGCACCTCAGAAACCCTATACGGGGATGCTATGGATCAGAACTGACTTGACGGCACTTAACAACAACAGCTGGTTGGTTTGAACTGCTAACCTTGTGGTTCGCGGTCCAGAGCTGATCCCACAGCGCCCCACCAGGATCTTACAGTACCACCTCATAACTATGCTGTTGAACTATGTTGTTAAGTGCCGCAGACTTGGTTCCTACCCATAGAGACTCTGTATAGGGTTTCCAAGGCGTGTCTGGTGAGCTTGAACTGGTGACCTTGTGGTTCAAACTGACTTTGCAGTCTAGTGAATTAACCCTAGGACTCCCTGATCATAACTATGGTGGTGGTGATGGTGTGCTGTGGAGTCAGTTCCAATTCATAGTGATCCTATAAGCTGTAAATCTTTATGGGAGCAGAAAGCCTCATCTTTCTTCCATGGAACAGCTGGTAGTTTTGAACTGCTGACCTTGAGGTTGGCAGTCTAACTCGTAACCACTACGCTACCGGAGCGCCTTCCTCATAGCTATTGTTGTTATGTGCCGTGGAGTAGGTTTCAATTCATAGCAACCCTGTATAGGGTTTCCAAGGCTGTAAATCTTTATGGGAGCAGAAAGCTTCATCTTTCTCCTGCGGAACATC
The DNA here is from genome assembly GCF_000296735.1 of Chrysochloris asiatica. Taxonomy (NCBI): domain Eukaryota; kingdom Metazoa; phylum Chordata; class Mammalia; order Afrosoricida; family Chrysochloridae; genus Chrysochloris; species Chrysochloris asiatica. Next base: position 14,135,752 of record NW_006408525.1, read on the forward strand.
TGGTAGTTTCAAACTGCTGTTCACAGCCCGATTAGTAACCACTACACTACCAGAGCTTCTTTGTTAGACATCTAAATTTGGGCCACCAGCTCTAAACGAAGTCTCTGGAGCGAGGGAAGTTTAAACAAAGCTTTTCCCTTAGCAAAGTCAACAGAAAATTTTTACATCAGCTTCCCTAACCCAAATGTACCTGGGTTCCTTGACAATCTCCAGGTTGTATCTATCTTTCCCCAGTTTTTGCTCTCTTTAAGTCTCAGCTGCTCTTGTATATGACATCAGTGATTATGTCTCATTAACATCACAGAGGAAACTCTAGTCCCAAAGAGAATTTTGTGATGGGATTACCTCACATGTTTTGTTGTTGTTAAGTGCCATCAAGTCAGTTCGGACCCATAGCTACACTGGATAGGGTTTCCAAGGAGCAGCTGGTGAGCTTGAACTGCCAACCTTGCAGCTCAAATGGCTTTGCAGTCTGGTGCATTAACCCACAGCGCCACACCAGGACTACAATTCAATCATAACTGAGAAGACGCTTTGTGGGTGTCCTTTTATTGGGAGCGGGAGGTCCCAGTGATGTCAAGGGGGCACAAAGGATGGAAAGTAGTCAGGGAAGGAAGGCCAGGTAAGGGTGATAGGCTAGGTCTCAAACCTGAGAAGGATCAGAAGCAGATGGAGAAAGCCAGAAGACACATGGGCGTTGGAGAAGCAAGCAGAGAAGCACAGTGGAGCCATGGACCAAGGGAGAGAGGAGCAGAGTGTGGTTGGGTGAATATTTGGGAAGGTCCTTGAGTCACCATTGACTTTCCTAGAACTTCCCTAGCATGACTTATGGCCAGGTCAGCCGTGTGTAAATTATTTGATCCTATATTCATGTCATTAAACTCCTAGCCCTTTTGGGGACGTGCTCTGATGTAAGCTCTCAGGGAGTGGAGTTCTAAGGGGCTTTATCTTTCAGCTAGCAGCCAGGCTACTAGTATGCAGGATCAGATATCGAGCAGAAACTATTCAGCTATAGATATCGGTTTCCTGTGTTTGGAAAAGGTAAGGAAATTGCTCACTCATTTGACAAATATTTGTGGAGGATGCAAAAGTGGAAAAGAGCCATCATAGAGGTTCAGATAAAATGCTGGGAGCAATCTCGAGAGGAAGCTGGCATTTGAGCTGCAACTAAAACCACCTTGTGTGTGTCTATATGCTCATAATTTCAAGTTCTTCTTATATTACGATTTGCTGTGTATAATTGACTTTGTTCCTTCGCATTGTTCCTTGCCTGCCTCCCCCAATTAAATGAAAGATATTTAAAGGACAATGATTGAACCTTGCTCATCTGTGGCTAGTAGTAGTAGGCATTTAATAAATATTTGTTACATTTGAATTGATTTTTAAATTAATAATCAGACTCAGAGTTTGGGAATCAGGACTCCAATGATAAAACCCAGTCCTACGATTTGCAATTCATAATTGAATTCTCTTTGTATAAAAATGTAGAGCTTGTTCCCTATGAACAAAGTTTCATCATGGAGTTCTTGAATCTCCTATGATGCCAAAACAGTGCCACATACATGAGAAATACTCAGCAAATATTTGCTCAGGGCAATAAAATGACGTGACTTGGAGCAAGACGTAAATTAGTGTGGCTTCAGGAAATGTTTCAGCATATTCTTGTCATTTTTTTTGTTTTGTTTTGTTTTATATCATATTCTCTAATCCAGAACAAAGAGGATAGAGAACATATGGACTGAGACGTCACCAGGTTTCACATTAGCTGTTTGAACAATGATGCAAACATCATATGGGCCCTCTGTACATGAGAGCCAGATACCTCGTTTGCATTTGTATGTTTCCAGTAGGAACAAAACCTTGAAGGCTTGACACATACATTAAATCTATGTTCATTGACATAGACTTAGAATGTTGAAACATCTAAAGTTTCCAGGCATCAAATAAAAAGGTCAGGGTATCCATTTGAAGGGGTGTAAATAACAGTGGAGAAGGATTGGCAGCTAAAGACAAGACTAGTAAGCTCCAGAGTCAACTATCAGATGAACAGACGAGACCACACTTTCATTAATATTGCTTGAGCACAGACCACGTGCCAGCTGATGAAAGTTGTTCCAACTTCCAGCTGTTCTGCGTTCATTATCTTACTTGAGCTTCATAACCATCATGTTGGTGTGTGCCACTGAGTTAATTCCAACTCACAGTGACTCAGCTGTGTCGGAGTAGAACTACCCTATGGGGTTTCCCAGGCTACAATCATTATAGGAGCATGTTACCAGATGTCTTTTCTCCCGAGGGGTAGCTGGTGGGTTCTAACCACCAACCTATCCGTTAGCAATTTAGTGCTTAACCACTGCACCACCAGGACTCTTCAACAGCTAGAAAAACCCACTACCACTGAGTCAATTCCAACTCATAGCAACCCTACATAGGGTTTCTGAAACTGTAAATCTTTACAGAGCCTCATCTTTCTCTCATACAGTGGCTGGTGTATTTGAACCACTGAACTTGTAGTTAGCAGTCCAGCACCTAACCCACAACACCACCGCTGCTTCTTATAACAGTCATGTAGTTGTTGTTAAGTGCTGTCCAGTCGGTTCTGACTCATAGGTATAGGGTTTCCGAGGGGCAGCTGGTGGAATTGAACCACCGACCTTGTAGATAGCAGCCTAACACCTAACCTACAGCATCAGCAGGTCTCCTTATAACAGCCATTGTTGTTAAGCCAAGTTGGTTTTGACTTACAACGATCCTGTACAGGGTTTCCAAGGCTGTAAATCTTTGTGGATGCAGAAAACCTCATCTTTCTCTCACAGAGTGGCTGGTGGGCTCAAACCAATGACCTTGTGGTTTTAAGCCCAATGTTTATCCGACAGAAGTAACTAATGAAACCTTATACCCAGACAAGGAAATGAAGGCTCAGAAGCTAAGCTGATTTGCCCACACCCCCGACAACTAATAAAAGTCTACATCAGGATTCAAACACAGGTCTGAATCTTGCTCAATGACCAAAGTTTTAAAGCAGACAAGGCAGGGAGGAGCAGAAAGTTTCCTTGAAGTCCATGGGGAGATTTCAGAGTCGGAGAGGCAACACCAGCCTAACTAACACGAAGGAAGGTGGAGACTGATAATGGTCCTACTTCAGAGAGTGGTCCAGGGCTCAGGGTGCTGAATCCCCAAACCCTGTGGGTAAATCCTGAAACCTGACACCTAGGGCAGAGGTAATCCCTGTGGAGTGCTGATATGATTTTATCCTTTGGAGACAATTTGTTGTTGTTGTTGTTAGTTGTCATTAAACTGCTCCAGAGGGTTTTGAACCATGTGACCTTCAGATTCCCAGGACTAACTTCCAAAGCACCTCTAGCTGGGTTAGAACCACTAACCTTGTAACTAGTAGAGTAGTACTTTACTGTGGCACCCAGGGAGTCATTTTGACTCAGTACAAATGGTACTGAGGCCAGACACAGAAGCTTTGAGAAATCATAGATGAGCTGACCTCCAAGGAAAACCCAGAAATGGTCTGTTTTATCCTGCTCTGATCGCAACTATTCTAAAATTGCCAGTTCAAGCAGCATGTAAGACCTGCCTTGGGCAGTAAGAGTTAATTCGTTGGGAATGAGATAGGATGATGGAGTTGGTTATGTTGTAAAACAAACAGCATTTAAATCATTGAAACGGAGAAGTAGCCTCCTAGTTGCTGTTGTTCAGCACCAGGACGAGGAAATGGTTTATTGTACGACATTCAATAAGCATTTTCTTAGGAGGAAGTGGGTTGTAAATGTGTCAAATGGCAGTTATTGATTGGTCTCTAGGGAGGGATGTGTTGTGTCCGAATTGTGTTCCTTGAGAATTTGATTTAGGAACGAAACCCTGCCTGGGCCTGCATCATCCTCACAATTGCTGCTACGTTTGAACTCCTTGCTGCTGTCACTGTGTCAGTCCATCTCACTGGGGGCCTTCCTCTTTTTTGTTGACCCTCCACTTTACCAAGAATGATGTCCTTCTCCAGTGACCTTGTAAATAGTTTATCCTGATAACACATCCAAAGTATGAGAGACGAAATCTCACCCTCCCGGCTTCTCTCAAGACAGATTTATGTGGTCTTCTGGCAGTCCACGATACTTTTAACATTCTTCTCCAACAATTTGAAATCATTTTGTTGTTGTTAAGTGCCATAGAGTTGGTTCCAACAGATAGCCACCCTGTATAGGGTTTCCAAGGAGCAGCTGGTGAGCTTGAACCACTGACTTTGCAGTTCAAATGACTTTGCAGTCTGGCACATTAATCCACAGTGCCACACCAGGACTCCATTTTCACCATGTTGTTGTTGTTAAGTGTCATTGAGTCGATTCCAATTCATAGCGGCCTTGTATAGGGTTTCCAAGGAGGAGCTGGTGAGCTTGAACTGCTGACCTTGCAGTTTAAAAGGCTTTGCAGTCTGGGACATTAACCCACAGCACCACACAGGACTCCATTTGTATCATAACCACTAAATAAATATATGGATCCCTTCTGCATCCAGGTCATTGGAAGGAAATTTTAATATGTTGGTTTGGAGTTGATGCTCCACCCAACTAGTAATCAAGGAACCCTTCTTTATGCTAAGGAATGTGGTTCCGTTTACCTTCCAGCCTTTGTTTGCTGAGAGGAAAGTATGTGTGCCCACAGTGAAAAAACCACTTCAGACCAAAGGAAGGAATCTGCGAGGCAAGAGAACCTCAACAGCTGCTGGAAAGAGAGATTTGGAGGAGGGTTAAGCAAAAATATTTGAAGGAGATCTAGGAGCCCTGGTAGCACAGTGGGGAATGCATTTCACTGCTACCGGAAAGGCAGTTTCAACTCATCAGCAGCTCCAGTGAAAAAGAGGAAGTCCATGAACTAGATGGATTTACAGCCTTGGAAACAGGCTACTCAGTCCAATAGCATCATTATGACTGGGTACCAACTCAATGGCAGTGGATTATACCTCGTCTAAATGTAATGCTCCCTTTGAAACTTGACTGTGACAAGGAACAGCAGACAGGCTTTCCGGGGACATGTCCTATGCCTTCTAGCTTCCATCTCCCCACCAACAGAGGTCTGGTACGCTATGTAGAGAAGTTCTGGCAGGGGCCACAAGATGACCCATCAGAGTATGAAACATATCACTTGTTGACAATGTGCTGAGCCCATACTGATGGACTTGCTTAATCTTCACTGTCTGCCTTCAAGGTTACATTATTCTGACAAAAGTCCTGAGTTGGGGATGAAGACAGACCACTGCCCTCCAGCCGCTATCGAATTGAAACGTCTGCGTGCTATTTGAACACGAAATCCAGTTGATTTTTTTCCTCCCTAAACCCAACAATAAAGAGCTCTGGTAGCATAGTGGTTACGAATCGGGCTGCGAACCACAAGGTCAGTAGTTCGAAACTACCAGCAGCTCCGTGGGAGAAAGATGAGGCTTTCTGCTCCCGTAAAGATTTACAGCCTCGGAAACCCTGTGCAGGGTCACTATGGGTCGGAACCGACTCCACGGCACTTAACAACAACAAACCCAACAATGCAAGGTTTATCCATAATGTGAGCACCGTTTTATTATTTAATAGACACAAAAGCTTATTTATTATTTAACAGACATAAAAGCTTATTTCTCCACTGATGGATGCCTGAAAACCCTCGTGAGGTCATTTAAGAATATGTAGAAAATATATCATTTTATATCTGATTTAAATTAGAGCCAGTGGGTCTATAAAAAAACAAACACAACAACAGATAATGTAGAAAAGTTGCAATTATGCCACCATGTTTTAATTAATGTATTTCTTTGTTAATTGACTACACTGAATTTGGAATAGGCACATTCAATGAATAAGAAGACCTGGTCTGCCTCCCTGAGTTACTTATTAGCTGTGTGACCTTGGACAAGTCACTCAAGTTGTCTGAGTCAGTGTCCTCAACAATAAAATTGAGAATAGTAATACTGAATTTGGAGTCCTGGTGTGGCACTGTGAGCTAATGCGTCAGACTGCAAAGTCGTTTGAACTGCAAAGTTGGTGGTTCAAGCTTACCAGCTGCTCCTTGGAAACCCTATACAGGCCACGCTGGGTCAGAATTGACTTGAAGGCACTTAACAACAATTTAAGTATTTAGCACTTAATGTAAGTATTAGACTATTAGTATTAAGTAACTGCTAAACACAAGGTCAGCAGTTGAAACCCACCAGCCACTCTGAGGGAGAAGGATGAGGCTCTCTGCTCCCATAAAAATGTAGTCTTAGAAATCCTAAACAGGATTGCTATGAGTCTGAATGGACTTGATGGCAGCAGCTTTGGTTGTTTTTTTGTGGTTTTTGCTGTTGTTAAGTATTGATGTAATATTCTAATTGCTACTACTATAGTGTGAAATCCATATTTAGCATCTTATCTGAGCTTCTCTCATGCCATAATCATTTTACACTTGTAATTACTAGTGATTTTATATGCATCATCTCCTAATTCAGCAAAATATCTTAAGAGTTTAGTAGGGAGAGCATTGTGACTGTATGCATTTGTAAAGCTTGGTCGCAACAGACTTGGATTTGGGTTTCAGATGCCATGAAGGAGTGCTGGTAATGTAACCGTGAAGCTTGGCTGCTCACTGAAAAGTCAGTGGTCCTAAACACCGGTTATGCTGTGTGAAAGTAATGTGGCAGTCAGCTTTGTTAAGATGATAGCCTTGGGAAGCCTATGGGGGAGTTCTACTGTACCCTACAAGATTGTTATGAATGGAATGGACTCAATGGAAATGGGAAGACACTATGAAGAAAAATACTATGGGAAAACACACACACAAAAAACTACAGAATGCACAACAGTTGTGTCTTCAAGGAACTGAGCAGGAAGGCAGGAAGGAAAGAAACAAAACTGGTCATGAATAAATATTCATTATATTTCAATCTGGGTACAAGACAAAGGGTGAGGCCCAGTCCAGCCCATTATCTTTAGTGGTGCCCAGAAAGTCGTTGGCCCCAGCCTCAGAGTAATATTTTTATCAATACTGTAAAGACTTCCTAAAAGTGACTCGTCGCAGGACTTCTGGGTTGCTGATGCGGAAATGCCAAGGTGTGTCCCACACAGCTGCAGAAGGTCACAGACTGGACTACGGTGAAGTCATGGGAAGTCTGCTAGCTTCGTTTTCTGCTACTTCTTTTCATCTAGACCAGAGAAGGGCTTTTTTAGGATTGCTCTCCTAGCTTTTGGCTTAAAAACAAGCTATAAAATCTGCAATTCTCGTAGAAGACTTCATTTTTTTCTGCCTTTCTCTTTGGTATCAACCCATGGACACTTTCTGGGGAAAATCAACCCTCAGTTATGTACCCACATTTTCAAAACTTGCCACTTAGGGTTTAATAATAAGCCAGAAGAAGAATTTTTGGCATGGTGAGTCCATCTGAAAGAAAGGGAAGGAAATAATATTTTCGGTGCCTGCCACGTAACAGGTCTTCTACCTCCTGTTTTGTTTACTGCTTTATCCTTAGTCCAAGACATAGCAACCACATGAACAAATATTGAATGAGTGCATGAATAAATGAGGTTAGGGCAATTACATATTATTAGTTTAATATGTGCATAATAGCTAATATGGAGTCCTGGTGTGGCACTGTGGGTTAATGTGCCAGACTGCAAAGCCGTTTGAACTGCAAGGTCGGTGGTTCAAGCTCACCAGCAACTCCTCAGAAACCCTATACAGGGTCACTATGTGTCAGAATCGACTCCACGGCACTTAACAACAATAACTAATGTTGTAACTTTTACTTTTCTTATGTTACCAGCTGTTCATTGTTGTTGAGCCTGCTGTGAGTCAAGGCAACCTTACGTATAACAAATAAAACACTGCCCAGTCCTATGCTATATTGATGATTGTTGGAATATATAGCAATTAGGGAATTAATTTCCTATACTTTATGAAAATATTTGTAAAAGAATAAAATTAAGTTCTCCTTCATGTAAAATGTGTTTGGAAAATCATTTGAGTTCTAGCTTTTTTTTTTAATCTCCTGCTTTCTAGATAATAAACATTCCTGATAGTTCATTTCTTCCCAAACCTATTCACCATGACATATTTGTAAATATTCTGTGTGTAACTACCAGGTAGAACACATTTTCTGAGTTCAATGCTTTAATAGCATAAATAATTTATTAACCCAAACCCTGTCACAGACAAATAACCCATGTTGTTAATCCTTCTCTGCTGATGGTATATAAACCTACAGCAGGGACCATAGGCATGAAAAATGGCTAGTCCAGTCTTGCAGTTCTTTGCAAGGTCATATTCTATTTTCCACTTTATTGTCTCTCTCAAAAAAAGTTATATTCACCACCAGTAGAATTTAGTAATTATTGTTAATAGGAACTACACGGCTCAGATCCTTAAATAATTTTGATGAATAAAGGGCATAACGGCAAACCAGTATCAAAAGATTTTTGTTTCGGAATTAGGCTTGCAAGAAATTTTTCAGGTAAGCTTTTATGTTGTTGTTTTTAAATCAGTGAGTTTTGGAAATCTTCTAACTTGACTCATTCTCCAAATCAGTTTCAAAAAAATATTTGGGGGAATCAGAAACTCCTTTCAGAGTTGGAATCTTTCTCAAAAGAATGCACATCTGCAAAGAATTTGCATTTAATCCCAGGTATCCAGATGTAAAACTTTCTTTCTGTACAAAAGCAACAACAAAGTCCACAGCAAAGAATGGAAGTCACGTGACCTCCTGTGAAACTCTACCCCATTCCAACTTCAGGCTCCCACCACCCACAAGCTTCTACTATCCAGCACAACCTTTCATTTTGGAAACTCCAAAATTACATAATATTTTCCAAGCGGAAAACGTCATAAAAGTTTTTCAACAAAAATGGCTGAAGAACTACCCCCAAGGCTCTCCCCTGTTGGGCAACGTGGCTCCAGAGTACCTGGGTCTGCAATGAGTGAATAGTAACATTAGCTCTTGTGTGTTGAGTGCTTACAAGGTACCTGACAACTAGTAAAGAACTTTACTGTATGACGTAGGTTCTATTGGTATTATTTTACAGAGGAAGAAACTGAGGCTTAAAATATTAAATGACTCCCCTCAAGTCAAGCAACCTAGGCATTCAGACCCAGATCATCTGACTGCTGGAAACCATGAATACAGGTTACCTTTGAGGGGAGGGTGTGGGAGGGGTGTACCTGTGGAAGTTTTGAATGGAAGGTGAAAGTACCCTTTGTCAAATAGTCCTCAGGACAGAGGCATGCAATCTCTGGCAGGTGGGCTCAGGGAGGGCTCAGGAAGAGACATTCTCCTTGTCTCTTGTGTTGAAGAGTGACTATTTTGTCACTGAACCTTACTCCCCTCTCAGTCTTATTATATTTGCTATTTTAATGGTGACTTTTGTGCTTGGTTTCCTTTCAGTTTTTCAGTGGTATTGAAATTCACAGAATTTCCTACAATCACACAGATTCCTGGACATTAGTGTCACTATTTGGGGCTTCATAGAGCATCCTCAAATTTGACTCTGCATGTCTCCAATGAGTACATACTAATCAAGAATTCTTCTTGAATCAACTATCAACACTCATGGAAGCAGCAGTCAAGAAATCAAACAATGTATTGCATTAGACAAATGTGCTGCACAAGATCTTTTTAAAGTGTTGAAGAGCAAAGATGTCAGCTTGAGGACTAAGGTGCGCCTGACCCAAGCCATGGTATTTTCAATAACCTCATATAGATGTGAAAACTGGACAGTGAATAAGGAAGACGGGAGAAGAATTGATGCTTTGAGTTATGGTGTTGGAGGAGAATATTAAAAGTGCCATGGGCTGCCAAAAGAACCAATAGATCTGTTTTGGAAGAAGTGCAGCCACAGTGCTCCTTGGAGACCAAGATGGCCAAACTTCGTCTCTCATACTTCGGACATATTGTCAGGAGGAACCAATTGCTGGAAAAGGATATCATGTTTGGTAAGGTGGAGGGTCAGAGAAAAAGAGGAAGACCCCCAACAAGATGGATTGGCCAAGTGGCAGCATCGATGGACTCAAGTGTGGCAACAGTAGTGAGGTTGGCCCAGGATCAGGCAGTGTCTTGTTCTGTTGTGCATAAGGTCTCTATGAGTCGGTGCCAACTTGATGGCACCTAACAACACCAACAACAATCAAGAACCTGGAGTCCCGGTGTAGCACTGTGGGTTAGTACGCTGAACTACAAGGTCAGTTTGAACTGCAAGGTCAGCAGTTCAAGCACACTAGCCGCTCCTCAGAAACCCTGTACAAGGTCACTATGAGTCAAAACCAACTTGGCAGCACTTAACGGCAATGACAATCAGGAAACTGGAATCCTGGTGTGGCGCTGAAAGATAAAGCACTGGACCACAAGGCTGGTTTGAACCACAAGATCAGTGGTTCAAGTTCATCAGCTGCTTTTTGGAAACCCTATATAAGATCGTTATGAGTTGGAACAGACTCAATGGCACTTAACAAAAACAATCAAGAAACTACAAGTATAAATAGTTAATATTCTCACAAAGCATATAGTTTCCAAATCATTGATTTGTACATCTTCCTATTTGATCATTTCTGATTCTTTCTTAGGTAAAATTTTGACATTCTAGATACACACCTCAAATGGAAAAGTGAGGATGACTTTTAGTAGTTGCTTCTGGGGCTCTGGACCTTAGGCTTTGCTTTACCCATCTCTGTCTCCACCTGATATAAATCTTTCCCTTTAAAACACTCTTACTCTTCAAAGGAACATTCCCTTCTTGAAAATTGTGGTCCCTCCTTTCCAACATCAAATTCCTCAACACCCCTGGTGGTACAATTCCAAGTCTTCCTCATACAGATGTCAACCCTTAAATTGGTTTATTTCCCATGTCCACCTTGGAGACAACAAAGTGAGCTATGGGCTGGTGCCACACTGTCTCTGGGCTCATGGTGGTGAGACCCTTAGGGAATATCTCACCAAAGCATTTGGCACCAGAACAGCAGTCTTACTTGATCTTTTCCCTAACAATAATTTCTAGCAGCTGACTCTCTTTTTTTTAACTCCCCAGTTAAAACATTTATTGCGCCTCTCTCTTAAACAGAGTCCTGGTGTGGCGTTGTGGGTTAATGTGCCAGACTGCAAAGCCATTTGAACTACAAGGTTTGTGGGTCAAGCTCACCATCAGAAACTCTATACAGGGTCACTATGGGTTGGAACTGACTCAATGACACTTAACAACAGCAACAACAACAACAACACTCTTAAAAGTGTTATTCCTATTCTTTCCCATTAAAAAAAATAATAATTGTGTGCATATTTGCATTTTTAAAGCACCTTTTATCCTTTCAATAATGATTATTCTATAGACCTTGAACACTTGTTGTAGTTGTTAGGTGCCATTGAGTCAGTACCGACTCATAGTGACCCTATGCACAACAGAACGAAACACTGCCTGATC